>NC_072793.1:29887500-30512500 GCF_028583425.1 Eublepharis macularius
CTTCTAAGCCCACTGACATCAATGGTCTTAGGCAAGGGTCATTTCATAAAAAAAGAGCTGGAGGAACTCATTAGCATAACTCATTAGCATATGCCATGCCTCTTGCCATCACCAGAAGCGTGCCATTAGTATAGCTGATTTGCATATGCCACACCCCCTGACATCACCTATCATGGCTGTTTTGGACCCAATCCTGGCCATTCAGGGCCAAAATTGGGCCCAAAATGGCAAAAAGGGGCTGAAGATGGCTGAAAAGGGGCACAAAATTGTCAGGATTGGGCCACTGCTGAGTGAGAGAGTAATCCACCACCTGTCAGAGGCCCAATCCAGGCTGTTTTGGCCCCAATCCAGGCTGAAACAGGCCCAAAATGGCCGAGAGTCAGGTGGGCGGGGCCACCTGACATGTGACCTCTTTGGGGAACTGCCAGAACTGCGTTCCTGTGCATTCCCCCTCGAAATGAGCCCTGGTCTTAGATGTAACTTTGCTTAGGATGGCACTGTAAGTCTTGTTGCTTGGAATATTAAACTGAGTCCACCTGGGCTCCGCGTGGCATACTGGTTAGATTGTCAGACTGAGATATGGGAGGCCAGGTTCAAATTCCCATTCTGCCATGGAAGCTCACTAGATGACTTCAGGCTAGTCACACCCTCTTAGCCTAATCTACCTCACAGGGTTGTTGTGAGGATAAATGGAGGAGAGGGAGATGATGCAAGCTGCTTTGGATCTCTGTTGGGGAGACAAGTGGGGCATAAAGTAAGTAAATAAAAATAAAGAGATCGACAGCTCCCCTACAATATTCCAGGTCCTCCTTGAGCAAGGTCTTGCCATACTGACCTTGATTATATAAAGAGGGGAGGAATTGTTTCCAGCCTTTCCAAATGCTGCAAAGTTTTCTTTTTGCTAAAAGAGTGAGTTGATTCAGGTTTCGGTTCAGTCTCCATGCGGCTGCTTCTGCATGGAGTTCCCACTTTGGCTTCTGAACTGGATTTTTGTGTCTGTGTGCAGCATATTATGTGGATGCTCTAATCATTCTCTAAGTTTTTCTTTGCTCGGTAAGCACTTTCCCAAACCTGCTCTGCTGTAATCTTTTGGAAACAACACTGTGCAACCAGGCCAGAACAATTATATGGAAGGAATGGTGCTCATTTTCCTATTGCAAAGGTCCCACTGACATCTGTGGGCCTTAAAAAAACAAAACAAAAGGAATTAGCTATCACAATACAGCACAACAATAACCTATCGTCACGTATCTATTTCTTTTCTTTTCAAATTTTGGTTCCTTTGAATGCCCAGGTTTCATATTTTATTTAAAAAATGAAGTATCCAGCCTTCCCATTGCAGTGATATAAGAGGAAACGTGTGGGCAGTTTTTGTCATAATTACTTGGAAAGGAATGGGAAAGGAAGTTGCAAAATGGCTGGTGGGGTACTATTTGTATGTTATATAGCCCTATAGCACTGTAATGATCTTTTGCTGCCTATCTACTTCAAAGTTTGATAGAACTGTGACAGCCCTATAACACATGCATGAAGCAATGAAACCCAAAAGAGGTTGGCACGTTTCCATGGCAACTGTGATAATCACAAATACACAAGAGCCAAAGCTGAGCCAACATAGAGCACACGTAGAAGGGAAAAGTCAGGAAAAAAACACAAAGTGTGCTCAGAACTCCCATGTGTGAAAAAAGCTGCATCAACAACATGCATACCTCTATATATCCAGTGGCAATAAAAGCAATGTGGAAAATCCGCCCCATCACAGATGTTCCTCCAATACGTTTCTCATGTGAGAGGTGTGGCAGAAATGTTCACTTCTGCCTAGTGGCCCAAGACCACTCATGTTTATCCCAGGTGAATGAGAAAGCTCTTTACACCCAGCATGTTGTTCTAGTTAGTGTTGGACTGGAATCCAGGTTTGAATTCCCAGTCTGCCATAGAGCTTTACTGGTTGACCTTGGATCTCTCTCAGTCTAACCTATTTCATGGAGTTGTGAGGATTCGTGAAGATAAAATTAGAGACGTACACCTGAACACACACACACACCATATTTTTCAGATACAGATTTTGGGAAGCACATAAATACTAGTATTTGAGTCCCCCAGTCATGTTTCAGAATTTGTTTGTTTTTTTCTGGGATTCTGGAATGATTTGGGTTCCAGTATGGAGTACTTTTGGGGGGGAGGGGGGCTGGAGTAGCTTTTTCAGCCACATGACCCCAAAGTTGCAGGGGAACTAGCGTGGCTGTCTGTTAAAGACCTCCGAAGTTTCATGAGAATTGGACCAAGGGGTCCAATTCCACAGGCCCATACCATTCCACAGGACTCCCCCCCCCCCAGCCATCTTAATTGCAGTGGTATGGGCTGGAAGGAATAATTGGCCCTCGAAAAGGGCCTTGCCCCCCTCAAAGGACAGCGTGAAGGAGAAGGAGACCTGCAGCTCTGCCGGACACTGCACCTGGCTCACTCTGGCTAGCCTAGGACCCACTTTCCCTGGACCAGGCAAGACTTGCACAGGCCAGGTGAGAAGCTGCCTTCCTATTGCTCAAGAATCCTGTTAAAGGGGCAAATAAACAAGACTGAGCTTCTAAAAATGTCGGCCCCAGATATTCCTGAATATCCCAGATATTCCTGATCCTGGAAATATACAGGATCCAGACACCAGTATTCCTGAGGCTCCATACCCAACTATACCTAGAAATACAAATAAATTATTTTTCAGGTATATATTCAGCCCAGAGCGCACAAAAGTGGAGGAGGAGAGAATGCTGTTGGAAGCTGTTTGGGTTCCACTGGGGAGAAAAATGGGTTACACAAATATCTGAATAATCAAGCAAAAATAAATAATAAGCTCTGTTTTTCAGCCGAAAATATCCAGAAGGGAGTTTCACCCAAACAGCTATTCACCTTCCTTTGACATGTGTTTGTTTTTAGAACCTTTACTCGAGGTGGGAAAGGGAAGGACAGCTCATGAATGGCACAGGCTGAGGGTTTGACTCCGCTTGAATTAGATGCTCCACTGGAACTCCCCTCAGATAACAGCTTGCCGAGGTTTACACTGCAGCACATTTTTAGACTGGGCTTCAGTTCCTTCCCCTCGTTTTCTTCTCACCCCCACATTTGCCCTGGGGCTCAGATTGAAATCTCGTTATGTCAGCTGTGTTTAAGGCATTGGCCCTCTTTCTGTATCGCTCTCTCTGGCCTAATTTAGATTTAAGGCAATTTATGAATCAGAGGAAGTGCTGGTCTTAGGGAAGGAGGGGGAGCCAAGACTCATTCAAGCTTTGTTTATGTATTCAGCTCCCTATTGGCCAGTCCTACAGCCAGACACCTGCACAAGACAAGAGGACAATGATTTACACAGGGAAATGGCTGTCCAGGTTCCAAGAGCCCTCTCAAATATCCACAGTAGCCATTAAATATGATGGCTGCATTTAATTTGTGGAGCCAGATCAACCAAGCCACTTGAAGGGCTAGGCTGGGAGGTGCCCAAGTCACCTGGACTTGGAATGGACACACAGACTATAGCCCAGATGGTTATTATTTTCCAATTCTCGATTTTTATGACTGATGTAACAAAGAAGCAGGGCTAATTTTGAGGGGGAACGTGCTGGAACACAGTTCCAGCAGTTCCCCAAAGAGGTCACATGACAGGTGCCCCCGCCCACCTGACTCTCAGCTGGTTTGGGCCAAAATGGCCCGGATCGAGCCTCTGACAGGTGCTACACCCTGAAAATGTGATCACAATATGCCCCATAAGTGATATTTCCCTACTGAAATCTCTGTTGGGACACACAGCCACAGATACATACCTGATTCGTATCTCACATTACATGGTTGGAAATCTAGATTTACTGCCTCAGAGGACTTCACACATTACACAGCAACAAAGACAGGTTTGCCACTGCAGCATACTCCACAGGGACCTGAAGGTCTTTTTCAACACCTGCTGCCTGAGAAAATTTTACTGGAGATGTCAGAGATTGAACCCGTGGCCTTCTGCAAAGCTGGTGCTCTACCATGAGCCCCAATCTCTTCTTTTGGCCGGCAAGGTGATCTGGGCAAGGAATTGTAGCTACTCATCTCCTGACTTGATACATAAGTCTCTAGATATTTGTATCATCCAAACTTGAAATACTTAAACTGTGTCCATTTATGAGCAGCTATGTCTATACAACTCATACACTTCTAGTCAGGACGAAATTTATGAAGCAGCCATGACAATGGGGTTGCAGTGTGGGAACAAGAGACCCAAATAATTTTAGTGTAGTAGAAAGTGGAGAATTGGATGAAAAATCGAAGAGCCTTTTCAGAGAATGAATGAATGAATGAATGAATGAATGAATGAATGAATGAATGAATGAATGAATGAATGAATGAATGAATGGTTTTTGGATTAGTGTGGTACTACAATCTGGGGTTTGGATATTGGTCAGTAAAAGGATAGGTTTTTACAGGGGTATTTTATGGCATACAATGGCACTAGGCTGATTCATACGTTTTGAAGTCCCCAGATTGCATCTGGGGTCCCACCGGGTTAACAGTCAATGCAAGTTGTGGGTTCTCCTCAGTCCCTATATGCATAGATAGGACTGCAGTGTGCATGGTGAACGGGACTCAGCCTTCCTCCCCCCTGCACTATTTTCCTGACCTGAAATAGCCCTGGGAGTTGCTATTTGACCCACTGGGATCCTGCAACTCATGTCTAACTGTTACGCATGATGGGGCCCCCCAAACCGGTTGTCAAGTGGGTGAGTAAACATTTCCAACCTCTGCAAGGTATGTAAAAAAAAAAAGCATTGCTCTATACTTTTAAGGAATGCAATCAAGGAGAACCTGATTACTGAACCTTGATCTAAATTGTCACTCCCAAGTTACCCTTTTACAGAAATAGAGCACCACAGAAATATGCAAATGAGGAATGGTTCATTTAAATTTAATGCTAATGAGAAGATTTCCTTCTCTTTCCAGCAGAGAGCAGCTGTTCTCATTTCAAGCTGGCAAAGTGTCTCTAAATCACCTCTACAGCACTGAGGTGGACAGTGACGTCATTGTTTATAGGTTATTCGTTATTATTTTATAGACATATCTGACATTTGCCTTTTAAGGAGACAGCCAGATGGCTCTTGGCCTTCTGCCACTGAACCTATCCTGGCAATTCTGCCTTGTTATTAGCCTCCTTCCAAGCATCAGAACGTCCGCTCCTTACAGCACATAATTTAAAAAGCACTTCGGGCTTTCCGCAGGCTTGCGACTTTATAATCTATGGGAACAAGGACGTCACTTTTTTTTGTTCAGCCCTGGTAGTCACACATAATGCAAGAGAAATCAGTGTGGGTGGATTCTTGAAAGAGGAAGGAAAAGAAGAAAGGTGAGGCTAAGAGTGGGAGGTGAGTAAGGGATGGTTTGAGTGGGAGAAGTAGCAGCAGGTGGTTGCGCTTTAGGAAGTGGGGGGAATTGAGGCCCACTTAAGAGGTTCCAGCTGCCACACAGTGACCAGAAAGAGGCAAAGAAGAGGATTCCTGGGGTCTTTAATAGATGTGCCAATAAGGGGTTTCCAGCAGGCACAGCTTCTCACTCTGGGATAAGAAACATGGAACGTGCTGTTCTGCACATCTGTGAATGGTGCAGGAGTCTCACCAGCTGGGCATCCTATATGGAAGTGTTTCACGGTCTTGGTGAGGCTGGTGGAATGTGCACGGGGACCCTGAATGTGCAATAGATGGATCGACAGGAAGAAGTAAGCGCAAGTGTTCATAAGAGAGGGATGAGTGAGGGAAGGGGATTGTGGGCGAGTTTTTGAATTTGGATCTTCTTAGGTTAGAGGCAAGAAATAGAATTCTACCCCCCACAGCCCACCAAGGACAATGTGCTATATCAGAATCATAGCTGTTCATACCATAGCTGTTCAGAGGTTCCCCCCCCCCCAACCTTGCTGTGCTTGTTGGCACTCTTGGAATTTTGGGGAAGGGGAGTGGATGACACTGCAAATGGCTGTCGTTGGAAGCTGTAGTCACGCAGTGGATGCCACAGGCAAAGGTCCAGTTGCAACATGCTTGGAGGTTCCAAAAAAACAACAGGCGGTCCCACAGCAAGTGTACTGCAATGGAGGCGATAAGCTTAGTACTTTATGAGTAAATCAGACAAGAAGGAGTGATCCAAAATGTTCCATTTTCTGTTTTATTCAAGACCCTTTAGATTTTATTCCCAAGACTAAGTAAATTGGCACCAGCACTAGCACACATACTGGCAGGCACCACTTTAGGAGTAACTGGTGTAATTTCATTCGCTCATCTCTGGTGAGACCAATTTTCAAGTTTTGAAGAACTAAAATACCTATAAAAACCCTTTTAAAAGCCTGCAAAACCTGTTTGGCCAGAGACAATGGTTGTCAGAAAAATATGTATGTATATTCCACAGGCAGCAACGGCATTAAGGTTATCAACTCTAGGTTTGAAAATTCCTAGAGATTGAGAGGTTGACCCTAGGGAAGGTGGGGTTGGGGGGAGGGAGGGACCTCAGTTGGTTATAATGCAATACAGGGCACTCTCCAAAGCTGCAATTTTCTCCAGGGGAACTGATCTGTGCAGTCTGGAGGTCAGTCTTAATTCCAGGAGATCTCCAGGACCCACCTGGAGATTGGCAACCCCAGATGGCACTGACTATCAGGCCACCTTCAATTCCCTGAAATAAACATCGTATGTCTCCAGAGAGGATGGCCACTGGCCAGTGTATTATGTAGAAAAGAATTGCTCAAATGTATGTCAGTGTGACTGTTGCAATACAATTGCTGTTAGGGACTGAGCCCATAGCATGGCATATGATTTTATTTTATTTATTTATTACATTTATTTATTTACATCATTTATAGACCGCCTTTCTCACTGAGACTCAAGGTGGATTACACAGCATGAGATTAGTACAGACAATTTCAAGGACATGTCCATAACAATGTCATAGGGTAAACAAACACATCTTTACAAAGACATAGCATTAGTAAGAATCCAATACAGAGTTGAAGAAATGCTGAAACAGAACATAAGCAATTCTAAGGCTGACGTTAGACCACATGAAGCACATGTAGCTCATAGGAGCACATATTTAAGATAACAGGTAGTATCAGAGCTTTTTTTCAGCAGGAACGCGGTGGAACGGAGTTCCAGGACCTCTTGAAAATGGTCACATGGCTGGTGGCCCCGCCCCTGATCTCCAGACAGAGGCGAGTTTAGATTGCCCTCCATGCCACTCAGCAGCACGGAGGGCAATCTAAACTCCCCTCTGTCTGGAGATCAGGGGGCAGGGCCACCAGCCATGTGACCATTTTCTCCGAGGGCAACCCACTGAGTTCCACCACCTCTTTGCACAGAAAAAAAGCCCTGGGTAGTACATAAGGCAACATAGCAGTGAAGTCTAAGGACCTTAACTCAGAGAGCCCCTCCCTACAAAACAAAAGCCTTTTTGAATAATCCGTGGCCTCTTCTTCACATATAGCAAAATGATATGGTAGAATCAGTCTGTAGAGCAGACTTTCCATTTCAGACTGCAAGTGGGGGTTCTATTGTTGAATGCTCTTTCATATGAAAAAAACTCCCGCAGAAAAAGGACTAGCACATGCAGGGAGGAAATTCTAGCCCTACCTTTTCTTTGCTATTCTTATTTTATACTTGCAAGGAGAATGTGTGGGGGTTTTTTACACAGAGGAAACTTAAAAATGTGGCCCCACATTTTTGAAGTGAAAGCTAAGGAAGTAGAGTCCGTTTTGCCACCTCAGAACTCTCACTTCTTGTTCTGCTCCATGTGTAGACCAGGCCTTAGCTAAGGTTCATTGTACCTGATCGAGGAAAAGACTGAAAGACTTTGCCTCCCTCTTACACTCTGGCAATATTTGTGTAACCAAATGCCAATAATATGTCAAACTGAAAAGAGCAAGAGGCAGTGGATTTCTTGCCGCTTAGAAGAAATGTACGGCAAACTGAAATTTAAAAAGCAAACTTAGCCTCACCTTTGTCAGGGATTAAGTACGAGGCAAGACTTTGTATTCCACTTTGTGATTGGTGCCCTCTCTCTCAGTGATTCACACACTGTTTCTTTTCCCTGCTACTAGAGCCACAAGGCTCCAACTTGCTAGCGAAGATGCCGAGCCGTTTCAGCATCACTTACATGAATCGCTGATATGCCGTTAATGAATTCCCTGGGAAATACAGGATCTACACAAGAAGGTGTTTGATTCCCCACTCCACTTGAAACCAGCTGGGTGACCTTGGGTCAGTCACAGCTTCTCGGAGCTCTCTCAGCCCCACCCACCTCACAGGATAATAATGACACACTTTGTCATGAAGATAATAATGGCATACTTTGTAAACTGCTCTGAGTGGGCATTAAGTTGTCCTGAAGGGCGGTATATAAATCAAATATTGTTGTTATTGTTGTTGTTGTTATTAATGCCAGTTTAACTGTGTTTGTGGAAACTGTGTCCTTTGTAAGCTCTGCAGCATTTCATGTACTTTGTTGTTCTGTATTTTCTCTGACGTAAATCATCTCCTTCCATTTTTCTAATAAGACCACATGCCCCTTCTCTCATGGAGCTGTGTGTGTTCTTAAGAGCTACTGATAGTATTGCATGTGGTATGGTGTCCTTAGGATCTCAGAGTCACCATCCAGCCTATTGTATAATGTGCATATTAAGGTTACCAACTCTGGCTTGGAAAATTCCTGGAGATTTGGAGCAATACCTAGGGAGGCACTTCCATTTATCCTAGACTGTATGGTCTAGACTCTAGAGTCTGTCCTCGGAAACTTCAATTTTCTCCAGGGAGACTGATTTCTATCTTCTGGAGATCAGCTGTAATTCTGGGAGAACTCCATCCTCCACCTAGAGGCTGACAACACAATGCACAGTGGATTTTCTAAATAGGAGATCCCTTTCTGGTTTTTTTTAAGATCTAACAAGTTCAAATTTGCATTACAGCATCCTTTCTGTTTAATTTTTAGTTTAGTAGGAGTACCTTCAGCATCATCCTCTTCATCTGGAGCGGTTTTCCTATGCAACTTAGGCCCTTGGCATCTTCTGCCTCCTGAATGTTTGAAAGCTGTGTTTGTAACATGTCTAGGGCATGCTCAGAACCCTTCATCTAAGAGAACCAAAACTGTCTCCTTGTTCTCAGAAAAAAAGAACAAGAAAAGGGAAGTCTTTCAAGCAAGGTCTGTTGCCACTGTCCACAGAGGTTCAAATTCTTAATCAGTTATGAAACGCAAGCCCCAATCTCTCAGTGTAATCTACCTCATTGGATTGTGGTAATAAAATGGCACCCCCAAGCTCCTTGGAAAGAAAGTGGAAAGCAAATGTATGTATGTAGGTAGGTAGGTAGGTATTCGTCTGCCTTTCTCACTGAGATCCAAGGTGGATTATACAGTGCAAGTCAATATAAACAAAAGCAAGAACATCCAAAGATCAAAAATACAATATGATCAACAGCTAGGACATACAATGAACAAATGGATAAGGGTATGGGTCACACATATCTGAAAACAAGCATAAATCCAAACTCAGAAATGAAACATTTCTGGAACAAAGCTTAAGAAATTAAACATGACACCTTCAGTGATGTGGAAAATACCCAGTAGGAAATATCAGCAGACAGTGCCCAGTACAATAGTCTACAGTCCCTGTTCCTTACCAAGGCACCTCTCTGAGACAATTCTTACAGCACAAGCTTATTACCTGAATTAAAAAAGCCCTCTTGAATAATTCAGTTTTGTATAATTTTGGAAAGCCAGGCAAGTGGGAGCTTTCCTGACCTCAGATCATTCCATAAGTTTGGGGCCACCACAGAGAAAGCATGTGTGCTGATAGCTGTTGATTTTGCCCATTTTCAGGGTAGAGCCTTGAATTGAGCCTGGTCTGTAGCTACGAATGATTTCCCCTAAAGACTTTATGTAGAGGTTGAATAATATGGGGAATAAGATTGCACCCTATGGAAGCCTGCAAGATAATTCCCACTTTGGAGATAGCTGGTCTCTAACACTGACTCTTTGATTTTGTTCCTTGAGAAACTATTTAAACCAGTCCAAGGCACATCCTTTGATACCCACTTCTGCCTGACTCACAGGGTTGTTATGAGGATAAAATGCACTATAGGTGACTGATGTAAGCCATTTTGGGTCCCCATTGTAGAGAAAAGTGGGGTACAAATGAAGGAAATGAATAATAAATGTAGCTAAAGATGGGGGAGCAGATAAAAGTTAGGTTAGGAAGGAGAGAAGGAAGGTGGGACAGTGTATGGCTGGCCAAGGGCACCTAATGATCTCTCAGATCCTAATCTTTGACCACTATATCACACTGGCTATCATGCTGTTGAGCAGTAGCTAGTAGCTGGGCCTTAGTTAGTCATGCAAGTCCTGTGGTAGAAAGTCACTCAGTGGTTGCTGTTGTGCCTGGCCCCAGTGAGTCCTCCTTCAAAGGCCAAAATGGCCCTTGAAAAGGCCTTGCCCACTCCCCCTGACTTTTACAAGCAGAAACCAAGGCTTGAATGCTAGCAATACTGTTTTGATTGCCTAGCATTCATTTCTTAAAGCTACAGGCACTGCTTCTATTATTTTAGAATGTTTAAAAAACATTTTTGATAAGATTTCAGAATTTTCTGCAAATCTGGGGCTTTTGTCAGGTTTGTAGAAAGATCTGTCTTGTCTGTCCATGGCCCTAGTCTCTAGATTTAGGTATCCACACATGGGGCCATGTTGATAATTGTATATATTAATGAGCACCTGTAGCTGCCCATTATGGTGAAAGGAAAGGATAGCTAATTCTTAATGATAGTCAAGGGCTGATATGTGGAGGATTAAGGATATATTTTATTCATTTGGCTCTGTTGTAGACTCCCAAGTTGACCTAGGTGATTTTCAGATGCAATATTTACTGTATTGAGAGTTTAACCACTGACGTCATTGAAGCCAGGTCTGGAACTTCAGTCTCTCAGTGTCTCCATGATAACATTTCCTTACCTCACAAGTGTGCAACTGAGGATAACTAACTACATTAGATTGTGAGTCACAGAGGATAGAGCTATGGATAGACAGCCGAATGGAGCCAGCATCATATTAGAAATTAGAAATATTTAATGATAAGAGTGCTTGTATTTCTTTACTTTGAATGCTGCTCGTTACAACAGTAATGGGCTACAAACTGCAGCTGAAGTGACCCAGTGAATGAGCCTGGAACACCTGATACCTCAGCACTGGTGAAGTTAAGTGGATCTCTAGCCAGTCTGCTCCGTGCCATTAGAAACCACATGTAAAGTCACACTGAGCTTTTCAAGGAATAGCAAGGTATAATTCTAATAAATATAAATACATAGGTAGTATTGGGAAATGGAAACAGGAAAGATTAACTTTGGCAGTAGAAATGGGCAGTGACCATCTCTGGCAATATACAGATGTACACTGAGGATGAAAAATCATGTCTGGATTCACCATAGGGAAGAATACTGTCATGTTCAGTTGATACAGAGAATTCAGGTAGTGGGCTTGCATTAATTTTTTTTAATTTCATTTTGTAGCTGAAGAAATTCTGGTTTCAGCCTACAAACTGGAGACAGAACCACTCAGCTAACTAGTTGGTTCTGGTGAGCCCCTCACATCTCCCCCTTCTTACAATGCAAATTTAAGTCAATTTACTTCAATGGACTTCGAAGTATATAGCTCTGCTTAGGACTATACTGCTAGAAACTAAAAACAACTATAACATGCCCTGTATAACATACTCAACAGATCAGAGCTCATACTAATTTCTAGCATAGTTCAACTAGCCTAGCTCTTCTACATTTTTGTAGTGGCTGGCGTGGTATCTTTGCAGCTTCACTGAGGCATTGCCTGAGACCAGTTCTGATGAGTTTTTCTTAACCAGGCCGCTCTTCACAAGTATCAGCCCTTTGCCTGAATCTTTGGGACAACTGTCATCTTTGAATATGTCTTCATAAGATACTGAAAGAGAAACAAAATCATGATGTAAAACTCCAAGATGGTCTGAACTGAAGGGACTTTCACGTGTTTTTTCAACTTCAAATGAATACATGTAAAAAAAACCCCATGCCTTAGCACAGTGGTTAAGTGGTTCAGCTGCGAATCAGCACTCTACTGGTTCGAATCCTACTACTGCTATGAGATCAGTAGGTGGCCTTGGGTAAGCCATTTCTCTCAGCCCCAGGGATAATAATAACACTAACTTGTTCACTGCTCTAGGTGAGGCACTAGTCTGTTTAGAAAAGCAGTATATAAGCGCAGTTGTTGTTGTTGTTTTGAGAGACAAAGTATGTGTAAAATTAAAAGTTAATAATAATAACAACAACATTCGATTTATATACTGCCCTTTAGGACAACTTCATGCCCACTCAGAGCAGTTTACAAAGTGTGTTGTTATTATCCTCACGACAATCACCCTGTGAGCTGGGTGGGGCTGAGAGAGCTCTGAGCTGTGACTGACCCAAGGGCATCCAGCTGGCTTCAAGCGGAGGAGTGGGAAATCAAACCCCGCTCTCCAGATTAGAGTCCTGCCACTCTTAACCACTACACTAGATGAGGTCAAAATGGACATGGCATTTTGTGCACTTCTTCTGAAAAGCAGATATATTTAGAAACAGGGATTCATCACTATATTGGAAATATAGTGTGTGAACTGAAACTTCCAGAAATAAAACCGGGGGGGGGGGGGCTCTGTCCATGTCACAGGCATTGCTGTGCAACCTGCAAAAATTGCCTAAAAACAGCTGACCCATATGACAACCACCAAACAATACTCTAGGCAGTGCAGGTCTCATATCAGAGGACAAGGAACACATAAATCCTTCATCAGACAGTGGGGGGTTCCAAAGCAGGCTGATGCAGAAGTGATCTTTAGTGTAGCCAGTTTGGTGTAGTGGTTAAAAGCACGGGACTCTAATCTGGAGAGCCGGGTTTGATTCCCCACTCCACCACTTGAAGCCAGCTGGGTGACCTTGGGCTAGTCACAGCTCTCTGGAGCTCTCTCAGCCCTACCCACCTCACAGGGTGTTTGTTGTGGGGATAATAATAACATACTTTGTAAACTGCTCTGAGTGGGCATTAAATTGTCCAGAAGGGCAGCATATAAATTGAATGTTGTTGTTGTTATCTGTCCAGCAAGTTCCAGGAGCCACATCTAGGAGCATCTACAGTGTGCTGCACTAAGTGATCCAGGTTCTCCAGCTGCCAAAGAACAGAAGCAGTCCAAAGCAAACTGCCATAATTGTCCAAAGAGACTAGGGATCCTATTCCCCTGGTGGGGGTGGAGGATCTCCCACTCCCAGCCTCTGCCCACCACCACCTCTCACCTGGATGGCTGGGAGGGAAGGCACAGGAACAGACCTGGGAGCCCCACAACATGTTCCCGTGCATTCTGGAGCACTTCCTCATCACTCCAGGAATGGCATCATTCTTGGCGTGATGAGAAAGTGACAGATCCCACACAGGGACCTAGCATTTGGGGCTGTTTTTAATCAAACCAGCCTTCTATGGGACCTGTCGCTTCCTTGTTGAGCCAGGAATAATGTCATTCTTGGTGTGATGAGGAAGTGTTCCGAAGCACACATGTGCACAGCATGCTCATGAGGCGAGTCTTCCCAGCGTACCCTCCCCTCCAAAAATCCTGTCCCTCCCATTTCAAGCCCAGGGGATCTGGCATCTTTAAAAGACCTATTTGCTAGACAGACCACAAATTTAATACACATGGGCCCACCGGTCTGATATGCTTCAGAGTAGGGGTGTGCAAGCCAAAAATTTCAGAGTAGGGGTGTGCAAGCCAAAAATGCAAAATGCCACCCCTGACAAGACAAGCCTCCCCCAGCTGTCAGTGGTAGAGATGAGAGCAGCTACTTGGGGAGGCCATGAAATGGCCCCCCCAAGTGGGAGCAGTCTGAGCCTTGGTGGGGGGTGGGAGGAAGGGTGGGAGAAGGGTCCCAGAGGGCTGGGGGGCATTTTGCATGCAAAATGCCACCCCTGGCAAGACAAGCCTCCCCCAGCTGTCAGTGGTAGAGAATGAGATTAGAGCACCTACTTGGGGAGGCCATGAAATGGCCCCCCCAAGTGGGAGCAGGCTGAGCCTTGGTGGGGGTGGGAGGAGGGGTGGGAGAAGGGCCTCTGAGGGCTGGGGGGCATTTTGCATGCAAAATGCCACCCCTGGCAAGACAAGCCTCCCCCAGCTGTCAGTGGTAGAGATGAGAGCAGAGCACCTACTTGGGGAGGCCATGAAATGCCCCCCCCAAGTGGGAGCAGTCTGAGCCTTGGTGGGGGGTGGGAGAAGGGCCCCTGAGGGTAAGGGGGCATTTTGCATGCAAAATGCCACCCCTGCCAAAGGAAGCCTGCTTCTTCATTTTTCCCCATAGGAAATAATGAAGAAGATGAGCAGCAGCATGCTAACAATATGCTGCTCCTTCGCTTTCTTATGGGAGGATAGGGGGACCTGCTTTGGGGGGCCATAACATGGCCCCCCAAAGTCCAATCGGTCTGAAACTTGGGGAGTTTGTAGAGAGGGGTTAGAGGAAGGTCCCCACCAATTTTGGGCTGATTCATTGGGAAAATGCCTCCCCCAGACGTCCGGGAAGACGCCGGAGGCATTTTCCCATTGAAAAAGCCTAAAGCCGAAACGTTTCGGCTTTTTTTCTTTCGGCTAGCCGAAACGTTGCGGCTTAGCCCGAAACGTTTCGGCTAACCTGAAAGAAGCTGAAACACTTTTGTTTCGGCTTTCTTTCGGCTTTCAGAAAGCCGAAATGCACATCCCTACTTCAGAGGTACAGAAGAGCAGACAAGGAATTTAGCTAGACAAGGTTGTCCCTGAACTCTTGACTATAAGATTGTTGATTCATAACCTTTTCTAGATGGCTTCTGATCATCGCCGCCTTTTTACTGTTGCTGGATTAACCCCCAAATACTTATGTCTACCACTACAGTCCTAGTTAAAGAACTGCCAAGAGGCCTGGAGAAAAATTTCCTCTGTCTTTAAGAGGGGCTTGATGTATGGAAATAGCCAGTTTAAACTTTTCCGTGGCATGGAGGTAAATAATATCTCCTGGTAAGTAACATCCAATTTCTGTTAGGGAGGCAGGGCATTTTCTTCTGCAAGCCTGCTGGCAACCTTAATTCTGGACTTTCTCTACCCACAAGCCCCATGGACTCCTAACAGGAGAGTAAGGCATTTGGGGAACATTTGTGCATCATCCCCAGTTGTCTTACATGCTTATACCCAGGGCTCATTTCGAGGGGGAACGCACTGGAACGCAGTTCTGGCAGTTCCCCAAAGAGGTCACATGTCAGGTAGCCCCACCCACCTGACTCTCGGCCATTTTGGGCCCGTTTCGGCCTGGATTGGGGCTGAAACGGCCTGGATCGGACCTCTGACAGGTGGTGGATCATTCTCCCGCTCATCAGCGGCCTGATCCTGACCATTTTGGGCCCCTTTTCAGCCCCTTTTGCCATTTTGGGCCCAATTTTGGCCCTGAGTGGGCAGGATTGGGTCCAAAACAGCCAGAATAGGTGATGTCAGGGGGTGTAGCATATGCAAATCAGTTATGCTAATGACACACTTCAGTGATGGCAAGAGGCATGGCATATGCTAATGAGATATGCTAATGAGTTCCTCAAGTTCTTTTTCTACGAAATGCTTATACTTATTGCTTGCTTACATTCCCAAAATACAGGTGATTAGCTCCTGTCTCAACATGTTGCAGTGGAACTATGAATCTTTTCAACTGGTCTCAAATAGTTACAGGTAAGGACAACTGTAATTTTCTCTTACTGATCATTTCATATGGACTTCCTTTGTCTATCCAGGTAGAGCAGACAACAGAACCTTCTAGCAAAGTTTCCACTTCAGAAGAGTCTAAGGAATCAAATCCCATCTTCTGCCCACCTACAAGTGGGACTGTAGACTGCGGTAGCTGTTCTGTGCAGAGTCCCAGACTTTCACTAGATCCTAGAGCAGCAGAGCAGTAAATTGTACAAAGCCAGCTGCACTTATATGCATCATGTGCTAGAGGCAGGAAACACAGGCCCCTTTAAGAGTTCCCCTGTAAGTAGTTGGTCCTGGCTTCCACCATGTTTAAAAGCTGTTTGATAGCTGCCTGTGATATAAAAATCACAAGGCCCCTGGATTAACGCAGCCTGATCTGCAGCAGAGGAATTCCAGCCAGCGTTGCTGAGTCCCACCCAGGAGATTAAGACATGAATGAGACATTCATGTAAATGCTGAGGACTGGAGATGATTGATTTTACTGCCTCCCCAGCTGCGGGTGTGAGCTGAGATAAGAAAGGGTCTCACTGAGTCATCTCTCTTAGCACATTCCGATGCCCTCCTTCCATGATGAAATTCCTACCCTAAGATCAAGGAGCAATCAATCAGCACTGATAAGTTTATAATTTGTCTCTGGGAACATGCATTTTCATATTTAAATTCATCAACCCAGCTCTGGGGAGATTCATTAGCAAACTGCCTCTTTGTAAGGCAGCAGGAGAGACTTTGCATTTCCTTTCACACACCCTGGCAACAGTAATCAAAGAGTAATCAAACTTTGTAATTGCCTGGAGATGACCTTTACAGTCTTTGGCTGATTCTGCACACGTTGGATAATGCACTTCCAATCCTCTTTAAAGATCATTTGGAATGGATTTTTTTGTGTATGGAACAAAAAATCCACCTCAAACAACTGATAAAGTGCATTGAATGTGCATTATCCAATGTGTGCGGAATCAGCCTTTGTCTTAACGGCTGAGGGGGGCTCCCCAGCCTCAGGACACATTTTGCCCTATACAAATCCTGGCTTTGCCCCATTCAAATTATACACACTCACCCAGTGTAGTGCCCTCAGAGTGTCTCTGTCTTCCCTGGCTGAGAATGCGGGACGTTTGAAGCTCTCTGTTTTCGTGGACTACACTACCTCGCTCTATTCCAATTTCTGGCTAGCTTCCTAGGACTCTGTGTGTGTGTACCAACCATTTTTAATTGCCTCTTATGTGTATGTTGGTTTTTCCTCTTTAAATAAAAATACTCCTTTATTTAAGCACCTAGTCTCATCTGCTACCTTGAGGGAAAGACCCTGTAAATACTGGTGGAGTTATCCCACACCCCTCTCACATAGCCATCCTCCTTGCTGCTAATTCCCCCTACTCTCAAGGACACACCTTGTTCATCAGGAGTAGTTCAATCTGATGTGTGAGTGTTTTAAAAATATTAAATGCATTTGTAAGTCTGTTGAAATGACACCTTATCCAAACGGAGGGAACAGATCTCAGTTGCAGGGCCAGCCAGGAATTTAGAAATCTAATCCACCATCCAAGTATTCCAATGGAAAGGACTGTTCAAACCCCTCCACCCCCTTCTCCAAACAGTTTGTTTTGTCTGCTTCAGTCTTGGAGGAAAGGGAGATGAAGGCAAGGACTGGCTCAGACAAAATCTATTATTTTCTGGTCTTGAGTCCCCACAGACTCTTCGTACTGTAAGCAGTGAGAACTGGAAACACCTGGAATAGAAGAATTTAAGCTCACCAAGCCATGTGAGATCAGCTGGAACCATCTTAGAGGAAAGTAAAAACACCTGCAAGTGACTTGATGGCTCCCAGAGCAACCCTGCACAACACAACCAGTGCCAAAGGGTTAAAATCCACTTAAGTCAATTCAGCCAGACGTCATTCCATTAAAAAAATGGGAGAAAGTGTTGAGGAAAGTAAGATGAATTAGGAGTAGGGTTGGAGAAGGAATAGGACTTTTGTTATGCATAGAAAGAGTTCGAAAATTGTTTTTTAGAGTTGTAAAGTAGTGGAGTCATTGGTAGTGTGAGAGATATTGCTGCTGATTGTCTGGTCTCCTGCTGCAGCAGTTGGTCCCCAAAACCAATCCCAGCCATGAAATTTATTAGATTTATAGTCTGACTTTCTCACTGAGACTCAAGATGGATTACAGAATTTTTAAAAATTAACCAGATAAGGCCCTCCAATAAAAAATGTATGATTAGAAAATTGGAATACAATACAAATGACAACAGCAACATTTTTTTAAAAAAAACCTTGCTTAAGGCATGACAATACCATAATGCAGGAAGTGGGTTACAAAGGTAGAAGGCAATGCATAACATGGCAACAGGCTACAGCCCTATCCCTTATAAAAACATTTGCCCGAACTGTACCATTCTACTATAGTTCTAATCCTTTTATAAAAATGCCTTCCTGAACATTTCTGTTTTGCTTATTCCTTGAAATGACAGGAGTGTGGAGATACAATTGTCAGCTTCCTGGTGGGGGCTGGAGATCTCCTAGAATTACACCTACTTGATCTCCAAACCACATCTGCTGGAAGAAATGGCAACATCTAAATGTAGACTCTATGGCAACACATTCTTGCTGAGGTCCTTCCTGTCCCCAAACTCCACCTTCCCCAAGCACTGCCCCCAAATCTCCAGGAATTTCACAAGCTGGAGTTGACAACCTTATGTGGAAGCCTCCGTGGCCTCTTCAGGCAGGCTAGACTTGAAAGCCACAGGATAGACTCAATCCCAGTCACATAACACACTATTTGAGTAGCTTCAGTGGCCAACTGTCTGATCTATATCTTCTAAGAACATCTGATGAGCCTTTTTTGGACTTAGAGAATCATAGGTGATAAGGGAAAGACAAAACCTAGGAGTGGAGAGAGCAGGGTTGCTATGCCCTCACCCCTGCAACAGGTGGGGTGGGGAATGCAAAAGGGCTCAGCTGGCCAGCAGGGAGGAAAAAAATGGCAGAAATGGGGGAAACATCATCAGCATTTTGATGCATTGACATCATTCCCTATGCACCCATAAGTGACATCAGTCCAGTCAGAGGACGCGAGGGACATTCTAGCATTTGGAGAAAACTCTATGGTTAAACCAGAATTTTCCTCAAATGCTAATTTGTCCCTGACAGTGCACTGATGTCACTTGCAGACATACAAGGAATGACATAGGTGCATTGGGATGCTGATGACATCCCACCTTCCCACCATTTCCCCTGCCTGTCAGCTCAGCCATGGCAGGAAGCCCCTGTGAAGGGCAGGGGATCCCCCACTCCAACCAAGGGAATGGCAAACCTAGAAGAGGAGCATGATTTCCACTTTTACTTGGAAACTAGGAGAGAGGGGGAAACTTAACTTGAATTAAACATACAGGGCCAATTCAAGAGGCTACTTATCTGTCTTAAAGCCCTACATGGCCTTGGTTGAGCGGCTTTTGGCAAGAACCTCTTCCCCTATGAACTCCCTCTCCTGCTATGAACTTCCTTCAAAAGCTGTGCTCCAGATTCCATCTGCATAGTCCGGTCCATGAGCACAGAGAGCAGGGCTTTCTTCTTTATTCCACTTTATTTATAGAACTCAATCCTAAGGGAAACCTGCCTCAGTCTAGCAATCCAAATCTTCAAAAAGAGGGTAAATGAGTTCTTGTTGAGGCAGGCCATTGAAAGGTGAACTATGCTGTTTTAAATGTTTGGGCTTTAGGCTTTATTGATTTGTGTTTCTACTTTTATTCACTGATATGTCTGACTAGATGTTAAGTTATTTGTTTTAACTTGCTGTAAGTCTCTTTCAGGCTCATGTCAGAGGGGATAAACTGAAATAAAAATTGTATGGATAACAAGAGTCAACAATGGATAAGAATAAATGGACAACAAGAGTCAACGCCAAAGGAGGAGGCCAGGGACGAAGACTTGGCTGAGACAGCATAAGAACTCTATGCCTTTAAGTGGGCTGCCTACATTGAAGTGCTGGTGGAGTAAACTCAAGGGCCAGCTTTCACTTGGAGAACTGGAAAGGGTGATTTGGGCTACATCCAGACATCAGCATCAAGTATGGCTTTGTGCAACAAACTCTGATTAGTATTTCAATTGTAAGTAAGTAATCTTGGTTTGTGAATGTGTGTGTGTGTTATGTGTCGTCGCCTCTGACCTATGGTGACCCTATGAATGAAAGACCTCCAAAACATCCTATCATTAACAGACTTGCTCAGATCTTGCAAACCGGAGGACATGGCTTCTTTTATTGAGTCAAGCCATCTCGTTTTAGGTCTTCCTCTTTTCTTACTGCCTTCTATTTTTCCTAGCATTGTTGACTTTTCCAAAGAATCTTGTCTTCTCATAATGTGACCAATGTATGATAGCCTCAGTTTTGTCATTTTAGCTTCTAGGGAGAATTGAGGCTTGATTTGATCTAGTACCTACTTATGTGTCTTTTTGGCTGTCCATGGTATCAGCAAAACTCTCCTCCAGCACCACATTTCAAATGAATGAATTTTTTTCCTGTCAGCTTTCTTCACTGTCCAACTTTCACATCCATACATCGTAATGGGGAATACCATTGTTTGGATTATCTTGATCTTGGTCCCCAGAGAGACATCTTTGTCTTCAAGGATCTTCTCTAGCTCCCTCACAGCTGCTCTTCCAAGTCTCAATCTCCTTCTGATTTCCTCATTACAGTCTCCCTGTTGGTTGATCATTGAGCCAAGGAATAGAAAATCTTGGACAATTTCAATTTACTCATTGTCACCTTTAAAATTTTGTAAATACGCAGTAGTCGTCATTCATTACTTCTGTTTTCTTGATGTTCAGATGTAATCCTGCTTTGGTGCTTTCTCCTTTAACCTTTATCAGTAGTTTTTTAGTCTTCATTATTATCTGCCAGTAACATGGTGTCATCTGCATATCGCAAATTGTTAATTTTCCTTCCACCAATTTTTACTTCAGCTTCTTCTAGATTTAATCCAGCTTTCCTTATGATGTGCTCTGCATAGAGGTTGAACAGGTAGGAAGATAATACACATCCTTGTCTGAAACATGAATAAATCCCAGATTTTTGTGTGCCTTCCGGTCTTCCTCTCAGCAGACAGCATATCCTCCCTGTATCGCCATCCCTATAGCTTGACAGTTGTGAGGGTTGAAGCTACACAAACTGTGGTTCCAGAATCCAGCAAATTAGTATATATTATGAATACAATCAACAAATCAGCTAGCAGTCCCATTTGAAATGCCCTTTTGGTACCAACCAACAAAACCTATTCAGATTTCACAACTAACTGGGATTTAACCAAGCCACACTTTACAAAGCAAGGTGTATTGTGGTGTCTGAACTCTGGAGACAGCCTTTGACTTTGAGAGGGAGAGCACCTAGTTGTAAGGGAACATGGAAATATCTAATACGTACTTACTTGTGTAGAAAACAGTGACTTTTAGTGAGCACAAGCTGTGTAGTACCAGGTTCTGGGGCTTGTGCCTCCAGAAAGAATGAAAGAGATGCTTGGAAAGTCAAAAAAAGATAATATATACCACTATAAATGGAAGCATTACGGATCTAGGCAGAAGATTACTGAATCCTGCAAAGGACTGAGAATTCTGCAGGAGAGGAAATATTACTAATAAGATGTTCTGACCTTTTCTAGGCTGAGGCACTAAAACCATAAAGTACCAACATTTCTAGAGAAATGTTTCTTAGTCCTAATGATAAGTGGGGACTTGGGGTCATGTAGGAGAGTTACACTGCCAAGTTATGCTCTTCTGAGCCCACTGAAGTTAATGGGTTCAGAATGTAACTCTGAAGGGAAGGTGACTTTCCATGTTGGGGAAATTCCTCCAGATGAAGGGTTCTCTGGAAAGAAACTGGTAATGGCTGCCACCACCCTGAGATCATCTAGACTGAACTGCTAAGAAGAATTTCTTATAGCGCAGTATCAGAAGAATAAAGAAATAATAAGGTGTAAACCCTGGGGAATACATTATAGAAAATGATAGATTGTCCATGCAGTTTGGGACATAGGAATTAAGAGAAATATCCCAGAAAAAAATGCTATATTAAATTTTTTTTAAAATGTCTTTAAAAACAGCGAATTTATTATCAAACAAAAGGAAAAGAGTGGTTGGATTCAAAAAGGGGTAGAAAAGGGGACAAAACAAAATACAGGGGAAAGCACACAATATCACAGCACACAGACTTTCAAATTAAAGCAATAAAGTTGGTCTCACTTAGCTAGTTACAGTTTACCTAGACTTTAGTAGATTCCTCAGAGCATGTTCAGACTTCCTTGCAATAACAAGATGATGGAAGGTTCTTTAACCTCTATCCACCATCCTTTGGTCACCAAATTCACATGTTTCTGGTGGAGACCAAGCTGACCCAAACCCTCCAGATATTTATGAATAATGGAATCTAACCTATATCAGCCTGTTCTCTAAGATTGGTAGGTGATTTAACCAATCCAATGTAAAGCCCCATCGCTGATGTCAAAGGTTACATTACCAATTAGAAGATTACCAAAACGATAGTTTCAACAGCCAAATCAAAAAGAGTCCAGTAGCACCTTTAAGACTAACCAATTTTGTTGTAGCATAAGCTTTCGAGAATCTCAGTTCTCTTCATCAGATGCATGACGAACTGTCAAAAAGAGTCCAGTAGCACCTTTAAGACTAACCAATTTTATTTTAGCATAAGCTTTCGAGAATCAAGTTCTCTTCTTCAGATCAGGCATCTGAAGAAGAGAACTTGATTCTCGAAAGCTTATGCTAAAATAAAATTGGTTAGTCTTAAAGGTGCTACTGGACTCTTTTTGATTTTGCTACCACAGACTAACACGGCTAACTTCTCTGCATCTATGACGAACTGTGATTCTCGAAAGCTTATGCTACAATAAAATTGGTTAGTCTTAAAGGTGCTACTGGACTTTTTTTGATTTTGCTACCACAGACTAACACGGCTAACTCTGGATCTCTAATGCACAAACTCACTAGGAATCTTTGGGGAAGATATTTTATTTCAACCTCTGCATTTGCAATTCAGAGATGGTAATACCGAACTACTTTACAGGACTGTTATAAAACAAGCTATTATCTAATCTACGCAGCGAACTTTGAGCACTGATAGTGCTATATAAATGCTAAGAATTTTTATGATGCTGATTAAAATGGGAATAGTATAAAGTTTATACTAAGATTGAATGAAGATAACAGAATCAGAGATCTGGGTTATTTAGCTGCTCACTTTACTTTCATTAAAAGGGAGTCTACAATGACAGAGGTACATATAATCTTTCCTTAGCTGAGAATGAAGCTGCTTAGTTTCATAGTGGGGTGAGGAGGTAGTTTTATTTGAATTTCTTGGTGTTCTAGCAGATGCAGTCAACCACCTGCCACCTGTTCTTTGGACTCCTGCCCCAAAACAGCTCATAAAATGAATTTGCTGTCTCCAAGTGGATCAATCACTATGCAAACACAAGCTTTTTTTTGACGTCTGCTTGTAGTGAAGCAGGTTCAATACCTTTTGAGGCTGCAGGTATTAATACTATCCTAGAAAAAGGCTTGTTTTTTCATTCAAGGATCCTGCTAATTGGCATCTTGATGTTTGCCTTGTCAATTCTGGTGAAAGTTCTAGAAAGACTTGACCTGGCGTTCACTTACACCAGCACAACAGCATATGAGCTCATTTTGTCCAGGAAAGATCTTGTAAATGCTGGCATTGTTTTAACCTCTTTTGGCCAAGAGAGAGCTCTGGAACTTACTGCATTTATGATTTCCTCTCAGGATTTTATATCACCAGCAGAGCTGTTCTGGATAGTCTGTTCCAGGGCTTTTTTCCTGGGAAAAGAGGTGGTGGAACTCAGTGGTGGAACTCAGGGCTGCACAATGATGTCACTATGTCACTTTGGGTCAGCTGGAACAAGGGGGGAGTTTTTTAAAGTTTAGATCGCCCTCGTTGAAAATGGTCACATGGCTGGTGGCCCCGCCCCCTGATTTCCAGACAGAGGGGAGTTTAAATTGCCCTCCACACCATGGTGCAGAGAGCAATCTAAACTCCCCTGTCTGGAGATCAGGTGGCAGGGCCACCAGCCATGTGACCATTTTCAAGCGATGCCAGAACTGTGTTCCCCCATGTTCCCGCTGAAAAAAAGCCCTCGTCTGTTCTCTTGGGAGGGGCTTGGATTGAAATGCTCTGAGAAAACTGGCCAGAGATTACATAATGTTGATGCTGTCATGGCGATAGATGAGAAGATAAAGATCTATGTCACAACTTCAGATATAAAATCTGGACATTTTGAAGTCATGAGAAAAAATGTTTTGGCCAGGATGGAAATGTTGGAAAATATTAAGAATTTTTTTTTAGTGTATCCTGCCCTTCCGTAAAGGCAGTGTACATTGTTTACTCCACCTCCATTTGAGCCTCACAACTTTGTGAGGTAGGTTAGGATGAAAGTGTGTGACTGGCCCAAGGTTATACAGCAAGCTTTGTGGCACAGTCTTTGAACCTGGCTCTGCTAGATCCTATTCTAACACTGTAGTCAGTATGAATACAATTAGGGTCGCCAGGGCACATTCCCAGGTGGTGAGGCAAGTTTCATGAAGATTGGACCCTGGGGCCATTTTATGGTCCCCCAAAGAAGGTGCCTCAAGCCACCTCCAATCTCCATTATTCCCTATGGGAAAACCTACAACCAGTCTATCTTTAAAAGACTTTTTAAAAGTTCACACATCATAGCTCTCTCAGGAATCAGGAAACACAAAAAGTGCAGTCAAATACTACTAGGTGAAGTTAACAAACTAAACCAAGCACCCCAACAAACACTTCCCCCAAAAGAACAATGAACAACAATTGAACACCTGACCAAATCAAACTTCTGTGCCGACAGAAAACAGAACCCAGCAAAAAATACCAGCCAAACTTCTTTAAAGAAAGCCCAACAACAGGGGAAAACTGTCCCTCCAGAAGATCCAGTGTATTTAATAAAATGAACAGGAACTATAAAACTCCAAACAAATTACCCACAACAGTATAAAACAATGCCCCCAGAAGAACAAGCAGCAAAATGATATTAAATATAACCAACTTCAAAAGTCAGAAATCAACTCTCCCTACACAGAAGCCCAACCAAAGCCCCACATACACAGCAAAAAAAGCAGTTCCCAGTTTGCGTGGCGGGCCGGGGGGCGGCGGGGGGAGCGGCGCAGCCACGCAGCGGGCCAGGTGTCTTAGTCTTTGGATGGGGGATGGGGGATATTTATTTTTGGCAACCTCTTCTACATGCAAAACTTAAAACTTCTGTGGTACAAAGTTGTAATGTTATAAAATGGTAAAAATTTCATAAAATTGTAATTTTACTAACAATCCAACTCAAATAAGTGTATAGATAATTCAAACAGTATAGCTTCTATAATCATATTGGGCATAAATATTAAACATAACTTTTAAACATTAAGTAAAAAGTAGTAGAGATGGGTTGAAGGTTTTATCTTAAATCCTGAGCAGCTTGAAACCTTCAAGTGAGAACTGAAAACACGTTTCTCTGTTTTAGAGAAACTGTTTGTCAGTACAAAATAAACGGGATGGATGTTTTCGTTGCACTCTCCCAACCAGGAGACAGACTCCTCCTAAGAGTTTAATGGCTTCTTTCTTTAACAAACGCTAGTCTTTTTCATTAAGTGAGGTATCAAAATATAAATGTTTATTTAAATAAAACATAGAAAAATAGAACAGATGAACACAACAAAAATTGTTTCCTAACATTTCTTAATGAAATCTAACTCAGTCAGATTAACGATGAAATGCATTCAAGTTACCGTAGCACGTATTACAAGGGTAAGTTCCCTGCCTAGATCTTCATGAGATTTCTTTTGGCCAAAACCCTGATCTGCTATTTGGATTACCATTTTTATATATTATCTTATGCAGAAATCTAAGATCTTTTCATATGATAACATAGATAAATATCAAACCAATCCTAATTGAATTCTTTTTTACTATTTCCAATCATGTGACATTCTACCTAGCCAAAAGTACCACTATGCCCAGCTGCAAGATAAGAGAGATGGATAGTAAAAATGACAGGAAAAGTTACATGACCAGATCATCCTTGGTCTCTGCTAACAATTACAGAACATTTATCTGATACTGTTCACTATTTTTAATTGGCTGTCAAAGATAAAGAAGCACCAGTTATACACCATACTAGAAAAAGAACTACAGTGAAGTTCATACAGCGTTATTTAGAATGCATATGTTTCACTAAGTATGTGTTCTAAACCATAATCAGCAGTCTACTGGTCTGAATCCCACTACTGACATGAGCTCAGTAGGTGGCCTTGGGTCAGCCACTCCTCTCAGCCCCAGCTCCATTGTGGGGATAAGAATAACACTAACTTGTTCACTGCTCTGGGTGAGGCACTAATATGTGTAGAAGAGCGGTATATAAGCACAGTTATTATTATTATTTATATTTCCATGACACCATCCCTTGACCTGTGAAATTAAGTATTTTGATAAATATGAAAGTGATACAAAATATAAATGCATTGCATAATGTGTGAGTGTACATATACAAACTTTAAAAATTGTATACCGCAAAGCATGATTACTGAGAAAGCTGCTTTCACTGCTTTCAGTGCGGAGAGCTGCTTGTAGATCAAAACAACCTGGCGAGCTGTCTTCATGCAGAGTGCACTTGATTCTCTTGGCTTTCAATTCTGCTTTCGTTCAGCATAGGTAAATCAACGTGTCAGCAGTAAACATTTGTATCACTCCTCTCTGAATGACCTTTTAAATTTTACTGCCTATCGTGTCAAAGCAATTAAAATTAACAATACAGTTACTAAGCTGCTAAGATCAATTAATGGCTCTTAGGCTTATCTATTGATCTAGTGACATCTTCAAAACCCACTGGTAACAGACTATACATACTCCTCTTCTATCCACAATATATACACAAGGATTAATTACATATTCTTATCTCCTAAATTACATATTTAAATGACATATTCTTATCTCCTAAATTAATTAGTCAAACTCTTTACATCAAGGATTGGTGACAAGTTGTGGACAGACTATGCTTGGACAGAATGTACACTGAGAATAAATGACATCAAACAAATTGGAAACTAAATAAATCACTTTTATTTAACAAAAATTTCTTCTGAAGTCTCTTTAGAAATTAAACAATAGAAACAAATAAACTATGTGGCATTCCTCAAATCCACGTGTAGGATGCTATGGAAGTGGTACTTAGAGGGAAATTAATCTCCATTGCCTCCTGTCATGAAGAGCAAAAAGAAAACATTAGAAATGAAATGATATCTAGAATAAGAAAACTAGAAGATGAACACAAAAAGGCCGCCCAATCTATAAACTTACTTGCTTGAAAATTAAAGGGAAAAACCTCCTCACATTCTGTACAAGCTATTAAAGGCACCCAGGAAAAACTCAAACTAATTCTGTAAAATTAGCCGATGTATTTGCTGAATACTACCAAACCATTTGTACATCAGACAATCCTGACACTAATCATATTTTAAATTATTTATCATCACAGGAAATTATTTGGAAAAAAACTCACAAGAACATAAACAATATCTGGACCAACCAATCACAACAGAAGATGTTACAGTCACTATCAAATCCTTGAAAAAAATAATAAAGCTTCAGACAGGGATGGATTCCCTGCCAAATTTTTACAAAAAAATACTTTCACCTACTTTCAGCTCCACTAACTGCCACATGCAACTCTGTTATGATAGGAGGTAGCATCCCTCTATCTTGGTCAGAGGCTGAAATAGTAGTTACTCCAAAAAAGGACAACGATATTACAAATACTAAATCTTCTCAACCAATACCCTTACTGAATCAAGACCAAAAGATCTTTACAAGCATAATTGCCAAAAGATTTTCTAAATTTAAATAACCAACTACATTCACCTTGACCAGACTGGCTTTATGCCAATAAGGAATCTTTTTGACAATACACATAACACTTTAACTATAATTAATTTCTGTGAAGCATACAAAACCCCTGCATTACTTCTGGCCTTTGATATAGAGAAGGCATTTGATTAAGTGGAAATACCATATCTAAAACTTTTACTACAAAACTTTTACTACAAAATCTAAAACTTTTACTACAAAACTACTTGGTGACCACTTCTAAAATGCCATTAATGCTCTTTATCTTTCTCCAAAAGCTACAGTTAGGACTAACAATGTACATTTGATAGATATCCATATAGCAAGGGGAACTAGACAAGGCTGTCCCCTTTCCCCATTTCTGTTTGCCATAACTAGAGACAGGGCCGGTGCTACCATTAGACCAACTAGGCAGCCGCCTTGGGCACAGACCTCAAGAGGGGCATATTTTTATACAGATTACTTTCTTGAAAAAAATGCAACTAAGAAAACCTATTGAGCACCCCCTAAATGGTCCTGTCCACAGACATCAAGCAGCTCAAAAGCTCACCATAACATTTATTTATTTAATTTATACCCTGCCCTCCCCACAGATGGGCTAAGGGTGGCTAACAACATTAAAAATACATTAAAATCACAGAAACATACAATCAATAATATTTTTTAAAAAATGATTAAAATACTCCAGGAGCAGGCTATTTAAACAAATATTGAGAGTCCGTATACAGGCATGGCAGATGGCTGAGGGCAGCTCCGGAAGAAATGGTGGTCTTAGATGGAAGAAGAAGGACTCCCGCAGGCACTCAGCCAAAGGCCCAGCAGAACATCTCTGTTTTACAAGCCCTGCAAAACTGTAACAGGTCCCACAGGGCCCAGATCTCCAGCGGGGAGAGCATTCCACCAGGCCAGGGCCAGGGCAGAAAAAGCCCTCGCCCTGGTTGAGGCCAGATGGATGTCCTTTGGGCCAGGGACCACCAGGAGTTGCTTGTCTGCAGAGCGCAACACCCTGCAGGAGACGTAATGGAGGAGGCAGTCCCGCAGGTATGGAGGTCCCAGTCCATGAAGGGCTTTAAATACCAAGGTTAACACCTTGAAACGGATCTGGAACTCCACTGGAAGTCAGTGCAGCTGGCACAGCACATGATGAATGTGCGCTTGGATGGGCGTTCCGGTAAGGATGCGTGCCGCTGCATTCTGGATCAGCTGTAACTTCCGGGTTAGACCCAAGGGCAGTCCAGGATAGAGTGAGTTGCAGTAGTCTAGCCTGGAGGTGACCGTTGCATGGATTACTGTGGCCAGGTCCTGGCATGAAAGATAGGGCGCCAGTTGCCTGCCCTGTCGAAGATGAAAAAAGGCAGACCTGGCAACAGTCATGACCTGGGCCTCCATTGAAAGTGTGGCATCCAAGGTCCCACCCAGACTCCTCACCATCAGTGAAGGTTTCAATTGTACCCCATCGAGGGCTGGGAGCCGGTTCCCAGCTCGATTGCCCCATGATCCAGACACAGAACCTCTGTCTTCAGGGGATTCAATTTCAGGCGACTCTGATGTAACCATACCGTCACAGCCTCAAGACCCTTGACCAAGGAATCCAAAGCAAGATCGGACTGGCCATCTGTAATGATTCCAAGTAAATGTGTGCATGTATCTTTAAATGCTTGATGAGATAGGTGGAGAGTCGGGGGTGAAGGAGATGGATGAGTGAGTGATATGATTGGTTGAGGACTGAGAGGGTGGGTGGAGTGAATGCAGTTTGAGACTGAGAGTAGAGAGAAAATTTTTAGTCAGAAGAAAGTGTTGGAATATATGTGTGTTGCAAGGTCTGAGATTCAGTCATTATGGGGTTAATGTGTTTACCTACCATGCTATTGTTTAGATTGACCTGGAAAGGGAACCTGGCTCAAAGCCAATAATCTGCAAGCCCGGGAAACTTGAGAGTGTTTGTAAACTGTTATTGGTCAACAGGTCAGGTGACTGTCCTTTCAGGGTCAAGAAGAAGGAGGAAGAAGAAGATTCTCCACTTCCATTATCCTAGCTCTTTGTTGTAAACAGTAGTGAGAAATGTAGCTCCAGGTGTTTGTTGTTTTGTAGGCAACCTGTGACCCTTTTCCCTTTAGAAGTAAATGTTTTTAAAAGCTAAACTCGTGTGCTGACTCTCTATTGATCCAAGATCCATTGCACCTATGATTTAAAGCTATTTTTAACCTTTTTTTTCCCCAACAAAGTGGTAGCAGAGGATGGTTGATTTTGGCGATTTTGGTTGGTGATTTTGTTATGGTGGTTTGTTTTGCCAAACAAGCAAACAATTTTGAAATGGATCTTTAAAGAGAGACTAAGCTAGATAGGCACAAAGGCTCAGATTTTTTTTCTACCAAACCTTTTTTTGCTGCATTCAGTTGTAACTGGGAAAAGGAGATTATTTTAAAGATCTTGTTGTCTTTAAAAGTTTCTTAAAACTGGTCTGCACTGAGAAAACTGCAGCTGAGAACTATTGGAAGTTTTTCTTTACCCTCGGAGCCGAGCAGAGACGGCAGAGAGAACAAAGGAGATCGTTAACTCCACGTGTGCCTGAATCTTCACAGCTGAAAAATGAGTTCCTCTGACCAGGGAGTCGTGAGTAATCCAAAGCCATTTCAAATTAGCCAAGGAAATTTTCATATGCCTCATTTAAATAAAAACAACTTTACTTGGTGGCTGGCATTATTAAAAAGCCAACTTGAAATGCATAATGCTGAGGACATTCTAACTGCAAACATACCAGATGATCCTCAAATAAAGCTTGAATTTACCAGGAAAAATGCTCTAGCCAAAACATTAATTATGACCTCAGTATCTCACTATGAAGTCCAGGACTTGCATACCTTTGATACTGCAAAAGAGATGCTTGAAGCTTTAAAGAAGCGTTTTGAAAAACAGACATGCACCAAAATAATCTACCTTAAAACAGAATTGTTTGATTTTAAAATTAAAGAAGGGGATTCCATACCAGCCCAATTGCAAAGATTTATGAAATTGTATAGAGAGTTGGAAGAACTCGGAGAGGCCCCGAAAGAGCGAGATGTTGTTGTTGCCTTGCTGAAAAGTTTACCAAGTAGCTATGAAAATTTAGCACTTCTCTTGAGACATAAAGAGAATTTAACACTGGAGCAATTGCTGACAAGTTTAAGAGAGGAACTGGATTCAAGAGAGGGAAGGAATTTACAGGCTGTGTCTGATGGAATGACTGTTTTGAATTTGGGAAATGGATATAGAGGCAGACAGACTAACTGCTTTTCTTGTGGTGGAAGGAGCCACATGGCCAGAGACTGTGCATTAAACCGAATGAATAATGGAGCGGCCATTGCTAGCCAATCAAATGCACGTTACCCTAGTACAGAGACTCATGTTGAAAGAGCATCTTCTCGTGGCAGAAGAGATTATAGCCAAAAAGGGAATTTCAGAGCCAGAAGCAGAGGGAGTGTGTCTAGAGGCAGATTTCAGAGAAATGGCAGGAGTAATTTTTCACTAAGAGTTTTTGATGATGAAGATATTCAGGATAAGAAATTATTCCTCATTGATTCAGGAAGCTGCTGGCATATTTGCAAATATCGTGAATTGTTTTCTGAACTTGATACTGATGATAAACCCAGACTGTTCCAAGCAAATAAACAACCACTTAATGTGCTAGGAACTGGAAAGGTGCCAATTAAGCTATGCACAACAAGAGGGGAAATAGTAAATGTTACCCTTCAAGATGTGGCACTTGTTCCTGAAGCAGCAGAGAATTTAATCTCAACTAAGAAACTTGTGGAAAAGGACTGTGTGGTGGTTCTTCAGAAGAGAATGGGTAGTAGAAGTGTAATTGTTGAAAAGAAATCTGGAGTTAAGTTTGCTGTTGAAGAGAGAAATGGACTGCATTATTTTGTGGATGTTAGTGAAAGACCAGAAGCTGCTGATGCTGGTGAAGGACAGATTTATCAAACTAGCCAAGGTGCTTGTGATCATAGGAAATGCTTGTATTCATGGCATGTAAAAACAGGCCATAGAGGCATACAAAGTGTTGAAAAGTTGTTAGAGGACTGTGGAATTTTTGTTCCTGTTTGTGATAAAGCAAGAGAGAAATGTGAAACCTGTCTTAAAGCAAAGGGAACTAGCCCAAGCTACACAGGAAAGTCCACTACTCATAATGAGGAACTTCTAGAGACTGTATACTCTGATCTTGTTGGTCCACTAGCGCCATCTCTTGGCGGCAACAGATATTTTGCAACTTTTACTGAAAGTAAAACGAGGTATAGCATTGTATATCTGATGAAGAGCAAAGATGAAACGCTTGAGAAATTTAAATCTTTTGTTGCCACAGTTAAGAATAAGTTTGGAAAAGCTCCTCAAAGCCTACGTACTGATGGTGGTGGAGAATATTGCAATGCAGAATTTAAGAAATTTTTACAATTTGAAGGCATTGAACATAAAGTCACTATACATCACTCTCCACAACAAAATGGTTGTTCTGAGAGACTGAATCGGACTATACAGGAAATGTGCAGATCTATGCTTATACATTCTGGATTACCCAATGCATTATGGGCCGAAGCTGTGAACACAGCAGTTTATCTACACAACAGAGTACCTTCAAAGGTGACAGGCATTACTCCATTTGAAGCCTGGTTTGGCAAGAAGCCTGCTCTGAAGCACATCAAAGCATTTGGTTCCAAGGCCTATGCTTTTATACCAAAGGAAAGGAGAGGAAAGCTTGATCCTCGAGCTGAAGTTGGACTAATTGTAGGGTATGCCACTGGTGGAAGAGGATACAGAATTTACAATCCTCAAGAGCACAGAGTCAAAGAACAGAACGTGGTGTATGTGGATGAGAGCCATTTATTACATGCTTCTAATGCAACTGAATCCACAGTGACAACTGATCCAAGTGATACAGAAACAGCTCCTGTAGAATTGGTCGATTGGTTACCTGCAGTGACACCCGGGAAACCGGCAAGTCCACCTTCTCAAGAGATTACCCAAACAGAAGGGGAAGCAGGGACTGGACCAGAGGAGACAGAAGCAGCAACCACTGTGAGACGATCGGAAAGAAGCAACAAAGGAAACCCACCAGAGAAGTATGGATTCTGTGAAACTGTGCAACTTATCCAAGAACCTAAGAACTGGAAAGATATATGCAAACTACCTGCAGATGAAAGAGACAAATGGATTGAAGCAATGGAAGAAGAACTGCAATCCATAAATACAAAACAAGTATGGACTCTCACAAATTTACCCCCAGACAGAAGACCTGTTGGATGCAAATGGGTGTTCAAAATCAAGCACAATGCTGATGGAACTGTTGAGAAATACAAAGCACGTTTAGTAGCTAAAGGATTCTCCCAGGAATATGGAACTGACTACTTTGAGACTTTTGCACCAGTTATCAACCATGCAACATTCAGGACACTACTCAGTGTTGCAGCATCAAGAAACATGATAGTAGAGCATCTGGATATAAAGACAGCCTTTCTCAACGGAGAATTATCTGAGGAAATCTATATGGAGCAACCTGAAGGATTCCAGATCAAGGGAATGGAAGATCATGTGTACAAGCTCAACAAAGGTCTATATGGCTTAAAGCAAGCAGCAAAAGCCTGGTATGACAAAATATCAGGGCTACTACAAAAGCAAGGATTCAAGCAAGGAAAAGCTGAACCATGTCTGTACACCAGAGTTAAAAATGGACAATACCAGTACATTCTTATTTATGTTGATGACTTGATAATATCTTGCCAAGACAGACAAGACATCAAAGAAATAGTTGATGGACTGAACAAAGAGGTAGAGGTGAAGCAACTTGGAGATGCACAACATTACCTCGGAATACAGCTAGAAAGACTTGAAGATGGAACCTTTCTTCTAAGTCAGAAAAGAAAAACATTGGACTTTATAGAATCTATTGGCATGAAAAACTGCAATGCGACAAGTATACCACTTGAACCTGATTACTTGAGAGAAAGAGATGGAAAACCACTTAGGGATATTGGTGAATACAGAGAAGCAATTGGAAAACTTCTGTACTTGAGCAAAACCACAAGACCTGATATAGCAGTAGCTGTTAGCATCTTATGCAGAAAAGTAAGTTCTCCTAATCATCATGACTGGAACGCGATAAAGAAAATAGCAAGATACCTGAAAGGAACAGCAGACCTAAAGCTGAGAATCTCGCCATCTGAGAAACCAAGACTGGTTGGATATATGGACGCCAATTGGGGAGAAGAATCAAGTGACTACAGATCAACCAGCGGATATCTATTCTTTTATGGAAATGGACTGATAGACTGGACTAGTAGAAAACAAACCATTGTAGCACAATCTACAGCAGAAGCTGAATGTGTGTCAGCGGCGAGTGCCTGCAGTGAACTAGAGTGGATCTTCAACGTGCTAAAGGACTTTGGAATAAGTGAACCTATACCTGTAGTTATGTTTGAGGACAATCAAGCGTGTATTACTATATGCCAAGGAGAAAGTACTAAAGCAAGAAGCAGATCTATTGGACTTAAATGTGAACTTGTGAAAGATATGTACCAGAAGGGACTAATAGAAATTGAACATTGTCGTACTGAAGAAATGGTGGCTGATATTCTGACTAAACCATTGTCTAAAACTAAGTTTGAGTATCTTCGTGAAATGTTGAATATGTTTGATCCTAATGCTGAGACAAAACTTGAATGATGTTTGTTAAATATGAATGCATAATGACTTCCATGTTAGACCTTGAGAAGGGGTGTTGGAATATATGTGTGTTGCAAGGTCTGAGATTCAGTCATTATGGGGTTAATGTGTTTACCTACCATGCTATTGTTTAGATTGACCTGGAAAGGGAACCTGGCTCAAAGCCAATAATCTGCAAGCCCGGGAAACTTGAGAGTGTTTGTAAACTGTTATTGGTCAACAGGTCAGGTGACTGTCCTTTCAGGGTCAAGAAGAAGGAGGAAGAAGAAGATTCTCCACTTCCATTATCCTAGCTCTTTGTTGTAAACAGTAGTGAGAAATGTAGCTCCAGGTGTTTGTTGTTTTGTAGGCAACCTGTGACCCTTTTCCCTTTAGAAGTAAATGTTTTTAAAAGCTAAACTCGTGTGCTGACTCTCTATTGATCCAAGATCCATTGCACCTATGATTTAAAGCTATTTTTAACCTTTTTTTTCCCAACAGAAAGCAGGCTAGCTGTGTGCTGCCTGAATATGTTGAAGTGTTTATGAGAGAAATATAACCTGTGAGGAACCTGAACTGAGCATGTTTGTGAAAGGACACTCAGTCAGGGAAAGAGAGGCCAGCTGTGTGAATGAGAGTAAATGAAGTAACTTTAAGAACCGAGAACTACGTTTATGAAACCGATACGCTTCTTTAAAAAAAACATTATTGGTGAGTATACTTTTCAAATTCAATACATTCATTCCCTCAAAATCTAATCAACCCTATCCCCCACCCTTTTCCTCCCCCCTCTCTATCGACTTCCAACAGCTTTCCAACCCTTCACCCCTCTTATTACTTAATAAATCCCTTACTCTAAGCACATTCTAATCCCCCCCCCAGGTATTCTATCATATATATCAAATATCTTATCAATATAATATACTTCTATCAATTATGCTATCAAATATTCTATCAGTATAATATACATCTATCAGTTATACTATCAATATAGTATAAATCTTATACCCCTCAATATAACAGACCAGTAAAAACCGATACGCTTCTTGACTAAATAAAAGTTATTTTTGTTTTGTTATATCCCAGTGTAGCTGTCATTGCTATATCCCATTCCTATCTTCAGGGCCACATAGAACCACAAAGGAGCCTGACGCTTAGGAACGTTACCAAAGGGAAAATATAAATAAAATATCCTGGAATAAAATATTCCTGGTGGCAGCAGACTACCCAGAGGGTTAAGGGATAGATTAAAAGAAAAATCTCCCCTAGAGAAAGTAAAGGTCATAACACCATCCATCAGCAGATAGAGCTGAGTGTCATCCGCATACCGGTGACAACCTAGCCCAAAGCTGCGGGCTAACCGGGCAAGGGGTCACATATAGATGTTAAATAGCATCGGGGAAAGAATCGCCCCCTGAGGGATGCCACATACCAAAGAATGGTAAGCAGACATCTGTTCCCCGAGTGCCACCCTCTGCCCTAGATTGTGAAGGAAGGAGTTCAGCCATTGCAGGGCTGTTCCACGAATCCCCACATCGGCAAGGCCGTGGGTCAGAAGATTATGATTGACCATGTCAAATGCTGCTGTAAGATCTAAAAGTATCAGCAGTGCCGACCCACTCCAGTCCAGGTGTCGCCGCAGATCATCTGTGAGGGCAATCAGAGCCGTCTCTGTACCATGGCCAGGCCTGAAGCTGGACTGGAATGGATCCAGGATAGAGGCATCACCCAGGTATACCTGCAGCTGTTCCGCTACCACCCTCTCAATTACCTTACCCAGGAATGGAATATTCGAAACTGGGCAATAATTGGCTGGATCAGCAGGATTCAGTGATGGTTTCTTTAATAAGGACCATACCACTGCCTCTTTCAGTGAGTCTGGAAAAAAACCAGAACTCAGAGAAAGATTAATGATGTCAGCTAATGGTGCCCAAATCCCATCACCACCACTTTTCACCAGCCATGATGGGCATGGGTCCAGTGGTCACGTGGTAGGTTTCACAGCATGCAGGACCCTGCCCACCTCATCCTGGGAGAGTGGCCTGAATTGATCTAATATCAACCCTGAGGACAACCAAGGGGCCTCCAGTACACATACTGCATCAACTGTGGTGGACAGATCCCGGCGGAGTGACAAGATCTGATCCGCAAAATGCAAGATGTATGGGATTTCCATCCTTCATATTTTCCCTTGCATTCCCGCTGTACAAAAGGATGAATGTGCTAAAAAAAACAAAATTTCACCTTAGATTGACACCTTAATGTCAACCTGGATAGAAGCTCTCTTGGTGATTCACAGCAAAAGAAGAATACAGGCAAAGTAAATTTCCAAAAATAGTTTTATGAGAACGCACACACAGATTGCTGACATCCTCCTCCTCCTAATCTCCTGACATCCCCATTTTCATCCTGCCAGGGGAAAAAAGGCATTCAATTGGAAGGGGTGTGCATGTTTAATACAGGGTTTCCATGTCTGTGTTGTGTTTGGACAACCTTCTTTCTTTATAGTGTTTAAGACATGGTAGGTGACAAGATGCTGCTCCCCCAGTTTGCTCAAAGGAGAGACAGGCAGACCTTTTAAAACCAGGACTTTCCTAAAGCTTTGGTTGCCAACAGCCAGGAGGCAGTAGCAGAGTATAAATTAGTGCTGTCTCTGCCAAACCATTCTGTTTCTGGTGCCATTTATGCTTCTGCAAACTCCTGCCACTCCTCCAGGAGATCAAAGTTTGGACAGACTACTGTCAGTTCATATTCAACCTTTCTCACTTGGCCTCACCTTCCTCACAGGGTTGTTGTTGGGAGGATAAAAATGTAAAAGGAGGAAGAGAGAACCTTGCATGCCATTCTGAGCTCCTTGGAGGAAGAACAGGGTGGCATGGTGCTAGGAGCCAGGCCTAAGCAATCCAAACATTTCAACCTTGGGGGCTGTTGCATAGCCCTGCTCCCTTCTGGGCTTGATGAGAGTTTGGAGGCCCTGGCCAGCCTCTGACCCATCCTTGGAGACTCTGATCAGGGCTACTGAGAGGAGGAGACTAGAGGGACAAAATTCTGGGGATGTTGATTGCTCTGGGGATCCATGGAGCTAAGCAGGTTATGCAATTTGTTGTCCTATGATCTTTAGCACATGCTTCTCTGAAAAAGCAGTTTGAAATACAGTGCTTTGAAAAGTATGAGTATATAAAATACTGAGATATATAGTGAGATATTCATTTCTCTAGGGAGCTATGGCTGATAGAAAAACGCTATCTGGAGCTGGCTTCCTCAAATGAAGGCGAGAAAAAGAAAAGGAGCAAGCAAAGCAATAGGGGGCCTTGCGGAAATACCTTTGTAAATGGAGAGCCACTGATAAACAAGAATGTGAGTCCCCTGAAGAAACTCCAAGTACAAGTTATGCCGCAACTACAACTGATGATCCTCCGACTAGCCTTGAAACACCCACTGAGGGAACTGAGCCTGGATGTGATGCTCCCAGTAGGAGTCATGCTGCAACTACAACCGCTCCTCTGACGACCCTTGAAATTCCCACTGTAGGTGATGCAAAAGAGGTTTTAAAGAAAAGTGAGAGTACTGAGAGGATGGCAGAAGAAGATGTTCCACCTTCTAGTTACAGTGACCCTGCTAACTGGCCTGACAGATGCAATGATCATTTGCGAAAGCTTATAGTACAACAGGGACCAAAGCAGGTTGTAAAATATGTTTTCCCCAGAGACTCACAAAACAGAAGATTTTCTCCTACTCACTACAAGAGGAAGATGCCAAATGGTGAACAAGTGCTCCGTGAATGGCTGATATATTCCACCTTGAAAGATGTGGTTTTTTGTTTTTGCTGTAAGCTGTTTGGCAAAAAAAACTGGAGCAGTATCATCTCTACAAGAAGCAGGTGGAAGAACATGGGAAGAATTCTGTCTTCACATGAGAAGAGTAACGCCCATTTAGAAACCTACAAGACCTGGCAAGAAATTGATGTCCGCTTATCTAAAGGAAAAACAATTGATGAGGTTAACCAACAGAAAATCAGGCAAGAAGAAGAGTATTGGCGACAAATCTTGGAACGCTTGATTGGTTTGGTCAGAGTTCTTGCCAAGCAAAACTTGGCATTCCGTGGTAGGAGCGAGAAGTTGTATAAAGCTAACAATGGAATTTTTTTGAAGTTTGTAGAATATTTAGCCCTTTTTGATCCTATCATGAATGAACATTTGCGCAGAGTTCAAGATGGTGAAACAATGGTTTACTACTTAGGAAAAGATATCCAAAATGAGCTTATACAGCTTCTAGCAGGTGCCATACAGGAGAAAATTTTAACACGTATAAAGTCAGCCAAATACTACTCAATTATTCTGGACTGCACACCTGATGTTAGTCATATAGAACAAATGACAATGATTGCACGTTACTTTGGTGTAATCCCACAAATGCGATCAGCTGATTCTGAGACAAAGTCTGAGCCTGAGGTTATCATAAAGGAACATTTCCTGGGATTTGTTCCACTACAGGAGACCACTGGTGCCTTTATGACAGAAACTCTTCTTGGGCAGCTTGAGTAAATGGGATTATCACTTGAGAATCTGCGTGGTCAAGGTTATGATAATGGGAGTAACATGAAAGGAAAAGAAAATGGTTTCAAAGGAGAGTCCTAGACTTAAATCCACGTGCCTTTTTTGTTCCTTGCAGTGCACACTCTTTAAACTTGGTAGTCAATGATGCTGCTAAGTCTTCCCAGGAAGCAAGAAATTTCTTTGGTGTGGTTCAGCAGATCTATAATTATTTCTCTGCATCGACTCAGCGTTGGCAAATTCTAACCAGCCATGTATCAGGCATAACTGTTAAGCCATTGAGTCAAACAAGATGGGAGAGTCGGATCGATGCTTTGAAACCACTGAGAATTGGCCGAGGGTAATGGACGCGTCTCAGTAGAGCTCCATATCACCTCACCTTTACCCCACCATAATAAAACAAACGGCATACATTTCTATAAAACTAGAATGAACAAGAGAGTCCCAGACAGAAAGAAATCACAACCGAAAGCTTCGAAGAACTTACAAGATTTCTTTTCGCTGAAAAAAACACCTCAAAACAACTCAGGAAGAGAGCTAAACAAAATGGCTGAGGTCTACGAAACTGAAAAGGTTCCCTCAGCAGAGGACAGTAAGATCATTTTAAACCCTCAACTTAGAGCAGGACCACAAGTGACGCCTGACACAGGTTGGACACTTGCCAGCTTCCCTCAAGTTTTGATGGGAAATGTAGGCAGCTTGGCGGAATGTTGGACAAGTGACAGTTGAAAAGTCCATTGGACAGCAGTCAGAGAGTCAAGCTGCAAGACCAGGATGCCTACATTTCCCATCAAAACTTGAGGGAAGCTGACTAGTGTCCAACCTGTGTCAGGCGTCACTTGTGATCCCACTCTTACACAACTACAGCACAATATAATTCAGCAAATGAATGTAATGTTACAACCCTTAACAAAACAACTTGCGGAGATCAAATTGGACTTAAACAAGACTAACACAAAAGCAGATAAAGCTTTAGAAACAAGCACTGAAACTCAACAAACAGTCTGTGAGTTACAAAAAATAATAGAGAACCAACAGGATAAACTGCTGGCTCTTGAAGTTAACACGCGTCAGAGAAATTTGAAGATAAGGGGTCTGAATGAAGATCTAACCAGAAAAAAAGACTTACTTAACTGTTTAACATCTTGGTTTACAAAACAACTTGATCTAGAAGATGGAGTGGCCACGGAGTGGCCCCATACATCACAAGGGCATATAGAATAGGCTCAGAAAAGCTAAGCAGGATAAAAAAGCAACCAAGAGATATAATCATTGAAATACCTGATTTCAGGACAAGGAAAAGGATCTTAGATGCAGCGAGGGAAAAAGGCAATTTTTCCTTTGAAGGTCACCCAATTCAAATCTACATAGATCTTCCTGCTGAGATCCTCCTTAAAAGAAAAGAGCTTAAGAAGACAACAGAGGCACTCCGGAGTGCAAATATCCCATATAGATGGGTTAACCAAACAAAGCTCCTTGTTGGTTGTTGTGGGTTTTCCGGGCTGTATTGCCGTGCTACACCTTCCGGGCTGTATTGCCGTGCTACACCTCTGAAGATGCCAGCCACAGCTGCTGGCGAAACGTCAGGAACTACAATGCCAAGACCACGGCAATACAGCCCGGAAAACCCACAACAACCATCGTTCTCCGGCCGTGAAAGCCTTTGACAATACAAAGCTCCTTGTTATCATGCAGGATGTGCATCATATCATCACAGATCAAGCCTCTGGGGAAAACCTGTTAGTAAATCTCAATATAGAATCACCAATGGAAACGAGCAAGTTGAGCCAAAAAAGAAAAAGTCATCAGTTGCTGTCTCCATTGAAAAACAGCAAGATCCCTGTGTGGCTTAATTGAACTCTGGCAAGTTTATTATCTTCATTTATGTGTAAAAAAGAAAAAAGATGCCAATTGATAGCAATTTACCTGTAAGGGGAAACATTGAAGCAAAGGTGGGGGGGTGGGATGAGGGGAGTACTACAGACATTGCTCCCATTATTGTTGAAATTGTACAGAGAGTGTTTTGTCAGTTAACTTGAAGCCTAAACAGCCAAAGGGCACTGGTATTTACCAGTAACTTGTGAGTGAATTAACTTACTTGTTTTCAAGGGCTGTTTATTTTTATTTTACTTCTAATTTTTTTTTCCTTTTTAATTTTGAGGTGGGAGGGAGAAGGGAGGGGGAGGGGTGTGTGAGAGGGGGGAATTACATTGTTAAAGTTTTTTGAACGTGACAGCAGGGAGTTAAGAAAAAGAGTAAACATTATTGAAAGAAAGAGGAAAGTAGTTTGCAGTTGCTAGACTTGTTAAAACATTTGTATAGTTATATAGAATTTCTACTTAGTATTGATAAGTAAATAAAATAAGATTGTTTTATAGGATAAGTTAGTATAAATATTATTGTGAATATAGTTACATCATCAACAAGGAAAGAATAATAGAGAAAGGGGGAAGTGATATTAGTTGTATAATTGATTGGTTTTAAGTATTCTGTGGATTCATAAATTTTTGGAGATAGTTGAAAATAGTTGAAACAGTACCCTAATACATTCTGAGGGCAATACTCTATTTCACTTTTAAACTCATTTAGAAATAAGCAACAATATAGGAGGTGAAGAAAATACAGGGAAAAAGAAAATAGAAAAGAAACAGGTAATATATTACTCTAGTAACCTAATCAAACTTAACCATACACAATGCAACCAATATTAAAGGTCACATCCCAAAATGTAAGAGGATTGGGAAATCCAATTAAAAGAAGAAGAATTTCTAATTTGGCACAAACAAAATTGCACATCATAATGGTACAAGAAACCCATATGAATCCCAAAAAGTTTGTAGAACTGAAAGCAAATTGGATACAGAGCCAATATCATGCAATGGGAGACTCCAAATCTCGGGGAGTTGCCATATTAATTTCCAAAGAAATAACTTTCCAATTAAACAGCATAGTGAAAGACCCGAAGGGAAGATATGTGTTTGTGAAGGGGTTAATAGCGGATCAAATGGTAACCATAGCATCACTATACACACCTAATGAAAAGCAGCTAGAATTCATAGAAAATACATTGCAAAAGCTCTCTAACTTTCAAGAAGGAATTACATTAGTAGGAGGGGATCTGAACTACATAATAGATCATAAATTGGATAGATCACACTTTAATACCAGTGTTAAAAAAAAGGAAATCTAGTAAAACTAGATTGGCCACTCTATTTAAAAAAAACCCACTTGATAGATACATGGAGATTTCTCCATGACAGGGAGAAAAGTTATACTTACTACTCGTCTAGGCACAACATTTATACAAGAATAGATTTTGTTCTGGTATCTCATTCATTAGGCTCTAGATTAGACTACTCTGAGATTAGCCCTATAATTATATCTGAGCACGCGAAAGTCTCATGTACTATACTTAATAACTCTGATAAAAAAGAGGAATCTACTTGGACTTTCAATAGGGCATTACTTATCAATGAAATTACAGCAAAGGAAATTGAAAATATATTAAGAACCACAATAGAGGAAAATAATAAACCCAACACTAAACCACACATACTTTGGGATACGATCAAAGTAGTTGCAAGAGGGCACATAATGGCATTATCTTCTAGGATTAATAAGCAAAAGAGAGAACAGAAAAGAAAAATTGAAAATAAAATCAAAATCTTAGAAGACAGACATAAGACTACAGGAAGCAAGAAAGTTTATCAAAATTTAATAAATCAGCGGAGATTATTGGAATCCCTAGAAACAGACAAAATACGCAAAAACCTCATTTATGTAAAACAAAAATATTGGCTGAACACCCCCAAATCTTTAAAACTGCTCTCATATAAAATCAAAGAGAAAAATGCAAAAAGAAACATCTCACGCATAATAGATTGTAAAGGAAGATCCCTTACAAAATCTAATCACATAATTAATTATTTGGAAACTTACTACAAACAACTATACTCGACAAAGAAACCAGATCTACAGGATATAGGTGCATTTCTAGCCTCAATAGACAAACTTAAAAAATTATCAGAAGAACACCGAAATTATCTGGACAGTCCTATCACGTGTCAAGAAATCTCAGTAATCATTAAAAACTTAAAAAATAATAAATCCCTGGGACCAGATGGATATCCACCCGAATTTTATAAAAGGTATTGTAATTTACTTGAGCAGCATCTTCAGAACGCATGCAATAACGTAAGAGATCATGGTTTGTTGCCCCCAACGTGGAATATGGCCTTAATAACAGTCATCCCTAAGCAAGGAAAGGACAGTACAAGAACCGCATCATATCGACCTATATCGCTCCTTAATCAGGATTATAAAATTTTCACGGCAGTAATGGCACATAGAATAAACTCATTCATACATAATTATATCCATCCGAATCAGACAGGATTCATACCCAGAAGAGATATGACAGACAACATTCACAAGGCATTAAATCTCATAAACCACTGCAAACATCACAAGAAACAGACTCTCTTTCTATCATTAGATATTGAAAAGGCCTTTGATACTTTAGTAATAACATACTTGGACAAAGTACTGCAAGCTATGGGATTTGGTAAAAAATTTCTGAAAATACTACATTCTATATATATATACAACCAACAGCAAATCTGAAAATAAATGGGCAGACTTCTGGAAAAATTTCAATTGGTAGGGGCACTAGACAGGGATGCCCTCTATCACCAATTCTATTTGCCATTGCAATAGAACCACTGGCTATTACAATCAGAGAAAATAATAACATTAAAGGAATCCAAATTGGAAAAGAACATTATAAGATGAGCCTATTTGCGGACGATATGATTATTTATGTGACTGATCCCCTTTGCACCTTAAACTATTTAGAACAACTACTCACAGAATTTGGTATGATTTCAGGTTTACTGATAAATCAAACAAAATCACAAATATTACCAATTAACATAAGGAAAGAAGATTCAGACAAAATAAAAAAACAACACAAGTTTCATTGGTTAGGAAAGGAACTGCTTTACTTAGGAATTGCAATTTCTACTAATAACAAAAATTTGATACAATCAAACCACTTTAAAATAATTACACAAATTAAAAATGACATGAATAAATGGGAAAAGATAAAAATCTCATGGTACGACAGACTTCATTTGATAAAAACATTTATTCTACCTAGAATAATATTTGTCATGAGAGCTATACCTATTAAAATTCATGAAAACATAATTAAGCAATGGCAGTCCATACTAAATTCTTTTTTGTGGGATCACAAGAAACCCCGGATTTCCTTTAAAATTCTGAGATTAAAAAATCATCACGGAGGACTTAATTTCCCTGATCTATCATTATACAACAAGGCAATCAGACTTTCCAATCTCCTCTCGCTTTGGCACTCAAACGAAACAACAGAGTGGACTTCGACTTGCAATAAGTTACCACCCCAATGGAAAGTACAAGAAATAATTTGGAACCCACCTACTAAACAACCGAAAGGAATAAAGAATAATACCTTCCTTGATGCGATCCTACATATTTGGGATAGCACCAGAACTAAATTAATACCAGACATGTCGAGGCACTCTCCTATTTCTGTACAAAACATATCAATAGACACTAAAACTCAAATAGCAAAAACACTGAAAACTACTGATATTATCACATTAAAAGATATAGCAACGAAGGACGGTCTCATAAGCAAAACTGAGATAGAACAAAAATTTCAAAGTTCAATTCCATGGTTCTTATATCTGCAATTACAAGCTGTCACCCAACAAATAAACGTAAGAAAGGTTATGAATGCAACTCAGACAAGATTTGAGCAATTCATGGATGCTAAAAAATATCAAAAAAGGGCATGATTTCAAAAATATATGGCCTGCTATTGTCCTCTAACATCCCTAACAATTTTAATTATCAAACTAAATGGCATAAAGATCTTAATGAAGTACTAACATTAGACAACTGGGAAAAAGTATGGGCATCAAAATTAAATAAATCCTCAACTATATTAACTAAAATACAAAGCTATAAAATTATACATAGGTGGTACCTAACACCCAAAAAAACCTCCTTAATTTATTCTTCAGCATCGCCCTCTTGTTGGAAGAAATGCAATAAGGAGGGTAATTTTGCTCACTGTTGGTGGGAATGTCCCTTGATATCTCGATTTTGGTCAGAAATACTAAATATTATTAAGGAAATAACAGGGTACAGTGTCCCTATGTCACCAAAAGTAATCTTCTTGGGACCGTGGGATCAGACATCAATCCCAAATGTTAGAAGAGACCTTATCAACTCTCTCCTGGTGGCAGCTAGGAGTGCAATAGCAACCAAATGGAAAGACCAGTCTCCACCTACTACAGAACTTTGGTTTACAAAAATCTGGAACCATTTGATAATGGAAAAAATAACTGACAATCTACATCAGACAGAATATCAATCTTTGGGATCAAACTTCTGGGAAAAATGGATCCCATTTTACGAATTCATAGAAGCAAGAGATCTGCAACCTCCCTCTTCACACCACTCATTGTTAATGTATTAAAGTTGAAGCACTGTGTTAATATTTGTAAATGTAATGTATTATATTGGTTTGTTGTTTGATTATTGTTACAGTTCTAAAATTGAATTAAAATATTTTTTTTAAAAAAAGAAACCACTGAGAATTCGTCTTGGTCATATATTTGATGCTTTAATGGAGATCCATCATGACATGCGCTTTGGGTCTGCAAATCCTTCTTCTCAAACTGAAGCTAAGGGCCTTGCTGATGCCATTTGTAAGTTCAAGTTTATGGTATCCCTCGTTACATGGTACAACATCCTTTTTGAAATTAATGTTACAAGCAAGACACTACAATCTGTGGAAGGTGATTTGAATGCAGCTACAACACAATTGCAAGTGACCAAGGATTACCTTGTGCGCTGTAGGTGTGATGAGGGTTTTCAACAAGTTTTACAAGATGCTACTGACATTGCAAAGGAGCTAGAAATAATACCAGAATTTGAGACAGAAGTTAGAAAAAAGAGAACGAAACGGCACTACAAGATCCAAAGGAGAAATTTAAAGTAGATTTCTATTATGCTGTCTTAGACATGGCCATACAGTCCGTTGAAGAGGGATTCCAACAGCTACAAGAATTTAATTCCCTATTTGGCTTCCTGTATGATATATACAACATCAACCAAAAAACTACTGAAGATGTACTTAAGGCCTGCAAGAATTTGGAAACATCATTGATGCACAATGGAAACAAAGATATTGATGCTGACGACCTGTGTGATAGCGGTAGCCCAAAGACTTCCAGGGTATATGACACCAAAAAAAGTACTTCTCTTCCTACTGAAACAACAAACCCTGAATAGCTTTCCTAATGTTTCTATTGCTCTGAGGATCTTTCTTACACTTCCAGTGTCAGTGGCAAGTGGTGAACGCAGTTTCTCAAAACTCAAACATATAAAGACATACCTGCACTCCACAATGCTGCAAGAGAGACTAGTTGGTTTTGCAACATGCAAGAGACATAATTTTGACATCACAGTTCACAGGCTTATTCAAAGTTATTTGTGATTTGTTATCTGTTTCCTGTTTAAGAAAGAAAAACAAAAGATTTGTTGTTATTTATTCTCACACATTTAAAAATTTAAATTTAAATTAAGAAAAAAATAAATTAAAAATGTAAACAGTTTTAAGTTTTGCGATTTTCATTTTTCCTACATTTCTTCTGTTTTTTATAATTGGTTAGTGGGGGGGGGCGCAAGTAGGTATCTTGCCTCAGGCGCCATAAACCCTGGCACCGGCCCTGATGATAGCACATTGAAAGAGCTCCATCTCTCCCATGCCTGAAATTTAAAATTTATGTTGGAAGGGTAAAGTAAAAATATTTACCGTTCCAACATAAAGATACACTAAGAGATCCGAAAGGCAGATTCATATTTATTAAAGGCACTATAGAAAACCAAACTTACACATTTGGCTCAATTTATGCCCCAAACCAAGACAGCCTAATGAAATTCTAAAACAAAGTTCATTAGAATACACATGTATCACTTAGTATAATGTGCTCTAAACCATATTTTCATGACAAACCCACAGAAACAGCAGCAACATAATCTAAGAGTATAATGGAGAGCAACAAATAGAAACAGAAGGATTAAAAGTATCCTGCTCACTAGGTTGGAGGCAAGTTCTGACGACAACAGGGCCAACAACAAAGATTCTCAGGTCAAACTCCATGGTCAAGTAACAGATTCCAAAATCAAAGACTGTGACCCACCAAGGCTCAGGCAGCCAGAACCTAAGAGCTCACCAACAGCCAAGCCCAGAATACCACAATTGTGACTAGCTAATCCCATGCTAGCTGCGGCCTTATAAAGGGAGTTTCTCCTACAGGTGAGGCTGGGTTCATTAAGCTTCTTTCTCCAAGCTGGCTCATCTCTGCTACTCAGGAGGAGTAGATCAGATCCTGTACTGGCTCTCCTGACATTTCCTCAGCAGGGGGAAGGCCGTGGGCTGCCAGGCATGCGCTCCTGTGCTTGGTCCATGCCTCTGCCCTTACCCTCAGCCTTCGCTGCTCCTGGAGTTCTTTGGGAGACAGTGGCAGGTCTGGCAGCAGGCAGGTCCATGCTAAGGCCGCCTGGCTTGATGACATGGTGGTTGCCAACCCTCCTGATCCCTGCAGGTGCGTTGAGAATCAGCACGTGAGAGCTCGTTCTTTGTGAAGGGGAGTTGGAGAGATTGTTTTGAGGTGGGAAATATATCGCCCCATGAGGAAGTGTACATGAAACAAGCCTAAGACATCCGGGAGCTTGTTGGGCATAGGAGCCCCCCCTGGGGGTCTCCAAGCAGTGCATCACACACCCACCTGAGGATAACATCATCTCTTCCCACCACCAACATCTTCTTTCCATTCCTCCCCCGAGGGATTTTGCATTGGACTGCATTACATCAGCGGGTGTTCTCAGCATTGATATATGGAATACACTTACAAGAACAATTGCAGGACTGGTCTTATGCTTGAGGACACGCACGCTATTTGGTTATGGTTCACTCTGCTGTTTATATGAATTATGTATGTAACAGTGAGTTACGGTTCATGGCAGTGGATATGAATTTACATGCACCTTTTGAAATTAATATGCTTTTGATATCTATATGGTGTTGAAAATTTTTTTTGTATAAACACTTGTATTATATAGTATATTGGTACTGCTCACACGTTTCTTCTTAGCTGGGCCATGGAAAACGGCAAAGAGCAGAACTAGGCGGAAGCCTGTAAGTAAGCGAATCCCTTCTGTTATTACAAGCGCACGCGAAGGAGTGGTGGGATCTAAAGCTAAGAAGGCTCGTTCTTCCCCCTCGCTGAGTTTCAGAATTTGGTCGGCGGTCCCCCCCCCTAAAATGGCAGTGAAAAAGCAGAGTCCCGCTTTGGGCAAGTCAATCTCGGCTGCCCTGCAGGGGAAAGGAGAGTCGCTCGAGGACTTGGTGAAGAGGTCGGTTATCCAAGCCATAAAGCCCTTTGTTGACAAGCTGAATGAAACAGATCAAAGGGTGGGCTTAATTGAGAGCGAAGTGAAAACCATTAAGGAAGCAGCGGGGGGGGGCAGAGAAGTCTGCTCGGGAAAATGCGTCACTCGTGAGGGCAACGAATAAAGAGTTAAAGCTGGTGGAGAACCAGCTGATCGGGCTACAAGTGGAACAAACACAGACAATTTTGCGCCTCCAGAATGTGAAAGAGGAGGAAAATGAGGATTTATGGGGTCTGGCCTCGGAACTATTGGCGACACCCGCGAGGGCAACTAAAGAAGAGCTAAAAAGCGCCATTTTGGACGTCCGTCGGGCTTCTTCAAAATATGCAACGAAGCGTCAGCTGCCTCGCGAGATTATCATCGATTTTTCATCTAAGAGGATCCGAGACACTATCTTATACAACTCATACAATGCGGATCTGGACTTTCTGGGTAATAAAGTTAAGATACTGAAGGATGTCCCATTTTTAGTTCGGAAAAGAAGATTTAAGTATAAAAAGTTCGCAGCTCTTCTGAGGGAACGTGGAATAAAGTATAAATGGCTATTTCCAGAAGGTATCTGGTTTAGTTACAAAGATCAAGCTTACAAGATAACATCAGAAGATCAACTAAGGGATTTTGAGGACAAAAATCAAGAATTTCAGCAAGACACCAAGCAAGAAGAAAAGGATTTGAAGTCTGAATGGGGGGGGGGGAGGGAACGAGCACTGCGGTTGCAGTTGCTCAGAGAGAACTGCGTCCGATGCCCAGGGAGGGGAGGAAGACTTAATTTGGATTGTAATCTGTATTTTGCAAGGTCAACCACTCCATCAATATCTTACAAAGTTTTAATTTTTTAATAATGGCAGTATGAAGGGAAAGCATTATTTGTAGTGTAGTGTTGTTATATGTTGCTGTTTTTTTTTCTTTCCTTCCCCTGCCCCCTTTCTTTCCCTCTGTATTGTTAGTTAATGTAGGATATAAAAAAAATTTAAAAATTTCAAAAAAAAAAGAAATCAAACAGACCTGGATTCCAGAGACTGTCCCTCACAACAGGACATGTGCTGGTGCTGGTGCTGGTGCAGTCTCTGCTTCCGGAGCTGAGGCCTCCTATTTGGCCTGCCTCCCAGAACCTTCTATCAGACATTGCTGTAAATAAGGAACTGGGGGAAATGAAAGCCCTCTATGCATCAAAACAATCTTTGGATCACCCCATCTCACACAGACCCGAACTCCAGAGACTGCCCTCTGCAAGAAAACATGTGCTGGTTCTGATCCAGTCTCTACTTCTGGAGCTGAGGCCTACTATTTCACCTTTCTCCGTGAACCTTATATTAGACATTGCTGTCAATAAGGAAGTGAGAAACATAAAAGCCCTCTGCATCCCCAAATAATCTTTGGATCACCCCAAATCTCACAGACCTGAACTCCAGAGACTGTCCCCTACAAGAAGACATGTGCTGGTTCTGATCCAGTCTCTGGTTCTGGTCCTAAGGCCTCCTATGTGGCCTGCCTGGAAAAAAACTTGTATTAGATATTGCTTTGAATAAGAAAGTGGGGGAAATATAAGCGCTCTGCCCCCCAAAGTGGTTCTGGAGCTGTGAGCTCCCTTTTCAGCTGCCTCCAAGAAGCTTGTATTCGGAAAAGTTTCTCTCTCAAAGCAGCCCTGGTCTCGGGTCTGCTCAGATTTGGAGCCTGTACTAGAGTGTTGATTTTTATGCCCTTTCCTATTATTCCCATTCAGATATACTGTAATACCAGCACATGTCCTTTTGTAGGGGACAGTCTCTGGATTGCAGGGGTGTGTGATTTGGGGTGATCCAAAGATTGTTTTGGGCTTCAGAGGGCTTATACTTCCTGGCACCTACTTTATTGTTATTTAAGTGCAAGGCCAAAAGATTTTTTTATCCAGGTTTTTAACTGAGAGGTTCCATCTTTTTTCACCTGTTTTAATGGTCTACTGTGTCTGAAGAGACTGTTTCATGAATATAATTTTAGGTTGTTGAATGTTGTTTTATGGCTTGCTTTATTATTGATGGTTTTTATGTTTGTATTTTATTTTATTTTTGCGGGAGTAGAATTTTCTTTATTTAAACTATAAACTATAAACAATAAACATAGAGGATAAGAAAAACACAACATTCTAAACAGAAGACACACTAACAATACATAAACAAGTAAAAAAGAGATGATGGTGGCGGTGGCGGTGGTGGTGGTGGTGGTTGTGATAAAGATCATAAAATTACACTCCAGGTTGAGTTCCAATTATCTCAGCAACAAATATGTATCATTTCTACAGTATCACTTATTCTAAGCTAATCATAAGAGCCCATTTTTTCCGTTCTTTGTGTTTCTTAATCCATAAATCCAGATGTCATCAAATCCTTATTCTCCATTTCATGTAAAAAGTCTATAAACAGCTTCCATTCAGTCAAGAAGTTAACTAATGTCCTTTCTCTGTGTGAATTTGTGAGTACAATTTTATTAATTAAGAGAAGAGGTATGTTTGTTCATGTTTGAATCATATTTGTAATAAGTTTCTTACGTCTTCCATGTTACAGCATAGTCAGTCCTAATTGCTTCATGCCTGATGATGAAGTGAGTTTGCCTCACGAAACGGGTTAAATAGAAATATTGCTTGCTAAACCCCGTCGGCACCATAACGTGTTTATTTTGGGACTGTGAACCTTCATGAGAAGACACTTGGTTGGCTCTCCACCAAGCAGCGCTTTTCCACCTCGCTGGAACTTTGCACTTTACTCCTATATTTCGGACTGTGAATTGTTGATTGCATTTATTGTATTTTGTATATAATGTATGGACGCACCTTTTGTATTTTGAACACCTATTTAGGTATTTAATAAGTTATTTCACTGGTATTGCATTTTTGCATTGCACTTTGGCACTTTTATAAATTAAAACTAAAAATTATAATTCTGGTGGGTTTTGTAGTTTTGACCTTTGGTCCACCGGATTTGCCCCCCTCTTTTGGTAGCTTCGCATAATAAAGTATAAAAACAAAGTTCCAAAGTTTTTTTCCAACTGGCTGTCCATTATTCCCAACACAAAAGTCTCTGGTTTCAACTGAATTTTAATCTTCAAAATCTTCTGAATTGATTATTGTATCTCAGCCAGAAACTCTGCTTTCTTACATGTCCACCACATATGAAAAAAATGTCCCTTCTTGTTTAGCACATTTCCAACGTACATTTGAAGCACCCTTATACATTCTAGCCAATTTTTCAGAAGTCGTATACCAATGATATATCATCTTGTAAAAATTTTCTTTGAAACTAGAGTTTAATGTAAATTTCAGCCCCCTTGTCCACATATTATCCCATTGCTCCATTAATATGTCATGTCCACATTTTTTTGCCCATTTACTCATACATTCTTTTACTTGCTCTTCTTCCTCAACAAAAGTTTATATATTTTAGAAATAACATGCTCATCATTTGTACAAAGGGCAATGTCAAATTCAGTTTTAGATTGCTCAAAGTCATAATGACTCTTGTCTAATTTAAATCTCTCCGAGATTTGCATATAGGGAAACCACTGACAAGCGTGCCCTTCTACTGCTAAATCCTCTCTTGATTTAACTTGGCCTTGAGAAAATTCAAATAAGTCATGAGAAGTTAACCATTTAGGCAGACTCACCATTTCCCTTCTAAAATGAGCTTCTTGCAATGACAACCATGTTTGTATGTTTGTATTTTAAATGAGTTATTGAATTGCTTTTAGTTTGTGAGCTATCTCACGCAGGAGAGGAGGAATATACATTTACTAAGTAAAAATAAACCTTTTAATGTACATGTTTTCATAATTTTCCTTGCAACATAGAGCTGTCGCTTCTTTCACTGTGCCTACTCCTATGTCCTTGACCTGCAGAAACAAAGCAGAAGATAATGGCATTTCTATGTGTCTGCGTGCTATGAAATGTACGGGAGAAGGATCAGTTCAAAAAGGCAAGCCAGGGCCAAATTAAACACTACTGTTTTCAACAGTACATCATAGGAATTTGCCACATACAGCCCCTGTGGCAACTTGTGTAGAAAGTACAGGCAGGCCCGATTCTGACTGGCACGGCGATGTGGGGTAGGGGGTGCTGCCTCCCCCCCCCTTGTTGTTTTCAGCAGCCAAAATGACTCCGAGGTTGGTGAGGCTCCTTTTACCAGTCTAGTTCGGTCCTTAGAGAGAACCTGAAGACTTAAGAAAACACAAATCTGACTAGTACTACACATGAATTCTATGCCCATAGTCAGAGATGGATATCAGAGAAGAGAAGAGCAAAAGCTGGAGAAGTCATCTCTTGTGAATAGTTTTTTTTAAAAAATGGATTTTCACAAGCTGGCTTAGTGACATCAATGAGACAGGAGCAAACCAAGAATTCAAGCAGATGATGGTTTCTATAAATAGGCAAGAATGAAAGTGTATCCTGAGCAATTCAGTCCTCCTAAGCATTTCAGAAATCCCATTCTAGGCTGGCGAAACATTTTCCACATTTAGGTAATCAGCCTGCAACTTATTACTCTTTTAAAAATAAAACCTTCTCAAAAATCCCTTGAGCCATTTAATGATCCGTGCTGCTTGCAGCGAAGATCATGATACAGCACAGAGTTGGGGAGAAGGCAAAGCGCCACTAATTATTCAGAAAACAACGTTCCTGTCTGTAAGCTATTGGGAGAGATCGGGCAATATTTATAAAACGCAGGGGTAGAAGACAACTGGAGGAAGTTATCTGTGAGAGAGTGGGAAAGCGCTCCTACATGCATTATAGTGATATTCATGCACGTCTACATTTCAAACGTAATGCAGCCATGTGGCTACGATTTCTCTGCAAGGAGCAGGGGGAATCTTTAATTCTGTGAAACAGCTTGAGAGCTCTCTGACAGAGCTTTCAGCACTCCTACAAAACTACAATTCCCAGGATCATTTCGGGGAAGTCCTAAGATTTGTTATGATAATTCAGGTGCACTATCAATGTATGCCCTGACCTGGATAGTCCAGGTGAGCCTGACTTCCATAGATCTCAGAAGCTAAGCAGGGTCAGCCTTGGTTAGTAACTGGATGGGAGACCTCCAGTGAAGACCAGGATTGCAGAGGCAGGCAATGACAAACCACCTCTGTTAGTTTCTTCCATGAAAACCATGCCAGGGGTTGCCATAAGTCAGCTATGACTTGAAGGCACTCTCTACCACCACTACCAATGCATATGGTGCTTTACAGAATACAAGATACTAGCTTGCAGTCTGAAATTTGATATAAAGGAGACAACAAGGGGGGATATAAATGTAAAGGATGTGTATTAATTCCTGTTCGATGGATTTAGCAGATGAGGACTAAGGGGAGGTACTTAAGAGGTGGGCTTTGGGAAGGGGCTTGTAGGAAGTTAGAGAGGCGGCATCTCTCCCCAGCATTCTGGAAGAGAGTTCCAGGCACAAAGAGCAGCAAAGGAGAAAAGGTGCAGTAATTTGAGGAAGCAGAATAGGTGAGAGTGGTGGCGCTGGAGAACCAAATCCCACAAGCATGGGCTTATCGGGATATGAAACTAGAGAGGTAAAGTGGATACGACCGTGAAGACCTTTGACTTTAAGGACAGGGAGTTTGTACTGGATACAGGAGCAGTCATAAAACAAGTGTCTGGATTTAGGGAAAGGGATCGTATAAGCAAATGATGAGAGAGGGGAAAGATTTTGGCAGCGCAAATTCTCCAGATGGAGCACCACACACGCGCTCTTTTTGCTTATGAGAACAGTTTTGAGTGCATGCATGCCCATGCCGAAAAGTATCATCTAGACTGCCTCCCCAAGGAGGAGGAGGTTACAGTAGTCAAGGCAAAAGAGTACAACAGGAGGGACCAGAGTTTTGCTCAGGGGCCTGTAAGGAAGGAGTTTATTTTTGCAACTGGCTTAAACTATAATGCAGATCTAGCCTTTATCCAGCTGATTGTGAAAGATTGTGAATGTAGAACTAGACAGAACCTGCCCCCCAAACCTTAATATTGATTCACATATAGATTAGAATGTTCTCAGGTTGAAGAACATCTTGAACGTAGGACAAGAAAAGGCTTATAAATTGACAGGAACAAAAAAGTTGTTAATCTTCTATCCTGTCAAAGAATTGCTCAAATTGGCAAATGGGATCGTGAGGGAAGAACACTAAGTCGAGCATTGGTTAACGTTTGTTTGTTTGTTTGTTTGTTTGTTTTGTTTGTTTGTTATTTTTAGTCCTCCTTTCTCCCTGAAACTCAAGGCAGATTACATAATGTAAGATTAGTACAGTCAATATAAAAGCCATTTCAATAAACAATGCAATAGGCTATATAAATGTGAATTTGCAAACACAACATACAGAGTACAAGAAACAATACAAAGTAGAAGAAATGCTGAAACAGAGCGTGAGCAATTTTAAGACATAGAATTACCCAGTAGGATTATACTTAAAGCAACAGATAGTTCATAAGACAACAGAGAGTGCATAGTAGTGAAGTCTATGGTCCCTGTCTCTTTAGACAAGGACCACCTTCTTACAGTACAGTCCTCCTATCTAAATAAGAAAGCCTTCTTGCATAATGCGGTTTTTCATCGCTTACAGAAAGCCAGGAGAGTGGGAGCTTTCCTGACGGCTTCAGGCAGTCTTTTCCATAGGGCAGGGGCCACCACAGAGAATGCACATGTATGGGCAGTTGTTGATTTTGCCCATGTGCAAGGTTGCACCCACAAGTGCAACCTTCAGATGAGTGAAGCTGCCATGGAGGAACAGAGGGAGACAGGTGGCCTCATAGGTGGACCAAGGCCATGGAGAGTTTTGTATGTGATAGCCAATACCTTACTGATTGGTAGCCCGTTGAGTGACTGCAGAATGGGAGTAATATTCATGCTCCTGCTCATTCCCAATAATAACTGAGCTGCAGCGTTCTGCACCAACTGGAGTCTCTGAGTTGACTTAGAGAGGAGACCTGTGTAAAATAGCCAGGTCTTGATATGACCACAGCATAGGTCCAGACAGACAGCTATAGTTCCTCTGGCCTACACCCTCTCTGAGTCATAACAGCCCACCTATTCCACCTGTTGCATTGAGAAGGATTCTCAGTATGTACACATGATGTGATGGAAGGGCAGAGGACAGAGGTAGGGATAGGGTTGCCAACTCCAGCTCGGGAAATTCCTGGAGATTTGAGGGCAGATTTGGGTGGAGTTTGGAGAGGGGACAGACCTCAGCAAAAATGAGATGCTATTGTGTCTACCCTCTGAAGCTGCCATTTCCTCCTGGGGAACTGATCACTGTAGTCTGAAGATCAGTTGTAATTCTGGGACAACTCCAGGCCCCACCTTGAGGTCGGTAACCCTAACTAGAGAGGGAACAGGCAGGAAGAGCCTGAACTACCTTCTCCTGTTATATTTAAAGGTATATGGCCAGTGTCTGTGTTGTAAGGTAGCAAGTCTAGAGAGCAAAGTAGGGTTGGGTCAGCCACTCCTCTCAGCCCCAGCTCCCCAGCTGTATTGTGGGAATAATAATAACACCAACTTGTTCACTGCTCTGGGTAGGGCACTAATCTGTCTAGAAGAATGGTATATAAACGTAGTAGTAGTAGTAGTAGTAGTAGTAGTAATAGTTATTACTATTATTGACTAAATAACCAGCTCAGTGTACTGTTAAGAGTGTTGGAATAGGACCTGGGATCCTAGATAAAATCCTAGATAAAATCCTCACTCTGCATGATCTTGGGTCAGTCATTCTCTCTCAGCCTAATTCATCTCATGGGGTGGTTGTTGTGAGCATAAAATTGGGGGGGGGGGTTTACATGGTAAACTGCTTTGGATTCCCTTTAGGGCATGTGGGGTATAAATCTACATATATAAAGTATCCTGATAGATTCATCAACGCCCAGCCCAAACCCCTGGACCTAGAAACATGATATTTGGGGAGAACATTTCTTTCATGATGTAAACACCCACTAAAAAGGGATTTTAAGAAATTTGCCTCCTAAGGGGGTAAAATGGGCCAAATGTGTTTTCCCAAAGGGATGCAGCTTCTCCGTGTGACTGGCAAGCTGCTGCCTGCTTGCGCTCCTGCCCACTTCCAGCTCGGCCACTCTTCCCTGATTGGGCCAGCCTTTCAAGGTCATTTGCATATGTGGCCTGATCGGTCCTCACCCCCAACATTCTAAACAGTATGCAGTTGCTATTGTGAGTCATTGAATGTGTCCTGAGCAGGGCTTTTTTTCAGCTGGAACGTGGTGGAACGGAGTTCCAGAACCTCTTGAAAATGGTCACGTCTAGTGGCCCCGCCCCCTGATCTCCAGACAGAGGGGAGTTTAGATTGCCCTCCGTGCCACTCCAGCGGCACGGAGGGCAATCTAAACTCCCCTCTGTCTGGAGATCAGGGGGCGGGGCCACCAGACATGTGACCATTTTCACCAAGGGTGATTTAAACTTTTAAAAACTCCCCCCTTGTTCCAGCTGACCCAAAGTGACATCATTGGCCCTGGGAGCATGTGTGCACTTTGCACGTGCACATGTGGTACCAGGGGCACCACCTCCTGCCAAGAGTTTCCCCCTGTGCTGGCAACCCACTGAGTTCCGCCACCTCTTTTCTCAGAAAGAAAGCCCTGGTCCTGAGGTAAGATGCACCTTCCAGTCTTCCCCTCAAAGTTCCCTAGGGTTGCCAATCTCCCTGTGGGGCCAGCTTTCCTATGTGGCTGGCAGGCTCTTGCCTGCTTGCACCGGCCTCTCTCTGTCAGCTGTGGAACTCTGTTCTGAGGTAAAACTCAGGTCAAGGAAACTGCAGACAGTTGAAAAAAAGTGGTAACTGGATTTAAAGTGGCTAAATACCGTAGCAAAGCACGGGTATCAAGCTAGTATCCAAATAAATTCAAAATAGATGGCTTCATGAAAGTTGGCTTCATTTAGGGAAATCTGTGAAGAAATAAAGTAAGTGTGGCTTCCTCAGTAGGAAAGAGCTTGTTCTAAAACCTCTTGGAATGCATTAAATATGGACTTTATACCCCTGTGGCTATTGCCCTGTCATACGAAAGGCAGCCTCTTGTGGTGCTGCCATCCCTTAAAAGGAAACAACCTGGGAATACAAGTGCTGCAGAATGAGCTTTCTAAGAGCTGCGGTTATTGTGGGTGGCTTGGGAGGCATGTAAGTCAAGCAATTGTGTTTGTTTTTACTCTTTTGTATATAGAAACATTCTTTTAATAGCAGAGGGTTTTTTTTCCCCTGGAGGTGTCCCTGAAAAGGCTCTCAGTGAGTGACAGCGCAGTCTACTGGGTCACTGAAACTGCTGCAAGTTAGGTCATAGCAAAACACTATCATTTCTGGAGAACACTCCACATGCTCATCAACAGGGGGCCTTTCACATCTCCACTTGCCTCAGAATTTATATCATCGTCCTTGTTTCTGAAGTGTGTCTTTATTTTCTTATTCTCCAATGGTGTACAAAGTCGAGTTCTCTTAAGATGCTCGGTAGCCTGTAGCATCATTTAGGTTGCCTTCAGATAGCTAATTCATTTGGACTCTACATTAGCAGTGACAGTGTCAGATAGTACCAAAATGCTGAATTGTCCAGTTGTTTGGGATAGTTTTCAGTTTATGCAGTCTGAATATGCAGACAGGATCCATGGAGTTTTGAGATCTACCACTTGCTTGTATGTCCCTTACCCTTCCTGACTACTTAAATCTACAAGAGGGGGTGCTGGCTGGCTGGTTCTGAGAGGTGGTTAATAGGGGTGCACATAATGGAAAGAACGAGCTGAAATTACACACAGAAAGAAATCAGTGGTTTGGCTCATTAAAGCAGCTTCTGGAACACTGAATTGAAACCTGGAAACTAAACTGAAATGAGTCCCTCCAATTAAAAAGTTTGTGTGTTTCATTTTGTTTCATACCTTCCAGTAATAGGGTTGCCAGGCCCCCTCAACCTCCCGGTGGGGGGGATTGGGGCCTGGCACTCACCTTTCTGCAGGGGGGTGCGCACGATGTCACTTCCCAGAAGTGACGTCATCACGCAGTGCCTAAATTGTTTGGGACATAAATTGGCCTGCTGTGAAGCACAGGAGCTCTCCAGGGCCCTCCTGGCAGCGCACCTGTGCTCTGCAGTGGGCCAAATTGGGCCTGTTTGGGGCCAAAATCAGCCTGCTATGGAGCATGGGAGCACCGCTGGAACAGCTCGATGGGCCCTGGAGTGCTCCCGTGCTTTGCAGCAGACCCATTTCAACTCCAAACAGATCTGATTTGGCCCGCTGCAGAGCGCGGGAGCGCTGCCAGGAGGGCCCTGGAGTGCTCCTGTGCTTCACAGCAGAGCCAATTTAGGCCCCAAACAGGCCCGATTCGGCCTGTTTCGAGCCAAAATTGGCACACTGCGGAGCATGGGTGTGCACCATGCCACCTCGGAGCACATCACAGGAGGCACGTTCCCCTGCCTTTTCCTCTGCTGGCCAGGTAAGCGGTGGTGGTAGGTAGAGGGTGGGAGTGGCAAATTGCCTGCTCCCAATAGGGTACTGGTGACCCTGAGTTAATCGGCAAATGCGTAACTGCTCCCTTTCAAAAACTATCCTGCCTGTCCCCACAGCAAAAGGAAAACCTAGATCTGTTTGGGTGAGGAGGGGGAATTCAGCCAAACATTCTGTCTGCCTACCTGCACTTGGGCGGTGGAGAAGATTGGCAGTGAGAATATCCCATTTTGCAGCAGAATGCTGAGCATCAAAGGAGGGATTTGGATTCACCCCTCATTGTAGGAACAAAGCACAAAGTAACATGAAATCAACAGGCAACAGCAGAATACAAAGGTAACAAGTTATTGGCACTACAGAAAGAGAAAAAAGGGAACACAAAGCAGGCTTGTTTTTAATGTTGGTGTACTACACTGGGTGGAGCACTATCCTACTTGGAAACACCCTGCTACTCCGCCCTCCAGCACTCACCTTCTATAGGTATGTTGTGTGGGTGTGTGTTTGTGCTTGAGGAAAAACTCAGTGGATAATGGTTTAGACTAGGAGGGGGACTAATGGTTGATGCTGGTTTTGGTTAAGTGCGAAAACAGCTGCCCCAGAGCCTTGTCATTTCACCACCCCACCCTCTTGAAAAGAACTGCATGTGTTTGCTCCTGTGCAGCCAACATGCATGCAACAAACCAAAATGAAACAAACCAAACAAACGGTTCAGTTCCAAGCCAGCCCTGGTCCAGCTGGAACAAACTAGTAACGAAACGGAATGATTCCAGGACTCCCAGAACCGAAACGGAAACAGAAACTTAGTGGTTAATGCCTCCTTGGAGAGAGAGGGTGGTTGCTCCAGGCTTGAAACAGGCTGTGGTGTGTCCACTACTAAAGAAGCTGGCCCCGGACCCAGGAGTTTTCAATGACTATCCACCACTCTCAAATGTTCATTTCTTGAGCAAGGTGATTGAACGGGATACCTCAAGCATTCCTGGATGAAGCCAATCGTTTTGATTCTTTCCAGACTGGATTCAGGCCTGGTTATGAAACTGAAACAACCTTGGTTGCCCTGGAGGATGAACTGCGCCAGGAGATGGACAGACGGAGAGTGACTGTTGATTCTTCAGTACTTTTCAGCATGTTTCAATGCCATTAATAATGGTATTCCTCTGAACTGCCTTTCCAGATTAAGATCGGGAGGCTTTGTTCTGTGGTGGTTCCAGTCCTACCTGGAGGATAGGTTTCTGAAGGGGATACTGGTGGACTGCTGCTGAGCCCCATGGCCTTTGGCCGGTGAGGTGTCAGAAGGTTTCATCTTCTTCCCTGTGCTCTTTAACATCTCTATGAAAGTACTGGGTGAGGTCATCTGGAGATTTGGGATGGGCTGGCAGTAATATGTGGATGACACTCAGCTCTATCTCATACTTCCAGCTGATCCTAGGGAGACTGAAGAAACCATGAACTGGTGCCTGGGGACAGCTTTGGAGTGGATGAGGGCTAAGAAACGGAAGTTTAATCTTGACAATATGGCAATGCTACCGGTGAGCAGATGGTCTGACCCAGGATTTAAAGTCCCACCTGTTCTGTACTGGGTTGCACTCCCCTTGAACAAACATCGTTTGGGGGTGCTCTTGGATCCAGGCCTACTGCTAGATAAGCAGGTGGCCAGGTGTGCCTTTTACCAGCTTCGTCTGGTTAGCCAGCTGCAAACTGATCTTGCCTCTGCAAAAGATCTTGCCTAAATGGTACAGACTCTGGTTACATCTAGATTCTTTTATTGCCATGAACTCTATAAGGGGCTGCCCTTGAAAAGTGACCAGAAACTTCAGTTGCTGCAGAATGCTACAGCCAAGGTGTCGACTGGAGTGGATTACAGGGAACATACCACTCCAGTGGTATGGGCAAGTCTATTCTAGTTCCCCAATCTGTTTCCCGGCACAATTCAAGGTGCTGGTGCTGACCTTTAAAACCCTATGTGGTTTGGGACCAACATAACTGAAGGACCGCCTACTTCCTTGCAAACCTATTTGACCACTGCAATCATCTTTGGATGCCCTGCTTCAGATGCCCCCACTTTCTGAGATTAGATGGGTGGCAGCCTGGGAGAGGGCCTTCGTGGTCGTGGCACCAAAACTCTGGAACTCTTTCTACAGGAAGATTTGTCTGTCCCCTCCTGTTGCCATCTTCTGCCAGCAGGTAAAGTCATTTTTATTTTGTTTGACTTACCATCAGTGGGGTTACCCTTCATATCCAAATTTTAAATGTTTTAAATGTTTTACTTGTTGTTTAGATTCTTTGTATATTTTTAAAGCTCTAACTGTTTTAATGATGTGCTTTGGTTGATTTATAATTTTAGTATGTATGTTTTAATTTGGTAGCCACCTTGGTGGCCCTTGTGCAGGACTGGTGGCAGAAAGGCAGGCTATAACTTTTGTTAAATTAAATAAATAATAAAGTGATGATGTTGGCAATAAAAATGAGGGCAAATGAAGGCCTGTATGGCATTATTGCTATTTTGTTGCCAGTTGACTTCAGATAACAATGAGTAATCATGTAGCTAGGGTTGCCGGCGGCGGCAACAAGGGCCCCCTTTGACCCAGGGCGCCCTTTGACCCCATGTGATGATGTTACTCATGGAAGTGACATCATCACGCGAGCTGTGAGCGTGCGCATGCTGCGCACACATGCAGAGAAAGGAAGCCAGGGTAAGTACCAGTTCCCAATCCCCCGCCTGGAGACTGGGGATCCCCTGTTGAGGGACTCCAGGTCCCTGGCAACTCTACATGTAGCTGTGGGCCCAACTGCAATATATAGATTTATTTTCTAAACAATAAAAGGGATACAGAAAAAAAGGAACAGGAATACAAAATTCACTAAAGAAAGATTAGATATCCATTGCAATGATTGTAAGCATAAATCATTTGAATATCATATTCAGGTTTATAACAACCATTCTCAGAGACATTTCCTCTCTCTCTCTTACTATATCTCACTAAAATCAAATATTAAAAATACAATATTGTATTTTATAATGTTTAACGATATTTGCTGTTATACTTTTCTTACCTCCAAACTAATTATATAAACCATGATCTAAACATTTTAATACTCACAATAGTATACTATAATATATCCAATTATGTTAATTATACTATATTATTCAAATTAAATAATCTATGTTTCTATGCCCTGTTTCAGAAAATTTGAAATTTAAAATAAACAACATGTCTGTAACCTCTATTAATCAAAAACTTCGTATCTGAAGAAGTAAGTTGTGGCTCACGAAAGCTCATACCCCACCACTAGTTTTGTTATTCTAGGTACTACTGGACTCTTTGCTCTTTTCCACTGCTACAGACAGACTAACATGGCTTCCCATCTTGATGTATTAATCAGAGCTCATGTGGGCCCATCTGGGGGGGTGGGCACAAATCATCTCTTACAAGGGTTGGTTTGGTTACCAGTACCATGGATGATGGGGAAATCCTGGTCCCTAGTAGGACAATCTCATTGTTACTTTTTTTGCCTGTAGCCTTCCATACTGCTACCTGTAATGGTATCAGCAGAGGTGGGAGGGTCCTTTAATAGAACCATTGGAGTCCCCAAAAGCAAGGTTGGATGCCTAGAACACCTGGGAGAGGGTGGAGTCAGGTGACTGGGGAAATGTAGGAAGTCTAAAGGAGAGCAGACCATGGAAGAGGCCATAAACAGAAGCTGACATGTGAGCCAAAGGGGACCTAGAATGACAACTAAGCAGCCATTGCGGAAGTTCCTTGCCCAGAGAAGAACCTGCTGTGTGACACCTTGCAATAGCTTCAAGCCGAAGCCATGAATACATGCATGTCAGTACAGGACAGCCTTTATCTTTTTGATGGAGAGACACACTTTTGGCATGTCTTTACCATTGGGGTATATGTGTGTTTGTTTGTCTCAATAACACTTTAGAGAATTCAAGTACTTCAAACGTTATAATTACAGAATTATAATAGCGGAAGGATTGCAGAAGGGAAACTAAATGTATTACATTTTTTTAAAAAATGGTAACCACTCAGGATTGGGGGCCAATAGATTTTTGAGGGATTAAGAAAGAAAAGGTATAATGTCCCTAAAGAAGACTGGGCTGTTCCTACATCCCTGAAAACCTTCACACCTAAATGAGTGGTGAGCAGAAGGACTTGCCATTATTTGGTATTCTTTATTTTTATTATTATTATTTATTATCACCATCACAGCCATGTCCAGGAAGCTATAAGCTGAAAGGAAAAGTGCATGGGTAAAATATCAAGACGTGTGTGAGTAGAGATGGGCATGAATTGAATTACGACCTAAAAAAACACATGCATCAGGCCAGTTCGTGGTTCGCAAACCAGTGGTTCGTGGAAGCTTGTTTCCACGAACTTCCACAAACTGGTCTACTGGTTCGTTGGGTTGTATTTAAAGGGGTAGTTTAAATGGGGTCTGGGGTCTGGGCAGTTTAAAGGGCCCTGCCACCGGCAGGTCCCTTTAAACTATCAGCTGGCAGGCGGTGAGGGGGGATTCCCCCTGCCACATGCCAGCTGATAGTTTAAAGGGACCAGAAGATTGCAAGGCCGGAAAGGGCCCTTTAAACTGTTAAATGCCCCTTTCCCTGCGACTGTTAAGTGGCTAGAAAGGGGCATTTAAACCCCATGAACCACGAACTGGTTTGTAACTGTCCCCAGTTCCGTGCTAGTACGTGGTTCCTGGTTTGTGAAAACCCGCGAACCATGAACCTCATGGTTCGTGGGGGTTTTTTGGTTCATGCCCATCTCTACTTGTGAGATGCTGTAGGAGGTAACAATGTCAGCCATTACAAACCACAGATAGTGTTCCTGTGTAGTCATTTATGTTCCTGTATTACAATAACAATCTTTAATAAAATCTCACATTTTCTATATTAAATCTGAAATCCCACCACCACCCCTCCAATTTTAAACACCAAGTTGGGTTCTATTTGGCACAGGAGGAAATAGGAGGCCAATAGGAGGAAACTTTCCAGGGCCTCTGGTTACCCTGGGCATGAAAAATTAATTTTTTTTCACAAGGTGATTGGATTGGGTCTGGCTGGTGTGGGAGGAGGGAAAAGCATTGTCCAGGACCTGTGGTACCTCTCAGCAGCTATGCCAGAATCTGATTAGTAAAGTGCTTTTCTGGGAGGGTTCGTTTTTAACAGGACTCGGTTCCAGGACCTGGTTTTATTACCAGTGTTTAGCCTTGGATGTTAGGGTTTTTTTACAATTGAATAATCTCAGACTACCACCACACGTCTGAGTTAGGGGGGGAAAGGTGTCCTTATCTGAAGGAGTTGTTTCCCGTCAGACTTAAGCTCTACCATCTTATTTTAGAAGTAAGGCACCCTGAATAACAAAATTCCATAGAAGTCACTGCTGAGAAGGAGCTGGTGGTTATACTGGATCACAAGCTGAACATGAGTCAGCAGCACTGATGTTTTTTCACAATAACAAAATGCCATTTGGGGCCGCGCTAGCAAAAAGCATTATGTCCAGAAGAGAAAAAGGAATAGCGCTGCTCTACTTGGCGTGAGTTAAGCCTAAGCTGAAAAAGTATTATGTTCAGCCTCTGTTGCCAGATTTTTAAGGAGGATGTGGACAAATTGGAGAGGATTCAAAGGGGAGCAACAAAGATGTTAAAGTGTTTTGGATGCAAGAAAAATGAGCATGGACCAAAAAGAAACTGGGTACATTTAGCCTGAAGGAAAGAGGATTAACAGTTTTCACATGTTTAAAATACTGCTGTAAAGAAGATAGAGGACACCTCAGGGAAGGACAGGAATCAACGGGTTTAAGCTGTAACTTTGTAAGAGTAGTTGGCCAATAGAACAAGCTGCCGGAGGGAGTTACTACATTTTTTCCTGGAGTTTTTAGGAGAAACTGGATTTCTTGTCTGGTATGGTTTGGATCAGGGCCAGATTAAAGGATATAGGTCCCTCTGCTCAGCTATATTATGGGGCCTCCTGCTTCTGGTTTATGGTCTGTCAGCATTTACACACAGTAGGGAGCATAGAAAAATGCAAGCCCCTATATTTATGACATTTTACACCACATTTCAGCACATTAGAATCCCCCCAGCAGCTATCAACCATAAAACACATGTTCAATTAATAACATGTTCAAGAAAATATTAGATCATAGAACTCAGTAGTCACTGGCTGCATGTACAGCAGTGCACACGGGTGTTCTTGCTCATTACCTCAAGAGGCCAAGGGAGGCATATATATCTTTGAACTATCAGTGTTGCTAACATAGTGAGGGCAAGGGATGAGCCTCAGTGGGACAGTGAAGGCACAATGGTCCATAATGGCTTGTATTTCTGTAATCACTAGTGTCAGTGGTCAACTCAGGCTGATAGTGGCTGTACCGTGGATGCACCCATACTGTACCACATGGAACTGGGCCTTCTGCCCCTCCTTACTTGTCTTGTGGAAGTAAGTGCATGCAGACTGCTCCCCTCCCAGCTGCAATTCAGTGGTGACAGCTGAAATTCAGAGCTGTATCACCACATGGACCGCAAGCTAATGGAATTATGGGACTATAAGGGACTGTCACAGTTCCCTCCTAGTCACTTACCCTCCATGTGAAGCTCCAAACACATGCTTGTAATAGGGCTGTGAGCTAGAGTTGCCAACCCCCAGGTGGGGCCAGATTTCCTGGAATTACACTGTTTGCCAGACTACAGAGATCAGTTCCCCTGGAGAAAATGACTGCTTTGGAGGGTGAACTCTGTGGCATTATACCTTGTCTTCTCCCCAAACCCTGCCCTACTCAGACTGTACCCCCCAAATCTCCAGGAATTTCCTACCCCAGAATTGGCAACCCTACTGCCAGTTAGGTTTATCAATCTTCAGGGGCAGGGGGATTGGGATCTCCTGGAATTATAACATCTCCAGACTACAGAGATCAGTTCCTCTAGAGAAAATGGCTTGCTGCTTTGAAGGGTGAATTCTATGGCATTATATGCCATTGATGTCCCTCCACTCCCAGGTTCCACCCCAAATCTCCAGGAATTTTCCAACCCAGAGATGACAACCCTAAGTGCAACTTATCCCTAGGAATCACTGGAAACTCAATGGCATGTGTGACAGATAGGTCTGGTTCTGCCTCTCTCAGAGGCAGCCAATGGGAGTTGATGGAATGTTGGGAAAAGGCTGACAGTTGAAATCAGTTGAAAACAGTTATAAAATTAGTTAGAAGGGGAGAGCAGGGAGTCTGGAACAGAAGGATTTTTGAGCTAGTGAAAGCTGACTTCTGAGAAGTTAACTGCTGGAATGATCTGGGATCATAAGTACAAATATTAGGAACAATGTATCTTTGTGTTTAAGTTATCCAGATGTTGAAGTTTCAAATAAAAGTTAATTTCTTTTTTTGTTCAAATCCTGTCAATTGGATGTCGAGTGTCTCAGGGAAATTACACACACACCAGTCTGTATGGCCATGGCCAATGAATTTGATTAACTACATGGTTGCAGTATATAAGGGAAAGAAATATTGAGTTCCATTGCTCCAATAGCACTGGGCAGTAGTTTGGTGAAGGAGTAGCTGATAAAGGAAACTGGGCGGCTGTATTTGGTGACATTTCTGGGGGAAAGGAGAAAAGGGACCTGGTGTGTATAAAGGGTTCAGGACTCACTACCTGTTTAACAAAGATGAGATTGGTGGCAGATTTGTGACTGCCTTGCCTGCCTATAGCCCTAAACCTGAGAAGAGAGGTTTAGGTTGGGAGGCAGCGTGTAAAGCAGGTCACAAAATGACATCACTTCCAGGTTTGCCATAGAAATGATGTCACACCATCACCAATGGTGCCCCCAAGTCCCTACCCACTCCTGGACTGCGACTGGTTACCAGGCCTCTACCTAGCAACTCTACTAATGAGCTGAGCTCCCTCTTCTCCCAAACTCCCCATATACAAAAGTAGTGACAGCACAGATGCCACAGACATATACAGTACTTGCCTGTTGTCCAGACTGCTAAAATTCTCCTCAGTTGTTGCACATACTGCAACCCCAAGATATCTGAGTCCTTGGTCTATGGAGTTCTTAAAACTTGTGAGCCGCCGCCACACCCACTGCATTGTCTCCCCCTTCCGCCGTCTTCCCGGGTGCCTCTGTGGGAGGGTTCCCTCGGCCTCAGACCAGGCGGAGGGGGGTTATATCACCAAGGCCCCTCTCCTGCCCACTGGGTTGTGAACCTCCACAATCTCTCTGACCAACTCACACCCAACTTCTCCCCAGCCTCATGGGGAACTCCTCCCTTTATAGCACCCATCTGCCCCTCCCCCCAAGGGCTTGCCAATCGCCCCTCATCTCCCATTACCTGCCCGTTCCTCCCCTGTGCCACACCTGAGAGTCCCCTCCCTGGTTGGCTCAGCTCCCATCCCTCACGTCTCATTTCCCCCCTCCCCTCCACCTCTGCCGCTCCTAGAGCCTGCCTCCCCCTTGAGTCTCCCTCTTGGGATTGGCCCTGGCCCCGCCTGTCACACTGAAGTCCCTCCCTGGCCATTTCCTGGCCAATTGGTGGAGGGCCTTGGCCCTCTGGCTGCCCTGCCTCCCCTCCCCACCTCTGTGCCTCCGCCCCGCTCGGCGTCGGCTCCCTGGCATCCTGGCCCCATGCACCATGCTGGCTTGGGCACCTGGGGCTTGTTCACCATGGAGGTGAGGGCATCGTCCAGCCACCCAATGGCTGATCCAACAGTCGTGTTTCTGGGTCACCTGGCTGCCGCCGGGCCAGGCCTGGTGCTGGCTGGGGTGTCATCGCACCCCTCAGCCGGTTGGCGGCGCTCTTCCAAGGGGCTCCCCGCCTTCTGGTGGGGCTGCCGGCCCGTAGATGAGTGGGGCGGGGGTGGGCGTCTGGCCTTCGGTGGGGTCAGTGGGAGGGTGGCCGGTCTGGCCCAGTCCGGGGCTGGCGGAGCCGGTTCCGGACAAAACTATTGTTAATTGCCAAGAACATGTGGTTTAATGAAGTACATGACCCTGGAGGTCCCTTCAAGCAGTATGTTTCTGTGTTTCCATTAGAGCTGCAAACAGAGAATTGTTTCTAGATGGGAGAAATGTCCTTAGTAAAACCTAAGAGAGTATCCTGGTTTATGTTTATTTTTAATATAAATGTACCTCGCAATAAAAAAAAACTCCAGAGAAGAACAACACTGATAAGAGGCTATAACACAGAAATTTTATTGACCCTGCCGCTTGAACGGCTTTTGTTTGTCAATTTTGCCATTGACCTTGCAACCTAGTTACAGGTTATATGCAAACAGGTGCAACCCAAATCCCCACAACCTCCTTAATTCAAGAAAAGACACCTTGATGGCGATTTGGCAGGCAGAAGCAAAGGAAGAGAAGCCCTACAGCCTGCGGTGCATTGTCTGTAGCTTGTGGAGAGCCACTTGCACAATCACCATTAACCAAAAGAGTCACATTTCCTTCCATCCCCGGCAAGGGGATTGCACCTCAGGAGGCTGCAGGCCTCATTAAGCAAGGACCTTGTCCACTTTCCTGAAACATGGGGCAGGTGCCACATTAGGAAACAGTGTTCAGAAAAGTCATACATGGCATGTCGAAGGGCCAAATGCAGCTCTTGAACCCCTGAATGAGTACCGCTGCCTTAAGCCTTTCCGTGGCTGCTGGGAGGACAGGTATCCTGCTACAACAGGAGGCCTCCTGTCATTCCCCCCACCACCACCCAATTCTCTGCCGCTACTTTATAGACAAGCAGGGAGAAATGAAGAGGGCTAGCCAGTGTTGCAGGGCTAGCCACTCTGCAACGTCATTTCTGGTTTTGCACTAGAAGTGACTTCATTAATTGGTGCAATGGTGGAGATCTTGTCTCCTCCCCCAAATTTCTCTTGGTGGGTTGTGTCAGTCACAGCTCCCTGCCTCTTTTCCCCTCCAAATGGTTCCCTTACTCAACTGCTTTCCCTAGGGTTGACAACTCTGAATTGGAAATCCCTGGAGATTTTGGGGTGGAGTAGGGTTACTGTATTCCCACTGGGGGCAGAAGACATTCTGTCTCCAATGGGCATTGCCCACCAGCACACTAGAGGTTGGCAGGAGAATTTTTAAAAAAACAAACAAACCGTCAGCCATTGCATAGCAATTCCAGGAAAAGCCCGGAAGTGACATCTCCCGTCTCTAAGAGTCACCAGAAATTCTATGGTCAAGCCATAGAGTTCTCAGTGATACCAAGAGACATGTAACGTAACTTCTAGGTTTTCCCAGAAGTGATACCACACTGTTACTGATAGCCACCCTTCATGTCCACACCCCTGGTCTCCTGCTTGTTGCCAGGCTGGGCCTGGAAACCTTAGGATGCTGCCTGGGGAGGGCAGAGTTTGAGGAAGGAAGGGAGCGCAATGAGGGTGAGATGCCAAGGAGTCCATCCTCCAAAGCTGCCATTTTCTCCAGGGGAACTGATCTCTGTAGCCTGGAGATCAGTTGTTAATCTGGGAGATCGCCTGGCCTTACCTGGAGGTTGGCTGTCCTCATTTACCTACATGAGAAGAACCATAAGTTCTCCTCATGGTTCATACAATTCCATTCTCTGTGACCAGATTTGTTGCCATGGACTGAATGAGAAAATGATGCCATCATAAGCAATAAATGTATGAGTGAAAATAGTCTAAATCAGAGGAAGCTGCTGTTCACTATAACTGCAGCGGAGGTGATATGGGATAAATCTGTTTGCTGAATAGAAAAATATGTTATCTCACTGTTTTTTAAAAATAAAATTAGTTCAGTTATTTAAAACTTTGCTTCCCTTCCATATGGTGGGCCTGTATTGCCATGTCTATTTCGGGGGTGGGGAGGAAAAGGCTGAGAGGTCCTATTTTTCTTATGGTCGTATATTCAATTGACAAGAGAACCAAAATTTAAACCCAGGACTGCTAGCATTTTATAGGCCACAATGTTACCCAAGGGAAATTTAATTAGCCGTTGAGTTTGGATAGCAATTTGGATTAACATGGCCCAAAATGACAAACACCTTCTGGGGAAAAAGCAGGAAGGAAAATATTGTCTGAATCCACACGTACCGGCATAGTGCTAAACTGTCGGGATGTCAGCATCTTCCTAGCGCAATTTCTGACGTCATCGCACCATAATGCCACTCTCGCGGCGCGATGATGTCAGAAATCACGCCAGGAAGACGCTGGCATTCCGACAGTTTAGCGCTATGCAGGTATGTATGGATTCAGCCATTCTGATGTGTGACTGTGGCAACTTTTCTTGTGGGAAGCCTGGGCCATTTCCACATGGCTTACCTTGTTCTGGAAAACAGCAAAATCTCGCAAGAAATCGTGTGAGAAGACGCTGTTATCACACGAGAAGACGCGATAACAGCATCTTCTCATGCGATTTTGCGTAAGATTTTGCTGTTTTCCGGAACAAGGTAAGCCATGCGGAAATGGCCCTGGTCAGGGTTAGTGGTCATTTTCCATCGTTATTTTCCACCTTCAGCTTCTAAATCCAAAATGGATTCCACAGGACATCTTGATTACCACCAATATTTATTGTGTGCTGTCTGCATGTCCTGTTGCAACAGTGATCTTTAAAAGTCTGCCATAGATAAGCTGAATTAGGTACATTGAAACTGGCTGTGCTAGGAAGAGAAAAGACGTGTTCTTAGCTGTAGATAAAACAGAAAATACCAGTAGTTTTGTTGACATAGGTTTTTAGAAGCAGAACAAGAGATAATATTTGAGGCTGAAAGAGACCGTTTTTGTCTCTTGTTTTACAGGGCTCCTTAGTGTGTAAAGAGCCAATGAAAAAGTAGAATGGATGGGTAAATGGATCACCTTAAGTACAGTATAGCTTGAGGCAGGCTATGGCACTTTTCATATGGGAGAGCGGCAATGTGGGAGCACATAGCTGGGCTGTGGACATATGAGTGGAGACAATTGCACATGTCTTTCCCACCCAGTCACTCCTTGCCAATCCCAGTCCAGTGATGATTGTGTGTGAAGGACTGGAACTGGCTATACTCATCGGGCCAAGGCTTCAAACATAGTATCAGCAGTGTGGTATGAACCCAGAGGTAAGATGCTTTCTTGTGACACTGCCCTAACTTAAAGGTAAAGCTAGTCCCCCTGTGCAAGCACTGAGTCATTATTGACCCATGGGGGGACGTCGCATCACGATGTTTTCTTGGCAGACTTTTTGTTACTGGGTGGTTTGCCATTGCCTTCCCAAGTCATCTACACTTTACCCCCAGGAAACTGGGTACTCATTTTACTGACCTCGGAAGGATGGAAGACTGAGTCAACCTTGAGCCGGCTACCTGAATCCAGCTTCCACCAGGATCGAACTCAGGTCGTGAGCAGAGCTTGGGCTGCAGTACTGCAGCTTCTCACTCTGAAGGTAAAATTAAGTGAAGTCATTTTCTATCTCAGTGTATATTATATATCAATTGAATGAAGGTTTTAATCATGATCTGATTGTTTTAACTATAGTGTCCTTGGGTTTAGTGTTCTTGTTTGGTGTAAATCCAATCTCTCTCTAAATCAAATGGTAATAGCGTAACTAATTTTAAATTAAAAAACACTTTTTGTAACTAAAATTCCACAAAGTTACTGGCTCATGTCAGCATAGCTGTGGATGTGAACTTTTGATAATACAAATAGTTTAGATGCATGCTATGTTATGCAAGTCATTAATCTACACCATTAAAAGATCTTTGCAAAATAGTTAAGACTCTGAAGGAACCTGCCACGGAGAGCCAAGTTTCCTTTGGTTTGTTCCAAAATTACTGAAAATCAAAGGTTGCTTCCCTCCTGGACATTTTGATCATGGTTCCTTTTGCATAGGAAGTGAACTCAGTAACTGCTGAAATCCAACTTCAGTATTGAGTTGAGGTCATGGATGTGCAAGACATCCAACCTATTATTCTAATAGAATAAATTTGCTAGCCAAACTGCAGCAATAACCGCTACTGCACTAGGACATCAACTGGAAGTCATGAGACTTGTTCTGCCATTTACATTTAACTCAAGGTTTTAAATCTGATTAATCTAAGACAGATTTGAGTCCAGTAGCTTCTTAAAGACCAACAAGATTTCCAGAGTATAAGCTTTCAAGAGTCAAAGCTCTCTTCATCAGATAATCTAAGCCAATTTCCAAATTCTACGGCACTCTCAACTCACAGAATTGCTCATAGCATTTAAATTCAGAATGGATAGGAGCCTGGTGTTGGTATTTCCCTTCTTTTTCTGGTTGGCACTGTGGAAGTCAAATACATCTCCATTTTATTCTAACAATGTAAGAGAGAGAGAGAGAAAGAAAGAAAGGGCTGCCACCATTTTGGATTCTCCAACAGCATAAGAATCTGAATGGCTGGCCCAATTAATGTTATTTTAAGCAGCCTTATTAAGCAGTTTAAAAGTAGAACAAAGACAACCACATCATCATATGCAGACTAGACGTGGTTCTTGACCTAGAAACCATTTCAATATCATGGCAAAATTCCGAAAGTTTTGGTGCAGAATGGTCCAAATCAAAACACAGAAATGGAAGGGAAATCGTCATTTTCATCCCAAATGCCCATGCTTATAGGCAGGCAAAGCCTTAGAAGGGCTGAATTTTATTAAAAAGCATTCCAAGCAGGCCTGTGTAAACACTTTGCTGAGTGAACGAAAGCCAAGCCATGCCTGAGCAAAGGTCAGAGCAGGGAACAGGGTAATTCTTCTGTTGCTGATGCAGCCAAGAGCCACACGTCTGGCAGAGCCATGTGTCCACAAGCCAGGCATTTCCTTCCAGTCCAGCATCGAGATTAAAGCAGATTACAAGCAGCATGTTGTAACTAAGGCACACACACACACAAAGTGTATGGCATGGACAGTTCATGCTCCTGAATAGCTCAGCGACCCAAATGGCATCAAGTATGAGAATAAGAGAGAATGGAGAAAAAACGGAAATCAAGAAGAGCTTTGTCCAGTTTCGAATTTGTGTTTTGTTAAAGTTTTTTTCTTGGAAATGCTCAGAACTATGAAATGGGGCCATGTGTTCCAACTATGAAATGGGGCCATGTGTTCCAATAAGTATAGTCCCCATTTGCCTTGCTGTTTTAAACAGCTGCATAGCATAATTTAGGAGGTGCCCCAGATCTCATGAAATGACAAAAAAGGGTTTTTGGACACAGTATCTGGGGATCATTATGTACAGCTTTGCTGCTGCCATCTTAAGCAAGTGCACAATGGAATCATTGCAGGGTCATTTGCAACACGGCAAAAGAAGCTGGGGGTCTACTTATGGATAATACACTGCTTGATGGATACCAGTAAAATTCTACTACATGTTAGTTGTTTATGCAGTTAAGCTAGTTCTAGCTTTGCTAGCTGCTCTGCACTTTTGCATACTTTGGCTAGAGTTAAAGCTTTTTCTTGTTTGTTTTGAAAATCCAGCCCTGCTTCGAGTGGCTAGGTATCATGGTGCGTGCTATGGTTTCTCCAGTTTCTTGAGAATATCAAATTATGACAGAGCGAAAAGTTATCTCCGGGCATGAATCTCTCCTTATCAAGCAAAAAGGATTACAGAGCAGTGGACAGAGCACACAAGCCTGTGTTGTTGCCACCATCCCACCTGAATACCTATTTTTCTTCAATCAGGTGTCATCTAAGATTTTCAGCACAAACAAGACACAATCCGCACAAACATTCTAGGAGTAATCTGCTGAAGCTGAGAATTTAAAGTAGGATAGTATCCTTGGTTCCTTGCTTGAGTTCAGTACCTTGATTTATACAACAATGGCTCTCTTTTGCCAACAGTTAACAATGTCTGAAGAGTGAAAGCTGTTTGAAATATCCTTGTATCTTATCTGAATTACTGGCAGGGTAAAACCAAGCTAGTAGGTCTTCCTTCTCACGCTAATCCAAGTTTTCCCCTGAGAACATTCACCACATGAGCAGTTGTCAGCCAACCTTTCCATCATAACTGGAGCAGTAACACCAGTGTGGGATGGTTGCAGGGCTTTTTTTCTGGGAAAAGAGGTGGTGGAACTCAGTCGGTTGCCCTCAGTGAAAATGGTCGCATGGCCAGTGGCCCCGTCCCCTGATCTCCAGATAGAGGGGAGTTTAGATTGCCCTCCGTGCCACTCAGCGGTGCGGAGGGCAATCTAAACTCCATCTGTCTGGAGATCAGGGGGCGGGGCCACTGGCCATGCGACCATTTTTAAGAGGTGCCGGAACTCCGTTCCCCCGCATTCCTGCTGAAAAAAAGCCCTGGATGGTTGCATTATACATAGTAGGTATTCATGCAGCTCTCAGGTTGTATAGCAGCCATCTTTTTATTGCCACACAGAAGGATTCCTAAAGTAGTCAATCAATACTTGCTGTGTTATAGGATATACAGGTAACAAAAGGCCTAGTTGCAATCAATCTTCTTTTGCTGTTCCTGTAGAAATGTCCTCTTCATACCTATACTTTTACAAAAAGCTAATTGTGAGCAAGGAATGGGCTAGTCAGTTAGGTCTCTGAAATCAAGGTAACTAGGAAGAAGAAGCAACAGTTCAACTTAAACCTACTTCTGTTCTTCCCACCCCTGCCCTGCATCAGTGGTGCCATTAAATTCTTCTCCGTCTCTTGTGCACGCTCATTGTGGGGAGGAGTATGAAGATCAAGAAGTAACAACATAGAAAACGTGATTCTAAGGCAGTAAATTATATCAGTTTCATCCATCACCTCCTATGTAATAATTGCAATCCTCTGGCTATTCTTCAGCATTCTGTTTCAAAAGAGCAAAGAAATATGGAGAAGATTCTGACCCAAATATTCACATTTACGTCAGAGATATTGATGAATGTGGGCCACCAGTGCCTAATGATTAAGACCCTAAATGTCAATGGATGAATTGATGCAAATGTAAAACAGCCCCTTGCCTGACTTCGGAGAGGGCAGGGGATAACAATTTTTTAAAAAATGTATTCAAGCCCATGTTATCTCTATCAGCTTAAACCTGTTTTTTGTTTGTTTGATATTTGGAACATTTTGAAGTAATTACGATTTGTTGACCTTCACTACTTTTAAAGAAAATTCATATGCTACAGTTACAGCTAACGTGTCTATTTAGGGAGCACGTATATTCATATAGTTATTTATTGTGTGTACATTATCCTGCTCTTCCTTTGGAGAAGTCAGAGCAGTTTGTTGTAGTGGTTAACAGTGTGGGACTCTGATCTGGAGAACTGGGTTTGATTCCCCACTCATCCACTTGAAGCCAGCTGGGTGACCTTGGGTCAGTCACAGCTTCTAGGCATGCTCTCATCCGCACCCACATCACAGGGTGTTTTGTTGTGGGGATAATGATAATATAGTTTGTAAACCGCTCTGAGTGGGCATTAAGTTGTCCTGAAGGGCAGTATATAAATCGAATGTTATTGTTATATTATTATTTTGCTGGGGCTCCAAGGCACTCTCATCCAGCCAGAGGCCAGGCCAAGGACTGCTTAGTTTTAACTACATTACTAATAGGGATGCCAGATCCCTCGTCCCCACTCCCTACACTCCGCCCCCACTTACCTAACCAGTGGGGGGGGGCGCACCTTCCACGCGTACTCCCCCGTGGCACTGCATGCTCCCATGAGCAGCAGCTGCCAGGATCGGGGCCGCTGCGGAGTGCAGGAGCACTCCTGCGCTCTGCAGCGCCTCAAAATGGACCTGTTTTGACCAAACAGGCTTGTTTCGGGCCTGTTTTGCCACGGACCAGGCCCATTTTGAGGCGCTGCGGAGCGCAGGAGCGCTCCTGCTCTCCATAGTGCTTCAAAACGGGCCCAATCTCTGGCAAAAAGGGGCCCATTTTCAGGCGCTGGGGAGCGCAGGAGCACTCCAGCACTCCACAGACCCTAAAAAATGGGCACGAATCGGGCCCGTTTTGAGCCCCTGCGGAGCCTGGGCACGCTCCCAGGGGCCATGTGAAGATGTCACTCCCAGAGTGATGTCATCGTGCTTGTGGGGGCACACGCACTTTGCGTGCATGCGTACCCCTCTCCCCCAAGGTAAGTGCCAGACCCCTATCCCCCGCCACGAGGTTGAGGGGGCCTGGCAACCCTAATTACTAGGTATCCTCAAATGGCCTACTGCCTTTTCTCCATCCTGACAGGCTGCTCCCAGAGAAAGTTTCCAGAACTTTCCTGACCTCACAGCAGTTCACTTATTTCCACAAAATGTGGCTTCTGGAGAATAGAGGACCCTGAGGAACAACAAAAGGGGGAATTGGTGGAAATTTCCAATTTAGTCTTGATCCAACTGATGGTTGCCAATTCTGACTTAGGAAATTCCTGATGATACGAAACAGACTATTTTGTCCTAGACTCTATGGTACGGCATAGAGTCCACCCTCCAAAGCTGCCATTTTCTCCAGAGGAACTGATTCCTGTAGTAATTGTAATTATTAATCGTAATCCCAGGAGATCTCCAGGCCTCACCTGAATGCTGGCAACCCTAACCCAGCCCCTGTGAGCATCTTAAGTATACATGTGGGAAAAGTTACATAAGATGCTCTCTTTAAAACTGGAACACCAGACTGTATAAAGCAATCCTGAATCCCGAGGATGTTGTTTGATTTAATTTATTAGGCTGCATGAATAGGCCAAGATTTGTACATAGGTCCAAAATGGTCCAAAGCCACAGAAGGTTCTGGCCTTTTCCAGCTATCCCACATTGCACATCTGGCCTACTCTAGTGTGGAGCGGGTTTGAGAAAGTGATAAACAGTTTAGTAGAGAAAGAAGAACTCTCAGGAATGTGAGTAGTGATGGAGAAGGGAATTCACGTGCAACTGAAGTCTTATATAACTGCTGCCCCCCCCCTCCCCACCACACACGGACAGCTACTGACAGATTGGCTAAAGCTATTAAGGGGCCCAGAGGATTGGCTTTTAATTCCATAATTATTTGCTCTGGGAGAGATGCTTGTAATCACTGAGAATGAGTATTGGGGGGAGGGAGAGAGGAGGGGGGAGATGAAGCCTTAAGTAACTTCCTTTTTTGTAAAAAGCTGTTTAATATCCCAGTCAGGTATTGGACAGCCCAAGGGCCTTCTCGCTCTGTTCAGTCATCAACTCCTTCTCCCGTGCCAGGTAAGGCTGAGGCAGGGTTTCCTCTGCTTGAATACGGGATTCCCTCTCAGCAGAGCAACCCTGTCAGATGCATCTCAATGAGAAGAGGGAGGCTTTCCTTCCCTGTACAGTACATCACAGGCTTACATATACATGCGCTGCAATGAGCATCACCATGGAAACAGGATTTTGCGAACAAACAGTCTGCAGTGTTGCTTTTTTGTTTTGATTTTTAAAACAGCATGCATACCAAGGGAGGGACAGGAGGCCCCCCTCTTCAGAGCCCTCCAGGGCGCTGGAAGAAATGAGTAAAAAATGGAGAATGTCCATCCTAACAGGCCAGGTCTGAGGTGTTTCCAAAAACAGCTAACCCAGACAGCAGTCAAACAGAACTGTGGAAAGACAACCGCATTGATGCGAAATAATACACAGTGCTCCTTCCCAGGAGTTCACTGATGGTGACCTTTGGCCCCTGGATGAAAAGATGTTACAAATGAGCAGGGCTTTTTTTCAGCAGGAACGTGGTGGAACGGAGTTCCGGAAACTCTTGAAAATGGTCACATGGCCAGTGGCCCTGCCCCCTGATCTCCAGACAGAGGGGAGTTTGGATTGCCCTCCACACCGCCAAGCGGTGCGGAGGGCAATCTAAACTCTCCTCTGTCTGGAAATCAGGGGGTGGGGCCAACGGCCATGTGACCATTTTCTCCGGGGGCAACCCACTGAGTTCCACCACCTCTTTTCCCAGAAAAAAAGCCCTGCAGATGAGTTAAAAATTAAGGTTGCATAAGACAGCCAATGTAGTGCAGTGTTCACTGTGTTAGACTAAGGCTGGGAAGACTTGATTTCAAATCCTCACTCAGTCATGTTCACTGGCTGACCTTCTATCCTTCACTCACTCCCAGCCTTACGTACCTCATAAGGTTTTTGTGAGGATAAAACAGGGGAGAAAACTTTAATTATGTTACCTCTTTAGGGAAAGGGCAGGTTTAAACTTAGACATTTCCCAGCTGAGGAAAAGTAATGATTCCACACAACTAGTTCAATTGTCTGTTTCAACACATGGAGACTTTTGGAATGACTGAGTTGTGCAACTCCAACATAACAAAGTCGTCTGAATGTGTTCCAAGGACATAATGATTCCTGCAGACAAGCTGCAGATATCCAACCTACTGAAACAGTGATAGCCATTAGTTCCACTGGAACATAAGAATTCCCTCTGTGGATCAAACTGGTGGTCCATTTAGCCCAGAACTCTTTCTCCAAGAATGTCCATTAAGATGCTCCTGTGAGGATCCCAACCAGCAGGGCATAATAATAAGAGCCATCACCTGCTACTTACTTCCAATATTTGTAAGCAAACAGCGGGTCTTTTGTTTTGCTAGGGAGAGGCCATGGCTTAGTGCTTCGCTCACAGAAGGTCCCCAGTTCAGTCCCTGGCATTTCCAGTTAATAGGACCAGCCTCAGTATGAAACAGCTTCATGTTGTAATCAACAGTATATTAAATCTGAACATAGAGGTTCCACTTCTAGCTGTCATTGCAAGTTAGCCACAAAGAGGCACATCCTCCATGAATTTGTCTATTCCTTTTAAAAAGCCATCTGAGTGAATAGCTGCCAAAGCATCCTGTTGTAATAAATTCCATAGTTTAATGTTATGTCCTACCGAGAAATACTTCTTTGCTTCCTGATCCTAGAACTAATCATTATCACTGGATAAATTCTAATGTTTTCACAGAGAGAGAATAATTTTGCTTCTGTTCCTCCCCTCCCCATTCTATTCATACCATTCATAGATTTGCACCACTTGGCCGCTGTAAATGTCACTGAGCACGGGGGGAAAACTAATCCATACTTACATTCACCAAGGGAGCACTAGATGAATAAAGAGATCCAGCCTGGAAACCTTGTGTCTTAGCTGAGTTGTGTCTCTCGGCAGTGACAAGACAGCCAAATTTCTTTTATTCTGACTGTGGGTTTTTTTTCCTGCACATATGCAAACATTACCTTTGAATGTCTGCCTCAAGTCACTGTGCCCAAATCTGCTTCCAATTTGCATTCCGGCTGCGAGATTTTGATCTAAATACTTTGATGACATGAAGCCAATGCGTTGGAGTGCTTTAGTCAGCTTCTCATTGCTGCCATTGTTTTCATACCCAGCCCCAGTCACGCAAGCTCCCTCACTGGGGACAGTGAATTATCCCCATGAATTATCCCAACCGCAAGGGAGCGGACAAGACAGGTAAGTGTCAAGTAAGCCTTTCCAAGACCTCGGCCAAAGAGCAGATTTGTTCAGCTCACACGCTACCCATATTAGGCCTGCCAACAAACCTTTTTAAAAAGTCCTGCCCCTTTAATAAAGGCTAAATGGGATGCTGTTTACCAGGTGATGTTGTTCCTTACCTCCATGCCATGAAAAGCTTCAGGTGCCGACTTTGTTCCCACGCATATATTTTACCTTTTCCTTATTTGATATGTAAGTTGGTTCTCTTTCCATTAAATAATGTATGTTCAGTATATCATGGCCGATTCCGCACGGCTTACCAGAAGCCGGAACATTGCGGAACATGCCAGAAAAAACGCGATCTTCCACATTTTTTCCCGGCATGTTCCGCAATGTCCCGGCTTCAGGTAAGCCATGCAGAATCGGCCCTTGTGTATGTGTGTTATGTGCCATTGAGTTGCCTCTGACCTACGGTGATCCTATGAATGAGAGACCTCCAAAACATCCTACCATTAACAGACTTGCTCAGTATTTATTTTATTTATTTATTATTTTAGATTTTTATTCCGCCCTCCCCACAAGCAGGCTCAAGGTGGATCACATCATTTAAAAGCCACAATAAATATCACATATCCATAAAAACAATTTAAAATATTTAGATTCAATCAACATTACAGACAATTAATTAAAACAGATGGCAACAGATGGCAATATTAACCAATGTGGAAACAGGATGATGGACAACCTAACTGGGAGGGTTCAGATCATTTTCTTCCCTCCTACCAGGCCAGTGGGGGCCTGGCCCAGCCTCAACCCTATGCCTGGTGGAACATCTCTGTCTTACAGGCCCAGCAAAAGGATAACAAATCTGGCCAGGCCCTGGTCTCCATACACAGAGAGTTCCACTGGGTCGGAGCCAGGACCAAGAAGGCCCTGGCTTCAGTTGAGGCTAGGCAGGCCTCCCTGGGGCCAGGGGCCACCAATAGCTGTTTCTCTCCTAATTGGAGCATCCTACAGGGAATATTTAGGGAGAGGCGGTCCTGCAGATATGCTGGTCCCAGTCCACATAGGGCTTTGTAAGTTAACACCAGAACCTTGAATCTGATCCGGTACTCCACTGGCAACCAATGCCATGCGTAGTACATAAGGTAAGTATATCTCATGGAGCTGTAATGGGGGGGAGGGGGATCCTTTCATAATTGCCACACTATCAAATTCCCTGCAAAGCCCTCTTTCCCACTGAGACTCAAGGCGGATTACACAGTGTTAGTACAGTCAATTTCAAGGACATTTCAATAAACAATGTAATAGGGTATATAAATGCAAATTTGCAAAGATGGAAAACAAGCAGAAGTCCAATATAAAGTTGAAGAAATGCTGAAACAGAGCATAAGCAATTCTAAGAATGACATTAAATAAGATAGAACTACCTGGTAGGATCATTCTTAAAGTACATAGTAGCGCATAATAGTAAAGTCTATGATCCCCATCTCTTTAATGGTGACTGTCTTTCAGAACACCTCCTTATTGTACACCCCTCCTATCTAAGTAAAAAGCCCTCTTGAATAATTCAGTTTTGCATAGTTTGTGGAAAGCCAGGAGAAAGTGAACTTTCCTGACTTCTGTAGGTAGTTATTCCATAAGGAGGGGGCCACCAAAGAGAATACACATGTAGGGGCAGCTGTTGATTTTGCCCATGTGCAAGGTGGCATGTGCAGAAGGCCCTGTTCAGATGAGTGAAGCTGCTACGGTAGAACAAAGGAAGTGAGGTGGCCCCATAGATTGGCCAGACCAAGGCCATGAACAGAGCCCAGTAACTGATAGGTAGCCAGTGGAGTGATTACAGAGTGTGAGTAATTTTCATTCTTCTCCCAGCTCCCTTTAATAACTGAGCTGCAGCTTTCTGCACTAACTGGAGTTTACAAATTAACTTAGAGGGAAGACCTATGTACAGGGTATTACAGTAGTTAAGTCTCCATGTTAACATGGCATGGAACCAGGTGGCCAGATCAGCTATGTCGAGATAGGGGGTTATCTTCTAGGCTAAACTGAGGCTGTAGAAAGCATTTTTGAAGCTGCCTTAATTTGCTTTTCTAGCAGTAGCATTGTATCTTAACCGAGTCTGCAAGGGTCAGATAAATTCCATCGAAAGTGAGGAGTACAATGTTCTTGAAGATGTCTGCCTTCTCAACAAGCATCACTTCTGTCTTGTCTGGGTTCAATTTAAAATTTGTTAGCTTTCAGCCTTTTGACCACAGCTGTCAGGCAGTGACCCAATGTTTCTACTGCATCCTGCAGTGATTTCGATAGTGAGATATGTGCAGGTGTCATTTGCATATTAATAATAATAACATTTGAATTATATACTGCCCTTCAGGACAACACCACCCACTCAGAGCGGTTTACAAAGTTTGTTATTATTGTCCCCATAACAATCACCCTGTGAGGTGGGTGGGGCTGAGAGAGGTCCAGAGAGCCGTGACTGACTCAAGGTCACCCAGCTGGCTTCAAGTGGAGGAGTGGGGAATCAGACCTGGTTCTCCAGATTAGAGTCCTGCGCTCTTAACCACTACACCAAACTGGCTTTCAATTGATGGCCTCCAATTCCATATCTACAAATGATTTTTCCTACAGGCTTTAAATAGAGGTGGAATAACAGGGGGGATAAGATTGTGCCTTGGGGGGCCTCACAATATAATTCAGACTCTCGAGACAGCTGGTCTCCCCAACAGCAACCCTTTGAGTCCTTTCCATAAGAAACTATTTAAACCAGTCCAAGGTACATCCTTTAATACCCATTTCTGCCTCCCAATGCCTGAACAAGATGGCCTAGTCTACCATAGGCTGCAGCTAGATCCGGGAGGGGCAATAACAAAGCATGGCTTTGGTCTCTATTCAGACAGAGATAATCCACTAACAGGGCATCCTAAGAAGAGTTACTCCAGTCTAAGCCCATTCAAATTAATGGACTTAGACTGGATTAACTCTTTTTAGGATTGTAATGAAAAGCTACTATAGCCAACTCCATCCCATAGCCCAGCCTGAATCCAGACTGAAAAGGTTCCAAAGAACTAGAGTTTCCCAAGAAGACTTGGAGTTGGTAAAAAGCTAAAGGTGTCTCCTGCATGAAACGCTGGTCATTCATTGGCATGTATTTTATGTATTTCTTTATAGTTCGCCTTTCTCACTGAGACTCAAGGTGGACTACATGGTGTAAAACAATGTAACAAACAGCATGAGAGAGCCAATAAGCAATGCAATAGGACTAGGATTACAAAAATTAGAAACAGTGCAAGAAAGGTATCAGACAAGCGATACAGAAAATGGAATTACCACAGTGGAAAAGCATGCAGGAACAGCAGGATAATTCATACAACAAACATACAATATATAGCATAGAGACAGAGAGAACATAACACACACACACAGAGTGGCATTGACAAGGATGTCTGGCCTCTGAGATCTTGCCCTTGAAGAGACTTATATTGTTCTTCTACAATGCAAAGTATCCCCTGCTGCTGTAACTACGGGTGAGGAGAGAAAATCTGGCTCTCAGTTACACAAGCTCCACAGAGCAGTTCTGCAGCTGGCCAAGCATACCTGGCAGAGCCAAGAATTCAGTGTACAAGCTCTGGGAGACTGGTGGAAGACAGTGTTTTGCAGTATTATCATTCATGATCAGGGCTGGAAAATGACAAACCACCAACATCCAAATCCTCTAATGCCATGCATTAATGCCTGTTTTCATGACCACTTCAGCACAAGTTGGCTGTTGGGTAGCAGGGAGGGAGCAAGCAGCATATGTTTATTCCTAGTTTGCTTCCATCATTTACCAACCTGGTTGTGTACACCTGTTGCAGTGAGCTCAAAAGAGCTTTTGGCATGCCTTTGTGCCAATCCATATTTACAAGGGTTTGCGTGAACATTAATTCAGTGAGTTGTAGAAAGAGCACAACCAGCTCAGCAGGCACTGGGCCTCAACACACTTTCTTTCCCTGCAGCCACCATGTATGGAAGGGCTGGAGAGAGTTTAGTTGTACCCTATTCTGCTACAATTTTGCTACTACCATATCATGCTCCTTTCCTTCTGGTGCCCCCTGCTGGATGGAAAAGGCAGAAGATTTACACAGACAAACCATGAAAACTGAACATACAAAGACGCATCAGTTCTGAACATATCTGAATGTTTTTCCATAACACACTGAAACAGAGTCCCAGTAAAGGTTGAATACAGGTGGCTTCTTTCTTTTTTGCTTCCAGGCATGCACCGTAGTCTAATTCCTTACCAACTAGATAGTGTAAGGATAATAGAATAAAAGTAATATTTTAAGCGAATTCTGGAATACAGCATGGCAGAGACACTGGACAGTTTGTGGTTTATGGGCTAAACTGACATGTGCACAACATAAAATGCCACTCTCATTAACAGAAGTTGGTATAAATAACTAGAAAAAAAATTAATGGTGGCATACTCAGCCACCATTAATTTTAGGGGGATGATCTGGGGTCTGGAGACTGAGCCCTGCGAGGAAAGGCTGAGGGCCTTGGGAATGTTTAGTTTGGAGAAGAGGAGATTGAGGGGGGACATGATTGCTCTCTTTAAATATTTGAAAGGCTGTCATTTGGAGGAGGGCAAGGAGCTGTTCCAGTGAGCAGCAGCGGGTAGGACGCGAAACAATGGGCTTAAATTACATGCACAAAGGTACCGACTGGATATTAGGAAAAACTTTTTCACGGTCAGAGTAGTTCAAAAGTCGAATCAGCTGCCTAGGGAGGTGGTGAGCTCCCCTTCGCTGACAGTTTTCAAGAAGAGGCTGGATGAATATTTGTCAGGGATGCTTTAGGCTCATCCTGCACTGGGCAGGGGGGTTGGACTAGATGGTCTGTATGGCCCCTCCCAACTCTATGATTCTATATATCCACCATGTGACTCACTGGTGGACACTGGTATGTTTGAAGCAGGATGCAAGTCTGTCGACATGCAGGCCGAGAGAAAAATGTCCTGTTCCTATAACAGAGGCATAATCTGTGGAAGTACACAGGTGAAGCTTCAACAGCATGGTGGTAAATAAACTCTCCTGATACATAATAATTTCTCTTAAAGGGATAGGAAATTTTTCTCCAGGCTACTTGGCAACTCTATATGCAGTAAACATGCATGTGGGAGCCTCAGCCATTTGTAGTTCCAGGCTGTGTGAGCATTTGTTTAGTTCATTTATAGCCGACCTTTCACACCGATACTCAATATGGACTAAAAAATAATGAAATGAAGTAACATAAGGCATCCAGTGAGCAACGCAATGGGGCAAGGATTCTAAGATATAACATACCATAAACAATGCAGAAAATGGATTCCAAAAGTAGAAGACAAGGCTGCCAAAGCAACAAAACACTTGATAAACACTGGTGTAGACTATGAGCCTATCAATCATCAACATACTAGCAACAGAGCCCGTTTTTTTAAAAAACGGGCCCTAGAAAAGCCCAGGGCTCCTTGTTGCGATGGCAGCTTCTAGAGTGACAGGCTGGTTTGCCTGTGCAGGTACACCAGGATAAAAAGTGCGCCATCGCCAATACAGCTTGCCTTTTATATAGAAAGATAGTTGTCCGGGGGCAGAGGCTCAGCCACCAGACTTACCAGGATGAGGGCATGGGAGACAGCTGGGGGGCAGCTACCCAGCCGGCCCAACGGACACCCAGGTCCAAAACCTACATACACCAGAGGGAGGGAAAGAAGCTCCCAAGCCTCAGAGGGTTAGACGGGGCAAGTGGAAGCCAGCTAGCCCCATCCTCCGGTGGGAGGCTATGAGTCCAGGCAGGGAGAGTGAGGAAAGCTGGGAAGGGACTTGACCAGAGGGAGAGAGCACAAGAAGCAGGGACAGCCAGCCAGCAGCAAGCCAGCAATCTTACTGGCAGGGAAGGAAAGGCAGCCAGGGCAACAAAGGGCCATTCCCCAGCCAGCAGGCAGGCTAGAAGGGATTAGCCAGGACTAGGTGAAGCTAGGAGCAAAGCAGCCACAGGTGGGGCTGCCTGAAGCAATCAGCAGAGAAAGCCCAGCAGCCAGCAAAGGAGGTGCAGGTGCGGCTGCCCAGAGCAGCCAGCAAAGCAACCACAGGTGTGGCTGCCTTGGACAGCCAGGGCCATAGCTAGAGGGCTGGGGGTGTGGTTGGTAGGTGGAGCCAGGAGGGGTGGTGAGTTAGGAGAAGCAAGTGGGAGAAGGAGGATGAGGTGGGTTGTGTAGGAGTGTGGTGGCGTGACAGAGAGAGAGAGAAGGGCCGATTCCAGATGACTAACCTTAAGGCGCTTCATGCCGCCCTCTTCCGGATCGTGACGGGGAAAATGCAAAATATCGCGTTGTCGTGCAAAACTCGCGCGAGGAAACGCGATATTTCGCATTTCCCCCGTTGCGATCCGGAAGAGGGCGGCATGAAGCGCCTTAAGGTTAGTCATCTGGAATCGGCCAAGGACAGAGCTAGAGGATGGACTATTGAGCATTATGGAATTGGGCCCAGCCTGGCAATCAGCACAACAGAACTTGGCCAGACTTTTCCCAGAGAAAGGCTGCCAGGTACAGGGAAGCCGAAGATGGGGAACTGATAAAGGTAGTTGGGGAGGGGGTGGAAAGGAGAGGGTGGGAAGGAGAGAAGGAGACATGAAAGGAAGAGGCTGCAGGAGCTTCCAGGTAAAGAGGAAATTGTGTGTGGAGGGGAATTAGATGACCCCCCCTTCAAGTACTTGAGTATCCATCTGCTTGTCAATATATCTAATTCTCAATGTAGCCAAATCTGTGGATACTGACATTTGGAGCCTGGAGTTATGATGAACAGACAAGACAGATCTGTCTACAAACCTGACAAAAACCCAGGCTTGCAGAAAAATCTGAAATCTAAAAAAATTGTGTTTTTTTTAAAAAAATCAGTATTATAGAAAATATCACTTATTCAAGTGATTTCCCAACAAGCACTTGCCAAACACTGGTATTTACTGTGTCTTGGTTTGCACGATGAGCAATAGATGGGCAGTTGTGCCTGCCATTGGGGCAACAGCAGGTTTGCCATCTTCTGAGTGAAACCAAGAATTACAACTGACCTCCAGACAACAGAGATCAATTCTCCTAGAGGAAATGGCTGTTTTGGAGGGTGGCCTCTATGGTATTATACCCCACTAAAGTTCCTCTTCTCCCCTAAACCTCACACTCCCCAGGCTCCACTCTCAAATATCCAGGAATTTTCCAACCTGCCATTCGCAACCTTAGGCAGAAGCCAAACTCAAGGCAGGAGTATCTTCCTAGGGCTCCCAAATGTCAGCTCTACACAGCAGCATGTCTTCTTTGGGATGCTATACAGTTCCCTCTGCCTGTGAGGTAGTTCTTCCTGCTTTCTTTAGTATGCCAAGTGCCAGGCACTGCCCACTGTAAAGATCTGCCTATATTTCTTGAGGTGCTACATGCCTCCCTGTGCCCTCCTTCACTCCACTGCCTTCTAGAGGTGCTAAATTTCCACCTCAGCTGGCTCTACCATAGAAGAACTTCAATAGTCTGTCTTATGCACCTAAAATTGTGCCAAGATTCTTGCATGAGAGGCACAACTCCTCGACATTTTAGCCAAACAATAGGGATTCTAGACTATCTATAAAGTATTTCCCATTGAAAGGGGAAGCCTATGAAAATGAATACAAATAACAAATGAAACAAAAATGAATTTTTTAAAACACAAAAATGAAAAATCCCTGTTGTTTCTTACATGATTACAGATGTACATCTCCTCTTTAGATTTTACAATGTCATACTGTGTCATTCAATGACAGACAAGCTGCTAGCACCTATGTTTCATATTGTATATATAAGTACAATCAAGTGACAATTGTACAAACTTGTATGAAGATCCACCAACTTACCTTTTATTACTACCATTTGCTGCCCCCACCTCAGCAGTACTTTCTGCCAGTAACAGAAGAGCGACATGCTTCTGTATTTTCTACTCTTTCCCTCTGGATTTTGATGACTTCTATTTTTGAGAGAAACAGGCACCTAACTTCATGACCACTGGAGAATGGAGGAGTGTTGTTTGCGTTGTTGTGTAGCCATGTCTTGTGTACAAAGAAGAAGAGAAGATCCTGCAGGGAGCAGCAAATACTTAGAACTGTAGGGGGAATACTTTCTTTCTAATAAGGGATTTTTCCTTGTCTGTCTGCAGAATGCTACTCTCAGGGTAACCTCCTCAGAACTCTCTAGAGCTCTCTCAGCTAGCAAGGCAGCTAGTTTATTTTGTCTCTATCCTATCCTATCCATAAAGCTTTTGTTATTCTTAATCAATTTACTGTCCTCCTGAATGCTGCACTGGCACTCTGCCAACAGTTTGGGAAGGAGCCAAGAACTGGACTGACTTCTGAAGAGCTCTAAAGTATGTAACACATTGAGAAAATTTAAGGAAAGGAGCTTCACTGCACTTTCTTAGAATATACCATCATTATATTAAATTAAACGTGCTTTCTTTGCAGTTATGGTACATTTTTCTTTTCCATTTCTATCAATACTAAATAAGGAACCATTCCTTGAAATAAGGAACAGGGGGCAAGCCTAACTGAGACAAAAAGGATCTTGAGGTTTGTAAAGGATCTTAGAGCTTCATTTAACCAAGAGGAAGTTTGTTTATAAGTACCAGCATTTATTCAATACTCTTGGGAAGCCAACTTCCCTGCTACCACCAGGCCGGGGGGGGGGGGGCGCTATCCATTTAGTCATCAGGCATCTGTCTCAAATGTCCTATTAATGAAAGCCCCTAAGATGGCCCTGCATTAGTGGCAGTAACGGAGAGGTTCATTAAAGTCTGAAAATGGGAGCTTCAAGTGACATGACAGAAAAAGATAAGAAAAGGAAATCCAGAGGGAGAAAGGGAGGGGGAATTAAAGATGTTTTTTTTCCTAGGCACAGCCAGGAATCTGTGGTCCTCGTAGAAAGAGCCCTTTTGTCGTCATCCTTGGAGACTTTCACCTCAGACTCCCCCCTGTGATCCTGTGCCTACTGTCTGCTGCCAACTGAAGAGGAAGATTCAACTGACAGTGAGAGAAAGGTGTGTGAGAGAGTGGTTTTGTTGGGGGGTTAACAGACCAGCCATTTCAGCAGCCCTGCCAACTCCTTAGGGCATGAGGGAACTCAGTAGCAGCAACACCTTCAGACCCCACTCGTTTTGACAAGGTGTTTCTTCCTCTGAAGCAGAATAACACAGCCTGGGAGCTGGGCCAGGTTCCTTGACAGCTTGGTAAGCAGGAATTCAGGTTCACTATGTTCTCTGTGTAGTGATCATGTGGTGCAGAGGTTTGCTGCAAATCAGGCTGTGCTTGTTGTTTAGGGACAGGCAGCAGTGGGGCCAGTGCCTGGACTGCTGCAGAGGAGACTGTCAAGCAGGTCATAGTGACTGGAAAAGAGTTGGGGGGGGCAGGATGAATATTAGTCACAGATAAACTGTTCCCTAAAGTAATGATCAGAATATGCTACTCCGGCATTATCACTTGCTGTGACCCGTTACACTATCATATGAATGTAACCATTGTCTTCATCTCCACTGCAATGCCGTTGACAAAAGCAGTGACTCTTAAGGTGTGGGCTACTCAAAATCAATTAATTTTTAAAAAACCCGATATACACTGTATACAAAGTATACAAAGCAAGCAGCACAGCCAGCCAGTGTGATACTTTTGTTAATGGTTCTGAACTAGGATCTGGGAGACCCAGTGTCACGACGACCCCCTTTCTATCCTTAGTTAGAATTTGTCTTTAACCCTCTTCTTACACCATCTGGGTAGATTACTGCCACCCAGAATTATATTCCAAAGTAGTTTATTTAAATTTCCCCTTTAATAATGTGCCCAAGCGTCAGGCTCCTTCATGGGACTATGTGGACCTGAGGATAGGAATGATATATAGGAATAACATATACTCTGGGATGAACAAAAAAAATCATTAATTTTATAAGAAACATATTGGTTTCACAGTAGTACTTAAGCTTGATGGTTTCAAAGATAGTTATCGGTTCTTAAAGTTTCTTTACATAGGCTCAGTCACACAGATATATATATATAACTTTCTCAGCAGCACACACAGTTTGCCTGCTTCAGATAGATTAATTTCTCACTCAAATATACATAGACTTTCTCTCTTGGGTGCACACACAGTTTGCCTGCTTTAGTTAGAATGAATGTTTTCTCTGACACACAGCGTTCAGGCTTCCACACAGGTTGTATTTCTCAGAAGCAGGGCTCATTTCAAGGGGGAACGCACAGGAATGCAGTTCCGGAAGTTCCCAAAAGAGGTCACATGTCAGGTGGCCCTGCCCACCTGACTCTCGGCCATTTTGGGCCCATTTTGCCCTGGATTGGGGCTGAAATGGCCCAGATCGGGCCTCTGACGGGTGGTGGATCACTCTCCTGTTCAGCAGCAGCCCAATCCTGACCATTTTGGGCCCCTTTTTGCCATTTTGGGCCCAATTTCGGTCCTGAATGGCCAGGATTGGGTCCAAAACAGCCAGGATAGGTGACGTCAGGAGGTGTGGCATATGCAAATCAGTTATGCTAATGACACATTTCTGGTGATGCCAAGGGGTGTGGCATATGCTAATGAGCTATGCTAATGAGTTCCTCCAGCTCTTTTTCTACGAAATGACCCCTGCTCAGAAGTATATGGACACTCTCAGGCTGCACACAGCCTGCCTGTCTAAACCAGAATGCTGAATGCCTCATTTCTCTCTGCTCAGTAACTAAAAAGTGCAGTTCACTCCGCCCCTAGAGCACTGCTACTGTCCAATTAGATTTCTCTCGAGTCACACTTCTCAACTCCACCCACACTCTCAGTCATCAACCAATCATCTCACTCACCCCTCTCTTTCACCCCTACTCATCATCTGTATCACACCAAACATTTAAAGAAACATACACATACTTAAAATCATTACACTCAGGTTCAAACCCCCACTGACCAAGAACTTCATTGCGGAGCTTTCTAGTCTTTCTCAGCCTAACCTACCTCACAGCGTGGCTGAGATCTTGGACGAAGATCTTGCTTAAAACAAAGCAAAACAGTCACGTTCTTTCACTTGGAACTTTGAGGAAGTGATGTAAGGGAAGGGAGTGTTTAACTCTTTCATCTTGGGGCCTTTCCCCAGACTAAATCACTCCCCCCTCCTCACAAACCTGGGCAGGCACTGCCCTCCTCCCACAGAATGCACATTTCCTGAAGCAGTTACAGGTTAAAAATTGTGGAAGATCCTAACTGCCACTTGGTCTTCCTGGTAATGTCTGTCAACCCGAGCAATCCATATGATATGCAGGCAAATATGGCTGTTTCAGAGTACATATGAAGCTGCTCTAAGAAACTCCACCTGTTTTTTTCAACCAAGATTTTACACTCTGAACTGCAGCTTGCTTTTCCTTCTAAACCATTCTACCTTTGCTCGTTTTGCCATCTATCTAGCTGACGAAGACCTGATTATTCAGCCAGATGGGTTCATTATTCATGTCTCAAAGACAACGATCCTTCCTGGAGTCCATGTCCATCACCGTTTGAACCGTCCTGCCTCTGATACTTGGCACATCAACAACCCACCAGCAATGAGGGCAATGACAAGGTCAGAGAACCACTTCAGAATGTGTCACTTTATTTGTTTTACTCACCAGTGAGCTAACAAATCTTGTCAGGAGCTGTTTGTAAAGGCATGATGAGAGCTATCATATCTTGTTAGGGGTGATAATCTTCACCTTTCCTGTTCTGTTGTTCGCTGTTCATTTATTATATTTCCCCATGCATTCATTATTTCAGATACCCCACCTTTTTTTTTTTTACCTTGTCCCTCAACATTCCACAGTCTTCAAGACAAAAGGAATCACTCTCCGGAGATGACATTTTTCCTCACAGAGTTGAAGGATATTTAAATAATTTGGCAAGAGGTGTGGTATTTGTCAGTAGAGACAAATAGAACTAGATTGGAAACATAGTCCAGTTCCCCACCTTTCACCAAATATCAGGAAATGTATGGCAGAGCTGTATGGCAAAGGTCCTCCCAAGAGATCCGTGTGTAGTAAGTGCAAAGCAGCATGGGGAACCTTTGTGTGTGTTATGTGCTGTCAAGTTACCTCCAACCTATGGTGACCCTATGAATGAAAGACGTCCAAAACATCCTATCATTAACAGACTTCCTCAGATCCTGCAAACTGCAAATCTTCTTCTAATTTCTTTATTGCAGTCTCCCTTTTGGTTGATGGAATTGAAAAATCTTGAACAATTTCAATTTCCTCAGTTTCAACTTTAAAATTGTTTAATTCCTCAGTAGTCATTGCTTTTGTCTTCTTGATGTTCAGCTGTAATCCTGATTTGGCGCTTTCTCCTTTAACCTTCATCAGTAGTCGTTTCATCTATTTTCTGCCAGTAAAGGGTTAATTGTAGGCAATTTTACAACATTGAGATAAGCTGTTTGTGCAGAAATTCTCTTTTCCACATAACAGTGAAAGGTCAAAGAAGCCATGTCCTCTGGTCAATAAAGACAAAGTTAACACCCCTACATCTGGCAACGTTCAGCTCGTTTCTGTCAATCCTCAAGGGGCTGCATGATGAATGCTGCCTCTGCCAGGCTCTCCATTACTGGTACAGAACCAGTAGATTTATGAAGAATAAAGCCTCATGCTTTATTCTTCATGTGGCATTTATGCCCATCTTCTCAGCTTCCCAAACGTCAATTCAGTGCACTGTACAGAAATAACCTCCTGAGCGCTTGGTTACGGGAGAGTCCAAAGAAGAAGAAGAAAGCATTATGCAGTCATTCTATGAACAGATGTGCTCTGAAGTGCCATTCAACAAAGAAAGAGAGAGAAGCACAGAACTGGGCACGAGGGTGAAGAAGATAAAAAGAAAATGCACAGAAAGGAGGCTACAGTGGTGATTCATCTCGAGAAAAGCAGGCTGCCCTCTGCCCAAGAAAGAAGGTAATACGCCACCATGTGTTCTGTGCTAGCAATCTTTTATACGCACCAACCTTGGACTCATTTAAAAGATCAAATGCAAAACAAACTAGAAAATTGAAGGTAAAGGACCTTAGATAATTAGGCAGCCTTTGCTTGCCTCAGCTGGCACAGGAAGGTAACAAGCCATCAACTCTAGTCGTACTCAGGAGTAAGTCCCACTGAGTACAATGGAAATTGCTTTCCATGTGTGCTTAGAACTGTAGCTCAGGTAAACCTGGATTTTTGTCTTGCATGGTCTGCTTTTTTAAAAAAAACTAGCATCCTTGTGTTTTAAATTTACAAAGTAAGAGGGCACCCTGAAGAATTCTTAACAGCTAAGGCACAACAGAACCATATTAAGAGATCCTAAGCTTGCATCCTTTCTTATAATTACTTATTTGGAGATCTGGGCTCTGTGGGAGCTATAAATGTTCTGCAGGGCCTGCAAGATGGAGATGTTCCATTGGGCCTTTGATCGGGGCCAGCTTTATGTCCCCCTTTCTGACCGCCATGCCCTCCTTCTGCAGCCACCCCAGATTTACATCATGGCAGTGCCCATGGTCTATAATGATTTTATAGTAGCCTGATTTGATCAGTGGTGCCTGAACTTTTTTTCATGTCATCTGGGTTAAGTGGATTTAATGTTTTTTATTGTATTTTTATTGGAATATTGTTGGAAGCTGCCCTGAGCCCGCTCATGGGAAGGGTGGGGTATAAGTCCAATAAAATTTAAAAATAAAATAAAATAATTTGTGAAAAGTATTTATAATCCATCTAGACCCAAGGTAGCTTACAATACAAATAATCCTCCTGTTGAATACCATGAATAGTATCTTAATATAACATACCAAGGGCCAGAGCTCATTTTGAGGGGGAACATGCCGGAACGCAGTTCTGGCAGTTCCCCAAAGAGGTCACATGACAGGTGGTCCCGCCCACCTGACTCTCAGCCATTTGGGGCCCGTTTCGGCCTGGATTGAGGCCAAAACAGCCCGGATCAGGCCTCTGACGGGTGATGGATCACTCTCCTGCTCAGCAGCAGCCCAATCCTCATCATTTTGGGCCCCTTTTCAGCCATTTTCAGCCTCTTTTTGCCATTTTGGGCCCAATTTCAGCCCTGAATGGCCAGGATTGGGTCCAAAACAGCCAGGATAGGTGATGTCAGGGGGTGTGTCTTATCCAAATCAGTTATGCTAACAACACACTTCCAGTGATGGTAAGGAGCATGGCATATGCTAATGAATTATGCTAATGAGTTCCTCTGGCTCTTTTTCTATGAAATCACCCCTGCCAAGGGCCACATAGACCAAGCATTCTTTGCAAGAACTCCATCATCCATTCTTTCCTCACCTTTATATTCCATCATTCCTCCAAGGAGCTCAGGGTAGAAGATATGGATGGAATATCCCATTTTCCCTCACAACTACCCTGTTAGACAGGCTGAACTAAAAGAAAATGAGTGGCCCGGGTTTCCCCAGTCCAACACTCTACTACTAGCGCATACTGGCTTGCTATGTCCCTTCCTCCCACAGGCAAACCAGTCTATGACAACCTTACCATATGTGACCATTCATTCAGACAAACTCTGACATAAGATCATACGTATCAGCAGGGCTTTTCTTCTGGGAAAAGAGGTGGTGGAACTCAGTGGGTTGCCCTCGGAGAAAATGGTCACATGGCTGGTGGCCCCGCCCCCTGATCTCCAGAGGGGAGTTTAGATTGCCCTCCGCGCCGAAGGCAAACTAAACTCCCCTCTGTCTGGAGATCAGGGGGCGGGGCCACCAGCCATGTGACCATTTTCGAGAGGTTCCGGAACTCCATTCCCCTGCGTTCCCCCTGAAAAAAAGCCCTGCGTATCAGCAACAGAAATCCTGACTCCAGCCTCCTCTCGTGCCAAGAGTGTCGCTCTGGTTGTTCACCTTTACTGTTGATCCCCACAGTTCTTGATCCCTTCCCTGAAGAACTCTGATCATAGCACACTGTTTAAAAAGTAAGTGGCTGCAGCGCTCCAAAAGGAAGCATTTTTCATCTTTAAATATTTATGCTTTATGTAAGAGGCTGTCAGTAGGCTCCAACTACAGCTCAGTTAGTGAAAGAAGAGCATGCATCTTCCCGTCATTTCCAGAGAAATTGTGTCCCAAGGGAGTGAAGAAAACAGGTCACGAATTGTAAGCCAGATAGGATGAACTATCCAGAATTAGACCAAATGTGGATGCGTTTCATGGGCCGAACCTGAACGATAGTTTTGCTTCCTAGATAAATAATCGTATAGACAAATAACTGAACAGCCATTATGAAAATAAGGGCAAAAACAGTAATAACCATGGAAAGGGATTCAGGATTGAGGAAATGGGGGTTCAAATGGAATTGCCACTCTGGAATGGGAAATTCCTGGAGATTTGGGATTGGAGCCTGGGAAGTCAGAATTTGGGGAGGGGTATAATGTCATAGAGGCCATTTTCTATAGCAGCCATTATCTCCAGGAGAACTTATCTCTGTTGTCTGGAGATAACTGCAATTTCAGGAGATCTCCAGGCCCCAACTGGTGGTTGTCAATCCTAGGTCCAAAGGTCTATTGGGGCTGGCTCACACTCTTAAGCCCATTACCATGATGGGGCCTATTAATCTGACTGATCTTGAGCTTGCATCCTTTCTTATAATTTACTTATTTGTGAAAAGTATATGTATGTGTGTGTTACAAGATCTCACTGGGTCCAGAGAAACTGAAGATTGAACAAATGGATCACGAAATCACATGTGATGTTTTGCATTTTGGACGATGTCAAAATAATAATAACATCAAAAACAACATTTGATGTACATATCGCCCTTCAGGACAACTTAATGCCCTCTCAGAGCGGTTTACAAAGTATGTTATTATTATTAGACATGGGCACAGACCAAAAAAAAACCTGAACCATGAGATTCATGGTTAGTGGATTTTAACGGACCAAAAACCACGAACTGGCACGGAACTGGGGCCACTTACAACCCAGTTCATGGTTCGTGGTTCATGGGGTTTAAATGCCCATTTCCTGCTGCTTAGCAGTGGCAGGGAAAGGGCACTTAACAGTTTAAAGGGCCCTTTCCAGCTTTGCAAGCAGCAGGTCCCTTTAAACTATCAGCTGGCAGGTGGCAGGGGGTATCCAGCTGATAGTTTAAAGGCACCTGCCGGTGGCAGGGCCCTTTAAACTGCCCTAATCCCAGCCCCCACTCCCCCAGCCCCAACCCCTGCCCCAGCCCCACACTTACCTTCTCCTGTGGTGCAGGGTCCTCCCTCTCCTCCCGTGAGGGGTGGCAAGGCCGTTTTTGGCCTCCTCCACCCCTGCGCAGGCCCACAGAGGGATGGAAGAGGCCAGAAACAGTCTTGCTGCCCTTCAAATGGCAGCCCTGGGGAAATGGCCATTTAAACTGCCCCTGTAAATACGACCCAATGAACCAGTATAAAGTTCATGGCAGTTCTGGAAAAGGAGTTTCCACGAACCCTGGTTCGGGAACCCCGAACCAGCCTGTTTTGTGGGTTTTTTGGGGTCGTATTTTGGTTCGTGCCCATCTCTAATTATTATCCCCACAACAATCACTCTGTGAGGTGGGTGGGGCTGAGAGAGCGCTGGAAGAGCTGACTGACCCAAGGTCTTCATATTGTTTAAAGCTGCTATTTTAAGTATTATTACAAAAGAGTAAGACCTTCTGAATGAACTGGGATTTATTTCTGTATAACAATACTTAGAATCACATTGCACATCTTTTTAAATTCTTAATATCATCTATATTAATATTATGCAAACATTATTTTATCATAACTTACTTGAGACTTTGTAAAAGTGAGGCCATTCATATGTCGCGTATCAAAAGTTTAGAAATAAAAGGAGAGAGTCTTGCTTGACATGTCATATTACAGTCTTGCGTTTGCTTCTCTAGTTCAATCATTTAGTACAAAAGAATTTACTTATGAGGAGTTTGCATAGAACAGCTAGGACATGGGAAACACCTTCAAAAGAGAAACAAGGTATGACTTGTGAAACAGGCATTGCTTTCAGTAAAGCCACACTCTCAGATCACTTCAGTTGATGCTTCTAAAGCTTTATGTTCTTTTTTCAAGGAATTAGTATAATTCATCCAAACTACATTTCAGACTCCAGCGCATGTTTCAGTGCCCTGTGAACTGGAATTTAAATGCAATGCTGTGACGGCAATTATAGTACATGCCTGTCTCTTTGAAGAATTTATGATTATCTCTCACCCACCCATCTATACAACCTGTTATAAAGTCATTCCTGTCCAAACAAGGCCGCCATCTTGTCAGGTTTGTTGACAGATTAGGTCACAGCTTTGATAAAAACTGTTACAGGTACCTAAAGGGTATGAAAACTGCTGTCACAGTGGATTAGCATATGGCCCTCACCTCTTGCCTGACTGTTCTCATGATTAGGGACTTAATGTGTGTGTGTGTGTGTGTGTGTGTGTGTGAGAGAGAGAGAGAGAGAGAGAGAGAGAGAGAGAGAGAGAGAGAGAGAGAGAGAGAGAGAGAGAGAGAGAGAGAGACGGAAGGGGTGGATATTTTAAAAAGGGGAAAGCCCAAGCATTATGACATCATCAGAAGGAGGACTGCGAGTAGTTGGGCACACCTCCATTGTGCTTGGACCCCCTTCCAGATGAGGACCACCTCCCTCTCAACTTGATTGTTTTCCTTTTTAAAAAGGGAAAGTGCTTAGATAATTCTTGTGTTAAAAAGCGGTACATAAATTCAGTCAAATAAATAACAGGTGAGCTTTGGAACAGAAAGTGTTATGCTAGGAAATGGAAATGTGCAAATGGGAGAGGAAGGAATTCCACTGGTTTATATAAATTTCTGTTGGTGTATTTGCAAAAGGAGAAAATTCATGTATTCCCTAGGACAATGGAGACAGAGAGGCTGATTCCGCACACGTTGGATAATGCACTTTCAATGCACTTTAGCTATCGTTTGGAAGTGGATTTTTTGTTTCACACTCGAAAAATTCAGTTCCAAATGATCTCTAAAGAGGATTGGAAGTGCATTATCCAACATGTGCGGAATCAGCTAGAGGCTCTCAAAATGAAGTGTGGTGCAGAGAAGCAAGCAGGCTGTTTCAGTTGCCTATGAAAAGGGTTTTCATTCAGGAGAACCCCACAATTGTTCCCTCCCTCTGTCCTCATTATTGACTCCTGCCTTGATCAAAACTTTTTATCAATGAATAACCACAAAATCAGGGTAATATAGAAAGATTTGTATTACTTATTATTAATTGGATCCACATTTACTCAGAAGTAAATGCATAATTCAATGGGGCTCACTTCTCAGTCTGTACACTGTATACTGCACTACCGTTCAATAACTATGTGATATTTAACACTCTATGTATTATACTATCATTGAGTTAATATTAATCTCTTTTCCTAAGTGATGTGTATTGAGAATTAATGGAAATTGACAGTACTATTTCATTTTACATCCCCTCCTAAAATGCAGTGCTGCTGGTTGGGTTTTCTATCACCTCCATATCACACGGAAATCACCTTCCCCATCTTAACAGAGGCCTTCGGATGTGTTATATTCATACAAGCATTTTTATCAAGTGTAAAATTAGAGTAAGAGTAATGTACTCACAGGAAATTTAAACCAATCCAAGACATATCACATAAGGGAATAGATGTTCTGTCACTATATATTAACTCCTTTAATAGCAATGCTTATTATGATTTGAAAACTGACCAGGGTCAATCTGTCTACATTGCCATAGCATTTCATCAGACTGGTTCTTTTTCATTCTCCAGGCCACCCCAAGAAAAACAATGTCCTCAATTTGGAAATCTCACCCCCCCTTAAACAATTTTTCATAATTTTGAGGCAATATTTCAGTCCAAACTACAACATTCAAAACGGAATGCTTTTTTAAAATGTGTGTTTTGGTGGTGAATTTCCAGGTTTTGAAAAGAGAAAATATTTTCTTCACATACAATTTTTTTTAACCTCACCCCTCAAGAAAGTCTGATGTTTTGTTCCTAGTGAACCCATGCAGCAAGCTGGACTTTTCTCACATTAAAAATGAACACCCAAAGATGATTTAGACCACTAATTCGTTTAGCTCAGTCTTGTCAACTTTGATAGCTAACATCTCTCCAGGTTCTCAGGCAGAGAAGACTCCTTCCCAACACCTGTTCTTTGAGATCCTTTAGCCAAAGATATCAGGGACTGAACTTGGGGCCTTCCTCATTCAAAGCACTGAGCCACAGGCCTCCTCCTGCTGGAGTTTAAGAATTTGTTATTTGTTCTTCTGCCTCACATTTTCTCATATCCACTACAGCTTCTGATTCTGCAAAGGCCAGTCAGGACTTTCACTCTGGGCATCTGTCACTAGAGGTTAATTACTAAGATAAAACAATTACCACAAGACTGAAGTAGGTTAAACAAGCCCTCAGACCTGAACATTCTACTCAAAAAACTGTTGTGCAGTGAAGCAGTCTGGTCATGTTCATGTCAGAGAAAGGCACAGAGAGGCTTGGCTTTGGTTCTCTGGGTAATAAAACCCCATGAACACATGTTTAAAAATAAACAGCTCAGGCAGCAAGTTAGACGCTGATGAGAAAATAATTAAAACTCTGCCTTTTCCCCTGACCTTCACTCACTCCTTGTTCATACACAAACATACTCATGGATTTCACATACAGATTGGAGATGATGGCAGGTATGAAGCCCTGGGTCCTGCACGATTACAAACCCAGATGTCTAATGATACATGCAGCATTCTGAGAATCTTATGGGTGATTCATGGGACCAGATTTCCAGCAATCCTGTGGGCAAGAACAGAAAAAAAACTGAACATGGTGTTCGTTGTTCGTTGCCATCCATGAACAATGAACAACGAACACTGATGAACATGATCCTGTCACGAACATGTTCGTTGTTCGTTGTTCATGGGGGCCAGCAGGCTCTCCTCCAGCCATCAAGATCCCTACTGCACCACTTCCAGAAACCCTACCTGAGCAGGCAGCAAGAAATGTACCAATAATAAATAATAGCTTGGCCCCAGAGCCTGGCAGCAGCCGTGGAACTTGAAGGGGTAGATCCCTACTGCACCACTCCCAGAAACCCTACCTGAACAGGCAGCAGGAAAGGTACCAATAATAAATAATAGCTTGGCCCCAGAGCCTGACAGCAGCCCTGGAACCTGAAGAGGTAGATCACTATCCCACCACACACAAAGAAAATTCAAGCTCCAATGCACTCACCCTGTCTCTCTAACAGCAGCTGTCTCTCCCTGAAAGCCAAAGTTGGGATCCCCCCTTCCCCCCTGGTCTTTTCCTCTTGTAACAAATTTGGAGCTCCAAATTTGGAAGGAAGACCTGCCTATCAAGCTAAATTGGGCTTAGATTGGGGTTTCCAGGGCAACAGCAGGAGTTCAGACAGAGTTCAGACAATCCCTACCTGAGTTCCCATGGGAATTGATTGCAGGTGCCAGACTGTCTGGCTTGACGAACAGCAACGAACAGCAACAAACGAGGCTTGCAACAACTACCTGTTCGTTTAGAATGGGGCCTCATGAACAGCTTATTCGCGAACAACCGAACAGGCTATTTGTGGGCTTTTTTGCATTCATAATGCTGTTCGTGCCCATCTCTAATCATGAACTAGAACAGGGATGTAAGATCGAAATTTTTCCCACAGTATGAGAATTCTAACCCCCAAATCAAGAATCTTGAGGATCTTAAACCAGGAGTATAACCTAATAATCTAGCAACAATGGAAGCAAGCCAGGAAGCAGATGCCTTGACTTCCTGTGGGGATTTTGGTGACAAATATAGTTGAGGCATTAACAGCCAAAGAACTAGAAAGGTAGTTAGTCTTCTGGGAGTGACAAATGGAAGTTTTAACACTTTTAGAGCTTTGGGAATGTAGGCTGTTCAGTGTAGCAAAGCAACTACTTAATTTGCATACTGGGAGGAGTGTATGTATGCAGCTACTTTGTTCACTATGGCCATTTCCACATGTCCCAGCATAGCACTAAACTCATGGAATGAGAGCATCTTCCTGGTGTGATTTCTGACGTCATCGTGCCACAATTCCGTTTTCGTGGCATGATGACATCAGAAATCTCACCAGGAAGACACCCTCGTTCCGTGAGTTTAGAGCTATGCTGGGACATGTGGAAACGGCCTATAACCTTGATGGGTTGTGGAACATGAGGGCTGTTTGTTTTGAACTGGGAAAAAGAGAATGATGAAAGTCTTTTGGAAAGCCTTGTGTTTATTCCAAGCCTTGTATTTGTTCCAAGCCTCAGTTGAAGAGGCTGCAGGCAAGAGCTACAACAAAAGCAAGTTCTGATAGTCACTCAAGACTTTGCAACTAAGGTTGCCAGGTCCTAGGGGTGTCATTCCCCCACCTGGGGTGGGGGATCCCCTGCTCCCACCCTTCCCGCATCCCTGCTTACCTGGCCAGCAGGGAGCATGTTTACCAGGACACACCCCCGGGCAGAGCAGCACACTCCTGCATGCACAGTGGCCTGATTTGGGCTGAATCACACCCTGCAGCAGCCTGATTGGCCCCCTGGTGAGCATGGGAGCACTCCCAGGCCACCCCTTGACCTGCGCAATGACATCACTTAAGTGACATCAGCAAGCAAGCCAGGAGCATGCGCACGCACACCAAGCTAAGTGCCGGGCCCCTGATCTTCCGCCGGGGAAGTCAGGGGACATGGTAACCCTACCAGGTCCCCTTGTTATGCCTGAGCTCAAATGCCAAAAACGGTTCCCTCTGGTTCCTCCCTTGAGCAGAACAACTTTTATAGCAATTATGACATCAGAACATCTGTGTACTTAATTGGAATATGATTGATTCAGTTATGTTGCAGTTAGTAATTTTAGTATATATGCCAGCTTCTTTAGTGCAGTCAGCTCCTGTTGCATTGTGCATGTATGACCTACAGAATAAGTCTGAGTATGTTATCTTTCAAGAATTCCTTTCTGCCTGGATGTATCTGGCAAACACACAATGCTAGCCTGTACCATTATCTCTGAGACCGAGCTCAGAATTCTTGCCTTCCAGCACTCAATGTAATTAAACACAGCTTCTCAGAGTAACTAATTGTGAATTGTTTATAGGAAATGCATAAGAAATCACTGCTTGTATTAGGTCTATTGGCATACAATTAATTGTAAATTATTATACCTGAATTTGGCTGTGGTATCACCCTTACCCTCCAGATATTTGGGGGGGGGGGGAATCTGTCACTTACCAGGGGGCTCTTCTTGGGCATGTGTGCAAGGATGTCACTTCTGGAAGTGATGTCATTGCACCCAGCAGGAGCGCGCTTGCTATGTGCTGGCCAAGGAAGTTTTTTGCCTCCCGGGCCATTCCCCAGGCCTTTCTCCTCTGTCAGCCAGGTGAGTGGTGGCAGGGGGTAGAGGCTGGGGCTGGGAGATTGTCCACCTCCACCAGGGGATCTGGCAGCCCTATTTGCAAATTGCAATAGAACTCAGTTGTTCTGGTAAAGCCCTTTTCTTCAGGCCTCTGTAACCCCCAGAGTCCCAAGGACCAGGTTCAATATGTTTACCAATTCAAATATAAATGCAATTTATTTAAACACAACTATGAAAACATTCCCAAAGTTATTAATACTGGATCAGTGACCATTGACCCCAGAGTACAGTCCTACTCACAATCCCCTGGTAAAGTGTGCAGACAGTTCTGTAGATTTGGCCAGAGGCTTTGCCTGGAAAAGCGTCCCAAATATCTAGAAGGCCTTGCCACAGCAGGACTCTTCTTGTGAAGACGCTGTCTGAATCCTGGGGCTTGCTTGTTGCCCTAGGAACAGTTCCCCTTTTCTCCTAGCAAGATGAAGTGGGGCAGCTCTGTGCTAGGGTGCTGGTCTCAAGCAGTCAATGAGTTCAGCTGCCAGCAATTCCTGCTCTTGCTTCTTCAGCTCTTCCCAGCTACTGCAGTTCTTCCAGGGAGAAGAGTTCAGCTTTTCTAGCCAGTAGTTTCAGCTCTGTGATGATCTTAGATCCATAGCTTGGAAACAAGCTTTGCCTTCCAAGCAGCAGCAGCAGCTCTTCCCCCCCCCCCCCTTTAGTATTTCCAGCTAGCCTAGTCCTGTATAACACCACTCCTCTTAGTCATGGTGACCTCTTTTTTTATATACATGCCCCATGAGCCTTTGCTAAACATGCAAATTAAACAACCCTAGGTACAGCTCAGTTATCTGTTAGTCTGGTCTATGTATCTGCAGTCTATTACTCAGGCCTAGGTCCTAGGCCCCAAACCCTTTTTCCTGTACAGGCTTACACCTCTCTTTGCTGAACTCATTTCCTGGACAGGGGGAAGGACCCCAGACTGCCATTTTTTGGACTGGAGCTGATTGTTTCTGGTGTGGGTCCTAGGGCTGCCAGAGGCTGGGGATCCCCTAGGACTGCCTAGGGCTGGAGGCAGGGGATCCCCCATTCACATCCCCCCCGCCTTCCACCGTTTACCTGGCTGGCCAAGGAGAAAAGGATTGGGAATGGGCTCAGGAGACAAGAAACCTCAGCAGGTGCGCCTGCCATACTCCCATACTTCACAGGGGCCAATTTGAGCCTCCAGTGGGCTGAATTGTTCCATATACACCAATTTGATTCTGCTGATTGGATACATTCTGTCCCTACATTTCTAGTACCTTTTACATAGAAAGAAGTTCGATATTTGCTATGAACCCCTCAGCAGAATACCTTCAACACAACAAGAAATTCCATCTCACGCTCATTTTCACAATTATGTTTACTTTCTCACTCTTTGCTGTCTGTATCACTCCTTTAGAAATTTAAAAACTGCACTCCCCCCTCCTTCTCCTAAACAACTTTGCTGTGCTCTGCTCAACACAGACCACATTTTCAAAAAGCATATATAAATATGGGTATATGTTTTGCTTGGTGTTGCTGTAAAGCTCAAAGGAAGAAACATGCCCAGGCAAGGCTCCCAGATTATTAAAACTATCATCAATATAATTGCAGCCCAGGGAACCACATTTGTCAAATTACTGGTGTTCTTTCCACCAGCAGGACAGATATCTGTCTTTGCAGGGGAACAATAATGCCGCTTGGACGTGCAGCAAACACAGAACCTGTTGGTTTCATTTATTTCTCAACAACAGAGCTGCGGGTTTTAAATATAATAGAATAGATGAGAGGCAGGAGCAAGGAGATGGAAATGTTTAAAGGGCACGGGGGATAGATTTAGACTTGTGCAGCTTCAGATTGATTAGATTCAATATCATGGCTGGACCGAGAAAACAGCGCTCAGAATCATCTCGGGTTTCCCTTTTGTGTTCACAGTTTGATTTAACAGTGCACAGTGCGCTGTGCACAGTGCACAGTTGGTGCTGAAAGCTGAGAGCTTTCAGCACCAACTGTTTGAAAGGTGGGATTCCACCTAAGAAGCCTTTTTTTTAATATGCAGGAAGATGTGCAAACCTGCTCTCCAACCATGTGCAGAGTGCAGGGTGTGAAAGTACCGCTATATCAGGTATACAACCTGAGGCCCTTTTCCCACTGTGACATGCAGTGTCCCAAGTCCCCCATCCCACATGTGACCGCTGCCAGGATCAAGTTGTTCCATGTGCAGCGGGTCCCTTTGACATTCGTCACCTTGAGAGGCGGATAGGCAGCTCTGCCCTTGAGCAGCCTGCGAGTGGAATTATGACAGGCAGGAGATATACTGGGCCAGCTTTTCCTCTCTCCTCCCTGCTCAACCTGTCATTCAGCGATGAAGCCTCTCTTGCAGACAGGCAGGTGAGAGATAGAAGCAAGAACAGGATGACCCGGCATACTCCTTCCTTTACTGCCCCTTCCCTGCATTACAGAGAACCTGCACTATACCTCTGCAAATACACAACAGGATTGTCCGCACAGAATGCATAGGCTTTTTATAGTGCTCTATTTTGAGCATTTTATACAGAGGTGGTCTTGAAATATTTCAAATGAAATGGATCATAGGTAGGGATGCTATGGATTCATTATGATTTTTCTGGTTTTGTTGATACACACACACCCTGGCCTTTTCGTCATCATGAAGTGACCTTCTTGGGCATACAGAAAAGCATTCCCAGTTTTTAAGCTGCAACCATGTGCTTAATGGAGCTTTTTTTCTTCCTCTAGAATAGAACTGTTAACCTTTCTGTTCCTCCCAGTGCATCCCATGCCAATCTTCACAGGTGGATGGGTTCAGGAATCCAGCTCCCAACCCTTGATGGGGTGCCTTCGGCACCTGCGCCAAGGGTAAAGAAGAGTCCGGGCTTGCTTCAGGATGCCTCCCTATCAATGGAGGCCCAGGTCACGGCACTTGCCAGATATGCATTCTTCTAACTTCATCAGGTCAGGCAGCTTGTCCCTTATCTCTAGCCCACGACCTAGTTGCAGTGATTCAGGCAACAGTCACCTCCAGACTGGATTACTGTAACTCACTCTATGCAGGGCTACCCTTGGGACTGATCCAGAAATTGTAAGTGGTCCAGAATGCAGCAGCGCATGTCCTTACAGGGACTCTATTTAGGATGCATATACAACCCGTCCTGCACCAACTACACTGGCTCCCACTTGAATTCTGGATCAAGTTCAAGATTCTGGTTTTAACATTTAAAGTCTTTAGCGGACTAGAACCAACATATCTGTGGAAGTGTCTCTCGCCACATGTTCCCCAGTAGACATTCCATTCAGCTGATAAACATCTGCTGGTGATCCCTGTCCCCAAGGATATTCACCTTGCCTCAACCAGGGCCAGAGTCTCTTTGGCCCTGGCACCAGCTTGGTTGAACTCTCTCTCTCTATTGAGACCAGGGCTCAGTGGGACTTCTTATGGTTCCACCGGGCCTGTAAGACAGAGATGTTCTGCCAGGCCTATGGCTGTAGTTGTGGTGTGGGCAAACTTCCCAGGCAGTCTTCCTACTGTTGTTACCTGGATGGGACTCCATGTGAGTAGGGGGAATTAGCAGCAAGGAGGAAGGCTATGCAAGACGGGTAACATGGGATCTCCACTAGTATTTATGGGGTCCCCTCCCCAAGGCAGCAGATGAGGCTGGTGCTTTAAGTTAAAGAGTAATGTTTATTTAAAGAGGAAAAAACAAACATACACACAAGAGGCAAATAAAACGAATTGCTACACAGAGAGAGAGAGAGTCCTAGGAAATTAGCCAGAGGTTGGAATAGAGTGGGGAGGGGATATTTACTGATCCAGAAGGGTAGAGCAGTCCACGGAGGGAGAGAGTTTCAAATGCCCTGCATTCTCGGCCAGAAGAGAGACTTAGGGAAAGTGGCCCCAAGGGAGCAGCGCTTGGATCCAGGAAGTGTGTATAGTTTGAATGGGGCAAGATCCATGGTTCTTATAGGGCAAAACATGTCCCAAGGCCAGGGAGCCTCCTCAGCCAGTGGGACAAAGACCACGAAGTCCATCTCTGGGAAATAATAAAGATTTGATCGCCTTTGATCACTGCTGCTGGAGTGTGATAAAGGAAATGCAAAGTTTCTCCTGGTGCTTCACCAAGAAGCAGTTTGTTAAATAATATCCCTGGGGCTGAGTTGATGAATTTAGATATGAACCGCAGGTTCCTAGAGAGAAATTAGAAACTTATCAGTGCTAATTGATTGCTCTCAATCTTAGGATGGGGATATAATCACGGAAGGAGATATCGGAATGTGCTAAGTGGGGTGATTCCGTGAGACCCTTTCTTGTCACGGTGCCATGCCCGCAGCTGGGGAGGCAGTAAACCAATCACTCCAGTCACTCTGCATCTGCATGAACATTCCATTCATGACTTAATCTTCCAGGCGGGACTCAGCATCGCTCTGCCTAACTGGTAGAATTTCTCTGATGCAGATTAGGCTGCATTAATCCAAGGGCCCTGTGATTTTTATATCACAGGCCTATATCAAACATGGCAGAGGCTGGGGCCAACTGCTTATACTGTGGGCCAATTGGGGCTGCTCCGCTCCTTCTAGTTACATCTTGGTGGTCTGCTGTGCCCCACCCCACAGTGCTACAGAGTACTGATTGAGCTGTATTGTGCACTGCAATTTGGTATAATTGGTTTTAACCATATCTGTATTGCCTTTGACTTTTTTATTGTATATTTATTATCTTTTTAGTGTTTTATTATATATGAATTTAATGTAGTTAACCACTCTGAACCCACTTGCGGAGATGGCAGGTTAAATATCTAATTAATCAAATCAAATCAGTGGGAAAATGAGCATCATCAGAGTTCAAAGATAGCCAAAAACCTATAAAACTCCCCTCTGAAAGAGTTTAGGTTTGCACACAAAGAACACAGGCTTGCTAACTGGCTCAGAAAACAGGTTAGTGAACTAGTGAACTAGGGACAAGTTAAGTTTTAGCAGCTTTAGTGAATTTTCTGTTACTTTTCTATGCCCAGGTATCTTTTAACCACCAACAAAGGGAGGTACCTACTCAAAATCAACAGCTAGAAAGTGAAAACACAGAGATGAAAGCCAAAGGCACATCAAATTGCCCTACACACAGCACCAGCTGGACTCTGGTGTTTCATCAGATCATCCACCATACAAAAAGTCAATAGGTATTGTCAATTTCAAGCACCAACCAGTCAAATATCCCATACAGAAGTCAAGTGAATTACTGTCGGGGTCCTTGCGCAAGGACGACTTGACGTGCCTTTGGCTTTCAACTGCTCCACCTGGAAAATTATTTAAAGGACTTTTTTACAACTTACCTTGTAATCCTTTATGGAAGCTTACCTGTGGGATGTTCTTCCTGACTGTATTTGTGCTGCACCATCATGATACTAGAATTGTTTAAATTTACCTTGCATTATTATGTTGTCTATGTGAGAAATTTTGACTGTATATGAAGATAATATTCTGTATTTAATATATGCCTTTGACTTCTTGAATTTGTTCATTAGCAATTGTTTCCTACTCATGTGTTTTCACTTTCTAGCGGCAGGTATCTTAAACCACTTGTCCAGTGTTTGTTTTATTTTGGCCAAACTTTAAAAAAAAATTGGCCAGACTTTATTGCTTTTCTTTTGCTGAACAAATGTGTGGTTTTAAATTCCAGCCCAGAAGATGCAGTGTCCCAGCTCTTCCATCAAGTGAACCAACTACTCTCTGCCTCTGAGTGTCTGCACAGAGTTGTCCATTGCATGCACTGGCCTTGGGGCAAATCCAAATCACTTTATCCTGACTTAATGTTTATGAAAGCTTTCCATCATTTGGGGATGACTTTTTTTTACCTTTCAAGAAAGAAGTTCTGTGCTCAGTTTTATCTACTGGAGAGTAACAGGGAAATGGCAGAGCCTTGAAAAAAGAAAAACATGCTGACAGGGCCAGCACAATAAATTTCACCGAATCAAGTGGCAAACCTAGTGGCATTTAGGGTTGCCAGCTTCCAAGCGGTGGCTGGAGATCTCCCGGAATTACAACTGATCTCCAGGTCACAGAGATCAGTTTCCCTGGAGAAAATGGCTGCTTTGGAGGGTGTACTCTATGGCACTCTACCCCACTGAGAACCCTCTCCTCCCCAAACCCTACCCTCTCCAAGGATGTCCCAACCCGGAGCTGCCAATCCAGCAACAGTGGCACAGGTGGACTAGGACCAGGGCTCATTTTGAGGGGAAACACGTAGGAACGCAGTTCCAGCAGTTCCCCAAAGAGGTCACATGTCAGGTGGCCCCACCCACCTGACTCTCGGCCATTTTGGACCCATTTCGGCCTGGATTGGGGCTGAAACTGCCTGGATTGGGCCTCTGATGGGTAGTGGATCACTCTCCCACTCAGCAGCGGCCTGATCCTGACCATTTTGGGCCCCTTTTGGCATTTTCAGCCCCTTTTTGCCATTTTGGGTCCAATTTCGACCCTGAATGGCCAGGATTGGGTTCAAAACAGCCAGGACAGGTGATGTCAGGGGTGTGTGGCATATGCAAATCAGTTATGCTAATGACACACTTCCAGTGATGGCAAAGGGTGTGGCATATGCTAATGAGTTATGCTAATATGTTCCTCCAGCTCTTTTTCTACGAAATGACCCCTGACTAGGTCCCAGACAGTAGCATCAGTTGCCTTCTCTAGGGTGTTGTTTTCTGTCAGTCTGGTACCCAAATGCCAAACCAGCCCTGCCTGCTGGGATATGGGATGGCCAGCAATTACACAGTTTAAAAGGCCAGCAGTAAATACCTGCATTTCAGTTTCAGTCTTGGCTCAGCTCTATCCCAGGGGATCTTGAAAGTGGCAGTGGAAAACAGCTCAAGTACCATTGTAAAAACTGCATTCTCAATCCATCACAATCTCCATGACTAATTCTCTATTGTAATGCCCATTTTTAATATCCCTCTATAAATATTCATAAACTGTCAGCTATGAAAAAGGATCCTGGCTCTGGTCGCAATTCCCTTTCTGGAAATGAAGGAAAGAGGGATGGAGATAAGGACAAAGAAATTCTACTAACTACAAAGGGAATTAAAAATATTCTCTAATCAAATCATTTTGTCCATTTATATGAGTGGGGAAGAAGGCCATGACGGGCTGAATCATACAAGTAAAGCACACAAACGCTTTGTGTTGTTTACGCATGCCCTTGGAACAGAAAACTTCATTCCCTATTACTAGCCAACCTACACATTACTCAGAATGAGGTGATAGAATATTGATTTATTTACTTAATTTATATCCCACATTTCTCCCCAACAGGACCGAAAGCATATTTCTCCCCTCTTCCTGTTTATCCTCAAAACAACCCTGTAAGTTAGGTTAGGCTGAGAGTGTGTGACTGGCCAGATCACCTAGCAAACTTCCATGGAAAAGTAGGGATTGGCACCTGGCTCTCCCGGATCCTACTCGACATTCTAACCACTACACCACACTGGCTCTCTGGGCTATGCTCCATCAGGCTGTAAGTGGAGGAATATACCTGTGAAAGTTTTCCCAAATACAACAGTCCCTACATGCAGGAATCTTAGAGTTAAGCTACAAGAGACAAATTACACGTGCACATGAGGAGCACATGAAGGGAGTCACAATGTTAGCCGGGAAGCTGAGTTTTAAAAGAGATCGGAAGGCTTTGTTAATTTCCCCTCTCTACAGAGCCAGGGAGATTGCTGCTCAGATGGTTTGTTTATTTCCTCTTCCTCTCTTAAAAGGGGAGGTGAAATAGACAGAGCCTTTAGGAGGAAAAGAGGAAATTAACAAACCCTCTGAGCAGCCATCTCCCTGGCTTTGTAGAGAGGGGAAATTGACAAAGCCTTCCTATCTCTTTTAAAACTCAGCTTCCCGGCTAACATTGCAACTCCCTTCATGTGCTCCTCCACGTGTAATTTGTCTCTTGTAGCTTGGCTCTGAGTGAGATTGGTGGAGATGAGAAAAGTGCAGCCTTTACTGGCCTTCCAGAGCAAATGGAAGACTTCCTTCTCCTAGAAAGCCGTTGACGAACTGGAGAGCAATTTAATATTTTATGCTCTTTGAAGTTGTTTATAGATTGACTTGGTGGTTTTTATGGCCTTTTTTGCAATATTGTTTTTAGTGTACTTTTAAATATTGATTTGTGTTTTAAATTAAATTTGTTAGCCACCTTTCTGGTACGTACCACCTCTGCTTGTTTACTACTGGGCGTTAGGCAAAGTATGCATATTATACCTGCAGTTGCTCCATTGGTTACCAATTATTTTACCAACAGGATCTCATCTCTCAGTATGTTCTACTGCAACTGCTTTGCTCATTTGAGCAAGCCCTTCTGAAGGTTCCATCATGCAAATAGGTAAAATCAACAGTTCCACATACGTATGAGTGGAATTAGTGATTATGGAGCCCCAGGGAGAATTCAAGGATGGGACCCCAGAATCACTCAGGTGGGGGAGGGGCAATCAGCTGGATGTCTCTGACCATCCTACAGTCCATAGCTCCCCTCCACTCTGTCTGAGTCTCAGATGGCACAGAAAATCAGCTATAGAAAAGCTAGCCCCCCTCTGATCCTCCCTGAAGCTCATCATCGGGGGGGGTGCAACCACCCTGCAGTTGACTGTCCTCCCCCCATGCTGCTTGAATCTAAGGCAGCAGCATCAAGCAGCTGTAGGGCAGCAGCTGAGGCAGCTGGCTGTAGGATTGTGGGGGTTCCCCACACAGAGCCCCCCAGCATGGGGCCAAAGGCAGCTGCCCTGGGTGTCCCAGGGCTAAGACTGCTCCTATTGGAGCATTCTCTGTTGTGGCTTCCCGCTGGAATGAGCTGCCTAAGGAGGTCAGGAAATCTTCTGCTCTCTGTGTTCTGCTGAATGTGTAAAACAGCAAAGGAGGGCATGTTTATGAAGGTAAATGGGTTGTAGTTTTTGTGTCTGAGAAAATTTTATGAAATTTTCATTGTATTGTTAATGGTATATTTCACACTGTTTTTAAATCCAGCTTTATTGTATTGTTCGTTATTTATAATATTTTTGTTCCCTAATTTTGTAAATGTGCCTCAAGACTCAGCAAGAATGAAGGACTATAAATGAAATAACTAAGTAAATAAATAGGACCCATACTGGTGGGAAGGTGGCATATAAGCTTTCCAAGTAAACAGCTTGCACATCAGAGAGACAGTTTTGCTGAACCTCTGTCTCTGACATCCCAGTTTACTATGCGAAGGATACATTTCAAGTACAAAAGCATTAAAAATTTGACATTTCCCACCTGCAGTCTGAACTCTGTAATGTTTAGATCAGCTCTAACACATTCAACAACTGCTGTTTTACCTTTTGCTGTAATCTTTAAATATTAAATGCAATTTCTATATATCTGCTTTTTGATGTAAGAATTTAACAATACCCAAGTGCATTTCTTCCTACAATTGTTCAGGATGGTTTCCTTTAAAGTATTTGGTGAATATCAGTAAACACATCCATTTGCCCTGCAGTTCCCCAGCATATTTATCTAATAATACATGTACAGCTTCCATATACATTCTGGCTGCAAACAATAATCACCTCTTTTTCATCTAGCATTTTTCACCTAATGCTAGAGGACATGCTACATGCGTATTCCAAGAACACTCCAATTAGACTATATATACTCTAGTTAGAGAATTGTGCCTACACCAAATAACAATGGAAGGGGCCAAGACCTAGGGCTTTTTCACCCATGTAATGTATATTGGCTTTTCCTCTAAAAGGCCTGTAATGAAAATAAATCCTGCTTTGAACCCCCACACACACATACACATACATTTTGCTCTCATTAACAACATTCTCACATGTATAAGAACTAATAAGAGAAGCCTCATATAATAATGGTCTTCCGTAGGGCTGGGCAATTCAGGTTCGGTATTCGGTTAAAAATACTGAATTTTACATGATTCAGTAAATTCAGTATTACTGAACTTAAAAGGGAATACCAAATCTGGTTCGGTATTACCAAACTCAAGTTTATCAAATTAATTCAGTTTAATTCAGTAAACTTCAGTAATTATGGCTGGGCTGTTCCTTTGCTAAGGAACGGCAAAGAAACACTGTTTCCCACTTTTTTTAACCAGATGGGAGAGGGAAGGGACCGGAGTCAGTAGCCAATCAGTCAGGGAGGGGAGTCAGTAGCCAGCCTCTTAGATAGCCCCCATAGTTTTCCCCATGATAAAAATAATGGAGGTGGCTGTGGGTGTCTTAAAATTGCCCCCCAGGGCCCAATCTTGGGGGGGGGGTTAGAGGACAGTTAGGATTAGGTCCCCTGCAAATTTGGTCAAAAATGCCGCCCAGGCCACTAGATATACCCAAACTGAGTTTCCCAAATTGAATTTCCCAGAGGAAACAATGGCCTAATTTTACCAAATTTGCTCTGTATTACCAAACCAAACTAGCAAATGAATTCAGTATTGGGGGTATTTTTTTCCTGTGCATGCCACTAGTCTTCCCTTGCGCACACCAACTACTTCTGGGTCAAACAAGATCTTGTTCCTGCACAATCCATGTTCCTGCACAGGTTGTGCTAGTTTCCTAAACAAAGTAAGGCAGAGAGATTTAAAACTTAGCATAAGTGGGTGGGTGGGGGTGAAGTTTTCCCTGCCCATTTCTCACCGTCCCCAAAACATTTTCTTCAGCCATCTTCCTGAAACTAGAGATAACCCCCATTAGAAAAGAAGCCAACTAGGAAGGGAGAATGTTCAGCATGCTCTCCTTTTTTCTCTTGTTGCACTTTAAATGGTTCTCTTCCCCCTGCTTTATAGAAAATCAGCATGCTCTAGGTCTTTGTTATCATAACATCTCACTTAGCTTTTAGACACTAGGCAACAAGAGTAACTACCGAAGGATGTATCCTAAAACGAATGCACTATATTTGTCCAAGAAATGTTTGGGTATTTATACATCTCTATACAAAACATATAGCAGGACGAGGCAATCTGTTCAATTGAAGTTCCATTTCGATATTATGGTTACCAGCATCTATAAACACAATAGTTAAATGGAAGCTCTGTGTTCAGAGACCATTTGCTTTTGTACGTTGGAGGCTGAACACACAACAATATCTTGTAGTGACCCATCTTTTCCAGCTAAAACCCATCCAGTACATTCTGAGCTGCAATGATCTTGCAGAATGACAATTCTCTTAAATAAGTCTTAGGGGAAGGCTCGTACAATATCGCAAAACATAACATATATTTAAATGACATTATTCCATTATCAACGAGATACGTAATTTTTCATAATTTTCAGATATTGAATAGTTTACTAATGCTAAAATATATTAAAAAGAAAAAAAGACATATTTCAACGTGGGCAGTTTAGCTTGCCAGTAAAGGCTTCTCTGAAACTTATGGAGATAATTTTAAGCTGGGGTCTGTGTGTGAGGGAGCGGGGGGGGGGATGTGTTTCTGTACTATTTCATCATCATTACTTGTCCCTTCTGATTTGTGTTAAAGCTTCCTAATTGTTGCTGCAGCTGAGAATTAACAGGGGGATGACCAGGGGATGGGGGTCTCCACGGCAGCCTTATGAAATCACCTGCCAGTTGCAGTAGAGAGGAGAAGAATCGGCTCGGAACCCCAACCTGGTAGGCGTCAGTGATGGCACTCATAATAAGCTCAGACCTGTCCTTGTCAAATCCAGATTGTGTGTCAGACAGCAATCCAGGGCCAGACATCTTCCATCTCAAATAGTTGCTTAGAAGGGGAGCATCAGCATCTGCCCACTGATTTGCATCCAGGCTGGATGCAGAGATCCAAACTTACCTGACATACATCTGAAACTGCTGAGATGGTTGAAGAAGAAAGAACAGTTACAAATTGGAGAGTGGGCAAATATTTCAGCGAGCGAAAAGCTTAGCGAAACTTGCCGAGTACCACTTCCCTTTCATCTGGTTGGACCTAATTTGTTCCCCTTGTTTCTAAGGTAGTATTCTGCACGAGGAGCTTTAAAGTTCAACTTTGCTTAGGAAGGAGAAAGGGACGCTATAAACCTGTTAACCTATAAAGCCCTATGCGGACTGGGACCGGCGTATCTGCAGGACCGCCTCTCCCCATATGAACCCCAGAGGACTCTTCGCTCGAGCGATAAACATCTATTAAAGATCCCTGGCCCTAGGGAGGCCCGCCTGGCATCGACTAGGGCTAGGGCTTTTTAGTCCTGGCCCCAGCCTGGTGGAACACTCTGTCTTATGAGACTAGGGCCTGGCAAGATTTGTTAGCGTTTTGCCGGGCCTGTAAGATGGAGCTGTTCGCCAGGCTTATGGTTGATGCTAGGCAGTGCCTCCCACCATAGTCGGGGGGAATAAAGTATATGCCCTCCCTTCCAGTGACACCTTCTGTCTCCCACATATCTTCCTGGTAAAAACGCTTTGGAGATGGCGAAAAGGTGGTCGTCCAGATTATGTGCTGCTATGTTTTTTGGTTTTATATTTATATAGATATGGTATTTTAAACTACGGTATGTAAGTATTTTATGCTTTTAATGGTCTTAATGGCCTGAACTGTGAAACGTGTTTTTAAGCTTTGTTGTGATCCGCCCTGAGCCTGCTGGTGTGGGGAGGGCGGAGTATAAATTGAATATAAATAAATAAATAAAATAAATATAAAAACTTAAGAAACACCCTGCTGAATTAGACCAGTGGTCCATCTAATCAAGCCTCTTGTTTCACACAGTGGCCACCCAGTTGCCCTGGAGGGCTAACAAATAGGCTGTAGATGACAAAGTCTTCTCCTGCTGTTGCTCCCCACACTAGTACTCAGTGGTTTGCTGCCTCTGGATCTGCAGGTTCCTTTCAGTCCCCATGGCAAGTAGCCATCGATGAGCCTGTCCTCCATGGAGGCATTGTGCCTCTTACCCTAGTAACACTATGACATGGGATTATATTATGCCAGCCCTATGCAGCAGTCAGCATAGGCTTCAACCTTGCAATTCATGTGGAAGTTGGGTGTAGTGGTTAGGAGCAGCAGGATTCTAATCTGGAGAGCCAGGTTTGATTCCCCACTCCTCCACTTGAAGCCAGCTGGGAGTCAGTCACAGCTCTTCCAGAGCTCTCTCAGCCCCACCCACTTCACAGAGTGATTGTTGTGAGGATAATAATAACACACTTTGTAAACTGCTCTGAGTGGATGTTGAGTTGTCCTTAATCAAATGTTGTTGTTGTTATAAGGATGATCAGGAAATGAATGTATGTATTTAAATAAGAACATCTTATAGGACATTTATGAAGGCCTATGAGGTGGCAGTGAAACTTGCAAAAAAAGATTACTATGCAGCCTCTGTTGCGTCTGCTAGTTCTCACCCAGCACAAATTTCCAGAGTCATTCGGGCTTTAATGTTCTTTACCCATGGGACAAAAAATGTGAATTTGACGATAAGCTGTGAGGCTTTTGGAGACTATTTTGCAGATAGGATCCTGTCACTCCACCGGGACCTGTCCACCACGGTTGATGCAGTATGTGAACTGGAGGCCCCTTGGCCATCTTCAGGGTTGACATTAGATCAGTTCAAACCACTCTACCAGGAAGAGGTAGACAGGGTATACTTGGATGATGCCTCTATTTTGGACCCATTCCTGTCCGGCTTCGGGCCCAGCCATGGTACAGAGACAGCTCTGGTTGCCCTCACAGATGACCTGCGGCGGCACCTGGATCGGGGCAAGTCAGCATTGCTTTTACTTTTAGACCTTACAGCAGCATTTGACATGGTCGATCATGATCTCTTGACCCACCCGCCTTGCCGACATGGGGATTTGTGGGACAGTCCTTCAATGGCTGAGCTCCTTCCTCCATGGTCAGGGACAGAGGGTGGCACTTGGGGAACAGATGTCTGCCCGCCATTCCTTGGTGTGCAGCGTCCCTCAGGGGGCAATTCTTTCCCCGATGCCATTCAACATCTATATGCGCCCCCTCGCCCAGGTAGTCCGCAATTTGGGGCTGGGATGTCCCCAGTATGCGGATGACACCCAGCTCTATCTGTTGATGTTGATGTAAAATGGAGAAGAGGAAAATTATGTAAGCTGCTTTGTTTCCTCATTGGTGAGAAAGGTGGGGTATAAATCAAGTAAATAAAATAAAAATAACCACTGTGCTACACTGTCTAACAAAACATTCCATTAATTACAGATCTGTGCACAAGGATATGGCAACAAACTTGTGGACCACAGACTAGAACAATGATGTTGTTATAGCAGTATGAAAATAAAATGTCACACATTATCTGTGCAGATGTTCCATAAAATGACTTTGGGGCTGTAAGGATTTCCCTCCTACCTTATCTATATTTTCCAGGCAAAGTATTCCAAGCTGAAGCATTTTCACCCACTGTTGTTCTTTAGCCCAACTATCAGCTGGAAATGAAAGGTAATTTATGAATAAATCTTTGCCCTTTCTTACTAACAGAAGCGACACCGAGTGGCAAATGAGCAGGTAATACAAATTTAGCTTTCATGAATACCTGTAATGTGAATCATGCACTCATCTTAGATGATGCATGAACACTCCAGTAACAAAAATGCCAAAAAGAGTTTCCCCGAACAAAACTGAAAAAGAGCTTTTTCGGTGTCCACACTTCATTCATTCACAGCATCTGATTCCAAAACGACAATCAAGCCCTATTGTTAACACTCATCATCTACAATAATTCTTAAAGAGAACATCCAGTCAACCAGAGCGAATGAACTGAGCTGTTTTTGAGCATTTGGCCATAGCTCTCCACATTCCCACTGGCAATTTTTCTTCAGCATCTATGTGTCTACTTTGCTCAATCCTCCACATTTCTGGGGCTGGCTGTTTAGTGATAGTTTTCATCCCTAAAGTGGTCTTCATTGATGAACGGAATTATTTTTCAGAAGAAATTATTCTCTGCATGCTAGCTAGAGAGGGGAGCAGACACTATCTATCAACAGTGCATATCTAGTCATACAAATAGGTGGCAATTGTTTCATCTATTTCTCCTATCTAGGGGTGAATCAAGGTAGGCTAATATAACAACAACATTCGATTTATATACCACCCTTCAAGGCAACTTAACACCCACTCAGAGCAGTTTACAAAGTATTTATTATTATCCCCACATATTTATTATTATCCCCACAACAATAATCACCCTGTGAGGTGGGTGGGGCTGAGAGAGCTCTGAGAGAGCTGTGACTGACCCAAGATCACCCAGCTGGCTTCAAGCGGAGGGGTGGGGAATCAAACCTGGTTCTCCAGATTAGAGCCCTGCCGCTCTTAACAACTATACCAAACTAGAAGGCAAAGAGGACAGAGCAGCCGCTGTCCTTTGGCTGATCCCACTCCAAGCACGCCTTCCCTGCTGCACCAGAGTGGATATACAGGGTGACTTCACATGCTCCATTTAGAAAGATAGTTTTATTTCAGAGGGGAGAGTAAACTGCATGTTTGATCGGTACATTTCTAATCTGCAAGATTCAAGTCCAGTAGCACCAACAAGATTTTCAGGGTATGAGATTTCAAGAGTCAAAGCTCCCTTTGTCAGAGTTTGCTTGCTCTTCTTCAAAGCTTTTGTCAGAATCTTGCTATTCTTCTGTAGACCAACACAGCGACCTACCCAAAACTGTTTGTAATCTGTACACTCTTTTTATCTTGTTAGCATAACAGGCTGTTATGTTGTTTGGGGTCCATGTAACTTATTGTCATGCTGTTAGCCATCTGTGTCTAAGGAGATAAGGAGGAGTATGATTATTTTAAACAAACAAACAATGTCTTGTCCTGCTTTTCAGTGAAGGCCTTTCAACCATGGCTACATAATTCCAGTAGGGAAATAGCCTCACACTACCTCCATTAATCCCAGGGTTGCAAGGTCCCTTGAGTCCCCCTGGCGGGAGACTGGGAGCATGGCACTTCCCCTGCATTGTCTCCAGCAGGTCATAGGGCAGCCTGGGAGCGCTCCTGCGCTCGCCAAAGGGCTGAATCGCGCCCCCTCCCCCCCCCCGCAGGCCTGATTCAGCCTGAAACGGGCCCATTGCAGGGTGTGGGAGCGTGTTGCGGCGGGGCACAGGGGCACGCATCACCAGGGAGCACCCTGGGGGCACCCCTTGCTGGCCAGGTAAGTGGGGGTGGGGGGAGGAGGTGGGAGCAGGGGAACCCCGACCCCTGGCAGGGTAATGGCAAGCCTAATTAATCCTAGGACATGAATAGCTTCCCTCGCACTGGAGAGAGATTATGTGCTCCGTTCCCACAACTGCAAGCGCCAAATCTGTAATGCCAGAAGTCCTAAATCTGCCCCCAGTGATTTCACATCGTTATTTATTTCTCCATGGATCTACTGAGGTCAGCCAGGCTCTTCTGCCCTTACACAGGCAACAATTAAACATTTGTTCTTCTCTCTTAACAATGACTGAACGTTGGCCTTTGTCACACATTCCTTGCACAATACATCTTTTAAAAGGCATTGATTTTCTTCTTATGTATTTCACTCCAACCTATTGATCTGATTAGTCTCTGTAATTCCAAGTAAATTAGCTGTCATTTAGTGGAGGTAATTTGTTACAAGTCAGCTCCTGGGTGGCCTACAATTATCAGTGTGCCTTACTGACAATAGGACTCCAGGGTCTGCGAGGGAAGGGAAAGGACTGGACATGCAATTCTGTTTTCAATGAAGGGAAAAACATCTTCTTTCTATCTAGGCTGCAGTCACAGTAGGGTTGCCAGCTCCAAGTTGGAAAATTCCTGGAGATCTAGGGGGTGAAACCTGGAGAATCCTGGAGAAAGAGGAGTTTGGGGAAAGGACCTTGGCATGGCATAATTCCATAGAGTCTACCCCTCAAAGTAGCCATTTTCTCCAGGTGAACTGATCTCTGTGGCCTGGAGACCAGTTGTAATTCCAGGGGATCTCCAGCCAATACCTGGAGGCTGGCAACCCTAAGTCACAGCCCAAGTTGGTTTGTGACCAAAACAGGCCAAGAATTCCTAAGGTTTGTTCATTTCCTCAGGCTATTTCTGCACAGGTGATTTGCCCTGGGTTTGATGCTGTTGGGAAGTGGGGTTTTCCTTGCTTCCCCACAACACCACAGTTTTGGTGGTTTTCCTTGGTATATCTCCAATATTTCCTTAGTATTTCTCCAATCTTTCCCAAACTTGCTTTGCTGCAAAGTTTTAGACAAGAGAGCATCAAAGCCTGGATGGCTACCAGTGAGCAAGTTCAGATTTTCTTGGTTTGATATTGCCAGAAACCGGAAAACTACGCAAGCCTGCTTCTATGTGGAAAACACTCCAGTGTCTCTTTCTGCCTCTTATGGAGCATGGGATAGAGACTGAAGATTTCCTAGCTGGGAGCAAACTACAGTTTATTGTGACATTTGGACCGGATGAAATGATTCAGCAGAATTATAGTTTAGAACCCCGGGATGTAGGCAAGAAGACAAACCCCTGCTGGTTGTTTTGTCCCATTCTGATGCCTGAACTGTAGATTATTTCAAGCTGAGAAATCTTCAATCTTTAGCATGACTCCATGCACAAAGGGAGGCAGGAGAGCATGAAAGCCCCAGGACATCCTGACAGGTTCTTCTCATGGACCAACTGAGCTTTGCTCATGTCTGAGCAACACACACACAGCACACAATACCACAGCCACAGCCTTGCTCAAAGGTTTTTAGTGTTGAAACCTCTCTCTGTGATTCCTTGTCTGTTGAATGAGAATGATGTGCTCGTTCAAGATCTTATGTATGTTGTGGTTACAGAACATGATGACTCACAATGGGATGTGTAGATCACCTCTGAAGAAAGCATGATGTTTGAGATGATGCAAGATACAAAAAGTTCTGTCCACATTGTTAAATGTGAAATGGTAGATGAGCCCTATATGCATGACATATCGGTGTAAACAGCCTATATGAGTAGAAGGGGAGTAAGCGTGCTGTGTTCACACCTAGTTTGTGACTAAATACACTGACCACCACTACCCCTCGCCCTCCTAGTATGTTTACCACACAGACACAGCCCCTATGTGCCTACATGTTATATGTACATAGGCCTTGTAGCCATGTCAAGGAATTTGTCAGAGTGCATATCTGCCTATAACAGATATGCTGTGAATTTGTCAATGACAGCATATCTGCATACAGCTTGTATACACATAGGCACATAAGTGCTACACGCATATGCATCAAATGAGTACAGGAGAGTACAGGGCTAACATGCTCAGTCATAGGCAAGGGGAAAGGCCAGCGTACTACTCACTCTCTGTATGGGAACACCATTATGTTGTGTATACAAGGCTACACGGACCAGTCATCACTTGATGTAAGGAATTTAGACAGGGAAAATGGTACAAAGGAAAAGGATCCACCATCCTTCTCCTAGAGCCATGGCCTCCAGTCTGACTCAGGCTCCTCTTTGCAACCACTTTGAACTTTAAAAAAGGGAAGCAAGACAGCTTAATCACAGATCTGCCACATCACTTCTACATTAGCCCTGTAATTGTAGCCAGTGTGGGGCAGTGGTTATAGAGTGTCAGACTAAGATCTGGGAGACGCTGGTTCAAATCCCTGCTCTGCCATGGAAGCTTGCTGGGTGACCTTGGGCTAGTCACACACTCTCAGCCTAACTTACATCACAGAGTGGTAGTTGTGAGTATAAAAGAGAGGAGGGGAGAATGATGTAAGCTGCTTTGGCTCCCCATTTGGAGAGAAAAGTGGGGCACAAATATGTAACTAAAATAAAATAAACTCATCACAAACACCCAAAGAGTGCCCTTTTCTGCCTTCTGCTTGCTGCCTCTGCAACGTTCACTGGCACTGCTCTTGCTACCACAAGAAAGGTCCCGTTTGCATATTACGTTAGTTGCACAAAAAGCTGCCTAGAAGTGCTTCCTTATGCCAGCCAGATGCAAAAGAGGACAAGGTTTCTGTGCCTCTAGGACTCGCTCAGAAGAGGGGATTTCAGCAGGTGCAACTTGCCACGCAGGGACAAGAATACCTGCACAACTATTCAAGATACAGGACCCTTCCCCCCCCCCTTTATTACATCTGGCTCCCTTGGTTTCCTGGGGGCAGGATTTAGTGGTTTCCCCTTGTCTAGAAAGGAAGCTCGCAGACTCACCGGAACTGAGGGGAAGCTGGAGGGGGGGGAGGTGAAGGTCAGCAGCGGAAGAGGATGAGCCCAACAGAAGATCCTCTTTCATAAGCTGAAGTGTGATTGGCGCCATTCACAATCAGTGACGGCAGGAGCAGGACACTGTCCTTCCCATCCACCCCTTGCTTAGGGGGCACCTGGTGGGCCAGTCACAACAACTTTAGGTGGTTAGGTAGTTTAGAAGCATTAGGTCAGATCCTAAGGGGGTAAGCAGTGCGTAACGGGTGGCTCACCCCTGCGGTCTGTAGAGGTGGCAAGGGCCGTCCAGCAGCTGTTGGCGGCGGAACATTACTTGCCATCCCACGGTTGCCAGCGTCGAACAGCGAAGAGCCTTTCGCTGCCAGGGATCTGCTGCCCTATGCCTTGCAAATGCTCCAAAGGGCTGTAATCAATAAATTGCAGCCATTTCAAGCAATTGATAAGTGTCTGTGTATAATTCAATGGGACCCAAGCCGACACATAGCACATAAGTTGCAACACCTATTGTGCACTCAGCATTTATTCTAAAGAGGAAGGCTGATAATAACATTCCGTATGGGCTGCAGAACAAAGCAAATAAAAATGTCAGGAGGACACGTGAAGAAGAACACAAGCATCCCCCATCCTCATTGTTAAAAAGTGTTCTGAGACAGGCTTTACCTTATACTCACTTGGGACTTGTGGGAAAAAACAGCCAGATATTACCAAACTGGTAATGTCACAATATAATCCTGAATTTACATTGATCTCTCTCATTCTTGCACGGTGCCATCTCTCTCATATTGTAACTGCTTTGAAATAGCCATATGTAAGTTGTTCATTTCAAAGTATTGCACCCTTAGAAAGTTCTGCACAAAGAACTTGAAAACCACAACGCTTCAAACAGCCCTCTTAAAGGAAAGCTGGCCCAGATTCTCTTGCTGGAATCTTGCGCCTGTACCTTTACATCAGTTTAATGCACCTTTAATGCCACCTCCAAGGACCTGCCGCTGTGCTCCCCCCCTCCCCCCTGATGCATGGGCACCGCAGGGAAACACAACGTTGATGTGAGTGGTATCTGCAAAAACAGTCAGCTGTGTGAGCCAATGTCAAAAAGGTTAAGCCTCCTGCTTTCGAAAGCACAAAAGACATCAAAACCAGCCGGGCTTTGGACTAGATATTCCATAAAGCATTCCCCTCCTCCTTCCGAATTCTTGGCAGCCTCAACACATACAGGAACCTTTCAGATCCATAAATGAAAAAGAAGGAGGCTTTTCTGTTTTGATTAACAAGAGAGTCTTCCTAGGAGACTTTAGTGCTTGCTTCTTCCCAGCGACGGGCTTGTTTAATTTAGTCCCATCATAATAGCCACTAAGATAAAGAAATCTCCTCCGACAGCTCAGCTTCCTTCACCCCCCTTAGCACACACCTGAGCACCAGACAATACCAGCAGCCATTGCAAAGGTGGTTTATTGAATTCTTCAGGTTGTGACACCTTGGAATATTGGGCTGTCGGAGGCATTTGTGAAAAACCACATTCTCTGCTGCTGCTGTCACAGGTAGGGAAAGAATTGGCCTTCCGAGTAATAAGGGACACACCTGCTAGTCCTGCCATTCGCTGCTTCCTTTTCATCCGCGGCTCCAGGGGAAATGGATTGTGCTGCTCATTGTTATGGACAAAAATACAAACCAGCAGTGCTCACTACCTTGGTCTCGTACGCCCACGCATGGTTTGACTGACATACCTCCCTCTGGAGCTGCGGGGGCAGAGGCAGGCATATCGGACGGTTTGGGTCCTACAGACTTGTTCTCATGAAATGCATCATTTGTGTTAAGACAGTTTTAAGTTTCAAGTGTCTAAATATCTGAAATACAAGTTTACAGCACAACTGTATAAACAGCTACAGCTATTTTGCACACATATCTGTTAAAGGTTGGCGAAGTAATTTCCTATGTTCTGAAAGCTGGGAGGCAGTTGTGGGGAATTCTGTAAGGCAGAAGGGTACAGAGGAGAGTGTAGCAAGAAGGCACTCGGTATGTTTAGCTTGGAGAGGAGACGACTGAGAGATGATATGATAACCATCTTCAAGCGCTTGAAGGGCTGTCATATAGAGGATGGCGCAGAGTTGTTTTCTGTGACCCCAAAATGTTGGACCAGAACCAACAGGTTGAAATTAAATCAAAAGAGTTTTTGACTAAACATTAGGAAGAACTTCCTGACAGTTAGAGTGGTCCCTCGATGGAACAGGCTTCCTCAGGAGGTGGAGGGCTCTCCTTCTTTGGAGGTTTTTAAGCAGAGGCTAGATGGCCATATGACAGCAATGCTGATTCTGTGAACCTCGGCAGATGTTGAGAGGGAGGACAGGACAGGTTACATTAGTGTTCAGTTCTCATGGCCCCTTCTTACACGCACAGAATAAGGCCAATCGTCACCTTGGGGTCAGGTAGCAATTTTCCTCAGGCCAGTTTGGCTAGGGATCCTGACAGTGTTTTACCAATCTTCTGGGCATGGAGTAAGGGTCACTGGGTGTGTGTGTGTACGGGGGAAGTAATTGTGAATTTCCTGCATTGTGCAGGGGGTTGGACTAAATGCCCCTAGACATCCCTTCCATCCCTATGATTCTATGATCCTATGATTCCTCAAATGATGATGATTCAAAGAATCACGTGCTATAGACTTTCCCCTCCCCCTTGGGTGTTCATGCTAAGTGCTCTCTCAGTGGTGGTAAGTGCAGGGCTTTTTTTTTCTGGGAAAAGAGGTGGTGGAACTCAGTGAGTTGCCAGCACAGGGGGCAACTCCTGGTGGGAGGTGGTGCCCCTGGTACCACATGCACACATGCAAAGTGTGCACATGCTCCCAAGACCGCACAATGATGTCACTTGGGGTCAGCTGGAACAAGGGGGGAGTTTTTAAAAGTTTAAATTACCCTACGTGAAAATGGTCACATGGCCAGTGGCTCCACCACCTAATCTCCAGACAGAGGGGAGTTTAGATTGCCCTGAATTGGAGATTGGAGATCAGGGGGCGGGGGCACCAGCTATGTGACCGTTTTCAAGAGGTGCTGGAACTCTGTTCCACCATGTTCCAGCTGAAAAAAAGCCCTGGGTAAGTGTATTCTCTGTGCCTCTCTCACCACCAAAGTGCAACACTGTGAGCTCTAAGTGTGCATGGCAGAGACCCTGGAGACCGGGTTCCATGCCATGCACCCTACTGAACCACAGGGCATCCTGGCTGGGATTTATGTAGTGCTGGGAAGAGGCTATTATTGGGTGTAGGAGAGGGGTTAGTCTGCTGCTGGGGAGGGAGATGAATGGTTATGGCTGTAACTGGTACCTTGGGGGAGGGCACTTGCCCTAGCACCTAGGAGCTATGCTGTGGGTTTTTTTAAAAATCTATATATATATATATATATATATATATATATATATATATATATATATATATATATATATATATATATATATATATATATATATATATATATATATATATATATATATATATATATATATATATATATATATATATATTATTAGTTTCCATTGAGGATAGGGGAAAGAGGGGAACAAAATTCAAAAGTATCACACACTCTGCTTGAAACATTCCTCTACTTATCTACATTTTCCAGGGCTCATCATTTAACTGTGATTACTAGTAAAAAGTTACAATATTGCCATCATATCATTACAACATTCGGGTCCTTATATTTATTTCTCATCCAGTTGTAGAATGTGGTCCATGGTGAAGCAAAGTCTTCTTCCATTTGTCCTTCCATTAGTAAAGTCAATTTGTCTAGTTCCGCATTTTCCATTATGCTGAAAAATATGCTGTGGTTTTTGATGGCGTAGCTGTCTGCTGGTTTGGAGAACGAGTTCCTGGGCTGGGGAGGCTTAGGGAGCAAACACCGGCCATGCCCTGGGTCCACCCGTTTCCTGTGTCAGCACCCAGAGATCTGCTGGCAGAGTGCCTTGTCAGCTCCTTGCACACTTTCAGCCTCCCCCTTCCCTCTGTAAAAGGAATGGTAGGTATGTTGTGGCTGGGTGCCTTGTGCCTAATCCCAAATTCACGCCTAAGTCCTTTTGGGGGTTGGTAGCTCCCTGCTTTGAGCTTCTGCTCTTTCTCTCTGCTCATCCGAAGCCGAGTCTTTCTCTTCCTCCTTTCATTCTCTGACACTGTTGTTGCATTAGCAGCCTCTCAGCAGAACTCATTTTTGTTTCTCCTGAGTCATGGCCAAGGCCAACAGTCCATAATAAATTCATGAGACCTCGATGGCACTTCTCTGTCAGAAGGTGCAGGTTTTAAAGTTATTAAAAGCATCAACTTCCATCTGAACAACAACTAGTGGCAAAATAACACTTTCAAAAGGACGGAAGTACACAACATGAGTACAGAGACAAGGGCTGCTGAATTCTATATTTTGCGAGCCCCTCTTTCTTTTTTCCTGCCACCAACATCAAGTTAGTAATGGAATAATGAGCTCAGCGGGATACTTCTTGCCGACTAACTCCTAGAAAGTTCATCTTCCCAGGACAGAACATCCTTTGCCGCTCAAGCCTTTGTGTTGTTCAGCAGCAGAAGGAATTAGCTGGAGACTTGTGCTATTTCCCTAGATGCCAAAAAAAGAGATCTACCTCTCCACCGAGCTTTCCAGCAAGAAAGCAATCCATGACCATTACAAAGATTACTAACATATAAAACAAAGGTCCTCGTTCCAAAGAGTCTGCAATTTAAGAAAGAGATGCGAAAAAAACAAAGAATGGAGAGGGACAGGCAGAAAACAGGAATAAGGGCATATTTAAGGGGGTTCGCTTTGGCTGATGATATGGCTATAGAATGCAGTTATTTGCTTCAGAGAGGCAGTGTGGAGGTTGGACTTTTTGCTTCTTTGTTTATGTCTTCCGTGTAAAAACAAAAATAAATGAGTTGACAATGTGACAGAACATATAGGATATCCTTTCATTTGGATTGGTGGTTATTTTAGTGAGTGGGGAAAATGAGAATAGAACTGAGATACGTACTAAAAGAATTTGAAGGTGCAAAGAGAAAGGTGTTTGCTAGCAAGGAGGTAGAACTAAGCCAAAGATCAGCAGGAAACATCAAATCAAAAAGCGGACCACCTTGGGTATAGGCTTGCCAGGTTGCTGCTGATGGTGGGCAATTGTAGACTCCCTGGCAATCGGTGGGGGAGGCAGGCTGCCCAGAGATTGCCCACCATCAGCAGAGGCCAGAAGGCAGGCCAGGGAAATGGGCGCAAATACACACACAGCACCCCAGCTAATGTCTTCACTTCCAGTGCAACCCGGAAGTGATAGCAATTCCTAAAGAATCAGCCCAGGTACGACACCATTGTTTCAGGGTCATACCAGAAGCGACACCATCAGCAGGCACCATGGAGAGTGCATGCATTCCAAATACATGCAAGGTAAGGAAACCTGTGCCCCCCTTCCACCTGGTAACTCTGCTTAGGTAGTTGATAGTAATGAATTTACAAGAGTGAAGGCTCGTTAAGTATAAGCAGCTAATCAGGGAAGTTTGTCTTTGTTCAAGATTTCTACCACAAAATCCCATACAGGCTGTAACAGGATTTAAGTTTTGACTTGTTTGAAATCTGTCTACTGGATCTAGTGATTGGCTCCAGCCGGGAACTTCTTTACTCTACCACACCCGTGCTACATTATCTTCAACATCCGCTGCTGGCAACCTAATAATGTACCCTCAAAGGGTTTATATACATGGTGTGCCTTGACCCATTTTTGAGGTTGCTAGCCTATGAAAAATCTGACAAGTTTCCTAACATCAAAGGGCCTATTGGGGTGATGGGTTAGCAGCATCTCACTGTGTTTGGTGTTTGAAACATCAACCAAATCTGTGAGGACACATTTTGAACATCTCAGTATCAGTTCCTCAGCTGTATCTTAGGAAGAGCAATACTTCTTCTCACCAGGAATGTGCATACTGAAGAAATCTAAAGTATGCCGATCTGGAGAGATATGAATCCTATCTTTCTAAAAGATCCTTAGACCTTACTCCTCAAAAGTTGCAGAAACATGTTTCAACCTTGTAAAGTTTTGTAATATCGTCTTACTGTATAGCCTTTGAAAGTAGAACGGCTTCCCATCAGAAGGGAAGTCCCATCTAGGAGGAATATCAATAAGGAGAAGACCAGCCTGGCTCAATCATCTGTCAAAGGTCTAGGGTTGCCATATCCCAGTTCCCAATGTCTGACTTTCAGTTGCTTAAAGACAGCCTCCTAACTAGGGTTGCCAACCTCCAGGGGAGGCCTGAAGATCTCCCAGAATTACAACTAATTTCCAGGCAACAGAGATCAGTTCCCCTGGAGAAAATGGAGAGGGTGGGCTCTGTGGCATTATACACTGCTGATAGTGTTGCCGGGTGCCCACTGTTCCAGAAGTGACATCATCGCACTTGCTGCAGGCGCACTCCCACGCTTCACGCAGGGCCAATTTCAGCCCCCAATAGCCCAAATCCTAAAGTATCAGCCACATGCAATGCGCAGGAGCATTCCACAGCTGGCTCGATGATGTCACTTCCAGTATTGATGTCATCATGCTGGCTGGAAGCACACATGTGCAAAGCGTGCACATGAAGAAAAGAAGCCCATGAGTGGCACCACCCCCTGCCAGTGGCCAGGGAGACCTGAGAACTCTACCTGCTGAGATCCCTTGCCTTGCCAAACCCCTTCCTCCCCAGGCTCCACCCCCAAACCTCCAAAAATTTCCCAATCAGAGTTGGCAACTCGAGTCCTAATAGCACAACCAGAGCAATCAATAGCAATTGCAAGAAGACCCAAAACACTACCTGGTGTTGATCTATATACAATTATATTCTGAGAAAGTTACTCTATTTTAGAAAATACGGAGTTTCATACAATTAACCAAACATCATCCATCCCATTGTAATTAGACAAGGTAAGTCCATAGTAATATTCAAAAGTTCATATATGATATTGTTCGTTTCCCTTTTTCAGGTGGATGCTGACAAATTTCCGGTTCCCCCTGAGGTAGCCAAAGGCTCCCGTTGGTTGGCAACGAGTCCACCGGCTTGTGGTCTTGCTCGTTTCGAAGTCTCTTTGTCACAGCCAATTTTTTCTTTAATTCTGTTGACCCTACAGGAAATTGGATTGCTACTATGCAGAATGAAATTGACAATCTGAAAGAGGATATTACTATGGACTTACCTTGTCTAATTACAATGGAATGGATGATGTTTGGTTAATTGTATGAAACTCCTTATTTTCTAAAATAAAGTAACTTTCTCAGAATATAATTGTATATAGATCAACACCAGGTAGTGTTTTGGGTCTTCTTGCAATTGCTATGGATTGCTCTGGTTGTGCTATTTTCAGTGGAGACCTTCCCTCGCATTGTACTAGAGTAACTCTAGTCCTAAGCCAAACACAACTGGAAGTGACACCAGCACCATGCTGTAGCAATTAATCCAAACTCTAAATGTTGTTAGTCTGATGGGAAACCTCCAGTGAAGACCAGGGCTGCAGAGGCAGGCAATGGCAAACCATCTCTGATAGTCTCTTGCCATGAAAATTCCTCCAGGCGTCACCATAAGTCAGCTATGACTTGAGAGCACCGCACACACAAGAAGCCCCTAGACTTCTATTTTATATTGCTGCTACAGACTAACATGTCAGGAATTAAAATCATTATGGTGACCATGCCCACTGCCTATAGTTGGTGGTATCAAACTAGTTACATTAAGCAATTTAACGGCTGTAGCGGTTAAAGAAGGTGTTAGCTCTGTTTAACCCTTTGTTAGTAAGTTAAACCAATTTATAACTTCTAATTCATTTTCTCTGGAATCTCCCTTTGAAGTCCTTTTTTTGCAGAATGGTGATTATCAGTTGGGTCAGATGAAGAATGCTGTGGGAGATCGAAATGTTCACCTACAGGGTATTAAAGGTTGCCAAATTTTATGTTGAAATTTGTCCTATGTAAGCTCCACATGATCGAGTGGAGTGCAAGTGGAGCACAAGTGAACAGGGAGGAGTAGGCATGAGTCTGTTCACCTGCCATTCAAGTGTAATTCGTCACTTGTAGCTTGGCCCTAAGGGACAAAATTTAAGGAGTACGGGTCACCCTGGGGACTTGTGAGCTGGGCAGCTCATGGGATTTGCTTTTATGTGATGCTTGGGGTTGGGCCTGGATGTGATGATCAGGCCCAAAGGAATATTTGCTTCGGAGTCCCTCGTGGCTCTCAGTAGCACTGTATTCCCCAGCGGACACTACAGTATACAAGATTCCTTGTGCTCACCAATACCAGCTATCCAAGGATGGGTATTTTGCTAACAACTACCACACTAGGTAGGAAAACCCAGAAGTGATGTTGCTCCTCTCTAGAAATCACTGGTTTCTAGTGGTTCCTAGAGAGAAGTGATGATACCTCTGGGGTTTCCCCTAGAAGTGAAGTAATGCTGTCAATGCAAATCCCCCCAATGTTCCTGCCGCCTGAAATCCCACTGGTTGCCATCCACTGGCAACCCTATAACACTATGAACATGCCACTTATGCCCAACTCCAGTGCCTGCTTTCCAGTTTCTCATCACCACCAAATAACAAAATCAGAAACAATCCTTGCACACCAATCAAGCTATTTTCATAACAGGCTCACAAGTTTAGCCCTGAACTAACTCACTGCTTTATTCACATGCTTGCCTATCTTTTTGCTTGCTGTGTGTGCAGGTACCATTAACCACACTAGTTCTTCCTTTTCATTACCTCTGTCAATAGATCAATAGTGGGCACAAATCTACAGTGACACCCCAGTTATGTCCCCATGAAACAACGTTACAGCTCACATAATAGTTTTTTCTGAAAATAACGTTGGAGCAATCAATGGCGGTAGGGTTGCCAGGCTACAGCTGGGAACATTTATGGGGTGCAGCCCCGGCGCCAGGGTTACTGGCGCCTGAGGCCACCCTCACATGTGTAAGCAGCTCACGCGCGCACCCCCAGACTGCGTGATGACATCATCATGTGGTGATGTTATCACGCAGTGATGCCGGGGCCATTGGCCAGCAGGTGGCTGGGGCGGTGTGAGGAGGCTGCCCGCACTCCTGCCATCCCTGGCCCGCGGCTGCTGCGCCTGCCTGGGGATGTGTGGTGGCGGCATGCAGCACGTGCCTCCGACCCTGATACCCCCTCCAGCGCCCCCTCCGGCCCAACAGCGCCCGCGGCCCCTGCCTCACCGGTGACACCGGCCCTGATGGGGTGGTAGAGTACATCCACTCTACCACCTCAGGATTGTACTGCCTTTGTTAAACCAGACCCTCCAGGTTTTTAAGAGATGCAACAGGTGAAGCAGCAGCGATGTCTCCTGCTGCCACACTTAAAAGACTTCCAGTTAAGGACCTGGCGATCTTAACATAGTCCAGGCTTCTTTCTCAATCAACAGTCAATTCAAGATGCCAACAAAGAGGCACCTTCTTTGTAAATGGCACAAGGTAAAAACAGAGTATTCAGTTTCATTTTGCCCACTCTTTCTCCCAACATGCCGTAGGACATATATATATGAAGAGGAGTGACAGGCAAATTGCCTGAGACCATTTAAAAGAATAGGGACTCTCCCCAAGTGGAGGACCTGGCTGCCCTCTCCAAAATCAGTGCCTCAAATCCCTGCAGAATAGATTGCCCTGGAAGTTATCTTTGTGTGACAGGCTTCATCTCCGACAGTGTGGCACTTGGATTCCTGCCACTAGCGTGGTTTGTTAAGCTTCTCTTCCTCACACCCATGTGGTTGAGCTGGGAATGTGGTGTGAGGAAGAGCAGCCTGACAATTTTCCAGCTTTGTCTGTGTTGTATCTCTGCGTGGCTGACAATTATTGCCGCTTCCTCATGAGGCGCATTAGAGAGCAAACCCCCTATGTCTGTTACTTTCTGCACAGCTGGGCAATTTGATGCAGAGCATGTAAGAAAGGAAGAGCATCCTTACTTGTCTGTTAATGGTTCCCTTGTCCCTCTGCCCTGAGAGAGCAGTCTTCAGATATGTTACCATAAATATGTGGCAGCTTCTTTGAATGGGTTTGAGCACCTGTATTGTGGCTGCCCACCGCTAACAACACTAGGCCGTGTCATTTCCTTTCCATTTGTGTACCTTTAAATAGTCTGAAATGTATTGAATATTTATTGTGTGTGCATGCAGGGCTTTTTTTCCGCGGGAATGCAGTGGAACAGAATTCCGGCACCTCTTGAAAATACTCTGCAATAGTGCATGAAAATTATATTATTTCAAAGAATCCTGTGTACTTCTTCCAAATTTCCCTCTTGAGAGTCCCACCACCTCTTTTCCCAGGAACCCCCCCCCCCGATGTGCATGTGTTTCAAAAAAGCACAGAATTTAGTACTAGCCATAGAAACCAACCACCTGAGAACTTCACCTCTTTTTCTCAAAGCAAGTGTCTAGTCCTTAGAGTGTCTAGTCCTTAACTTTTTGCCAGCTGTAACCTCTTGCTGAGTGTTTGCTTTTCCTTTCCTGCTGCAGATTGGGCATGGCCAGAGGTGCAAGCCAAAGGACTTTTGACTTTTTGGCTTTCAGCCCATTCCATCAGATGAGACCACCTTGTTGCTTTATTTATACTGTGGGGTTTTTATTGCTGTAAGCCATTGTCAGTCCTTTTGGGGAGAAAAGGGGGGTACAAATATTTAAATAAAGGCTGTATGTGGACACTGCTGAAATCGCTGAAGCAAGAGGTGTATCTAGAAGAAGTTTTCCACTACAATATTACCTACAGTAGGAAAGTGGCTGGAGAAAATAATGGATTATGCCGAGATGGCTAAACTGATGTCGTTGATCAGGGAAAAGAACTTAGAGAAGTATCTAATTATATGGAAATCCCTTAAAGACTTTTTGCATGGAACAGAATGTGATGAACTATTGGCATGTGCTTTTGAAGATTAAGGAGAGCAGAGGGATGAGTAGATGGAAAAGAGAAATATTTACTAATGGCAATGTTAGACTTGATGTACTGTTGATAAACCTCTTCAAATGGAAAATTGGTATATGCCTACTAGAGGTGGGCACAAACCAAAATACAAACCAAAGTTCGTCACAAACTGGGTTGTTTTTTTGGTTTGCGAACCAGCAGTTCATCGGAGGACATTTCTGACAAACTGTAACGAACCGCGACGATTTTTCGGCCGGTTCATTTGATTTGTTTTTTGGTTCATCACCGCAGACAGCCTGGCACCGATCAATCAGTTTCCTAGGCAATGGGGGAATGGGCTTTTTGCAGACCTTCTGCTGCCCCGGAAGTGACGTATTCAGGAACCAAACAAACCAGTTTGCGAACCGGGCAATTTCATTCCGATTCTTGGCTCGTGGTTCATAAAATGCCATGAACTACAAACTGCAACAAACTGCCATTTTCCCAGTTCATGTCCATCTCTAATTCCTATGTCTTTTTTCTTTTTCATTTTTTTCCTTTCCTTATTCTCTTTTTCTTTTCTTGTTTTTTTCTCTATTATAATTATGTTTAAAAAGTTAATAAAACTTTATTAAAAAATAGAATAAGTTTCCCAGCATTTGGGGCCATGAATTCAGTGCCCTTTGCAGATCATTACCTTTCTCCATGACCAAGAGAATCGGAATGTATTATGCAAAATAGGGGGAAATGCAAGAGAAAATACTCACATTTGAATCATTTTAAACAGGTAATGAAATTTTGTTTTAATTGAAACAGAATTTGATTTCCTTGGGTGCAGAATTTTAATAATATCAAGTATAGATATCCCTTTCTGATGATGGTGGTGGTATATGAAGCATCCCAGGGGCTGAAAGGTTTAAGGTTTTGATTCTATAAGCGACCCTGCATTATCTTGGTGGGTATTTGTGTACTAGTTCACATGACTAACTTTGCTTATTACACTTTGCTGTACAGAATGAGCATGACCGCTGTCACTGTTCCGGCATCTCATGAACAAAGCCGCTGTCCTGCCCCAGGGAATGCTCATCTTCATGCACATTTAAATGTATAATTCAAAGTGCTGGAAAACCCGTTAGGTTAAAGGCCCTAATTATACTCTAGAGACTGCATGAGGCATAATATTTGCAATGAACAGAATTATTGAAGGGACTTAACCTCATCTCGTGGCTGAGTGAGTTATTTAACCTTGCCACTCATTCTCCCAAAGAAACCTAGGAGAACAGATTTAAACTGCATGCATAGGGGAAGGATCACAGCTGAGCATCATCCTAACTCTCCCTTGCTTCTAATTTCAGAATTCTCTTCCTTTCTACCACAACATGGCCCCCCACTCGCAAATGTGCCCCGGGGAACTAGTCTGGTTAAACTATGAAATAAACTCAGTGATGTAGCAACATGCCTCTGTACCATCTTCTGAAGAATAATCGTGCCATATCCCCCACAGGCAGGCAGTTAACCATCCACTGACATCTGTAAATTGCTAAAGTCACTCCTGCTTCTCTTTGCTGAGATTCTTGTTTGGTGAAGAAGCAAGAGACAAGATGGCACAGCCCTGAAGCAACGGCTCTAAGATGTACCATCCTTGAGCAAGGGGACTGAACTGGTGTTGGCTGGGCAACTTCCGGGATTATTGAATTAAGTAGATTGTTTGGGTCAATTCCAGTCTAGTTTCAAGCCTGCTTATGGGACTGAAACAGCTTTTGTTGCCCAGCTTTTGTTGCACTTGGAGATGGACAGGGGGAGATGGACCCTGTTAACTCTCCTGGATCTCTCAGTGGCTTCAATCGTCGCATTGCTCTGGGCTGCCTTTTGGGGTTGGGACTGGGAAGCACCATTTTGTGGTATTTTCAGTCCTACCATGAAGGTAGGTTTCAGAGTATAGTACTGAGGAGCTGCTGCTCAGCCCCTTGGCCCCAATGCTCTTTAACAGCTATGTGAAGCTGTTGGGAGAGGTCGTCTGGAGATGGGGGCGGAATTGCCCCTAGCTCAGCACCATGCAGATGATACTCAGCTCAATCTTACATTTCCAGCAAATCCCAGGGAAGTGGGGGATCCCAGGGAGGTGGTAGAAACTGTGAACAGGTGCCTGAAACTTAATCCCAACAAAATGGAGTTGCTACTTGTAGGGGGAAGGAACTGGGATGACCCAAGAACTGGAATGTCTCCCGTTCTGGATGGGGTTGCACTCCACTTAAAGGAGCAGGTTTGTAGCTTCGGGGTGCTGCTGGACCCAGGCCTTAACTGGATAAACAGACAGGAACAGTGGCCAGGGGTGTCTTTCACCAGCTTCAGTTGGGAAGCCAGCTGTGACTGTTCCAGAGCAGGAATGTCTTGCCACCGTGGTGAACACTCTGGCAACATCTAGATTAGACGACTGCAAAGCAGTTGGTACAGAATGTTGCTGACAGAATGCTGACTGAAGCGGGTCATAGGGACTATATCACTCCAGTCTTGTTCCATCTACACTGGTTCCAAATTTGCTTCCAGATCCAATTCAAGATGCTGTTATTGACCTTTAAAGCTGGGGTTGTCAGATGTCTGGTGTTTTTGAACAAGACAGTCTGATATTTGTGTTTGCTTCCCGGGAAATAAATTGAGAAAAGACTGGACATTCAAAAGCCTGGTATTTTCTATTGAGAGCTCTAAGTAGCAGGCCATTCCAAAGGGACATGGTTGCAGGGGAGAGCTCAAGGGTTAAAATAGAAAGGAAGTGAGAAAATAGAACAGCAAAAAAAGAAATCAAACCCTAGGGCTTGGTTGTGGAGCATGGGCGGGTGGAAGGTAGACTGTCACTTGTGCTAGCATTTCCATTGGTCCCCACCTGAGAGAAAGATAAGGTGAAGCTCCCCTCCACAAGCAACCAAGTGGTTTCTTCACCTCTCTGAAAGACGCAGTGTTATGACCCCCTTTCTTTTTCAGTTAGATTTTGCCTTTAACCCTCTTCTTACACCCTCTGGGTGGATTGCTGCCATCAGTAATTATATTCCAAAATAGTTAATTTAAATTTCCCCTTAATAATGTGTCCAAGCGTCAGGCTCCTTCATGGGACTATGTGGACCTGAGGATACAAATTAGAAATAGCAATAACATATACTCTGGGATGGAAAAAAAATAAATTATTTTTAGAAGAAGTGTATGGGTTTCACACTAGTACTTAAGCTTGATGATTTCAAAGATAGTTCTCAGTTCTTAAAGTTTCTTTACATAGGCTCAATTACACAGATATACATAAGCTTTCTCTCTCAGGCGCCCACACAGTTTGTCTGCTTCAGATAGACTAATCACTCACTCAAATATACATAGACTTTCAGGCACACACAGTTTGCCTGTTTAAACCAGAAAGCCCTTTTCTCTCTGCTCAGTAACTAAAAACAGCAATTCACTCCGCCCACAATCTCAGTCATCAACCAATCATCTCACTAACTCATTCTTCTCTTTCACCCCCTTCTTCATCTGTACCACACCAAGGATTTAAAGACACACACACTTAAAATCATTACAGGCAGGTACAGTTTATTGACTATGGCTGAATCCACACTCACCGGCACAGCGTTAAACAGGCGGAGTAAGAGTGTCTTTCTGGCGCGTTTTATGACATCATCGCCCCATGATGCTGCTCTCGTGGTGTGATGACATCATAAAATGTGCCAGAAAGACGCTCTCACTCCGCCTGTTTAGCACTGTGCCGGTGAGTGTGGATTCAGCCTATGTGTGGAAGAGGACTGGTTGCCACTTTGAGGATCCTGAACTGAGTGGAAAGGTGGCATAGAAATGTTTTAAATAAATAATTAAATTTCAAGAAAAGCAATTAAAGAATCCAACGGAGCAAGAACACAGGCAGTTGGGTCAGAGAGAGAGAAAGGATTCCATCCCAGCTTCAATGTATGATTTATAAGAGTACTTTGACCATCTGTTGTTAAATTGTGTTTTTATTCTACATTAATAAACCTGGAGTATTTTCATAATTGCTAATGTGAATTTACCATTTCATCTTTTCAGTGTGGTTTGGAACAGGACAAGGGGGAGAAAAATCTCCCTTTAAACTAGATTTCCAATGGAAACCTATGCAGAGTTCTTCTAAAACGGTTGATTTCAGTGGGACATAGAAGAGTGTAACTCTGTTTAGGATTGCGTTGGTAACTGCCCCCTCCTCTTTTTATTTACCCTACTTGCTGTTATGGAATATTCTGAGTATCAATGCAATGAATCAAACGGCAGTAACAAAGATAAAAAATAAAGAAATAGCAGTCTTTGCGTATTTGCCACGTTCGTCTTGATTTGTTTTTCAGGATGTGTACGTCAGATTTATTCACTAAAATTATCCCTGCCACTTTCCCTAGAGCTTGCCTATAACTGCATCTCCTGTTCTGAGTCGGAGCTGTGTTATGTAGTTGCAATTAGACATAGAAAACACATGGTGTTGTTTTGCTTGTCATGGCTCCGGTACAAATTCCCATGGAAAGTGAATTGCAACAAGCACCTGCTTTCGAGGAGCATTTAATCACTAAAATGTAATCAGATGACTATTCCTTGAAAAGGACAGGAATGCAGCCAAAGCCACTTCATTTAAAAATCCAATGAGATAGTCAGGGGTATTAGTTTTGCAGCATGTGTTCAGTTCCATTCGTTTACCCAAAAGAGATAAGAACTCATTCGCATAAGAGTCCAGTCACTCGTCACAGAAATTTTGGACAAGTAGTGAAATTGGTGGGATGGACACTTAATGTTTGAAAGAAAATAAAGCATTCAATTTAGAATTACAGAAATTACAGAACAGGGTCTCTTGCAGGTGCCAGCCTGTACATGGGCAAAATCAACAGCAGCCCGTACACGGGCTTTCTCTGTGGTGGCCCCTACACTCTGGAACGGCCTGCCTGAGGAGGTCAGGAGAGCCCCCAGCCTCCTGGCTTTCCACAAACAATGCAAAACTGAATTATTCAAAAAGGCCTTTTCTCTCAGCTAAGAGGGTGGTATTGTAGGAAAGGAATCCCAGACGTTTCGCTAATGAGTTAGAAACCATAGATTTCACCATTATGTTGCCTTACATATTATCTGTTGCTTTAAATATATACTCCTATATCGTACCTGTGTTTTATGTTGTTCAGTGTAAGTCCTAGAATTGATTATGGTCTGTTTCAGCAATTCCTCAACCCTATACTGGATCCTTGCGAATACTATATATTTGTAAACTTATATTCTTTTACCCCATGACATTGTTTATGGAAATGTTCTTGACACTGTATAGACATGCCTGCCCTTGTCCTTGCCACTAATTGTACTAATCTCACACTATGTAATCTGCCTTGAGTCTCAGTGAGAAAGGTGGAATATAAATAACATAAATAAATAAAATATATTTTAAAAAATCTTAGTCCGGAATAAATATTAAAAGAATAGACTTCTACCCGGTGGACCAAGCCAGCACTCTACAACCCATATTCATCAGCCTTTTATAGCAGCCGATATAAAAGGAAGAAAGCAACAAATTATTGTGCCCATCAGAAACCATTATGCAGATCTTGGGCACTTATTGTTTTTTCTTCCCTTCACATCCAGATCCTAGCTGTGAACAATTATTGAAATAAAAAAAAAACACCCAAACCCCACACAGTAAGCAGAGGTTATCTAATTCTTGGTGAGCTTTCTATTAAAACAGGAAGCACAGCCTGAGTGAAAGTACAGTAATTACTCTAGATTGAGTTTAAAATCTGTTCTTTGGCAGTACAGTTCCTCAAGGGTCTTTTAAAATGCTAAGAAACAACTTGGTAATATGCGACTGTTGGTATTTTAAAGTTCAGGAGACATGGGGAGAACTAGTCAACCTATTTAAAAACAAGCAAATAGTCTTTCAGGGGAGGGGAATCTATTTTTATAAAGTGGAAAAAACGCAGAGTCACAGTCTTCTAACTATGGCATAAACAAAACTAAAAAGATTTAAACTAAGGATTTCTTTGGTCAAGTATTGACTGAGCTCACACACCAATACAACAGCTTATGTTGTAAAGTTGCAGATGAGCATATTTTCAGGGCTCCAAATTCTAACCAGAAGCAAGGGAGCTCTGACTCTCAAAATCTCATACCTTGGAAATTTAGTTGGTCTTTAAGGTGTTACTGGACGCAAAAAGATCCAGCCCAAAAGACAAAAGATACAGTTGGGGTCAAACAAGTTTCAAGATCAACAAGAACCTTGACAACCACTAGACTATTTCCCAGCATCACTGTATTTTTAAAACCATCCATGTTTTGAAGCAGCTAGCAATGTTGAACTGATTCGCATGGTTGGATGGGTAATAACTAGAGGTGGACATGAATCGTAATACGAATTAAAATTCGTCATGAACCAGGCCAGTTCGTGGTTCGTGAAAATGCAGTTCATGGGGCCACGTTTTCCACAAACTCCACGACTTTTTTTGCCCGGTTCATGAGAGTCATGAGCGGTTTGTGAAGCTGACAGTCCCATTCTCCTGCTGCCCGCAAGCGGCAGGAGAAGGGGGCTGTCTGTTTCAAACACCACGCACCGGCTTCAGCAGCCAGCACAGGGCATTTGAAATGCCACGAACCCCGAACCAATTCATGAACCAGGGAAAGTTCATGGAAGTTCGTGGTTCGTGGAACATGATGAACCACAAATCACGTGGTTCTTTTTTTTTATTCATGCCCATGTCTAGTAATAACACTGATTTTTCTTGGGAGATAAAACTTAGTTAATGTGGAGATTTGAGGTAGACAGTATTTCTGAATTTCATTTCCTTGCACAGAAGTGAACACATGGACACATGAAGTTGCCTTATACTGAGTCATACCATTGGTCCATCAAGGTCAATATCGTCTACATGGACTCGCAGCAGCTCCCCAAAGGTCTCAGCTGGAGGTTTTTTCACATCATGTATGACCTGATCCTGTTAACTGGAGAAGCTGGAGGATGAAACTGAGACCAACATGCAAAGCAAATGATCTACTACTCAGCCATGGCCACGGGAGAAGAAAGATAGAAAGAGGCAGGGAAAATGTCAGCTCTCTGTCCAGCTCCTTTGAAAGTCAGCTACTCTTGCTTGGGGTGGTTGTCTGACCACTGCTAGAAACAGCAGGGTGGATCCAACCATCCTCCAGGGAGCCTTCCTTCAACTTAAAGGGTTCTTCAGGGGAAATGGGAAGAGAATAACAAAGAGGGAGGATCAGCAGAATCTGTAAGAAGAGAGCTGATTTTTTAAAAATTCCCAAACCTGCCACTGTGTCCTGTTTACCAGGAACAAGCAGCAGAACCTGTGCAAGATGATCTTTGAGTGGTGGGTGGCTAAGTAGGCTCCTAATTTGTCCATGTACTCATCTACTCGCCCACTACACAAATGGCATAAGAACATTTGATTTGCCTTGCTGGATCAGACCCTCGTCCATTTAGTCCAACATTCTGTTCCGACAGCAGTTGACAAGATGATCCTCAGAAACTCACAAGCAGAACACAATGGTGACAACCTTCCAATTTTCTGTCCCAAACATCTGGCATTCAGAGATTTACTGCCTCTGTTATCTATCTTGGCTAATAGTTCACCTTGCCATTTTAATGCTTCACAAGGTCTTCTCCAGATGTCCGCATACTGTACCATTCTGGATTTCTTTTGTGATATCCTACATGATGACAAGGTACATGAGAAATCCACAGGGTAAAGGAAGATAACATAGGTTGCCTACCATCTCAGCTAATAATTCTATCCCATGCCAGCTCTTTCTTCCTGCCACTTCTTACCAAGGCTGCTTCCACACGTCCTTAATGGGACGGCCTGCCAACGGAACGCTGGCGGATTATCTCACTCATTACACATGTCATTGTTTCCCGTATGCGAGCAGGTCATGATGAACCCAGTTTTTAAGCATTTGTCGTGAAATCTGTTTTGGTCCGTGTTTATTTTTTATGCAGGTTTTCCGCATGATTATCCTACCATATCCATGCATGCACAGGCTTTTTTATGCTTCAGAGCTACCCTCCCACAAATCTCCAACCCCTCCTCTTGCCATTACGCCTCCTTTAAACATCACACATGCATTTGGCTCACATGCACGATCATATAATCCCCCCCCTTTAAAAAAAAACTTTTTAAAATGGTCATTGCACAATTATGATGTCTACATATAAAAAGGGAATCATACTGCAGTGATTGCTACATTGGATCGCTCAGCAGTCGGACTATCAGTCTAGGAACAACATTGAGAACGGAATGCTATTTCTGATTTTATTTTAAATATGGAATCACGCAGTCACGCTACTCTACAGTTCACATATTTATTAAACACTTTTGTATTTAAAAATCTGAGCAGCAAATCAATGATAGATAACTGAGTACTATGTATGCGCAGTTTCTACAGAAGCTGAAAGAGAGGACAATGGTATAGCGCAATCCCGCATACCCTAAAAAAAAAGAAAAGGAAGTTGGGTGGGAATATGCCAACATCATTTGTGATGAGGCACAGATAAAGAACGTGTTTTCTATTTTGGGACCTTTTTTGGTAACAAACACCCACAAAACACACATGAGGACAATGCATGTGAAAAGTGAGTTCTCGGAGTGGATCTGGAAGACACGTCTTTGGGGCAGGGCAAACATGAAAAAAATGTGCATAAGGAAGAGAGAGTGAACAGAGAGAACATTTTCTCCCTGTCCCTAGCAAGAGGAGGAGGGGAATATGGGTGTATGTGACATCAGCTCCAGGAATCACTGCAACTCTATAGTAAAAGTCTATGGTTTTACCACAGGATTTCCAGTGATTCCTACAGCTACGATTGTCACTTGGGGTTATACCTGGAAGTGATGTGCCAGCAACTAGGCAAGAGCCTATTTCCCCCTTTTTTGTTTTTCTCCCATTGCCCTCGGAGCAGTGGTGGTCAACAGATCAAATCCTCAGAAGCCAGACTGTCCTAAGCAGGCAAATGGTAAGCCTACCTTTCCCAAGCTACTAGAACAAGGTTGTCCAATAAAGTTGAGCAGTAGATTAAGGATGGACAAAAGGAAATATGGAATGTTAAAATATGGAAAATGTGAGTTAGTGTTGAAAAAAAGAAGTGAGTATAGTAATTTATAAATGGAAATGGGGAAAGGATTTGTTAGTGAAATTTCTGAAGTGTGGTTCAACTACATGAAGAATTTAAGGAATGTCCACTGAACATTAATATAAGAGAAAACCTGTTAAAAATGATGTATAGAGGGCATCTAACCCCCAACAGAATTGCCAAAATAGGAAAGACAACTTCAGTAGGATTTCATGGTCATCATGTCCCATGGCTAAACAGTACTAGAATAATATTTTTGCAATTTTAGAAGAGGATATTGAGAAAATAATGTCATTTAATCTTCAAATTGCCATTTTGGGAATACTTCCAGACTTGAGAATGGGAAATGAAGTTTTTGAGTAGGAATTACTAGCTGCAGCTCATGTGGTATTGGCAATATAGTGGCAGAAAATGAGTCTCCCTCTATCCGGTAGCATGGTTGCGGAAAGTTTGGTTTACTACAATCATGTATAAGACACTTGCAATTAGGTTAATTTGGAATGAAAAAGATGAAATGCAAGAAAACTGCGCTAAGGTCAGGCAACTTTTTGTAAATTATTGGGACAAAAGTAACCCAACAAAGAAGGTTAAAGAGGAGATTTTGGAATTTATATAATTCATAATTAATAAAAATTGATATGAAGGAAGATGTAAAAGATGCTGAGATTGGAATATGTAGATAATTGTGGCGGCTTTTTTTCTTCTCTGGGAAAATTGAAAGATGGTATGGGCAGCACAGAGTGTGACAAGAGTTGATATTTGATGTATATTTATTTTGTTTGTGTATATAATGTATATAATATAAGACTATTAAACATCTGAGGATCATAAATAAATACATTTATTAATAAAGAAAACCCAAAATGAGTGGAATTTACTGCCAAAGGATGGAGTGATAGTCATAAGCAGGGGATTAGAGTCAGGGACAATAGGTCTATCAGTGGCTACTAGCCATGGCGACTTAAAGGAATCTCCACTTTCAGAGGCTGTAAACTAAGCCCTATTGTTGGCTTTCTAGAGTAACTAGTTGGCCACTGAGAGCCAAGCTACAAGTGATGCCTGACACACGTTGGACATTCGTTAGCTTCCCTCACGTTTTGATGGGAAATGTAGGTGTCCTGGTCTTGCAGCTTGGCTCTCCATTTAATTGAAGTTTACAGAACGGCAGTCTATGGGAGGGAGAACATGTGGTCAAGAGAGGAGTGCAGGCATCAGGCTCTCACTGGGCGCCCCCCTTCCCCTCCGCTGAGGGGTGTTTCTGTAAACTTCAATTAAATGGAGAGCCAAGCTGAAAGACCAGGATGCCTACATTTCCCATCAGAACTTGAGGTAAGCTGACAAGTGTCCAACCTGTGTTAGGCATCACTTGTAGCTTGGCTCTTATATTCAAGGGTACTCTGTCTCCCTAGCGGTGCATGTGTATCCACAATGGGAGAACAAATGTAAGATATTTCACTTGATCCTACTTGTGTAAGATGTCTTGTGTAAAGAGACTGTTTAAGGGGAAGGGGGTGTTGCTTTGCAACAAGCGGGAGCTCTAGTGAGAGAGGTGTAACACCAGTGATGAGCTTGGTAGTAAACAAATCCAGAAAGCTCAACAAAGAGGCACAAAATGCCCAGGGTTACCAGCCACCCACCTCATGTGTATGGCAATGCCTTCCTGGTTCTGAGCATAATGATTGGACTGAGGTCTTGTTCAAATTGAGATGCTGCCCTCAGATGCAGACTGAGATAAGTAAAACCACCTGCTAAGTAGAGATGGGCACGAACCTAAATACAAACCAAAAAACCCCCCACGAACCAGCCCAGTTCGTGGTTCGCGAACCAGGGTTCGGGGAAGCTCATTTCCACGAACTTCCATGAACTGGACTACTGGTTTGTTTGGTTCGTATTAAATGGCCAGTTTAAATGGCCATTTCCACGGAGGAAATGGCCATTTAAACTTTTCCTGCCCCTCACCGACTGCCAGCTGATAGTTTAAAGCTGATAGTTTAAATGATTAAATGCCCCTTTCCCTGCTGGAAAGGGGCATTTAAACACCACAAACCACAAACCACAAACTGGTTCGTAACTGGGCCAGTTCCATGCCAGTTTGTGGTTTGTGGAAACCCCATGAACCATGAACCCCACGGTTCAGATTTTTTCTGGTTCGTGCCCATGTCTACTGCTAAGTCCCATCAGCGGTTTTTTAAATTACCTATCTTTGTGATAATCCACCTCCAATTGGGGCCATCTCTGATGCTTCATAGGAATCTTACAGGAAGTGAAAGGTCTTCCTATGCCAAGATAGATGCTATTTGAGACATCACTCTAAAAATACACATAAAAATTACACCAATATATCCTGCTTGTTCCAAAATGGGATAAAGTCATCCACTAAAATGGGGGAGGATATGAATTTTTCTCCCCCATACACACCTCCTTCCCTCCCCCCTCCCTTTCTCTCTCCTCCTTCCTCTCTCTCCTTCTCTATCTAAAATATAATTCTAACAAAATTGCATCTATTAGCCATGATGGCAAAATGGAACTACTTTCAGAGGTAGTTGCTTAGGAAGCAATAATAGGGGAGGTGTATGGCCTTCATGCCCTGCATAAGCATTCATTCCTTGATTCATTTTTCAAGATTTCCATAATGCTTATAATGAAAAACTCTTCAAAGTAAATCCATTTACAACCCAGTACAATCACAATCCCATTAAAACAATATAATAAAACCACTAACAGGCAATAGATGTCTAGTACTGCTGTTGTTATGTTTTTCACAGTCCATCAGATGTTTGGGCTGGAATTTCTGGTCCTCCACCGACTTGGATTTTATCCAAGAATCTGACCCAGTGAGGTATTGCTATAGTATGTGGCATGTTCCAAGTAGTGCAGCTATTTGCAACTGTCCAGATGTTAACCTGTCTATACCAATATCACCTAGATGTTTAGTCTCAATGATATTGTGGCATGGATCAGGTTGCCAGATTAGCTGAGTCAGGGCAATATTCCAAGCTAAACTTAGACCATTTCCACACGGCCAAAGCCTCTGGAAGATCACGCAAAACTCACAGAACAAAGCGTCTTCCTAGCATGATTTCCCAGCACGATCGCGTTTAATGGTGCGATTTCTGATGTCATTGCGCCATGAAAGGGGATTGTGCCAGGAAATCGCGCTAGGAAGATGCTTCGTTCTGTGAGTTTCGTGCAATCTTACGGGTGCGTGTGAAAACAGCCTAAATTAGGAAGAAAGTGTTTTTTTGCAGCTGCATTAACTTGCCTCTCCAGCACTCATGTAGGGTCCAATATTACCCCAGGCTTTTAACCAAGTCAGTAAGGGTTAGCTGAATCCCTTTGGAAGTGGGAAGCTCTGTATCATTCAAGACATCATACTTCCCAACCAGCATTACATTTGTCTGGTGGGGATTCTGTTTCAGCTTGTTCACTCTTAACCATTTAACCACAGCTCAGGACCTCTACCACATCACCAGTAGATTTGGGTAGTGAGATATAGAGCAGGAGGTCATCTGCTTATTAATGGCATCCAGTTCCAAAACTATGAAACCAAGTCAAAGATTTAATCAAATGGGAATAAAATGGTTCTCTGTGGAGCCCCACATGACAAATCCCACACTGGTGAAAACTGGACTCCAACAGAAAACCTTTGAGTCTAGTCTGTAAGAAATGATTTTAAACCAATCCAAAGCACATACTCTGATACCTACTTTGGCCGCAAATAAGGCTGCCCATTTCAAGGTGGGGACCAGAGATCTTCTAGAATTACAACTGATCTCCAGGTGACAGGAATCAGTTCTCCTGGAGAAAATGGATGCTTTGCAGAGTAACCTATGTGGTATTATACCCAGCTGAGGCCCCTCCCCTCTGAAACCCTGCCTTCTCAAATCTCCAGGAATTTCTCAACTCAGAGTTGGCAACCCAAGCTTCTAAACATTTCAATATGATGGCTTTAACGAGACTGTGAACTTATTGTGATGTATATGTCAATTTTAAAAGATAGCAGTAACAGATTCAAAATTCCAGTTCTTAGATAATCTTAGTGTTCAATATTCAAAGCCAGAGAGGAAAAGTGTATGGTCTTCTCTTGTCCCCAGAACAAGACAAGTACTAGGGACAAATGGACTTCATAGGAGGGTAATATTTCATATTGTGGGGGAACCCTTGAGAAGGCCCTACTCCTGGTGGATGTCACTTTGGCATCCAGCTGTTATGCTAATTAAAGCAGGACATTCCTAGCAGATGTTAAGACTCTTATGGACTTCATGGTGGCATCTGGTTGGCCACTGTTGGAAACAAGACTCGATGGACGTGATCCAGCTGGTCTTTTCCTGTGTTCTTATCTATCAGTTGTATTTCCTATTCCTAGGCATTCAGGAAGTTCTCAAGGGATTGTACATAGCAGTAGGGACCAAGACACAGCCAGTCACCCAAGGTTTCCCTGTAAGCTTCAGGCATTTAAAGCCCAGTTCCTTACACTCAAGGCCCAGCACTCTAACCACTGTAGTAGACTGGCTGGTGATTTGCAAAGGCAGTTTAGAGTCCTTTGCAAAGCATATCTTGATGGCATCTGATCATTTGGCATACAAAGGCAACAACGGAATAACTACTTGCATTAACTGCGGTTTCAGCCACTGACAGTAGCCTGGCCTAGAATTAACTTGGCAGCAAGAAGCTCAAGGGTTCAACTTCTGTGTCAGACCATTAGTGATCTGGAATTAGTTTGAGCTGATTTTATGCACTGCTCTCTCTGTTGGTTTCAGATGCCGTAATTACTCACTGCGAAACTAAAGTAAATCACCTGTATGATATTCCACTGTACCAGGCATTTTCATTATAGCAATCACTGGTAATAATATTGTGCTGCTTTGCTGTTACTTTTCCAATAATCTCACATATGTCAGTTCCTTCAAGCACACACCCACAGGGAGCAGAGGTCCTCTTCCATTATGTGTATAAAGTAACACATGATACACATTCTCTATTTTCCAGGAAGTATTAAATGGAGTATTAGAGATGAAGCTTACATTCAGAGCTGTATGCATGTCCACATGTAAGTGCAACCCCCCCTTTTTTTCTGTTAGGGTGAAGAGTTGCATGCATCAGGCCTACTTGCAAAATGCCCTGCACAAAGAACACCTGTGGCACGTATTACTTTGGGTTAGATCCAATTAGATATTCTGTTGGTAAAAAACAGTAGGAGGGAATTCTCTTTGACCATCCAAAAGGCAATGCTGAGGATCATGAGACCTGCCTGAACAAAAGCTATGTGGGACAGAGGTTATAGTAAGGAGGGGAATTAGGAGAAGTTGAATTAAAAAGTTGGCTTTATTCTCAGCGTGGAGAAGGGAGCACACCACATGAAGGAGATCCTTGGCCAGGTGAATCTGTGAATCATATATATCTGATATTCCAGAGTCATAGATCCAGAGGAGTTAACCGTGTTAGTCTGTAGTCACAAAATAGCAAAGAGTCCAGTAGCACCTTTAAGACTAGAGATGGGCACAAACTAGGAAAATGCCAAACCATGCGGTTCGTGTTCCATCGCATTTCACGAACCACTAACCATACTCTTTCATGAACTTGCCCTGGTTCGCGAACTGGTTCGTTTGGTTCATGAAAATGTCACTTTCTGGGGCAGCAGAAGTTCACTTCTGGGGCTGCAGAAAGCCCATCTCCCCCATTGCCTAGGAAACTGATTGATCGGCACTAGGCTGTCTGCAGTTCCCTTCGTCAGATGCAAGAGAACTGTGGTTCTCAAAAGCTTATGCTACAAAAAAGTTAGTTAGTCTTAAAGGTGCTACTGCTATTCCAGAATATACTACAACTGGGGCAAAAAAGCAGAGAGCCACTGAATCTGTGGTAAGCCCAGTCTCTTTTCTGAGAATGTTTGTGAGACTAGAAAAGGGAAGATTGGCATAAAAGCAATGTATATAACCATTGGTGGTTATCACATAATGATGGGAAAAAATTAGATTCCCCACTTATTGTTTAGGTACACATGGCAAGTGGTTATCAGAACAGCAGTAACGGTCTTGAGATAGTCCATTCATGGTGTCTGAAAATTTCCACTCTGCCACGTATGTTTTTCCATGGCATTTGTGCTGATGTCTCCACCACTCTGCTCCCTTGCTTACTATGTTTTTGCCTCCTGCTTTGTTAGCTGTCCCTCACGGCTTGCACATCACAAACAAATTTCAAAGCCCATTTCTGCCATTGATGTAACATCAATGCAAGCTGAGATAAAAAGCCAAGATTCCCAGAACCAGCTGTTGATCAGACAGTGTCAATTTTTCCAGGGAATTTTAATTGGTGAAGAGGCAAAGCTTCATTAGTGCAAATACCCAGAAACACAAGACAATATTATGGTTGGGAAAATCAGCATTTGGGTGAGCAAGGCTCAGCTCAGTCCAGTGTCAGCGTTTAGTTACCTATGTCCAGACCATGTCCTGACCTGCATAGTCTGGACTAGCCTGATCTTGTCAGATCTTGAAAGTTTAGTGGAACAAGTTCATCCTCGGATGGGAGACCACCAAGGAAGACGAAGGTTGCTACTCAGAGGCAGGCAATGGCAAACTCAGAGGCAGGCAATATTCCAGAGTCATAGATCCAGAGGAGTTAGCCATGTTAGTCTGTAGTCGCAAAATAGTAAAGAGTCCAGTAGCACCTTTAAGACTAGAGATGGGCACGAACTAGGAAAATGCTGAAACATGCAGTTTGTGGTCCGTCGCATTTCACGAACCATGAACCATAAGCTTTCATGAACTTGCCTTGGTTCACGAACTGGTTCGTTTGGTTCATGAAAATGTCACTTTCTGGGGCAGCAGCAGGTTAATTGGATTTTTCCAGCCTAACCTTCAATACATCCCACAAATGGAAATAACGTTAGGAAAAGCTAAATTTATAGCATAAAAGTCATTTCTGCAGGTTCCAAGGCCCCCAAGCTGTCAGTTTTGACCAAAAAAACCCCACCGGAGATGTCTGCTTTTACCAGAAATGTACGGTTTTACCAGATCTACCAAATCTGGCCCAGACGAATTTTCTCAGGTACTCACCTTATTAAAACGGTTGGGAATCACTGATCTGAAACTCCCCCCCAACCCAACACATTTTTTTAAAGAAATATTATTTGTTTCTTATTTTGGTGCCGAATTTTTAAATTATTCAAATTGTCCCTCCCCCGGCCTAACTAGTAGTCATTAAGCTTCATTCATACATGATTTAAATCTGTTTCCGTCCTCACTCCATCCTGCTTTGACATGGATAGCACAGCACAAGAGGCCACATTTACTGGCAGCCTACAGCCCTCTTGCTGTCTTTGCTGGGCGCTTGGACACAGCAGCCATGCCTAACATGAGAAGGAACCAGAGGCCGATTAAACATAGAACCCAATCAGCATGTGAGTCACCAAGCGGAAACTTTTCACCTCGCTGCGTCTTGTCATGACCGTGCAGTGTGGCTGTCAACAAAACTTTAATTTAATTGTGCAGACAAGCAAGGGGTGGAAAACAACAGTTTCAGCAAATCAACGTAATTTGCAGGGAAATTGGTAAGTTACTGGCAGGAAATGTAATGAGGACAGAAGGAGCTTTAGTGGCTTATAACTTCCTCGTTTCTCAAGTCGGGGTTCTTTGGGGCCATCGTCACAATCACGCCACTTATTCAGGAACTGACAGGAATGTTTGACAACAGGACAGCTTGACACCTTCTAGTTTACCACAAGGGACGCACCCGCTAGGCTGCTAGCAGAGTCAGCGGTTGCCAAAACTAAGCCCTGATGATGTCCTTTCTGCTTCCATCCTCCAGTAGTATGAGCTTCCTGATAATATGAACTACGGGTTGCCCTTCTTTGGCACAGCACTGTATACAAGTTCATTGACAATAGTGCCCTGGACAGACGCAGCTTCTCCAGCCTTGTCTCACAACAGACTGCAGAAGAGGGCCCTCAGGAACACACCCTTTCCTCAGCCCTAGGATGGTCTCTCCACTTCCCTGGACAGCATGACTTTGGAAACTGCTGCTATGGGACCTGACTCCAAGGTTAGTGTCCCTGTCGCCAACATTGATGTCTTTACTTCTGTTTGGAAGAGGGAGGGGGGAAGCAACCAAGCATGTTATACGATTGAGTAACAGCAAGGTGTTATATCCCCAGGGGCTAAAGCAGATTAATTCCTTTCTTTGGCGATTTTGTAGCTAGGCCATCCATTTCCTATGTTGGATAACTTTTCTCCTTAGTTCCGCTTCCCCCTTTGCAGATCCCGCACTATTCAGCTTTTGCTTCATTAAACAGAGGTTTTGCTCCAGTGCCGCAAGTAAGAGAAAGAGACCTGGGAACTGTCTGTCATCACCTACATTCCTTTTCCTTCCCAATCTGCAATGGCAATTAAAATTTAAGTGGAAGCCTCTGCATTGCAGTGAGGGTGGGGGGACAGAAGGGATCCATCCGGTCACAGAGGCATTTGCTCCATAATTCAGTTGCTGAGACCAGAGGGGAAAATATTTTCCATTTTGGAGATGCAGCTGCAGACTAGCACTTGGCAAATCTCTCAAAGGACAGTGGAGGCACATAGTACAGCTGGTGGGCCAGCCACTTGCCCTGAAAGCTCTAATGTTTTCTCAGCTCCCACCTCAGGGTCATTACAAAATAGCCAGCAGAATACAGGGGACCACTGGTTGGCATACAAGGCTGTCCTGAATAGAGATGGGCACGAACAGGAAAAAAACCCTACAAACATAATGTTCGTTATTCATTGCCATCCACGAACAGGGACTCACGAACAACCACGAACATGGCCCTGTTCACAAACATGTTCGTGGTTGGCTGTTTGTGGGGGCCAGCAGGCTCTCCTCCAGCCATCATCCAAGTCAAGATCCCTACTGCACCACTCTCAGAAACCTGACCTGAGCAAGCACCAGGAAAAGTACCAATAATAAATAATAGCTTGGTCCCAGAGCCTGGCAGCAGCCCTAGAATTTGAAGGGGTAGATCCCTATCCCACCACACAAAGAGAAAATTCAAGCTCCAATGCACTCTCTCTATCAAAATGCCAACAGCAACTCTCTCCCTCTCCACTGTCTGCAAACTAAGCCAGAGCTGGAAGCCCCCATCCCCCCTGCTCTTTGCTCCCTTGTAACAAATTTGGAGCTCCACACTTGAAAGGAAGGCCTGCCTATTAAGCTAAATTGGGCTTAGATTGGGGCTTCCAGGGCAACAGCAGGAGTTCAGTCAGAGTTTAGACAATCCCTGCCTAAGTTGCCAAGGAAACTGATTGCAGGTGCCAGACTGTCTGGCTTGATGAACAGCAACAAACAGCAACGAGCGAGGCTTGCAACGACCACCTGTTCGCTTAGAATGGGGCCTCACAAACAGCTTGTTTGCGAACAGCAGATTGGGCTCTTCTTGGCTTTTTTTTTGTTCGTATTGCTGTTCGTGCCCATCTCTAATCCTGAATAGTCAAGATCCATTTCCACCTCTGTGATTATGCAAGGGAGCTATAGCAGGCCAGCGGAAGAGAGGACTGGATAACTGTAGGACACCCTAGAACAATTTTTGCCAGGACCTGGTTCAGTGTGCATTTGTGCTCACAGAACATCCCAGGGTGGTTTTAGGATATGTATGCTGTCACTAAACTAAAATTTCCTTAAGAAAATTAAATTTGGGCTTTCGGAATTCTCAGATTTCCTCCCTTAAGTTTCATACTGAGTTCGATTTTTCATGTTGGGGGACATGCCCCACCTTCTTTAAGTCCTTCAAGAGGAACATTCCTCAGTGAAGGGATGACTTGAGCTTGCTGCCTGAATGGGATTTGTCCTATATCCCTTTCTGGGATAAGAGAGAGAGAATTGCACTGAAAAGCCAAATGAAGCAATCTTTCCACCTGCCTACTTGTTTTCCATTCATGGGAGCATCATGGGCACAAATTTTCATTGTGCTCCCCACCATATTCATACTATAGTGTGCAAAATCATGATTTTTAATTGTGATGAGTTGCTCAGATAATTGGTTTAACTCATGTATGCTTAGGGACTTGGCTGAAAATAAGCAGCCTCCAAAAGGACTCACCACAAGCACTAAAATTATATCTTTCGATAATGAATGATATTCAGGAATATCTGTTTGCTTCATGCTGTGGGAGCTTCCAATGTGATCTTGTGAAACACTCTTTTCAGCCAGTATAGTTCAAAATACCTTCTGCTCCCAGTTTAAGCCCAGCTTACAAATCTTCCACCTATCTTTCCACAAAGCCTTCTGCTACATTCAGATATATCCTCAAAGGAGCAGAAAATCTGCCTTTACACACAACTACACAGATACCCAAAATCTCTTTAATATCATCACAGCTCAGTGGAGAAAAGAGACCAGTCCAGGCCCATAAGGAGATGAATTATTATGGTGATACATGGGACACCGTGCTCCTCTGAGGCCGAGCTAAAGGCAACTCACCAAAGGATGTATCTGGCAGCCCAATGACAACAGGTGTACATGTGTCTGTCATGTGCATTAGAAATGGCATCACTCAAACTCAGAAATGGATGTCACAGATTGCTGACTACCAAATCCAGAAGTGGGTGTGTATGACAGTAAACATGGGTGAGTGCCATTGTGAGGTTAGCCATGAATGGTGGGAAACTAAAACCCTACAGCTGAGGGAGAAGTCAGGTAGAGTCATCAGAATTCATCTGTTTTTGCATAAATAAAACTACTGAACTGTATCTATGCCTAATGGCCCTATAAGAACAGCCAGCTGTGGTGTTTGGACTAATCATGTTTAAAGTATGGGTCTACAGGGTTTGTTTCATCATTTTATGGAACCTAAAAATAATGTATGGATCACAAGGTGGACCTTTTTCTTCTTCTGAATGACATTCATGTTTCTTATACATTGACCTGGGCAGTGTGGAGGCTAGATTGACCAAACGTTTCAGATTCTAAGAGAGAAATGTAATTAGGTCTATGGCCTTCAGGAGCGAAAGGATGGAGTGTGTGGGGGGGAATCTATCTGCATTCTAGTCTGCAAACTCTTGAGAACCAGCTCTGAGAATAAGCAGCAGAGTCTTACAAGGACATAAGCACTGCCAATCCCTTTATTTCTTTATCAAAGAATTTTTCACCCCAGCGCCATTCAATTAAAACTGACAGCTTGTTTACAGTGGCAATGCAAGGAAGTACTGAGTATAAGAAGACAAAAAAAGGAGAATACAACTGCTCAGAAGACCAGAGGAAACTGTACTTCAAGGAAATCCCAATACATTTTGCTCCGGGATGACCGGTTTGGCACCTGATGTTATATTCCTGACTCCATCTGCACTGCTATCCGAGATGTTCAGATTCTCTCATATCTTTACACATTGTTCTTATTGAACATGGATGTGTTTCAGATTATCAGTCATAAACAGGGGCTCCATATTAGGCTTTTACAGTGCCATTCTAAGCAGAGTTATGCCCTTCTAAGCCCAGGCTTAGAAGAGGGTAACTCTGCTTAGGATAGCATCATTAACTATTCTGTTGATGATAAGGGAGGGAGGACCACTGATTTTCCCTTAATTTATTTGGTACTCCAGATGGTAGCCCCACCTAGAGAGTAAGGCTGGCTACTGGGAAGGGCTTTGTCTCAATGGTACAGCATCTGCTGTACATGTCAGACTCAGTCCCTGGCATCTCTAATTAAAAGGATCACATAGCAGGTTATGTGAAAGGCCTTTGCCTGAGAGCAGCTGCTCGTCAGAGTAGACTATACTGACATTAACAGACCAATGGCCTGACTCAGTATGAGGCAGAGTCCTGTGTTCATGTGGCCCTATTCCTGCTTCCCATTCATTCCGTAAGATTATGCAGTCTTTCAGGAATATGCAAAAAGGGTCTTTTTAAATCAACAAAGTAACTGTATTCAGCAGACACCAGAAAAGAACTCAACGATATATTTGAATCAATTAAACCCCCATTCATTTATGTATGAGAAAAACATTTCTTAAAAAAAGGAGCAAACTTTGTTTTTCTGTAATACATGCATGTGTTGCAGTTTTTATATGACACTTGCTTCTGAAAAAAGACGTTCCCTCTCCTTTCACACTCCAGAGGGAGTCCACTTCTTATGTATAGTCCACCTCTCTCACTGAGACTTAAGGCAGATTTCACAGTGCAAGTCAACTCAATCGATAGGATAAGCAATGTAATAGCACTGGGATTGCAGAAATCTGAAACAAAGCAAAAATCTGAACAAAGTATAAATATTAAATATGGCATGTTAAACAAGCAGTAAATGGTTTTATATAAGTAGAAATACGATGCATTGAGAACAAGATGATGCAACAGATAACACAGACCATACTCGGGAGTAAAGTCCACAGACCCATTCCTGTCCTTGAAATATCTCCTGAGCTATTTTGTTATAATAAATCCCCTTTAGGTAAAGGTAAAGCACCAAGCACCAAGTCATTACTGACCCATAGGGGGATGTTGCATCACGACGTTTTCTTGGCAGACTTTTTATGGGGTGGTTTGCCATTGCCTTCCTTGTACACTTTACTCCCAGGAAGCTGGGTACTCATTTTACCGACCTCGGAAGGATGGAAGGCTGAGTCGACCTTGAGCCGACTACCTGAACCTGGCTTCCACCAGGATCAAACTCAGGTCATGATGAGCAGAGCTTGGGCTGCGGTACTGCAGCTTACCGCTCTGCACCACAGGGCTTCCTAAAGGTAAAGGTAGTCCCTTGTGCAAGCACCAAGTCATTACTGACCCATGGGGGACATCGCATCATGACGTTTTCTTGGCAGACTTTTTACGGGGTGGTTTGCCATGGTCTTCCCCAGTCATCTACACTTTACCCCCAGGAAACTGGGTTAATCCCCATTACTTTTATAAAAATGCCCTCCTGAACAATTCTGTTTCACATACTTTGTTGAATGCCCGGAGCATGTGAGCCTACCTTACCCTCCTCAGGCAGGACATTCTACATGATAGGGGGCATCTATAGAGAATGCTCATGTACAGACTGTTGTTAATCTTGCCCATTTGTAAGATGGTACCTGCAGAAGGCCCTGTTCAGATGGAGCATAGGAACAGAGGTGGTCCAGCAGATACGTGGGTCTAAGGCTATGATGGCCAGTTCCCTGAACTGAACCCAGTAGCTGATAGGCAGGCAATGGAGTGACTGCAGAATGAATGTAATATGCATATTCCATCTAGCTCCTGATAATAACTGAGCTGTAGCATTCCGCACCTACTGGAGTCTTCAAGTTGACATCAATGGAAAAACTGTGGAGAAATGTCAAAGACTGGGGCTTGCAAATACTCCACTTTTTTTAAAAAAAAATGTCTTCCCTGTTGGCAAAAAGGGGGAAGATAGTCAAGAAGAGAGAAGACAATTGCTCCCAAGTATCACCCAACCTGTCAACTGATCTGTTGAGCACCCAGCCATCAAACTTTATAAATGCAAATTGCTCTCCCAATGGGAGACAATGAAATGGCCAGCTCACACCTTAGCTGGAATCTGACAGAAGGTGACAAAGACTTCGCATCTTCCTGAAGGCCTCAATACTGGCAGATTTGAGCAATGGGATGAGAGGCTGACAAAGAACATACATTCCCTTGGCAAGAAGGGAATGGGTTCTATTTGGGCTGGAGGAACCTGAGCTTCACACCTGAGCTTCATCTTGATGGAGCTAACAAAGGGCTGGCAACCTAAAAATGGAGGAGTTAGCTGTGTTAGTCTGTAGTAGCAAAATAAAGTTGGTTAGTCTTAAAGGTGCTACTAGACTCTTTTCTATCAACCTAGAAAAGACTCTAAAATAACGGGAAGCTTTTATAATGCCATAACTTATAATTTTAAAGAGCCTACCTTAAAATAAGACCTATTAGGACATGTATAGGGCTGAAACAGAATGGAACTCGCAGGGTAGCAGGGCTGTTCAGCAACAGAGTACATTACAGTAGTTTAGTTACTATGATATGGATCCAGGTGCCCAGATTGGCTGAGTCAAGAAGATAGGGGTCATCTTCCTGGCTAAACCAAGTTGGAAGAAAGCATTTTTTGTGGCTGCATCAACTTGCTTCTCTAGCAGTAATGTTGAAGCCAGTATAAGTTTAAGGCCCTTAACTGACTCGGCGGGGGTCAGCTGAGCCCCATCAAAAGTGGGAAGTGCAATTTCCTTCAAGACCTCAGGCTTCCCAACCAGCCTTATATCCGTCTTGTTGGGGGTTAAGATTTGATTTGTTCATTCTCAGCCATTTTACCATGGCAGTAAGGTAGTGGCTCAGAAACTCTATCTCATTGCCAGGAGATCTGGATAAAGAGATATAGAGATGGGTGTCATCAGCATATTAATGGCATAGAATTCCAAAACTATGAATGATTTATTCTAAGGGCTTTACATAGGTATTGAGCAGCATGGAGGACAAGACAATGCCCTGTGGAACTCCACAGGATAAATCCTGCATTGATGATAATTGGTTTCCGACAGCAATCTGTTGAATACTGTCCGTAAAGAATTATTTAAACCAATCCAATGCATGTCCCTGATATCTACCTCTGCCTCCAAACATTTCAACAAGATTGCATGGCCCACTGTATCAAAGGCTACAAATAAATGTCATCATTTCAAAGAGGCCCAAGCAGCCAAAGAAGCTATGCAGTCCTGGACCAACCAGCAGATTGCCTAATCTATCCTTAGTATAAGGAGCCTCTTTTGACACTTGCTAGGCATAGTTTTTAAAGTACTTGGATTAGAAATATTTTTAACTGAACGTGCGATGCCTGATTATTTGGAGACACCTTTCTAATCAATCAAAAGTTTTACATTGATGGGATTCGGGTTCGTTTTCTCGGCCATGTCGGACGCTCCTCTCCACAGGTCCGGGAGGAAGCGCCCAAGCACCCTGACCAGGCGGCTGATCTGCGAAGATTAGCCCCCAGGACTCCCAGTGAGGGAGGCAGGGTCCGGAACACTGTGGGAAGAGCCCCCTGAAAACCAATGCAGGGGTAAATTGCCCGTTTGTTCCTATGGAGGCCGGCAGACGTGCGCGGCGCCTTGAGTGCTGCCGGGCCATGGAAAACGGCAAAGAACAGAACTAGGCGGAAGCCTGTAAGTAAGCGAATCCCTTCTGTTATTACAAGCGCACGCGAAGGAGTGGTGGGATCTGAAGCTAAGAAGGCTCGTTCTTCCCCCTCGCTGAGTTTCAGAATTCGGTTGGCGGTCCCCCCCCCCCTAAAATGGCAGCGAAAAAACAGAGTCCCGCTTTGGGCAAGTCAATTTCAGCTGCCCTACAGGGGAAAGGAGAGTCGCTCGAGGAATTGGTGAAGAGGCCAGTTATCGAAGCCATAAAACCCTTTGTTGACAAGCTGAATGAAACAGATCAAAGGGTGGGCTTAATTGAGAGCGAAGTGAAAACCATTAAGGAAGTAGCAGGGGGGCAGAGAAGTCTGCTCGGGAAAATGCGTCACTCGTGAGGGCAACGAATAAAGAGTTAAAGCTGGTGGAGAACCAGCTGATCGGGCTACAAGTGGAACGAACACAGACAATTTTGCGCCTCCAGAACGTGAAAGAGGAGGAAAATGAGGATTTATGGGGTCTGGTCTCGGAACTATTGGTGACACCCACGAAGGCAACTAAAGAAGAGGTAAAAAGCGCCATTTTGGAAGTCCGTCGGGCTTCTTCAAAATATGCAACGAAGCGTCAGCTGCCTTGCGAGATCATCATCGATCTTTCATCTAAAAGGATCTGAGACACTATCCTATACAACTCATACAATGCGGATCTGGACTTTTTGGGCAATAAAGTCAAGATACTGAAAGACGTCCCATTTTTAGTTCGGAAAAGAAGATTTAAGTATAAAAAGCTCGCAGCTCTTCTGAGGGAACGTGGAATAAAGTACAAATGGCTATTTCCAGAAGGTATTTGGTTCAGTTTCAAAGATCAAGCTTACAAGATAACATCAGAAGATCAACTAAGGGATTTTGAGGACAAAAATCCGGAATTTCAGCAAGACACCAAGCAAGAAGAAAAGGCAAAGTCTGAAGGGGGGGGGAGGAAACGAGCACTGCGGCTGCAGTTGCTCAGAGAGAATTGCGTCTGGGGCCCAGGAGGGGGAGGAAGACTTAATTTGAATTGTAATTTGTATTTGGCAAGGTCAGCCACTCCATCAATATCATACAAAGCTGTAATTTTTTAAATAATGGCAGTATGAAGGGAAAGCATTATGTGTAGTGTAGTGTTGTTATATGTTGCTGTTTTTTTTTCTTTCCTTCCCCTGTCCCCTTTCTTTCCCTCTGCATCGTTAGTTAATGTAGTTAATAAAAAAAAAAGTTTTACGTTGATGAATCAGCTAAACAATGTAATATTATCATCAAATAATATTATCGTCAAAATATCTAATTCTCAATCCACCCAAACCTCAGAATACTTAAATCGACAGAGAGAGGGGCAGCAAACAGACAAGACAGACCTTTCTACAAACCTGAAAAATGCCCTAGATTTGTAGAAAAATCTGAAATCTAAACAATAAAAAATTCATTTGGGTGTTTAAGATCCCAAAATAATAGAAGCAGTGCCTGTAGCTTTAAGAAAAAGATGCCCTCAGTGGCTATTGCTAGGCAACCACAAATTTTGCCAGCAGTCCAAGCTTGGATTTTGTCAGTAAAGGCCAGGTGGAGGGGACATGGCCCTTTCTGGGGGTGTTTTAGCCTTTGAGGGAGGACTCACTGGGGCCAGGCCCAGTAGGCCCAGTAGGGTTCCCAGTTGCCTGCCAATGGCAGGCAATCTCCTGGGGGTTTGCCCCATTGCCCGCTGATCGCTGGCAATTGGCGGGAGGTAGCATCCTCCTCAACTGATGTTATTGAACCACCGCCAGGCACCTTTCCCCACCTTTCCCCCTAGCAGGCCAGGTGAGTGGTGGAGGGTGGAAGTGGGGGATCCTCCACCCCCACCAGGAGACCTGGGGTCCCTGTCTGAGCCCTGCACATGGCAAGGAAAGTGACACCAATTGGTTAGGCAAGCTGCCTACTCCTCCCTCCCCGCTTTGAGAGAGCAGGACAGGGTCAGGTAGACCGCCTTTCTCTCTCTCCCTTCCTCCTTTGGAGGGGAGGGCCAGAGCAAGTTGGAAGAGGAGCTCAATCCACCCCTGTTCACAGGGTCGTTGGGAGGATAAAATGGAGGGGCTGGGAATGGTGTCAGCTGCTTTGAGTCCCCACTATGGAGAAAGACAGGATATAAATGAAGTAAATAAATAATAAACATAGTTGAAGATTGGAGGAGGGAAATAAAAGTTGGGAGGAAGGAGAGAAGGAAGCAAGGAAAGGGGAGGATATGTGAGTTGCCTAGGAGGAGAGAAAGAGGAAATAGTGTAGGGAAGGTGCTATAGGGGGACATGAGATGCCCCTCATACTCCCCTGTGCAGCTGGGCCCAGGCAGGCAACTGGCATCACACAACTGGGCCAAAGTTTTCTGGGTAGAAGCTGCCAGGTGTGGGGAAGGAGGGAAAACGGAAGGCAGGAAGCGGAAGATAAAGACAGGTTGGCTGGTGGGTGGGTAGGAAATTGTGGGGGAGGGAAAATGAGATGTCCCCCTAAGTCCTTGTGGGTTCCTGCTGGTATATAGTATTTATGTCACCCTTTTTTTAGGGTGCAAAGCAATCACATACATTTCCAAAGCAGTCTTTACCACAACCCTGTGCATCATGCCAATCCTATAATATTTACAGGTAGGGTGTTGAAAAGGGTGGAGTGCCTAAGGTACTCAGTGAATTTTTATCCATAATCCATTCAATATGACCAACAACATACATACCCCCAAAGCTTTTTGCAACAATATCCATATAAATAACACATTTTAACAAACATCCCTCAACAATTTTAAAACATTCCCAGCCTATCTTCGATGCCTTCAGTTGTACAAGGTCTTCAATGTACATGCATTTGGCTATAAAAGACCTGCGATTGTGATCGTTCTTTTAATTGGGGCTACAGTTACCCTTCCGCATCTTCCTCGGAGGAGCCCTGGTTGTTACTGAGCTCTTTCCCACAAATAAAGGAATTGGGTCGCTGTTCAAAATGCTAAGTCTCCTGTGAAGTGCTTTTTCGAGTGCATTAAGGGAAAGCAAAGAGTCCAAGTTGGGAAATGAGGTTTTCTAGCTAATCCCTTTCCTAACAACAGGTGCCAAAAGATCTTTTTTTGATAAGCCACCTTGTCATTTCAAATACCTTACAGTCTTAAATTCTGAAATACGGCAGTAAGTTAGGTCCCAAAGGATAAGGGGAGGGAGGGAGAGAAAGAAAGGCTTCTCCTCCTCTTCCTGGGTAGCCAAGAAAATATTCACAAAGATGAGGTGCAAAATTCCTTTCTGACTTCAGAGACATTTCTCCTGGCTGCTTCTCCCTGATTCCTGGAATATCCCCTTGGAAAGCCCTGGACCCAACCAGCTGGCAACACACACTGCAAAATGCTCACTTTCCCCCTTCAACGCACACTTCCAGATTGCGGCAGACACTTGTTCCGGCTGGGAGTGGTGTGTTTGGCAGGGGTACCACAGCCTGCTTCAAAGCGGAGCCTGAGAATATCCAAGAGATAACAAGGCATCAGGAAGGCTTGCAGGCGATAAGGCAATATTTATTTTCTGTCAGTGGGCCACTCCCGTCGTTGGGGATGCGGTCTCACTGTCGCCCAGATTGAGAGGAAGCTGTATGAAATGAAGCCACTTCCTAACCTTTCTGCAGTAAAAATAGCTTGAATGCCAAAAAGCAACAAGATTGCCAACTCTCCCGTTGTCTTGTGAGAGAGCTGCTCTTTTCATGACCTGTCCTGCTGAGAAACGTAACTTTGCTTAAGTGGCCTCACTACGAGTCAGATTGCGGTGCTGAAATTCTAAGACTAATTTAGAATATCATAAAATTTTAAGCATGAATACTTTTGAGACCTTGGATGTACAGATACTTTTTAATGGTAGAAACATGATTATGTCCAGAAAGTCAACTCTTGTGTTATTATTATGGGCTGTAAAATCCTGATGATAAACCATGGAAAACTGGCAATGTGTTTATTGTATACTCACAGGGCTTTTTTTCTTGGAAAAGAGGTGGTGGAACTCAGTGGGTTGCCCTCGGAGAAAATGGTCACATGGCTGGTGGCCCCGCCCCCTGATCTCCAGACAGAGGGGAGTTCAGATTGCCCTCCATGCCATGGCGCAGAGGGCAATCTAAACTCCCCTCTGTCTGGAGATCAGGGGGTGGGGCCACCAGCCATGTAACCATTTTCAAGAGGTTCCAGAACTCCGTTCCACTGCGTTCCTGCTGAAAAAAAGCCCTGTATACTCACATACCTGAACACATGAAACTGCCTATACTGAATCTGACTATTATCAACTCAGACTGTCAATAGGTTTTGCACATCACTTACTAGTACTAGATTCTTCCCACTGGAGATTTCAGAGGTTGAACCTGAGGCTTTCTACATGCTAAGTAAATGCTCTACTCCCTGCTGCACATCACCTAAGGGATTACAGCACTTGAAGATTATTGTGGTATGTAGAGTGTCACGTTACAGAGCATCGAGTACCAGATTTTGCTGCATTATTCCCATTTTATCACATCTGGTTATCCAAGCACTAATATAAAACCAAGTTACTGCCACAGCAGCTTATTAAAGTGCCATGATTGTCAAACTGCCACGGTTGTCTCTCTGCCTCCTGATTACACATTGAATTATCGTCTCAAAAACGTGTAAACATGTTTCTCCTCCTCCTGTTTAGGACTGCTGTACCATTTGTACATAGAATTTGTTAAAAGTGAAACATATATTAGAACTGAGAGACTTCTGTAAGACTTTCCTGATGTACTGGACCAATTACACTGAGAGGCACCCATAGAATCATTAATAGCCATTTGTTAGTAAGAAAGAACCCTCCAATTTCACGTTGCTTCTGGCTGAACAAGTAAAGTTTCTCAGCCAAGGCCAGTAGGTTAAAAATTTGCAATATCTTTCAAGCAGCAGACAGTATTAGAATCATTTTCCCTGAATCCCTGTCTACTGTACAGCCTTTTTACCTGGAAAGTAGGTCAGTTAAGTATATAGTTACACTTGGTGGTGGAGGAGGAGAATGCCGTCAAGTCATAGCTGACTTATGGCTACCACTGCTGGGGTTTTCAAGACAAAAGATTAACAGAGGTGGTTTGCCATTGGCTCATTCCACTTGCAATAATATATAATGCAGAAGAGAGTCCTTCAACAGCCTGTGACCATATTACTCCAAACCAATATTCTTATCACTACCTGTCTTGCACCTCTAGAGAGACTAGAGCGCCCCCAGAATTTTGTTCCTCCAGTTTCCATTTCTTAGGTGCTCTGCCTTCCCACTGCTGCAGGCAAGAGACGAGGGCAGTTAAAAGGTCCAAGGATGGGAAAGAAGGGGCCGAGAGTAATGGAAGATTCTTTCTCTTTTGACCAGTTCTTAAAAGGTATAGAGTCCAGTTTGCAATGGGCAGCCCAAGCCAGTTTTAAGTTTTCCTAAGATTGTGTGAGATTTCCACACACACCCCGCCCCCCGGCAATGTAGCATAACATAACCACAATGCAATATTAAAAACCTTAGAGCAATATCTTTTTTCTTTATGAACCTGGCCATGCAAGACCATCCTAGTAGAATGGCTTTGTGCAAATTGCACAAGCTCCACACTGGATTGTTTCTTTTAATAGATTACAGTTGTTTATTTCATCATAGACATGGCGCTTTCCTGATCTGCTCTTGAAAAAAAGTGGTAATCCTAAGTCATAAAAGGCAAACTGTGACTCATTTCTTATCTCCACGCAGGCACAGTACGGGGGGGAAAAGAAGCGGGTTGGGGGCAAAATGGTTTACCTCCCTGCCGCCTCCTCAGGGCCTCCAGAGGCCTGGAAAGCCCTAGCGCAACGGCGGGAAGGCCTGGTGCTGCTCAAGGCTTCTGGAGACCTGCAGCTGTGGGAAGGCTGTGGCCCTGAACCTTCCCACTGCTTCAGGGCTTCCAAGGAGCCCACTACTGCCACAGAGGATTCTGCTGCAGTGGCATCCAAGGAGCTCCACTGCTGTGGATGGGCCCACCACTAATATAGGAAGGAGCCCTCCCAACATCTTCCATATTGCTAGATCACAAATAAAGCTCATAATCAGGGGTCATTTCGTAGAAAAAGAGTGACAGGAACTCATTAGCATAACTAATTTGCATATGCCCCACCCCCTGACATCACCTATTCTGGCTGTTTTGGACCCAATCTTGGCCATTCAGGGCCAAAATTGGGCCCAAAATGGTCAGTATTGGGCCACTGCTGAGTGGGAGAGTGATCCACCACCCATCAGAGACCTGATCCTGGCTGTTTCAGGACGAATCCTGGCTGTTTGGGGCATGATCCTGGCCATTTTGGGCCCAAATTGGGCCATTTCGGCCCCGATCCAGGCTGAAATGGGCCCAAAATGGCCAAAATTCAGGTGGGCAGGGCCACCTGTCATGTGACCTTTTTGGAGAACTATCAGAACTTCATTCCTGCGCATTCCCCCTCAAAATGAGCCCTGCTCATAATCATTATTAAAGCAGAATGGCGCAGGAGGGGTTGTTGCTTTCAGTGCCTTGTACTGTGACCAATTGTGACTATTGAATAAACCGGCCTAAACAATGAAGAAAAATTAGGATTTTGAATAAAAATGTGCAGGTGTACAGTTTTTAAAATAAATGGTAGAAGCACATATCTTTAATGGCTTGCAAATAACTGGAATGGACTTCAGAGGGAAAAACCAGCCTGCTTCTAATCAAACAGAATCCCACCTGGCAACCTCCTGTCGTGTTAGTACTTGAAACAAGCAATCTGAGCTCAAAACAGCAGAACAAGAGAAGCCGGATCAAAACTTCACAAGCATGGCGTACTCTGGAACCAGGATGATAGGAATGAACACACAGAGCTGCCTTATACTGAATCAAACCCATACCGTGCGGTCCTAAGAACTTCTTTTTGGTAGTAAGCCCCACTGAGTAGACTTCAGTAGGACTCTAGGTAGACCTGTTTAAAATCGCTGTCTTGGTCTATCGAGAGAGCAGTATTGTCTACTGCAGAGTCTCATGTAGTTCACGACAACTGCTACCTGAGCCTTTTACCTGGACATGCCAGGTATTGAACCTGGGATCTTCTGCATGCAAGGCAGATCCACTACTGCTGAGCCACAGTCCCTATTTTATGGATGGCAGTGACCAAGTTCTTTGGGGTTGTGATGCTTTGATAAGGAACATGTGGACATTCTTTGCAGTCGTGACATTCTAGACTATCCATTAAACTACATTCTAGCACTTCCAGAATGGATAACTACAGGTATACTCTCCCAAGTGAGCTGAGTGGACTCCACAAATGGACCAGCGATCGAAAACATTAGTGAGAGCTGACACGTGCAAAGTTCAATTCATGGGTTATCTGCTTCTGATGCCGTTTTGCAACTTCTCTGTTTGGCCTTCTGTTATTTGCTCTGACTGGCAGTGGATCACTGCAGTCTCAGCAAGACTCTTTCCCACTCCTGATTCCTGAGGTCTGTTAACTGGGGAGGCCAGGTCTTGAACTCGTGCCTTCAGAGTATTTGGACTGCCACAAAGCGAAGGGCCTTCTTCTAACTATGTACTTGATTATGCATTCTGCAGAGAGTATGCCTTGGAAATTTCCATTAGTATCCTGGCCTAATGATGTCGCTTTTTGACCCCCGCTATCTGCATTAGCTCAATTGGTGACAAAGACTGCATAGCAAATCCATAATCAGCTAACTGTTTAATAAATCTGGAAGACCAAAACGAATCATTCATTTCTAACCATGTTTAGACAGAAACACAGGATGGAAGCAGATCTAGATGCACGGCAGTCTGCTCAGTGAGACGAACAAAGCACATTTTTCATAGTTTTGGGGCTTTCTGACTAACCTTGCGCTTCTAAGCAGTGTTATTCCACCCTCAAGCTTACTGGTGCTGATAGATTAATGGAGCAGCCCTAAACAGAGTAACACCCTTTTCAGTCTATTGAAGTCAATAGGATTAGAAGGCTGCACATCTGTTGAGAATTGCACTCTTAGATGGGTGTACCTCCATTTAGGATTGTACTGTAAGCCTCCAACCCTGTTCTTTCATAGCCCCTTTCAATGTACCTCTGAGTAAACCTGCAATGGATTGCAGTACACTGCTCTTCCCAAGGTTCATATGACCATACCCATGCTTCTCTCGGTTGATTACACATCTGATTGTTTCCCCTTCTATTTTGGTTACTAACCATTTGCAGGAGACTATTATAAAGAGCCTGCAGAAGAAAGTAGACCTGTAACAGCTACCAGTCACTCTGGTAAGTAATCTGAATCGGTTACACAGAGATCCCTTGAGATCCCATTGCAAGCAAGGCAGTTGCCACAGGAGTAAGAGAACGCCTTGTTCTTTCTTGAAAAGCCATGTGATGTTTGTGGCATTCCAGTGCCAAGCCCAGCCCCGGCTGCTGAAGCAGACTGCACCCCCTTCCCATGCTGGCACTTCATTAAGCACCAGGCAGGAACAAGCCAGATCCTCTGGCTGGGGTGTGATCCTGTCACAAAGCAAAACTAACGAGAACAAGACTGTTCCGATCAGGCCTGGAAGTGTCATTATCTAATTTACTGCTAGAAACAGCAGCGGGGTCAGGAGACCCCATAACTAAATCTATCCATCACTGTCACAGCACAGCCAGCACTTCTGCTCTACAGAAACATACCTTCCTTATTCCCAGGGACCTTTCTGTCCTGTGCAAAAGCCTCTCAGGTACTGCTTGGCTATGAGCCCAGTGCCTGCTGATACTGGCTGCGTTCAAAGTGCTGGCAGGATTACAGGACGGGCAATGCTCCAGTTGGATATCCACACCAGATACCACACCAAAGCCAAACTGGGGCTGTAAATCTCACTCCAAATTTCTAATATATTGGATAGTAGGAACGGGCCGGCTATCATTCACTACTTTGAGTAAAACTGAAGTGTAGTGTTTAAGTCATCTCCCTGAGATCTCTTAACACCCAAGGAATTGCTGGAGGGCAGCAATTCTGCAACAATTAACAACAACAAGAACAACTGCACCTGTATAACACTCTTCTAGACAGATTAGTGTCCCACCCAGAGTGCTGAACGAGTTAGTGTTATTATTATCCCCACAATACAGCTGGGGAGCTGGGGCTAAGAGGAGTGGCTTACTGAGCTCATGGCAGTAGTGGGATTCAAACCACTAGAGTGCTGATTTATAGCTGAACCACTTAACCACTGTGCTACAGAGCACTCATCAACATTTTGTAAAACAAAAGAGTTCTGAAAAGCATTGGGTGCTTAATTCCGGAAGAGACCTCTGCTCTTGTTTTAAACAAGACACTGTTTCACTACGTATCCTACCACTCCACTTAAGAAAATCTGAATCCTTCCTCTAGCCTAAGAAGCCCTCCTCTAACTTGTGTGGCTTGGAGAGCATTCCTAAAAAAGATCTACTGGGAAGTAAGTCTAATTTCTTCAGTAGGGCATATTCCCAAGAAGTGCCCTTAGGAGTCCAGCCTCTTTCTCCCACGTGAGCCACTTAAGTTGGAAGAACCTCCTCTGGCCAAAGATTTGCTGTAGCACAGTGGTTAAGTAGTTCAGCTGCGAATTAGAACTCTACTGGTTCAAATCCCACTACTGCCATGAACTCAGTAGGTGGTCTTGGGTCAGCCACTCCTCTCAGCCCCAGCTCCCCAGATGTATTGTGGGGATAATAACAACACTAACTTGTTCACCACTCTGAGTGGGGCACTAATCTGTCTAGAAGAGCAGTAGGTAAGCGCAGTTATTATTGTTGTTATGTCTGACAGTAACCAAGAAGGCTTCAGAGCTAAGCTGGATGTCACAAACGCAGGGCTTTTTTTTCTGGGAAAAGAGGTGGTGGAACTCAGTGGGTTGCCCTCGGAGAAAATGGTCTCCGAGCGGCGCAGAGGGCAATCTAAACTCCCCTCTGTCTGGAGGTCAGGGGCGGGGCCACCAGCCATGTGACCATCTTCAAGAGGTTCCGGAACTCCGTTCCACCACATTCCAGCTGAAAAAAAGCTCTGCACAAACCCAATCTGGATGGAAATTTGCAGTTTAGCTCCTATTGCAGTCAGTGTGATATTTTATTATCTTGGACAGTCATTCTGCCCCAAATACAGAGCAATGAGCAGTTGGCTGCTACCACAGAAGTTATGGCTTGTTATTCAAAGAGAAAATGCTCCAAATGGAGGCAAGCAGTTCAGATAAGCTTCTGTTTACAAGGATAGTTAAGATGGGCCACTTTTGCACGGCTTGAAAACATCCTCAAATAGCCTCCCTTTCACTACCAAATATGACATTCAGGGATCCCCATTTCCCCCCTGGCTCCTTTCATTTGGCACAGGCAGAGAGACTTTTGACTCCTGGCAACTCCTGCATACCTGACATAGAAAAATTAAAAGAAGCAGGAGTTCTCTCCTGAAGGGCAGATCCCGCTCGACAGTGGAAAGTGAGAGTGTTGAATAATTCAGTTTGTGCTGCCCGGACTCGAGCAGTGACGGAAAGCAGCAAATGCCGCTCTGCTCAAGAGGAAAGCATCTTGGCTTCACAAGCCAGCCTGCTCTGGCTCTATTTCGGGGTTTCTGGTTGAAACGGCTCCTTTGCGAGCAGCGGGGAACTGGCAGCTTGCGTGGGCCTCAGAAGCACTTAACAGAATTGCTCGTCCAAACGCGTAACAACTTGGCTTTTCATTTCAGTGAATTATCGTGTTACACTGAAAATACCGTCACTGCTCTGGACCGTACAGTGGGACTCCCCGGCATCTGGAGGCATCCCCCTAATTCTATTTTATGGATTCCATGTCGGACCACTAGACGTTTGAAGTTTAAACAGAGGAAAGGGCAAAAGTGTTTCTTGTTTTCTAATTAACAGTGTCAATTGCAGTGCGATCCTAAGCAGAGTTACACCCTTCTAGATGAGATGGCTCTCCTCAGTTTTGCTCTGGGGACATGCCAGGATTTTTAAAAAGTGACTTCCCAGATGGGAAACTGTTTAAAACTTCACCTGGAGGTGGGGTCTAACCTTCGTTGGGACTGCTGCATTGAAGGGGGGAGAGGGGATTCCTCCCCAAAACAGTGCTGGGGGGCATTATTTACCTGCATCTCCCACCAGTTGTCAGCCAGGAGCATTTGGGGCTAGGGGAAACAACCTTGTGCAATGCTTTGACATCAAATCCGTCTCCCAGTTTGGCAGGAGCAGCAGAGGCAGGAGCAGGGGTCATTTTGTAGGAAAAGAGCTGGAGGAACTCATTAGCATGATCATTAGCATATGCCATGCCCCTTGCCAGCACCAGAAGTGTCATTAGCATAACTTATTTGCATATGCCACACCCCCTGACATCACCTATCCTGGCTGTTTTGGATCCAATCCTGGCCATTCAGGGCCAAAATTGGGCCCAAAATGGCAAAAAGGGGCTGAAAAGGGGCCCAAAATGGTCAGGACCAGGCCGCTGCTGAGTGGGAGAGTGATCCACCACCCATCAGAGGTCCGATCCAGGCCATTTCGGCCCCAATCCAGGCCGAAACAGGCCCAAAATGGCTGAGAGTCAGGTGGGTGGGGCCACCTGTCATATGACCTCTTTGGGGAACTGCCGGAACTGCGTTCCTGTGCATTCCCCCTCGAAATGAGCCCTGGGTAGGAGATTGTCCTTCCTTTGACTTCAGTGGACCACTCTACTGAGGACTGAACAGTTACCATCTCTTCCTGGTTCCCCTGCTTGTCCCAAACGCTGATACTACTCAGCAGCTATGACCTTGTTGTACTAAACTCCATAGAACAAGAGGAAGCATCTCTTGCATCCTAAGAAGTAGTGTGGCCTTTAAGCTGATAACTGCAGGAGATTAGATTTATCTAAAATGATAAGTATTCAAATTAGGAAAACATGAAATTTATTTTCCTAATTTTTTGTAGAGTTGTAATATGTATTGACAAAGCATATATTTATGGAGATTTTTGGTGGGTTCTAAAAGTTGTGGGATAAGGAAAATATGGGCAATGTGGAAAAGGAATGCCACACATATGGCTCCATACAAGCTAAAAACCTTGTTATTTTATTAAAACAAGCAGAGAATATCAGGAGCTTAGCTTGTGCTGCCTGATTGGGCATGATATTACTACAGTCTATGTTTTGCAGCAGCATAAACTGCTAGATGTATTCCATTTGGAAAGGACATAGTGTACTGTAGTGACTAAGATAATGATCTGTGATTTGGAAGATTGCTAGGTCAAATCGCCTTTTAGCCACAAACTCAAGAGGAGCCATTCCCTCCCAGCTTCATTCCCCTATCTGCAAGAAGGGGACAATAATACTGGCACACCTTATAGAGCTATTGGAAGGAATTTTTTTCATATGTGAAGTGCTTTCAACATCCTGAAAACACAAGCAGCTCACAAGCCGAGAATAATGGAGAAATCAAACCGGTGTTGACCAGCCTTACACCTGGTAATGAAAGGTATATATCCTCTGAACAATTTTGTTTTTAGCTCTTACCATTAAAAGCCATGTAACAATTAAACGCTATGTATAAATGTATAAAAATGTCACCAAATAAAGTAAGGAACAGGGAAGCAATGAAAATGATAGGTGGAGAAGTAGAAGAGGTAGACCATGGTTTCCTCACAGAAATCATTCCACAACAATATCATTCTTGGGACCGGATTGGTCTTTGTGATGGTCCTATTAAAGGCCTATCTCTACCCATATGAACTTGCCTGGGGTCTGAAGTTAGCTGGGGGAGGCCTTGTTACAGAAACCATTTTTATCTGAGACATGGCTGGCAGGGACTCCCCGAGGGCCTTCTCACCTACCTAGCTGTGGAACTCTTTCCCCCCAAAGGTGAAGTAGGCACCTCTGTTGCATAATCTGAAAAAAAATGCATCTGTTTCAGAAGCCCTTGGAAATAATACAATAGGTTGCTGCCTTGAGATTTTAACCTTGTTGTGTTATTTGTGTTTTTAATTTTTATGGGCTTGTATTTTACAGTTTTATTGACTGTTAGACATGCTGGGCTTTTATTGAACAGAAAGGGGCTGTATAAATAAGTTAATTAAAATATATTCAGCCATGGAACCAGTACAAAGAACAGGAGAGGAAATATTTGAAGGCCTGGTTCAATTTTCTATAGAGGCCTAAAGCAAACCCTGAAGAACTTTTAGGCACGAAGATACGAAGGAAATCTGCCCCTTGACTCAATCGGCAAAAAAAGCTGTGGGGGCTTGAGGTGGTGCCTAAACCCCATGATTTCTGCAAAAAGAGAAAATGACTTTCTGTGCTGCCAGAGTAACAGTAGTAAAATATTCTACCGGGCAGCAGCCATTCCCCTTAAAGTAATAATCTGTCCCCATAAACAAAATACTTGAGAACTACATAGCATACACCTTCCCAAAGAAAGGAAGGAAGATGTTACTAGAACAAGAAACGTTCATAATTGTGCCAGCTAAGCAGCAATGAGGTCAGGGGGGGAAACTAGCAAGAAGAAGTGGCTTTATTGTGAGATCCAAGCAGCTAGGGCTGTTTTGTCAAATTTTTGGCTCTTTCTTCTCATGTCCATTGAAATTCAAGGGCAAGGGAAGGGAGGGAGGGAGGGAGGATGTCAGCTCAGGGCAACAGAATGCGACGCAGCTCCTGGCTGGAAGTGATGGGCAACGAGCAAGTGAAGTTTTCACAGAGATATGCCGTGGCTTTTCCATCTTTCTTCTCCAGAGAAGAGAGGAAGGGAAGGCGACGGTACAGGAATCCGGTGCTGTCCCCGTCTGCAAGAATCAGCACCTGAAACACAGAGACAACAAAAAGGAAACACAGGTCACAGATAGGGAGACGGCAAGATCCAAACTGCTTCCTCCCTGAACCACCATGGATCAGATTGTGATATTCCGGTAAGTCTTGAAGTCCCAAGGCCAGGCTAGCTGCTGACTCTTAATAACAACAACAGCATTCGATTTATATACCACCCTTCAGGACAACTTAATGCCCACTCAGAGCAGTTTAAAAAGTGTGTATACCAAACTGGCTCTCACACCAAACTGGCTCCCAGTTTCCTCTGCTGTCTGAGTGGTATAACTCGCACCCTGGCCAACCTGGAATTACTTTCTGAAGCATTTTCCCTGGTCCCATTGGCACTTCCAGAATTTATTTTATTCACTTCATTTATACCCCTCCTTTCTCCCCAACAGAGACCCAAAGAAGCTTACATCATTCTCCTCTCTTCTATTTCATCTTGACCATAACCTTGTGAGATAGGTTAGGTTGAGTGTGTGTGATTGGCCCACAGTGACTGGTTCCACTGAGCGTGGGTGACTGAGTCTAGAGTCCGACACGCTAACCACTACACCAGGCTGGCTCTTGAAATGGCACAACTTGGTGCCACCCTGATCTCTACTTGTGGCCCTCCGTCAGCACATCGATTACCCTGCTCAGGGTATTTGGGAAGGAAGGGCCATACCCCTGTACAAGCAATTGAACTGGACAATTTTCAGATCCTTTTCACTGACACAGTCCTGAAAACACAAGAAAAGAGACTCTTGGAACAACCAGCAGTTCCTCCCTCCCCTCTGCTGTCATAGCCGGGGAACTCGCAATAAAAACAGGACAACAGTCTTTATCAGAAAACTGTGCTGCTAGGACTGGGGCAGCATATCTTGTTTCTCGTAGAGGAAATCCGATGTGTCACTTGTCCCCTGCCTAAGGTACTCAGGTCCTCCGGGGCTGTGAAGCTCAGATCCAAGGTGACACCCTTGATACATGCAATGGAACCTGAGGGGAGAGACTGCTGTTCAGAACAAACTGGAAATAACAGCCTCTGGAACAACCAAGTCGTCCCGGTAGTATAAACAAGCCCAAGGTGCCCCCTAGTTCAACATTCACTGAGGGGAAGTTTTGGAGAGATCGTGACTCAGTCAAGCAAACCTCTTTTGCGACAAATCCCTGCCGCTCATGATCTGGGACTGAATGTTACGGAGCAATTTGGGGGGTGAGAGTCCATACCCCTCTCCCACCCACTCCATCCTCTTGCCTCCCTCCTCTCCCCTTCAGACCCATCTGTGCCACAACTAAGCTGTGATCAACAGAATCATGCTGTTGCCACCCCCGCTCGCCCAGCAGGCTTCAAGCACGCTGCACTAATTGAACTCAAGCTGCATTAATCACTTTTACAGCATGCCAGCTTCCTGCATGTTGGACTCAAGAGCCGGAGCCCAGGCGAGCCCGGAGCTCTAGCCAGGACTAATGTAAGAATGCCGTGAGATGTGCCGGATGCCGAGCTGGTGTCAGGGGTTAAAGAGGGGCTGTCTCGAACCGGGCTGCTTGGGACAATGGAGGGGTTTGACACAAGATGTGTCTCTCTCACACTATAGACAAGGAGTCTGTCAAGGAGAGGACAGCTCCGCTATGCAGAGGAAAAAGAGGTAGTACAAAACAAGAGACACAGGAGCCAAACCAGAGCCTAGGGCGGCCAAGAACTCAGTCCACCTAGGGAATCCTCCAGAGGGAAACAAAACAACTTTAATGGTTTTTTTTCTCTCTTCCACCTCTTTGGAATGTCTGGGCACAAGACTTTTCCACAAGATTTTTCTCAGCCGCTCAAAATGCCCTTGTTACTTTCCCTGCTTTCCCTGCAGAAGTAGTAGTAGCAAAACATCAGCGATTATTCATGCAGACAGTCAGGGGGCCAGGCTGAAAGTCTCCTGCAAAGATATTATTCGGCTGGACAGGGGAAATGACCCACAGGGACTTGAACACTGTTAAAAGTTCTTGGCTGTTCACACATTTCTTTAAAGCACCCAGACTGACAGTTGTCAGAGCAAACTAGCTCTGCAAAGCTAAGAAGAATCCAAGAAGACTCCGGCTGACACTCCCCCACATTGGATGTCCCCAACAACTGGCTTTCAGAGGCATGCTGCCTTTGAACTCGAAGGTCCCATTTAGCTATCTAAGCTAAAAGACCTATTCTCCTGCAGCAAAAGGTTTTGCATATTTTTTTTAAATGTGCTGTCTCACTCTCAGGACCTTGTCCTGCTTATTATTTTATTTTATTTTATTTATTTATTTATAGTCCACCTTTCTCACTGAGATTCAAGGCGGATTATGCAATGTGAGAGTAGTACAGTCAATATCAAGAACAGTTCCATAAACAATGCTGTAGGGTAAACAGATACAAGTTCACAAAGTAACAGCAATAGTAGGAATCCAATACAACGCAGTGGCGAGGCCTCTGGTTCCTAACTCATTAGGGGATCATCTGAGATCCCCTCCCTACAATACAGCCCTCCTGTCTAAGTAAAAAGCCTTTTTGAATAATTCGGTTTTGCATCGTTTGCGAAAAGCCAGGAGAGTGGGGGCTCTCCTGACCTCCTCAACTAGGCCGTTCCACAGGATGGGGGCCACCAGAGAGAAAGCCCGCATGAGTTTGTTGCATGCCGTTCTTAGTATTCTGTGGTTGAAGGCCAATGGAGATAACTGATAGCAGCCGGTTCCCGCTGATATATGGCACATGCCTTTCCACACTCTGTGGTGCAGCATCCCGTTCGTAGCATCCATGTCCATCTGGCCTACACAACTACACATATATGGTTTATGTGAATCTTATTGGAAATACGACGTCTTGTGTACAGAGAAAGCAGAAGACACGGAATAACTCCAAGTGGCAGCAAATCGGACAGTTGGACAGATAGCAAAGTAAGAACTTCTTTCCTCCTCTGTCCTCCTTGCATCTCTCCAGAGTGGCATTCTTAGGCGACTTGCTGCTTCTTCCTAGAAGTCCCTCTCTCCCAGTTTAGTGAGGTAGTTAGTCTCTATTCTGTTTCTCTGCTTTCTGTCAAAGTTGTAGTTCCTGAACAAACTCTCTTCATTCACTCCTTAATCAGACTCAGCATCATTCCTAAGATATACCAGAGCCTAAAAATCTAACCTGGCAATCTTTACTTTGCCCCATGGGCAAAGTTACCCTACCACAAACCTAGAGGAGAATGGTAGAAGCTTTCCTGGCACCTAGAGGGGAATAGTGCCAAGAGCGTTCCATGCCCAACTATTAGTGTGTAACTAACAGCGAAATTCTATCACCATACTGCTCCCTCATGGGCAACAGAGGAGTCTGTACCCTGCCTTGCTTTTAGAATGGAACTGGTCAGCACCCTGCTAAACAATCACCTCCATCTGTTGTCCATGTGCTTGAGTAAACAGCTCTCCATCTGTTCCCTCTTAAGCATCCTGCCCCCACACGCATTCCCAGCTTGCTTAACTCTTGCCTGTTTCTCTGCTGGCACCCTTAACTTTAAAGGCCGCTGTGTTTCCTTCCTTCCCCTTTATCCTATCCTTTTAATTATACATGCACTGAAATGGAGTGGCATCTAACCTCATCTCTAAGTGTCCTTCCCTTTGTGCGAGCCTATTCATTGCAGGACAACCTCTCTGCTGACAAGGGTCTCCCCACCTGCAGGAAAGGTCTGATGTCCTTCACCCCACTCTCCCCCCCCCACCCTTCACATACAGTTTGTATCTGGGCCTTTGAGGGTGTTTTCTAGGGCAGATCAAAAGGTGCAGCGGCGTTTGCTGCAGTCATTGGGTCACCCCTGTTAGAAGCGCTCTAATCGTGCCTGAGAAACGAACGGCTGCAGCCCTAATTAATTTTTACAATACAGAAATTATTATTAGCTCCCCTGGGTCCTGGGCGTTAATGGAAAGTGCACTGGGGGGAAGCTTGTCAAGAGCAAGGATCATCTACCTCTGTTCGAAACAGGACAGGCCAAACTGAAATCAAAGCCAATGGGCGATACAAGTACTGGTCTGCGTGCAAACTCTGTCAGGCAAGCCATGCCAGCTGAACAGACACACTTGACAATACAAATCCCTTTCTAATTTAACCACAAGTGCCACGCAACACACTAATCTGCTCATCACCACCAACAATGTCTACATACCCACTCATACCCCAAGTCAACCAGTGCCTATATGGACAAGTAGTTTTTCCCCCATCGCAGCAAACAGTGGCTGCATACATCATTTTCACTCAGATTTTTAACACACACTTCAATGAAGCTGTTGAGGAAAGCAAAAATCAGTCACAATAACACCGTCACTGGCCAATGACACACCTCAACAATGTGCCGCACGCATCCTCCCTTGTTCATGTCTATTACTTCCCTCCAAAATGCCTTCCCCACCCCTCATCCATACACGTACAATGCTTTCCTGAGCAGAGTAACTCCCTTCTAAGCCCACTGACTTCAGTGGATTTCAAAGGGTTAACTCTGCTGAGAATGGCACTGTTGGTTTTCTCATTATTTTTCCTCAGATGTGCTATTAAAACACCTTACTAGTAATATCATCTACATATTTGTTTGAGCAAGCTCCCCCCCTCCCCCACCCCAAGCGCAGTCTCACAACACAACTCATTTAATTCACTCAAGCACACTTAAATCAAAATAAGGAATCCAAAGAAGCCGGAGAGACTTTAGGCGGGAATCTCACCATTCGTTCAAGAGACTCCTGATAGTGCACACACGTAAAGCTACCAACCTCCAAGTGGCTCCTGGAGATCTCCCAAAATTATAGCTGATCTCCAGACTACAGAAATCACTTTCTCTGGTTGCTTCAAAAGGTAGACTCTATGGCATTACACCCAGCTGAGGCCCGTCCCCTCCCCAAACCCCACTACCCCCCGACTCCATCCCCAAATCCTCAGGAATTTCCCAATGCAGAGTTGGCAACTTTATGTGTATGTGACTTCATTAGTGCATTTCCACCATCCTCGGGACAGATATAACAGGCCTCCTGTCCATACTTCTATTTTTCTTTCTTGCTTCTTTTTCTGTCGTCCTCCCTCATTGGTTTTATCTGGAATTCCAGGAGTGATTAATTACCAATTCATGTCCAATCTGAACTTCATTAATGCGTTTTCTGCAGCCTCCCTGAGGCCCTCTTGGTCAGGCCGAATAAAGGAAAGCCAGAGCATTAACGCTCAGTGGACAAAGGAGATAATGAAATCCTTCATAATTACCCTGAGGTTATTAGCAGGGCAGGGAATAATAAACCTGAAAGCAAAAGAGCCTTTCTTTGATTCTATGCCAGAAGAGGGTGTAGTACAGACTACCTTCCCTCTCCACTCAAGTTTGCAGGAGAGTGGCAAGGGAGCACCCTCAGGCTAAGCACTCACCACTTACCCACCATTTCACATCCAGACCTCGGGCTCTCCCAGCAGCAACGTACAGAGGAGAGGCAGCAGTTGTATTCTGAAGACAAGAGGCCGAGTGTGGGGCCAGTCCAAAATGGCAGCCAGTTGGCAAATTAATAACAACAATAACATTTGATTTATATACCGCCCTTCAGGACAACTTAACACCCACTCAGAGAAGTTTACAAAGTGTGTTTTAACCTCACGACAATCACCCTGTGAGGTGAGTGGGGCTGAAAGAGCTTCGAGAAGCTGTGACTGTCCCAAGGTCACCCGGTTGGCTTCAAGCAGAGGAGCAGGGAATCAAACCCGGTTCTCCAGATTAGAGTCCCACCGCTCTTAACCACTACACCAAACTGGCTCTCAATAGGTAACATAAAATTCCTCGGGGTGGTGGTGGTATATATAAACACTGACTGACAACCCATTGCTGCCCTTCCCCTTGATTATATAATTTCCACAACATGAAATCAGCTCTGTAGAGACCAAACACAAGGCTGGGTTTGTGTTGTGCGGAAATAACCAGGAAATCCCTTCCGAGCCAAGCCTTTACCCAGATCCATTAGAATTAGTTCGCTCTTCCCCTGAAGGAAATTTTGGCCTGGTTCTCTTTTTCCTTGAGCTATTGCTTAATGCTGGTATCCCTGACCCTGACACCAAATTACTTGCACAGAGTACGAAATGGGTTTAATGGTCTCTGTCATTTCTATGGTCATCTTCGGCCTCTGAAGAAATCTGAGGGCAAGAGACGGGAAAGACTCCTTGTGCCTTGCTATGCTAGCAACCTTCCAAGGGACTTCCTGCCTCATTAGACACTATTATATTCTTTTTTTCAGGCCACGGTGAAAGACAATGGTTCAAAGACGGTTCCAGAAAGGTAGATGCTTCTTATCTAAATCTACCAGCCTGGCACCCCTCAAGGCCGAAACCTCCAGAAGCAGGGGTCTCTAGTAGGAATGCTGGAATGTAGTGACTGTAGTGTGAAACGCACTCCACTTGGATGCCTTCCTTTAGTCTCCTTTGCCCCTAGTCTCTTTAGCCACACAACGCTAACCACCCACTAAGGGCTACCAGGTTAGGATCTAAGCTAGTCTGCAAGCCTTGAATGACAAAGAGAAGCCAGATGGTTATCATGGTGTTCACACTTGTACTGCACAAACTCCGTTCGTCCTTCTAGCGGTATTAATCTAGGAAGCTCTTCTTCTACATAAACAGAGTTAAGTTACAGTCCCGATCTCAAAAGCTCACTATGATCAAGTCCTATATATAATCCTGGTTTATGCAGGTGCATTTTAATGCTGCGTGTGATTTAGCAGCACATTGAGGATCCAGATGTCAATGTGAAACTGAACCAACTGAAGCTTTCATCTTGTTTTCCCTCTCCTGAAGTGATGGTATGGAACAGATCCATTTTGTACACTCTCTTGCAGTGTGTATGACCTGAGGTTTGTTTCTGGGTTTTTTTTAATTGCAAAGCTGCTGCTACTATGAATGTCCAGTAGGTGGTGTCAATATGTCACAGATGCATTCAGAAAAAGGAAAAGCTAACGCCAGTGGTAGATCAGATGGTAGTTGTGGGTCTTCAAAAAGTCTCGGCATTCATCAAATATATTCGGAAAGAGCTGATATTCTGATCTCCTTCTTCCTTTTTGATTCCAGAAAAGGTAAACCAACGAAGAGTGGCAGTCATTGGCCCACCATCACCTCCCACTCCAGAATTCCCAAACACTTCTATGGCACATCTCTCTCTTTTTCAAAAAAACAAAACATTCACAGCTTTTCCTTCCAAAGCTCTTTGCTGCTGTTAGAAGAAATCGAATTAAGCTGTGAGAATGGAATTTAATTTCCATGCTCTTTGATTTGATTTCATACTCTCTTCTCTGGGCTTCCTTTGCTGGTTCATCATCTATGTGGGGCCCCTCCCGGAACGTGGATAGGTTGCAAAGAACAAAAGCTGATGCAGCTGTTGGGAAGAGAGTAATTTATGAACACTGGCACCGGCAGACTTGGCTCCCCGCTGCCAGCACGGTGCTTTTTGACGGCTGCAAAGTGGGTCACTGCCTTTAATCCTTCCACGAGAAAGCAGAGAGGGGAAGAGATGGCGACGGAGCAGAGAGAGGGAGGCCTGAGCGCCGTTGAGCAGGAGCTGCAGGCACGGAGAAGGATACTGCAGGGGCAACACAGGGGAGGGGTCAGATGATACAGCTCCTTAAAGTGACTGAGGTTTGCAGGCCTGAGACTGACCACAAGCCTCAACTTTCCTTACAGCCAAGCGCCCCCCCCCCCCGAGGACTGGTTGCTATTGCTTTCTTAGGCCCAGCTCAATTGTCTCTCCCTCGCTTTCGTATCTTGCTTTTCCTGAACAGAGTTCAGGGTGAGCGGACTTGCAGACTCTCCCACTTTATTCTCTCGACAATCTTGTGAGGAAAATCGGGCTGAGGCAGAGAGGAAGAGAATGTACGACTGTCTCCAAGGTCCTTCGAAGCAGCCCACCCTGACTCTTTCAATAGGAATTGATTTGACCTGTCTACAGATGCTAGAGGCCACTGTGAAGCCTCACATCCCCCTCCACACACTCATGTGAGGAAGCCCTGTGAATACATCATGGGCCTGTGTAAGAATATCAGGACACTTAGAGCCAAGCCACAAGTGACGCCTGACACAGGCTGGGCACTTGTCAGTTTCCCTCAAGTTTTGGTGGGAAATGTAGGCATCCTGGTTTTCCAGCTTGGCTCTCCATTACAGCTGCAAGACCAGGATGCCTACATTTCCCATCAAAACTTGAGGGAAGCTGACAAGTGTCCAACCTGTGTCAGGCGTCACTTGTAGCTTGGCTCTTAGATGTTGAGACAAACAGCCAGTTCACACATTACACCCACTATCAGGCCACTACATATTTGCTTCAGGTGGAGATAAGAGTCTCTGATAGCACCTGGATATGTGGCTTCTAGTGGCAAGCCTTTCAAGGCTTGTTTATTTTTTATAAAACAGTACCCTCGTAGGTAGGTCAGGGATCCCTCTGACTAGAATGTAAGGCGCCACATTTTTTTTTTTTGCTGTGTTGTCACTGTCAGAGAGGATTCCCTCAATTCAGATGGTGGTAACAACTATCAGCCTCCGTTCTCTTTCTCTCTCTTGCCCGGCTTGATTCATTTTGACACGTTCCCAAATAAGCGCAGTGTCAATCATGGGGGGTTGGATGCAGCCTAGCCATTGTGACAGCGGCCAAGAGAGCCAGCCGTCACCCTGTTCGTGGGAGCCGTTCTGTCAGGGCGCTGTACTCGGAGGGCTCCCGACTCTCCAGCCACATGGCTGCCCCAGGCCTAGGTGCCAGAGGACCAAAGCCCTTCTCCCCCCCCCCAGCTCCACCCAACTTGAAGAACACTGCACGCCGCTGCCAGCAAAAGTCAGAGACTCTGACAGCCTACCACAAGTCCCCAGAAGCAGGACGAAAGGGAGAAAAAAACAGACCTGAGTCAGACTTTCTTTCTCAAAGAACAAACATAGAATAGCAAACTCTAAGAGGCTGGGAGGGCAGGGAGAGAAAAGTTTCCGTATCAATCAGCAAAGCAGTGCAGGAAGGTGCCCCTGGCCCCTATGGAGGATGCTTACTGAAGACACCAGAGTGGCCCCAGAAAGAATAATATCTGTAGGATTCCACGATATGAGGACTCTGAAGCACTTACTGTTTATTCAACTATTCCGATTTAGCAGCAACAGCAGCCTATAATAGTATCTTAAAACCAGCAGCACTCTCAAAAAGAAAATTAGAAAATGGCAGGCCTATTAAAACATCAGAGGCAGGAAACATGCAATCTAATCAAACGAGCCAATGGGTAGTAACAAAAAGAGGAAGGGGGCAGGCAGACGATCCACAATGAGTAGGTGTCTGGAGAGGCAGCATATACATTTCCCCAAAGAAAACAAAGCATAAATCGGCCACAAATATCCAAAAGGGAAACCCAAGGAGAGCAGGATGACGGGCTTCCGTTTCCACCACTATGTTGCAAACGAATGCAAGTCCACAGATTGCACCCTGCATGCCTGCGCCAACGGAGCCGGGTTCCCCTCCCACTGCTGGGCCAAAAGCAACATACGTGGTCAAGCTTCCTAACCCCACCACCCACCCACTGACAGCCACATACTGGTGCGCAGCCATAAGACATGCTTTGCAAGCTCTCATCTCAAAGCTATCATTTTTCCAGCTACTTTATCGCTGTTGCATCCCAGCCACCTCCAACCAACTGCAGCATGAAGGGCTGCCCTGTGATTCTGCTGTGGGGGGGGGGGGGAGTCAGAAGAAGCTCATGTATTTTGTCCTTGGAGGTAAAATGCATGGCCCGGAATCACAGCATGCAAAGATTTCAGAAACACGAAAGTCAGTCAAGTTCAAATGTAGAACCTCGATGTGTGAGTTCTACTTAACACCTGAGCCTTTCCAAACACCCATAGAATCAAGCAAAAAAAAAAATTAGCTTCCTGAAATGCCCAGCTTTCATTTAAAAGAAAGGAAGTTACGAGTCCTAAGCATTTTACAAAACAGAATAGGACTGGAGTGTTTTTTAATTATTGCATTAGACTGTTGTGTTGCGATTTCACTGAATATTATATTTTTGTATTGTTTTTAACCGTTGTAATAGTTGTGAACTGCTTTGAGATCTTAACTGAAGTGGTATCAAAACTGACTGAATAAAATAAATAAAATAAGTGTAGGACAGTTTCCCCTGAAGTCTGAGAAACCAAAGAGTGCCACAGCTAAGATCTCAGTAGTCAAGAGCAGAATTTCTGCACCCTCAACCATGTCTTTTCCCCGGATTCTTGTTTGCCCCTCCATACCTCTCCTCCAACCAACAGTTCTCACCTTCCTGCCTCCTTTTGCCCCCGTCATTTGCTACTAGCAAGTTAAAGAGAATGCTGAGAAATTCCATGTACTGCATACAAAACAGCATGTAGAATTTACAGCTGCTGTAGCACAGTGGTTAAGTGGTTCGGCTGCGAATCAGCACTCTACTGGTTCGAATCCCACTACTGCCACAAGCTCAGTAGGTGGCCTTGGGTAAGCCACTCCTTCCAGCCCCAGTTCCCAGCTGCACTGTGAGGATAGTAATAACACTAACTTGTTCACTGCTTTGGGTGAGTGGTGCAGTTAATAATTGTTGCAATGAAGCTTTCTACAAGAAAGCCAGTGTGGTGTCATGGCTTGAGCGTCACAAATCTGGGAGAACCAGGTTTGAATCAACACTCTGCCATGGAAAGTTGCTGAGTGACCTTGGGCTAGTCACACACTACCCATGGGATGTTGAGGGGATAAAATGGAGTGGAGGAGAATTATGTGAGCCACCTTGGGTCCCCACTGAGAAGAAAGGTAGGGTATAAAAATAAAGAATGTTTATCTCTGGGGGAATATTCCATTTTTTGGCATAGAGGAAGTCAGCAAATTGGTGAACCTGAAGCATGGGGAGGCAAAAGGACAGATCACAGGACACTCAAACACATATTAGATGAAAGAGTCTGCACAACGAAAGCTCCTAGCCTGGTGCTTGTAAACACAACTCTCACCCATTCTTTCTCTAGAGGAATTAAATCCACATTCTTCCTTGCTGTCGTCCAATCCATTCCCTCTGCTAAGGGAAACAGGACATTTCCACCTGGAGTCTTTGTCAATTTATGAATCCAGATGCATGTGCAACCACAGGATGACAGCTGGGAAAGGTATCTGCAGCTGTCACAAGTGGTTCCCCCTAGACAGGGCATGGTGGGAGCCCAGGGCTGAAACAGACGTGCTTCAAAACGGCAACTGATGGGACCATAAATCTCCCAGGAAGGGGATACGGAACAAATCAACTGCTGTCAACATTGGTATAAGCAGAGCCTCACCAAATGATATTTTGCAGCTTTTACCCTGAACACAAGGGAATAAGAGGTAGCAAGCTGGAAGGAGTACCATCTCCAAAAACAAACGGAAGCGGAGAAGAATAGGTGAAGTTCCAAAAAGTAGAAACTACAGCAAGGCTAGTCTACTTCAAGGCAGGCTGCTTGGCTTGGAGCATATGAATCAACCAGAGTAAGAGAGTGATGCCCAATGGCTAGGTACTGGCAAAAGGAGGTCGGTTTTGACTTGCCTGCTGACTCTTCTTCTGGTTTAAGCCCTGTGGGACTGCATAAATATATCCAGAGTGCAGAAATTTTTACCAAGTTTTTTTGGTGGTGATGGAAAGTGCTGACCAGTCGTGGCCAACTTACGGCAGGGGGTTTTCAAGGCAAGAGATGAACAGAGGTGATTTGCCATTGCCTGCCTCTGCGGAGGGACCCTGACCTTACGTGGTGGTCTCCCACCCAAGTAATGACCAGAGCCAACACTGCTTAGCTTCCAAGATGAGAACAGGCTAGCCTGGGCCATCTAGGTCCAAGTTATTTAGCATTTGCCAATTTTCAGGGAATCCCTGCAGCATTCTGCCAGGAGCCATAAGTAGTCAAGCAGGCAAGGGCTTGGCCATGCCCACTTGGTGGGGACTGAGTTCTTCTACTTCTATGTTCCCCTCCACTTCATAGCCCATCAGAAATCAATCCCAGGGGGTAAAAGTCATCTAAATTCCATAACGAACAAATTCTATAATTAGTATTACAGTAAAGCCAGTCTGTGTAACTGCCTAATTTTGTATAATGTATTACGGCCACGTTCTCTGGCCTTCCTTGTTGAAGAATATCAAATGTTGGTGCAGATTTTACAAGGGTACTTGGTCAAGGCAGTTGCACTGAACAAGACCAAACAAGGGCACCTCGTAGCGATGAAGTGACTCCCACTCTCAGGACAGATTTTGCATCTCACACGTGGGTTTGCAAGCACACAGGCCAGCACCCCATCCAAGAAGCCCATCTTCAACACATAACGTCTGGGCCGCTCATTCTCCTTCTAGTCCAGGAACTGAACTTTCTTGGGACTGGCCATCCATAACTTGTCCTGCAACTGACCCCTAAATACGATTGTCCCACTGTGGTCTTTTTGCAAGCCTAGTAGAGCACTCGCAGTGTCAACTCTGCCAAAAAAACTGCTGCTGTCTGGATTCCGTGGATCTCTGTCTCCAGCCTGCCCCTTGCTCTTGATTTATGCTGCCCTCCTCTAGTGAAATGGTCCTTGACCAAAACTCAGCATCTTGATTACTGCCTGCTTCCTGTGGCGAATCCTCTTGGTCTGCCTGGATTCCCTGGTACTAACTCTACTCTGCCTGCACCCTCTGCACCGATTCATCGCTGGTGCCTTTTTGCTCATCAGGGCTGAACTAGGCAGGACAGGCCCTGCTGCTTGATGGGCTTGGCCCTGACTTTGTGAGGTGCACCTACCCCTCGGTCCCCAACGCACTGCACCCCGGGGAAGGAAACATCAGGGCTGAAATGCCCAGGAGGAGGAGAAAACAGCTGATGGTTCTTACCCTGTTTGGAGCATAGGTAGAGTAAACACAGCGCAGCAACTCCCTCGTGTCTTCTCTGGATGGATCACCACAAATAACAACCTGCCCAGAGAATAAAACAGAATAAGGATCTGCGTTGAACCTTCCCTGAAGAGCAAAACATGCTGAGAAAAATCCTCAGCAGAGAGAGATCAGCAAAACACAACCATCTTGGGCTCTCAAGCAATGAAGCAAGAACAATACGTTCGTTCCACATTCTTTCCAAATGCACTGAAAAGGACTCTTGATACAGAAGCCCCAGGGCCCTGCAACATTCTCGGGACAAATTTTTCAACTGACGGATGCACAAAGGAGCCAATGCGCGCCTGTTAGGGGAAACCAAAGCTAAGGGGTAAGAGCACTGTTTCTTTCCCTCCCCATTACACTCCCTTGAGCATAGAAAGCACTACAACACCCTTAAGCAAGTGCAACGTAGAGGCACCCTCCTCCCGCAAGTCTCACAAGAGGACCAGATTTTGGGTCTGATCCAACCACAGCCTGGGCATGCAGTCAAATTCAGGATCTTTCATGGCTCAAGGAGGAACGGGGTGCTGCTGCTGTTCTGCAAGAGTACCTGGCCATGTCAAACCAAACAAAAAAAAGTAACGATAAACCATAAATCAAAACTGGAACAGCTCCCAAGCACACCCCTAACATATATTCTGAAGAATCAAAGGAACGTCTCCTAGCCAAATGCAGAGAGATGTTTCCTATCCTGCCGTCTCTCCCCCCCACCCCCACCCCGCTTTCATACTGCCACCAAACTGCGGGCTGCCACTTGGCAACGAGGCAGGGGGACTATTGAGGGCAGGGAACAGGCTCTCTAATTAGATCTTGGAGCAGAAAGCTGGGACTAAAGGACTCTTGGCAACTCTATCTGCTGCCAGCCAAGCAGGAACTCCCCTGGTTCTCTATAGGCTGTGCCTGGAACAGGGTACAGAACCTTGGCAGCCGATGCCGGGGAAAGCGGAATCCTCCCAGGTTGCAAAAAGCGGCAGAGGAACCTCAGCTTTGAATGCGGCTTTCTGGAGCGAGAGGAGCCTGGACTGGTCTGCTTACAGATTGCGCTTAATGAGATTTCAGTCTGTTAAGAAGTGGCCTCCGGTGGCCCAGGATCAAGTGAAGACCAGCTTGTGTCCTCAGGCAGAATCTGTGTACCCGGACATTTATCCATGCGTGCCTGTATCAGGGCCAACCCCATCCAAAACCCAAATGCTGCAGGAAACCAATCAAGGGGAGGGAATTGTAGGCTCTTAAAGCTTCAAAGGAATCACGTTATGAAGGCAGACGCAGTCCTAACAGACTAGGCATCTGAAGCTGCCTTATACTGACTGAGCCCAGTGATCCTTCAAGGACAGTATTGTCTACTCTGCTGAGCAACTGTTCCACGCAACCCATGGACCAAATGTCCCCAGCCAATGGAGACACTTGTGTATTGCGGCGCCTGCTTCACAAAAGCTCTCCAGGGTCTCAAGCAGAGAAGCCTACTACCTGTCTTACCTGGAGACGCAGAGGTTTACCTCTGGGCTGTGGCTTAGTGCAGAGCATGTGAGTTGCATGTGGAAGGACCCAGGTTCAATCTCCAGCAGTTAAAAGGCAATGTCGAAGCCCTCTAATGGACAGCCCCTGCCAATCAGAGCAGGCGACGCTGGTCTGACTCCGGAAAGGGTGGCTTCCTATGTTCACGTGACCTTCACCTTGCAAAGCAGATGCTCTGCCACTGAGCCACGGCCCCTCCTGTTAAACCGAAGGAATAGCAAAAGCCGACAGAAACAAACAGAGAACTGGAGGGACCCACCCAAGTGTGCCATGCGAGAGATGCTTAGAAGATGGCAAAAAGATATGAGAAAGCAAACCCTTCTTGTTCCCGACACATCATCCACAATACAGGAAACGGGCCTCAGGAACACAAAGGAAGTTTCCATCTTTCTCTCCCTCTCTCCTTACTTCAATGTGCCAACCATCGAGGTTTCATATCAAGCGTGTGGGAAAGAAACTGTTCTACCGGTGCTAACTGGCAAGGGATTGTGGCCCCCAGGGGAGGGCTCCTATGGCTTGCCCACCCACAATACCTGTTGGAGCGTCAGATGGGAGGCTGCAGAGGCACGAGCCATCTCTGGGAGGACCACAGGGATCTTCAGTAGCCTCTCGGAGAAGGCGGCCAAGATCTGCCCAGCTTTTTTCACCCACTCCTTGTGGCCAGTGTAGCTGGCTGCCCGGAGGAGATTAGTGACAGCAATAGAGTTGGGGCTGGGCTCCGCACCATCTTGGTCTAAAGGAAAGGGAAATGACAGTCAAGCGGCTACATAAGAAGCACAGCAAATTCACATTGACTCAAGCATTAAGTATCCTCCACCTGCGGCCAACGTCTTTCTAGCTAAAGATTAACAGCTAAATACCTTCTGACTGCATTTGTACCCAGAGGGGGTCTTTTCAAAGACCAGAGTGTCTAGATGGCATTTTACCCAGCCTAATTTTAAAAAGTAAAGGAGTTGCTCATAGGGCACGGGTTTCAAGTGGTAAGCTCTGCCTTACTCCTCTAGCAGTCAGCCATTTGCCCCATAGGCTGCCTGCCTCTGTGACATCAGAGCAGCTCAGCCATCATCCAGACAGACTCTGATTCTTGGCATAGACACAGGTCCACTTAGGGTTGGACGGCACTGACAGCATCTAATCTGTGAACACAAAAATGTGAGGACGTGTTGCGAATCTCCAAGTAAAAGCTGAACAATCAGGTACACAGATCTAAGACTGGCACATTCCGATTCATTCCTCTGTGCCTTGCTCACGTCCCAAGCTCAAAACCTTAATGTCTGTCTCTTTTAAGACTGGAAACTGGAGCATAAGTTGGGGCTGTGGATTCAGCAAACATCTCCCTTAGGAGAGGTACAATGCGGAAGTCTCAGTAGGCGGCCGTGTAGCAATACGAAGTACAGAAATTGATTTTCTTTTCTTTAGTACAGGCATTGGGAACGCCATGAAAGGGTCTCTCGGCATTTCCACACTGGTACCGATCTAGCCCGCACTGTACACAAACATCTTGTCAAAGCCAAGCATGAGCTTGTGCCAAACTACCAAGAGTCTGACAGGAACAGACCCACCCATCACCAGTCAATGACAAGATCAAAAATGGGGAAAGGCGCATGAAATTCTCTTTTCGCACTTTGTATGGATTCACACCACCACTTTTTCCAACCACACCTTGCATTTTTCATTTAGCTTCATTTAGCTTGAGGCAGATCTTTAGGCAAACATTTCTCTCATGAACGGCTCGACATATATTGAGATCCCAAGTCTACCAATGCTGGGCAGTTGCAAAAGGCCAAAGAGCAAACCTAGGCAGGTCTACTCAGTAGTCAATCCCATTTTATTCAGAGGGGTTTACTCCTAGGAAGTGTTCTTAGGATTGCACCCCAAGGCTGTCAAACCCAGATCGGCCCTTAATCTAGCCAGAAAGTTCAAAACAGCAAGAAGGGTATTTGAGATCTTCTATATAAATGTGGAAGTGGCCTTGCGGGAGAAAAAAATGAGTATTCTTCATGGTGTGAATCCATCTACAAACGCTTTTCTTCCAGATTATTTTCCTCTGTGAAATCTGGGGCGGGAGGGGGAGGCTATTCATGGCATTTCTCTAGTATTCCCTTGTAGGTTTACTAAGTATGTAACTTCAGAAAAGTCCAGAGAATAAGACAAAATCACAGAACTTCCCCTTGCAAATGATCCTTGCAGCTGCTGCGAGCTGAAAGGGCAGAGCGTATGCTTGGACCTAATGCGCACCTCCGGCCCCCAGGACTCTGGAGATTTGTACTGGAAGGGAGACTGGTGCTTCGGCAGCAGCTTGTGCATCCCCCCCCCCCCCACACTCTTTTTGTCAACTTTTCCCTTTCGATATTCAAACTAGCACATCTGCCTTTCAGCTCTCACTCTAATGCTGTTAATCTCAGCACAGATTGTCGGGGACGCTGGCATTCTGAAATACAGGTAAAGCAAATTTAGAAACTAGCCGCTTCGCAGAGCAGAACTTCTCCACTTCTGCCTCCTGCTGCAGCCCACCGAACCATCCCAAATTTTGTTCCTGCTGGACCCTCGGGAACAACCATGGCGGGCTAAACAGGGGCCTGTAATGGGAGGGATTCTGCAATCCATCAGTCAAGAGCACCGGCAGCTGCAGGTCTTCCTGGCATTCCCTTTCTCCAACCAGCCCCTTCCAGCCCTAGGAAACGTAATTCCGGGGCTGCAGGACTTGCATGGAGTCACAGCCATGTGAGTTGAGAGGCTGCAGCGAGTAAAGGGAAGTGAACCAAGCCACTCCTTCCTTTCTGTTTCTTCAGTGGAGCTCTGCTGAGAGAGGAAGGGAGCGATTTCACCCCTTCCCCATCCCCACTGCAGCCTCCCAACCCACACGGCTATTACTCCACCTGGGTCCTCGTTGGATACTTGTTAGTGTTGTCACATCAGTAGGCACGAGTTCCTCAATTGTAACATATAATGGTTACAGGCAGGGCTTTTTTCTGGGAAAAGAAGTAGTGGAATTCAGTGGTGGAACTCAGGACCGCACAATGACATCACTTTGGGTCAGCTGGAACAAGGGGGGAGTTTTTTAAAGTTTAAATCGCCCTTGGCGAAAATGGTCACATGGCTGGTGGCCCCTCCCCCTGATCTCCAGACAGAGGGGAGTTTAAAGGGCAATCTAAACTCCCCTCTGTCTGGAGATCTGGGGGTGGGGCCACTGGCCATGTGGCCATTTTCAAGAGGTGCCGGAACTCCATTCCACCGCCCACCAGCTGAAAAAAAGCCCTGGTTACAGGAAGGGGCTTTCTACTCCAAAAAGGTATTCCACTACTGCAGATTCCCTGCTTATGTGTCCTACATATACAGAAAACCGTTTCCTGTTGGTTCGCCATTCTACAGTAATTGGTGGGTGTAGAATTTTTGGGCAGGCTCTGATTAGCTCTACCCGCTGCACCACAATAGGAGACTTTGCGAAGGATTTCTTTGCTCAGTTATCTGATCCCTAACAGGCACTTACCGTCCTTCATGCGGAGGAGCAAGGAAGGGTCTGCAGCCTCTGTGGAGAAGTAAGCAAAGCCCTTCGGATCCCAGAAAAGGTCGTCTTGCTTGTGCTGGAGCTGCACAGCCCACTCCAGCCACTGGGAGTTCAGCGAGGCCTCGTAAAGGTCAAAGAGGGCTTGGATGACAAAGACGTAGTCCTCCAGAAACCCGTGGATGGGGACAGAGCTGCAGAGGACCAGAGCAACATGAGAAAGAGCGCATTGAAAGGAGGCAAATCAATACGATCTGCATCACAGTCAGATGGCATCTGCTCCTGGGCTCTTTCCCTGGCACAGAACTGAAGGAAGGGGGAGTAGGGGCAAAGTTATTATTTGGTGCTTTTGCTCTCGTCTGTTGGGAGAACGGGGTACTGGAGTGAGGTCTGCGTTTGCACTTGCAGCGTATTGCCAGTTCACACCAGAAACTGCTGCGGAATATTCAGGAGGTCTGGTGTTAAATTAACACTGGGCATTGCAGCAGCATTTACTGCTGTTTCCCCCGGGATGCCTGGAGGAGAGGGCATGGGCACTTCCAGAAAAACGGCATAAGGGTTTCTGTCTTCCCGCGTGGAACGGCTGGAGAACAAATCCATTTTAGAGGACGGGTCCTCGATTTATTCCCCGACTCAGTGCGAACAAACGGCTGATAGACAATATATTCTTCCCAGTGGGGATGAGCAAGCAAAAGAAAAACATCAGTGTTTCATTCCCTATGGAAGCGGCCGTGCAGGCATCAAGAAGGGAAGCGTTCTACTCATGGAGTTCAGCAGAGAATAGGCTGCTGCTGCTGCTGCTGCTTGAAAAGAGGCAAGATTACAAATTAAATGCCCACCCCCAATTTCCTTTGTGCCCTCTCCCCAGCTTTTCACCCTCCCCCTTCATGTGCCAGCCCTTAAGTGAGGGGGAGAAAAGAGCTCCCGGCTGCACTAAGGAGCCAAGCAACCCCCCCCCTTTTCGATTGCCTGCCTCTCTGCCGGCACAAGCTGTTTCACATTCCGCTTGGGAGAAGAGTCATCTTTGGGAGGGTGGAAGCCACGAGGAGGGGCATCAGCCTGGGGGCTGCCACTGGCTGGATCAGCACAGACAGCCACTGCAAGGCAGGCCTTTGCCGGGGCGCCCTGGAGAGACGCAGCCCCCTTCTCCAGGAAAGGCTTCTGCTGCTGCAGTGCCCGCCCCCTTATCTGCTCTTGCGTGTCCCCTCTTGTGCCAAGTACATGCATGTGCGCTGGCCACTTCCATCTACTTAATGCTCATTCTCTGCTGGATGGAATTCACTGGTCTCTGCCCAAGAGCTCCTTCCACGTGTGCAAGGTGGGGGCATCTGGTGACTCAGCTACGAGCCTGGAAGGCCCAATTCAGACGTTCAGCCCTGAAAATCACTGGATGACTGCCACAGTCTAGGACAGCCCACTCCTGTGGAAGAAAGGGTGGCACAGGAGCACAGCTCTAAGGAAGGCAGCTGCCCAGGGGCAGAGGGGGAAGGAGAGCCAGGTAGGGCGGCAGCAGCAAGGAGGGAGCAGCCTGGAGAAAGGCCCACCCAAACTAGCTCCCTTCCCAGCAAAGTACTCCTCTGGGATAAAGGCCTCCCTTGAGGGGGAATGGCTGCTCAAGCATACGAGCAGGGAATTACTACATAAAAAGGGACCAGGGGAAGAGGGATAAAAGGCCCCAGCTGGAGGGGGTGAGGAGGCAATGAACTGAAGGCTGGGAGAAGGCTATGGGGAGGCAAGCTTGGTCCTATGCAGGCACGAAGGTGCCATGTTTTCTGAAGCCTCTGGAACATGGCAGTCGTGGCCTAATGGAGCCAGGAGGGGCTTTTCCCACCTAACCCAGTTAGCCGGACTAACCCCTGGCTTAACCCTGATGGAAGGGTGCAGTGGCCAGGACAGGAGCCTAAGGAGCTGGGGAAAGGATCCAGACAGGGACAGCAGCCCTAGCAGCAAGGAGAGAACAGGTGACAGGGAACAACTGTGTGCTGGGTTGGGCCACAGGGCGGTGATTATCTGCTGGAGTTGGGAATGTGAAAGAAACAAGTCATTAAAAGTGCAGGCTTCAGTGTTCTTGGGTGTTCCCTTGTCTCGGACCCCGTGGAGAAAAGACGGCCCTTTTCCAGGGGAACATGGCCTGAGCCCCGGGGGCTTCATAATAACCTTTAAAAAGCCACTCTCATTCAGCTTTTGTCCTGCCAGCTGTAATATGGGGGATAATGATCCTGGCCTACTCTACAGGGCTGCTGTAAGGGGGTGGTGAGGTATCGCAAGTGAAGCACTTTGGGAAAACGTTATGTTTATTGTTGGGCACGGAACTTTTTAGGAAACCCATGTCCCAGCTGCTATTCAGACTGCATGGTGGTGCGAAAGAGATGGCGCCCTCCTCCGCCCAAAGTACAAGCTGGTGTGAAAGCAGGATCATACACTTCACTACTCATTCGGGGTGCAGTCCAAAGCTATTAGTAGCACAGGGAAGGGGGAGGTTTGCTACTAAGCACCAGGGAATGCGGAAGGGCTGCACCAACTAGGATCTAGAACTATACATTGTACAGCTCTCAGATCAGAATCTCCCAACGCTTTTCCAGACTCAATTATGAATGTTAAGCAAATATTGTCTAGGTTTTTGGGGGTGGGAGGCGAATCTTATCATTTAGATTTCAGTGGTCTGGAATTTGGAGGCAGGTGAGACAGGGGAGTAGAGCCTAAAGGCTGGAGGAACAGGCCACAAAAAGAAAAAACAGTAAGCTAGAAGGGAACATTGTGGCCCAGAAAAGCTATCTGCTATCTATAACAACAACAACATTCGATTTATATACCGCCCTTCAGGACAACTTAACACCCACTCAGAGTGGTTTACAAAGTATGTTATGATTATCCCCGCAACAAACACCCTGTGAGGTGGGTGGGGATGAGAGAGCTCCAGAGAGCTGTGATTGACCCAAGGTCACCCAGCTGAATTCAAGTGGAAGATGCAGCTCTCCTGGCTTCTGAATCTTTGCCAGATATTATTTGGAGGGAGAAACAAAGGCCCAGTCCTGGTGTACTCCATTCTTCAAGTGCCTGCTCCCACACACCTCAGCTAGAAGGGTGGCACTAGTGAGACAACTGCAGAGCCCCCTATCGCAACTCACCTCTGCTCCACTGAGCTGTCTTGGCCCTGGTAGCAGCTCCTGAGGAGTTTTCCAGAGCTGGCATTAAACATGTGGCTCTGCAAAAAGCTAGCTGCCCTTGCAGCCCGGTCAACATATTCTTTCTTGCCCAAGATGGCTCCACTCTGAGCGAAGCCAGAAATCATCAGCCCTGAGAAGGGAAAGGGGCACATGGTCAGACTCTAAAAATGACACCAGACAGTGGTCAGCTTGACATCTTCAAGTCCTCTATGAGAAAATCTATTTCTCCTGACATTTCAACACACTCGGAAAACAGGTCAGAGGCCATCAAATCTCCCTACTGAGTTGGAATAAAGTCTAGCCAGTTGACACTAAAATGGCTGCTTACAGAGGTGGCTCTTAATATGAACTAAATGAAAGATGAATACAGACCACCATTTACCAAGTGATAACTTACCAGAATGAAGGGTTACCAATTCTGGCAGGGGAAATTCCTGGAGATTTGGGGGCAGAGCCTGGGAGGGCAGGAACGGGCACTTACCTTGTGCCTTCTCTGTGTGTTTTTTCTCCCGGCGCTTGTGTGAAGATGTCACTTTCGGAAGTGATGTAGTCACACAGTGCTCCGGACAGGGCCGATTCTTTGAGAATCAGCCCCAAACAAAGCGCAAAAGCATCTCACAGTCAGCTCAACGATGTCATTTCCAGAGTGACATCATCGTGCCCGCTGGGAGCACGTGCCATGCAAGTTCCCAGGGTGCCTGCTGGTGGGGGCCAATCTCCAGGCAGCCCAAAACCTCCCGCCAGCCGCGCAGGTAAATCACTGGGAGATTGTCTGACACTGGCGGGCACTAGGGTTGCTAGGTTCCTATATTCTCCTGCTGGAAGCGGGGGGGGGGGGACCTGGCACTTACCTCGTGCTGGCAGAGCACGCACACTCCAGCGCCCATGCAATGACATCACTCCCGGAAGTGATGTCATCACACTGGCCACGGGAGCACTCCCGTGCTCTGCGCAGGGCCAATTTGGCCCCGAATGAAGCGCAGGAACGCTCCCGCAGCTGGCACAACAACTTCACTTCCGGGGGTGATGTCATCACGCAGATTCCTCGGGAGCTTGCCACCTCCTGCTGACCACTGGTGAGTCAGTGGGCAAGGAGGCAAACGCCCAGGAGTTTGCTCACCATTGGTGGGTACCTGGGAACTCTAGCAGGCACCTGGGATCCCTACCCATAGTACTCTGTTGTGAGGAGAATTCTGCCGTTCTTCTCCTCCCAACTTGGCAGAAACAATACATGCCAAAAGAGTGTACATGTGTAGAAGTTACCCCTTGGCAATCATCTGCTTTTAGCCATACAAAAGGAACCTTGGTGGCTCTCATTACTTATCCCAATACTTTTTTTTTTTGTGAGCCAAACTCATTTCTGAAAGAAGACCCCATGAATTCTGGAATGATTTGCTAGACAGAGGCATTCTCTCAGGAGACAGGCATGTGTCAACAGTTTCTCCCATTATATTTTCATGGATTTTCATTCTATAAGGGACAGTAGTGCCCCCGTGTGTTTTAGGAAGACGAGAAACCACAAAAACACAATCGTATCAGTTAAGGAAGACTCTTCCAAAGCCTCCATGAGGAAAACAAGAGAAAGATTTTGCTGCCCCCTCGTGGTAGATAGGAGAACGTTTTCAGAAAACAGTTCTCTTGTGCGTGATGGAAGAGGGGGGACAGCAACCATCAGACTATTTTGGTCATATCAAAGAATTAGCGATGACTTCCCGCTACTCCATAACTTGCACAACACTTACCTTGGGACAGAAAAAGAAAACCTAGATTTGATAAGATGGTACAGTCTGATTGCCTGCCAGTTATCATTTCCCTGACTAGAATACCATCTTCCCACAGAGCTATATGCAATATGATCAGATGCACACACCTACACAGGTGCATCAAGCGTCAGTGAGATCAGTCCCAAAAGACCCACAAAGAATGCTTACCGTTCCATGATGCAAGCATCTTGGTGTCCAGATGGGGCCGCGGTCGCTGCCCCCGTGCTTTATAAAGTTTTTCCCTGCTCTTAGCAAGCAATGCCTTCAGCTGCTCCAATCCCAGTCCAAACCTAGCAGCGGTAAGCTCCAAGGAATACTGAACTATGAGGACATTTTTCCCTTTTAGTTCATTGTGAGGGTCCTAAAACAAAAACCCAGCATCAGTGAACAAGACTGGAAAGGATACTCTCATGTGCTAACATCCTCCCTCCCTACAAGCCTACTACTGATACAGTGCTAAATCTAGGTTGAGATTGTTGTTGTTGTTATTATTGATGATGATGATGATGATGATGATGATGATGATCAACTGCACTTATAAACCATTCTTCTAGACAGATTAACTTGTGGAATGAACACTAACTTGTTCACCCCATTCAGAGCAGTGAACAAGTTAGTGTTATTATCCCCACAATACAGCTGGGGAGCTGGGGCTGAGAGGAGTGGCTGACCCAAGGCCACCTACTGAGCTCATGGCAGTAGTGGGATTCGAACCAGCAGAGAGTGCTAATTCACAGCCGAACCACTTAACCACTGTGCTACAGCACCTCAGATTCACAACCAGAGCATACCCCAGCCTAAGGTGAGTTGCACCAAGACACTTTTCATATAAAATGCTGTTCACTCACAGCAGTGCTGTGTCTAGTTGTTCCGGAGATTCTTCCATTTAAGTTTGTATTGATAAAAAGAATAGGAAAGAAAAAAAAACTCGACACAGGGAAACAGCGCAAAAATAATAAAGAGCAGCATATGCAGTTAAGAACTTCAGAAGTGGATCCCATGATGCAGGCTGGGGTTAAAGGGGAGGAGTGGTTGCATGAGAAAACAGCTGTTCTAAAATATCCTCCACAACACTCCTGTGAACTTATCACAAGAGAACTCTCCTGCCTCTGCTCCCTAAATAATGACATTGTTTCCTCTGAAAACCCAGTCACATGTGAAGTCTACACCAGTCTTTCTAACACTTTCACTCAGGGTTATAATAATAATAACATACTTTGTAAACCGCTCTGAGTGGGTGTTTTAAGTTGTCCTGAAGGGCGGTATATAAATTGAATGTTGTTGTTGTCGTTATTATTAACAGCCCAGTTAATTCTGAAGTCCAGTCTCAAATAATTTTCCTCAGCAAAAGCTTCCTTCTGCTAAGTAGAGGCTGATGCTGCCTAGGCAGGAAAATCTCCTCTCTCTCTGTGAACACACCTCTCTCTTTCTAAGAACCTTTTCTTTTAGCCCAACAAAGGCAGATGTCACTCACATTATCCAGGTGTCTTCCACAAAAGGAGTGTTTCTGATCGGGGTGAATTACGTTGTCCGAGCACTGAATACTATTATTGGGGAAAATTTGATCCTTCCTCTGGTAACTGAATGTTCTGAGAGTATAACTTGACATGGATTCTTTTTGGCATCAAGCTTTTCCAAATTTGTAAATAATCATAACCTGCTTTCAGTATCCCAAGTGCTTTCCATACATTACTTTGTAATCCTAACAGCCCTGTAAGGTAGAGCAGTATTGCAGACAGCAGCTGAAAGAAAGAACAGCTTGCCTAAGGCTACATGACGGAGGAAAGATTTGAACCAGGGACCTCCAGCCACAGCCACCATGTGACACCTGTTCTCCCTTCTCACATCTCAAATATTTTCTTCAGTCTGACAACTCATTTGCACACTGAGTTGACATTCAAAGGCAGGAAGGATGTTGAAGCCATGGAAACCAACCTCTCTGGCATCATCTCTCCCCTATGGCCAGAGTACCATTAGGCTCACCAGTATATCATTTTTGCCAGGAGGACATTCCTGTGTGTTCCGGAACATGGGGGAGAACGTCACACAGACAACCATCCACATATTTACGTCCTAACTGATATGTCACTGTCGGGGCAAACCAGGATGTGGGTTGCTTAGCAGAATTGGGCAGGGGGGTATACTAAGGACAAACTGGCAGGGAAAGCAAGCAGACGAGGCAGGAATCCGGAAGAACCAGGGCAGTCAGGCCAAAGTATCCCACTGTCAATTTTATACACAGCCAAGGAGTTTGAAGTGTCGACTGTCTACCAGCTTGCCAGCAGCCACATCCTGCTTCCATGTATAGGAGCTGGTGGAGGATGAGAGCCAAAGAAAGCAGGGACATTCCAGTGGCCTCAAGTGAGCTCGCATCCCAAGGCAGTGCATGGCTGAGAAGGACCAATTCCCAACAGCCACGTGACCTTATTGATCGCTGTAACTAATGTATGATTATTCGTCAGAAACATAGCTAGTGTTATCTAGGCAATACACAACAACAGTACAGGATGAAGGCATGGCATCTGAGAGAAAAAAAGGGAAAAATTACTGGAACTGGGAAAAAAATGTTTTCCTACTGAAAACCTCTACTAGGCCACACACAAAAATAAACAAGTTTTGTTTCAGACCTTGAAGGATGGAGAATAAGTCACAAAACAGCTCACACGTGTTTGTGAGTTCCAAAGTTTGCACGCTGACTCACTTGGCAAGCTGTTTCAGCAGCAGATTGCGTAGCAGTCTGGGGAATACTGTTTCTTAGCAGTGGAGCTACTAAGTTCAGGAGCAGTGCCTAGAATAAGGCTGCAAAAATGTCATCAGCACCTATTGGTTAGCACCTGTGACATCACTGGCCACGTGACACATTTAGGTTACACCTCTCCTCCCGTTTTACCTTCATTGGATTCACATTACCATCCTCCTTAACCCCATAGTGATGCATAAAGACATCTGCTGTGGTCTTTCTCTCTGGGATTCCTTCAACTGGGTCTGGTAGAACCCACCGGATCTCCTCAGCTGTCCACACACAGAATGCCCCTTCTTGCTTCTCTTTTGACTGGAGAGAGGGGTAGGAATCGGCATCTTCTGCACTGTAGAACCCTCCTGACTGAAAACGAAAGCAGCAGCATTGGAATATACTCAACACCAAGTACCCCAGGCCCTGTCCACTTCCCAAGCACAGAAGCCACACTGACCAAGGAGCAAGAGTTTGGCTAGGAAGCATACTGAACGGGAAGTCTAAGTCATTTACATGATTGTGACCATGCCACACAACATTTAAACATTGTAGCCACATTTCTGATTTTTAGACTTGCAGCTTTAATTTTAAAAAAGGAATTATCTATACCTCAAAGCTGCCAAAGAACAAACATCAGTTGACCCAATCAGGCCTCTGTGTACCACAATGCATTGCAAAGGCGGCCTGAGGCAGTCACCCAGACAACCAGGGGCTCCTTGAGTTTTGCTATCTTCTTGAAGAGCCAGGAGACAGCAGGGCTTCCCTGACTGGTTAACTGCCATGTTTTAGCTCTTTTTAAGTTGAAAGCAACTAATAAACGCATTAAATAACGTATTAAATAAATCACTTCAGATGACACCAAACTGCATTCTTGGTTATCCTGCTTCTTTGGACCAATCTCACCCTCTCCTAGTCCCAGTGTAGTTATTGGTTACCTCCCATTTTCTCTTCCACTCCCGCCAAAAAAAAATCTCCAAAGAACTCTAAAACATTCATGGTTACTTGTCCTCTGAAATATTTCAAAGCTATTTGAAGTTGTTTCATGGTAGAAACAGTTCTACACCATTTGCAACTGACCAGACGCTCTGGCTGCCTAACCAGGCCGAGCCAGGCAGCAAAAAACAAGATGTCGGATCGAGTTCAGAGTGAGCCACAGCCACTCATGACTGGTGGACTGCCTTCAGCCTGGTGGGCCGCAAGCTGTACAGTGCTACAAAAACTAGCATCAAAGGATAAGAAACGCTTGAGAATGCTTCCGTCGTTTAAAAATGGCCAGCCTTACGGAATCAGCTGTTGCCATGGTGAAGCAGGCAAGACACCTTGGGAAAATGGGGCAAGGGGATTCCACTACCCTCCAAGCAGGCAGTCTTTGGTCACAGTTCCCCAACTGCATCTGATGAAGTGGGCTTTGACCCACAAAAGAATATGGCATGGTGTATTCGGCAGCCTTTCCGGTACAAAAGGACTGTGTGATTTTTTTTTTCTGTAAGACATTAACATGGCTGCCCCCCCTCACCCAGAATCCCTGTTAAGGCAGAGGTCTGCAATCTGTGGCTCTATATCAAACAAATGTGGCTCAATATAAAACAAAGTACGTCTAATTAAAGGGGAAAAAATCAAATGTTTATGTTAAGGTATTTTGTCGGGGGTGGGAAGGTAATAGAACAGCCAGTTAGTGAAGAATGGCGGGTAAAGATTTTTATAGATCTAAAGAGCTTCTCTGAGATGCTGTACAGAAAGGAAAATGATCAGGGGGGAGGGGGGGAACAGCTGCCAGTAATCCAAGAGAAAACCATGTACAGATCTATGTCAGTTGCACTAAAACACTTGCACAGGGTGCTCCTGGGTATATTTATCACTTATTGTGAGACCTTCGGTGTGCCAGCCCAAATAAAAAACTCTAAACAACCATGGAAACTTTTGGGATTATTAATCAACATGTCAGTTATTAGTGATGTTATTTTATATAGCTTCAGTTAGACTGCCTTATACTGGCTCTTTGTTGATCTGTTGCTCTGAATGTTGATGTAGTTGGGCTCTCTAATTAGAAAAGATTGCTAACCCCTGCCCTAGGGAATGCTGTCTTAGGGCTGAAAGATACATTAGCTGCAAGTATATATAAGAAAATCTCCGAAGCTGCTTCTAAACACAGAGGCTTTGGGAGGATACAACTTGCAGCTGAGAAGTTCTGGGTGCTGGAGGTGTTTATGTGGTCCCATACTCGTTGCTTCTCCATCTCCCCACTCCATCTCCGTGAAGTTCTATGCATATTTTCCTAGAAGTAGCCACTATCAGGGGTTTATTTTGTGCGTGTTGTGCATCATGTGTCATTTGGCCCTAAGTTACTATATAGCTTTAAAACAAAATGTTCTTTCATTTCTGATGCTTTTAAAATCCAGCAGAGATAGTTCCAGGGTTTTATGGAATTAACTCCAGGACGTACTGCGGGGAGTAACAGAGGGTGCCCTATGTCCAATTGAAAGCATAGAGTGCAACTATAAGACTGAAATCTTCAGGTACAATCAAGGACTGAACTGACTGTAGTTGCATCCGTTCACCATGGAGGGTGGAGACTCAGAGCCAAGCTACAAGTGATGCCCGACACAGGTTAGACACTTGTCAGCTTCCCTCAAGTTTTGATGGGAAATGTAGGCATCCCGGTCTTGCATCTTGGCTCTCCATTTAATTGAAGTTTACAGAGCGGCAGTTTATGGGAGGGAGAACATGTGGTCAGGAGGGGAGTGCAGGTGTCAGGCTCTCGCTGAGCACCCCCCTTCCCCTCCGCTCGGTGTGTGTGGGGGTCTGTAAACTTCAATTAAATGGAGAGCCAAGCTGAAAGACCAGGATGCCTACATTTCCCATCAGAACTTGAGGTAAGCTGACAAGTGTCCAACCTGTGTCAGGCGTCACTTGTAGCTTGGCTCTCAAAAGACAAACAGAGATCCTGATGAGGTGACTTACCCTGTCACTCAGATCCCGGGAGACGTAAAGCAGAATGTCTGCAGCAACATCGGCAAAGAATTCCTCACCAGAAATCTGTTTTAAGAAAGACACAAAATAGATTTTATTCCAAATGAAATGGCAAATGAGGAAGAAGGGAGGGAGGTCAATAAGATATACTTGAAGTTTGCTATTTAAAGTGTGTAGGGGGGGGAGAGAAGGTTGTTAAATCCACAGTGAGACCAGAGGGAGCATAATTTGTCCATCAGGATCTCCAAAGCGCACAACTGTAACAAAAAGTAGAAATAGTTTTAGGTGGGTGGTCGTGTTGGTCTGCAGTATTACAACAGGATTTGAGTCCAGTGGCACCTTAGAGATCAAGGTTTTCAGAGTGTAAGCTTTTGGGAGTCAGAGCTCTGAAGAAGGCGTCTGAGGTGAGAGCCAAGCTACAAGTGACGAATGACACTTGCCTGGCAAGTGAACAGACTCACGTGAATTCCTCCCTGTTCACTTGCCATTCACTTGCGCTCCACTTCTTTTGTTGCATTATATGCTCACTCCTTATTCTTATATGTAATACTGTATGTTATGTACGTGGTTTAGATAGTGGGGGTGGGGGTTTTTTTTGCTGTTGTGTTTGAAAAATAAATAACGTGTGTTTTTTTTTTTTAAAGAAAACTTTGAGTAGCAGAAATGGCGATTGCTGGGCAGGATCACAGCCTGGCTCATTTTGCTATGATATGCTGCTAAGCCTAATGAATAAACGAGCGCACTGGGGTGGAAGGGCTCTAGTCTTGTTCTTGGTTCTGCAATGATACATCGGGTGAAGTCATTTCCTAACTCAGAAATAAACAGCAACACAAATAAATACCGTTGTGGTTGCTGCAATCCGCTTGCTTTCCCATTTCTCCATGACTGCTCCGCTAACACGCATCCTATACAGCTCCTGCCCCCAACTGCCCTCAGTGATCCTTCCCCCCACCTATCCCAGCATGCCCCCCTCCTTTTTTTTGGCCGCAACCAACATTTTGGACTAAACCAGGAACACGGTGCAAACTTATTCTGATTTTTCTGGTCTGCACAATTTGTTCTTCTTGATCGCAGAGCAGGGATAAACGACCAGGATTCTCACCTACATGTAGACTTATCTTAAGGCTATTTCATAAGGTTAATGAGCTGTGACCATCACGGTGCCAAGAGCAGGATGTGAAAGGGAGGCAGCCAAGATCATCATAGGCTAGGGAGGAGACTAGCACAGGCATAGCAGAAGCTTTCTTGGCTTCTGTATCTCGTACTCAGAGCCGAGCTGCATCGGGGCAGCCAGGTAACGGGCAATTAAAATCAGTGCGGGAAAGGAGAGCGGCTTACTTTCAAAGCTCTCACCTCCTGCTATGGCCAGCAGCACCTCTTGCTGAGAATCCAGAGGAGTCCTTTTTTTAAAAGGCTTCTGCATATGCCATTGATGTGACGAGAAAGTTGAGGGGCATTACTTACCTCCGCCTCAGGCTTCCCTCTGAAAAAAGTCTCCCCACCTCTGTCAAGTGTTCTTAAGTTCCACTTGCCGAGCAAAAGCGGGAGGGCAGTTGGATACTCCTAGGGGACATTTGGGGACATTTTGCTGGGACGGTTTGTGTGGGGAGTGGTACAGCAGGAAGCAGATGGCACAAGCTGCCCACGCCCAACATTTCCCAGGGCAAGCAATCGTGGCTGACGTCTCAAGAAAACGCATTCCGTCTCAGAATGCGTGCACCACAGAGGAGTCGTAATACTCCTTGCTCCACTGAACCATTTCTTGTTTCTCTCCCCCCTGAACAACCCTGCACATTCAACAACGCACAAAATGACAGCTCTATGTGTTTGTCTCAGTTTTCATTATACTCCCAAGGTGCCATACTATTACCAAGAATAATTTCTAGATGAAAGAAGAAAACCCTGCATGTACCTTGTTGCCATCTCCATGTACTGTCATAGGCAGCTTGACAGGAACAAGGAAGCCAAGAAACCTTTCAATTTCCTTTCTTTTACACTGGATTAATCATGGAACTGGGTTCAAGAAGCTCCATTTCTGTCTACATCTGTGTCTTTTCACCTAATCTCCTCAAAACCTGTTAACTCACATTTCCTGAGCTATGGAGGGGGAGGGGAAGTTGAAGGGCGTTCAAATACTTCTCTCAGTTGTCTGCTAATTGTGAATCCTATCTCGAGTCCTGGGCACACTGAATCTCAATGTATGATTCAGATCATGAAAGATATAATACTCCCTCCAAATGATACAGTCTTGTTTTGCTCTTTGGGCCTGAAAGCTGTTGTGGTGATGGTTTGCGAGTGCAGTGTTAAGTTCCCATACGTGGCACCACGGAATAAATAACATGAATGCAGAAAGCTTAGAAGGAGAGAGTAGTCGTGATATTGATCAGAGAATTGTAGTATTTCTGTTCCCTGGAACGTCTGACCTTATTGGGATAAAAACATGCCAAGGCGGCTACTTCGAGAATAATATAGAACTGAGAAAATGCACCCAATTTCTCCTTTCTCTCCAAGGTGTGTCCGCATAATGTCCTGCTTTTGTTCCACTCTTTGTTGAGATGAGCCCTCTTTATATCACCAGCATGTATCCAGCCATGCATTTCCTCTGCCATCATGTCTGATTGTGAATGAAAAGGTGGTGATTTCCATCGAGTCCCCCCTTCTTGCTGCAGATTCCCATTGTGCCTCCTATGTCATTCCCAGGGGTCCTTTGACCTCCCAAGGAAGTCCTGCTCTGCGTTGGTTGGATACACACTGCCAGTTCTTTCTGGCCCTCTTCTACAAGCCCCCAGATATTGCTTAGGGCGTTTGTGAAGGAATACCTGAAATGCCTTGGCGTAGGCTGCTGCCAGCTGCCCCTGATCATACAGCATCTTCTCAAAGTGAGGGACGTGCCAACGCTGGTCTGTGGAGTAACGATGGAACCCCTGCAGGAAAGTGGGTGCGAATAGCTTTGTTATCATTTCTCCCTAGCTGAGACTGCGGTTAGATCTTGTTTTCAGCTGAACATTCTCTGCTTCTAAATATATATACACACATACCTCTGACCAACTTACGTGTTACATTTTCTCCAGGGATGTCCCTGAATCAGGTAGAGATGCACGTCCTGAAGTGCCGTGATTCAGATCAGGAATGTGGCACACAGTGAGAGAGGCTTAGACCTCCCCCCACCATGCCATTTTATCTGAAACGACCCTGGGGAATGTTACTTACTCCACTGTGGACATGTAAAGCATAGTTCATCAGTACATGCGCAGCCTCCAGTGGATGAAGTTAACACCCTCCCAGGGCTTTTTCAAGTTAGTAACATGGCATGGAGAAAAATCTAATGTGTAGTAGGCCCGCAGAATTTGCAGCCAGGTCTACCTAACAGAGTGATTCCAAACTGGCCAGGGTCCACCAGAGGCTCCTTGTGCATGGTTACGTCTAAGGGTGAAGTGAAACCACTAATGTGAATGAGACACGCCAAAGCCTGTGATGATGTGATGCTTGGGCACAACAGAACTGCCATAATACCCACCAGCAAAGATGGGAACAGAATTACAGGTGCATGGCAAATGTGGGAGCCGACATACCACATTCTGCTTCCTGCAGAGACCGGAGATGATATACTGTAAGCTTTCTTGTCGCTGTTCCCTGTGGTAAGGTAGCACTGCAATCCCAAACACAGTTACAACCTTCGAAGCCAATGGACTTAGAAAGTTGTTAACTCTGTTTAGGATTGCACTGTCAGTCAACCATTCCTTCCTTTGCCTATCTTGTTGAGCAGCCCAAATGCAGTCTTGTTAGAGAATCTGGCCCTAGTAAGCATAGACTATATTGACATGGGAATATCTGTGGCTGGCAATCAAGCCATTCTCAGGATTGGCCAGTGCGGGGGGGGGGGCAGTTGCCTGAGGACCAGAAGATCACTGGAACAGGGTGTCTCTAACCACCCTGATCCACATGATAGATGGAGTTATCTTTTATTGAACCAGCTTATCCAATAAACCAACCCAGGGATCTTATCTTCAGACATATAACTCTGGCTCTTCTTCTAAACTATAGTTTGTATTCTTCCATGATGCTGGGCTTGTTGGCTTTACTTTTATATCTATTTCTTGACCTTCCTCAAGGTGGATGATAAAGAGGTAGAATCGAAAGCTACAAATGGAATGCGTAGGAATTGGAGCAAAGGCTACTAGGTCCTGAAGTACCTGTGGATCCTTTAGTGAAGCTTGTGAAGAAGTGAGCAAGCACTCTCCAACCTCCTTACCTGGGCAATATGATCATGAATCCCACCATATGCCATCATCTTGAGTGTGTGCAGTGCCATCTGCAGTGCCCGTGCCCCTTCAGACGTTGACCGGCGAAGAGCCCAATATGAAAAGAGGAAATTCAAGTTGACTGAAAAACAAAGATTCCGGATCAGCTGCTTTTGACATTCTACTCTCTCCTTCTGGGATTGCTGGACTAGAAGATTGTGAACTAACCTGGAGTAGGAAATTTGGGAGACTCTGAGAATCCACCATATTCTTCATCATAGGACTCCGACAGCTGTTGGAAACATCTGGCCGTCACCTCTTGTGAGGATGGGGGAACTTCCTCCCCTCGCACACCCACATCAGTTCTGGCTAACAGTGCAGACATAATTTTCTGGCTGTTTTCCAAAAGAGTAGTTTTGTTCCGTTTCCACTGGGGAAAGAAGAACCAATTAAAAGCTATAGTTTTTCTACTAATTACTCATGACCTCTGCTGCCTCCAACTATTTCTGTCCTTGGGAAAGCTGGAATCCTTTTCTAACCTGGTATCAAGGCAAACCATGTTAGAATACTCCAGAAAAGTCCCTGGTTTGCCCTCAAGGATATTGTTCCCACTTCTGTGTGTGTGTGTGTGTGTGTGTTATGTGCCATCAAGTCACCTCCAACCTATGGCAACCCTATGAAGGAAAGACCTCCAAAATGTCCTATCATTAACAGACTTGCTCAGATCCTACAAACTGGAGGACGTGGCTTCTTTTATCGTTTTAGGTCTTCCTCTTTTCCTACTGCCTTCCACTTTTCCTAGTATTATTGACTTTTCCAGAGAATCTTGTCTTCTCGTGATGTTATCAAAGTATGATCGCCTTAGTTTCGTTCCCACATATGAATTGAGAAAGGAGGTTGCAGAATGCACTCTACATTACAAACAAAAGACAAGTAGATGCATCTTTTTAAATATTTATTAGCCACAGTTCTACTTTGAAGGAACTCAAGGCAGCTTACAATATAAATAAAATAACAATCATAAAATAAATAAAACAAAGTCTAAACACACACTTTAGGGCTGCCAAGAAACATAAAAACAAAGTCACTTTAGATCAATGCTAAATAAAAACATCTTCAGCTGCCTCCTGAATATTGGCAGTGAAGAGCTAGATGCCCCTGCCTGGGGATGCTGTTCCACAGTTGTGGGACCCTCTTTCATATACCCACCACCAGGAGAGCTTCTTTAGCTGATGGGATAGTCAGGTGGCCTCTCCCAGTGATCTTAATTCCTGGGCAGGAACATATGGAGAAGATACACTGGTCTCAAGCCTTATAGGGCTTTAAAGGCCAAAACCAACACTTTGAATTGTGCTCGGCAGCAGACTGGTGGCCAGTGTAATTGCTTGGAGTCACATGCTCCCAACAGCTTGTCCCAACCAGCAGTCTAGCCACAGTATTCTGCCCTAGCTGCAGCTTCTGAACACTCTTCAAGGGGAGCCCCAAGTAGAGCACATTGCAATAGCCCAGTCTAGATGTAACCAACACATGAATCACTGTGGCTAGATAGGATTGAACCAGGAATGGGCGCAGCTGACACACCAACCCAAGCTGGGCAAAAGCACTTCAGACCACTGCAGCCACCTGGTTTTCCATGCTGCAAAGCTGGCTTTTCAAGGGAAGTATGCCTCCATCCAAGACAGGAGAGATCTCAAGTTCCTGGTCTGCCTTTCTACTAACCCAGCATTGGGTTGGGATTCTTGTGAGGGTTCAGCTTGTTTGCCCTCATCCTGCCCATTACTGACGCCAACTACCCGTTCAAAACATCAACAGCATCCTTGGAATCAGGTGGAAAAGAAAGGTAGAGCTGGGGCTCATCTGCATATCGGTGACATTGCAGCCCAAACCTCCTAATGATGATCTCTCCCAGTGGCTTCACAGAGATATTAAACATCATAAGGGATAAGATTGAACCTTGCGGAAACCCGCAGGCCAAGAGGCATTCAGCTTCTCAAAGAAGCATGGAGAACCAGGCTTTAAAAGAATGGTGAGGAATCCATCCAGATAGATACGGTTCCAAAGTTTACTACAGGGTAAATGGAGACATGGCATATAATAACAACAACAACAATATTCAATTTATATACCGCCCTTCAGGACGACTTAACACCCACTCAGAGCAGTTTACAAAGTATGTCGTTATTATCCCCACAACAAAACACCCTGTGAGGTGGGTGGGGCTGAGAGAGCTCTGATGGAGCTGTGACTGACCCAAGGTCACCCAGCCGGCTTCAAGTGGAGGAGTGGGGAATCAAACCTGGCTCTCCATATTAGAGTCCTGCTGCTCTTAACCACTACACCAAACTGGCTCTACTATGAAATGACAACTTAACTGAAAGCCACCATTAAAAAAGGTATCAAAAGAAGAGAGGAGTCGTTGATTTGCATAAGCTAATTACTCATTTACTATAAAACTTCCACATACTTTGCCTAAATAAAGAGAACCCTAGTGGTGTCATCCTAAGCACGGTTACAACCTTCTAAATTCATGCCCACAAAAGGACTGTAGTTCTGTACTGTACTGCTTAGACTGTACTGTAAGTCATACCTACTGCACGTGCAACACTTTCTCTGTAGTCCCATGTTGGATGTATCCACTATGAGATTAAGGGTGATTCCGCACGAATGGTTTTCCCTGCTTCAGCTTCTAAATGACCTCGATTTTTTCTTGTGTTTCCACACGTGGGAAGGCAATCCTAGCAGCAGATTCGAAATCACTGCACGTTTTGTCAGGTTTTTTCCCATCCTGCTTTCCCCCGACTTATTTGTCCATGCGCAGCAGATTAGGGATTTTAATCATGCAGAATTCTTTATCTGATGTTCTCCCCACCCTTGCTCTTTTCTCTCGCCCTTCGAATCAACTTAATTTGATTGGCCAATCATGTTTTCTAAGCTACACCCACTACCCTTTCCCTTCCCCCTTTTTTTTTTAAAAAAAAAATGTAAAAAAACGTTGCAACGTTTCTACAAATCTATGCAGAAACATATCCTGTGTCACATGACAACAGCTGACCAATAATGGGTCCATTTTACAACATGCCAAATTTGTTACTTGTTGCTCGCTGACAGCTGACAGCTTCTGAGGTAGAGTGAAAGTGTGATGGAGGGACTTCAGTATTCAACTAGTGGTCTAGGCATTTCATGGAGGGAGAAAGAGACCGTCCTCAACACAACACCTATCACTAAACCACACTGCTCACGAAGAAAGCGGGAAAGATAGACACGGGGTCATTGGTAACAATTTTCCCTCCAAATGTCAATAGCCAATACTCTTCCACAATATCGGTGGGAAGTGCTCTGGCCTGTCCAATATGTTTATTTGATGCAACATTTATGTGTAGCAACATTTTTTTGTGAGAATTTTTTTTCTAATGTGTTGGTTTGATGCAACGTTTATGTGTAGCAACGTTTTTTTTGTGAGAAATTCTTTTCTAATGTGTTGGTTTGATGCAACGTTTATGTGTAGCAACTTTTTTTGTGAGAATTTTTTTTCTAATGTGTTGGTTTGATGCAACGTTTATGTGTAGCAACGTTTTTTGGGGGGGGGGGGAATAAAAAAAAAATGAAGATGTGCATCATTCGACACTTCCCCCGGAAAAAGCTATGAGGAATCGATTTTTATCCTGTCAAAAATTCCGCATGATGGACTTTGAGCCGATGAAATGTGCGAAACAAAAGCCTAATGTGGAATCGGGGAGAAGTGGATTCGTAGGACTCCACCGCGGCATGACTGCTCAGAAAGTCTGATCAAAACTGATCATGTGGAATCCCAATAAAAGAGGCCTTTCTTAAGATGGAGGTGCTAATTTAAGGGCTGATTCTCATGCTATGGCCTCCACAAGAAGCTGCTGGAAACGTTTCCATGTGGAGGTAACAGTGACTTCACATGACAGCTGTAGCATGCAAGAGCAATTCACTACATGAATCTGTGCTATTGTGTGTGGAGTTTTCCTATCCCTGATGTGCTGTCAACTGGCACAGAAAGTGTCCGTGCAATAGGGCCAATGCACACAGTGCCTTGGCTCAGACATAATGTGAAACCATGGTTTATTTTAGCTATGGTTCAGTTTGTGAAACCAGGGTTTGGATTGCAGCTGATCATTCAAATCCCAGTTTACCTCAACAAATGCTGACTTAATTGCCTTCACTCTTTCTCTGCCTCCCATGCAGAGAAATTCAGCTGGTTTTCCACTCTGCTTTGTATCCAAAGTAGCACCAGAGAAGAAGGCAGAATGTCCACGTTTATGCATTGTGCTGTAGTTAATTACCCACTTTCAAACCAGGGTTTCAAACTGTGGTTTGATGCACCCAAATTTTTAATAGTTACAGTAAAGAGGGCTTTTTACTCAAATAGGAGAGCAGTACTGTAAGGAAGTTGTCTCACAGAGATCCATCAGTAAAGGGATAAGGAAGTATAACAAACTTTACTACTATTGCTGTAAACACTGATGGACCATGAACTCCATTGCTATTGCTGGACAATTTCTATGTTGTTTAATATGTCAGTCGTAGAATTGCTTATGTTCTCTTTCGGCATTTCCTCAGTTTTGTATTGGATTTCTGCGTTGTTTTTTTAATCTTTGCAGATCTGCATGTTTTATTACATGTACCCATTACATGTTTTATTGAAATGTCTTTGATATTGACTGTACTGACTCACACTGTGTAATCCACCTTGAGTGTCAGTGAGAAAGGCGAACTATAAATAACACAAATAAATAATTTAATCACAGTTTCACCAGCTATCTCAACCAAGCCCAGTATTAAAGTTGCCATTGCAACAACAATCACACTAAGGCACTTCCAGCAGCTTTCACAACAACTACAAAGTCAAAATCAGTTGCAAAATGTAAATAGATCTGTTTTTTAACTATGAAAAATGTGAATATCATTAATTAAAGCACTAGACTTTGACAAGTTTCCAGGATTGCACACCAAGATGTAAAAGGGAAGGAGGTGCAGAGGTGACTCATTCAGCCTATAACAACTATGGCACAAATTCATCTCTGCCAAATTTCCCCCCCAAAAAACTACTCCATCAGGCCCACGTTCATTCATGTTTCATGTTAGCCCTTCAACGACTAAAACTAGCACCAGTACCTTTTTAACTTTGTCTCTCTTGTATTATTCAAATGAGAATGCCCACCTCTTGTACAAGCTTGAACTCCATACCTGTTCTAGGATGCGGAGTAAAACGGTCCGAAAGCCAACCTGGTAAATCCCATCCTCTGGCGGAAAGTAGGTCCCACCTACAAATGGTTTGAGATCAGGTGTCAACCATACACTCATTGGCCAACCCCCTCCACTGCTGGTTGCCTGCAGAAAAAGACATGGGATGTATTGGGTTTCTCTTCTCCATCACATTTGGAGACAATGGTTCACCAACAGGTGCTACTTTCCCCAAGTTCCACATCCCCACCTGCACAAAGGTCATGTAAACTTTATCAACATCTGGCCTCTCTTCCCGATCCACCTTGATGCACACAAAGTTCTCATTCAGAATCTGACCGATTTCAACATTCTGGAAGGATTCTTGTTCCATGACGTGGCACCAATGGCAGGTTGAATAGCCAACTGAAAACAGATACAGTCAATTAAAGGAAGTTTCCGTAACAAACAGAGCAATGGATAACTGAAATTAAGAGATGAAAAAGATGTATCAGGGCGGGGGGAGGACGGCAAGGAGAGAGACGATGGCAATTTGTTTCTGCAACTGCACAATTTAAAGGGCTTCGTACAAATAAGGGAGGAGCCGTTTGAAAGCAAAGGGGAGAAGCTACAAACCACAAGGAGGGTTCTAAGTAAAATGGTAGCTTGGTTTCCCAAGAACCACCCAGGTAGCAGAATAACAGCAAATATTTACAACTGAGTTCGTTAAATATAAGAAAAGTTATTGGAAATTCTACATACATTTAAATGATGTTTAAATCATGAATTCTTTTTTTTCCCCACAGAGGCTACAAACTTTTTTTAGAAAGAATTTCTTAATTTTTTTAAGTATTCAAAGATTCCAAAATATCTTTATCCTTCTCCAAATCCCGGCCTGCTTGAAACAGCCAGTTAGAGCTCTTCCCAGAGAACAGGTCCACTATTGATAAAGGGCTGGCTCTCCCTCCATCAGCTAAACTTCTTGTTATCTTCAGATTGCTTATTCGTAAGTAATCCTTGCAGCATCATTTGCCGATGCCAACTGCACACCCACAAAAAACAGCACAAGGGCATTCCAAAAGGAAGGGGAAAGGCTTGCCAGAGAACAGCTGGATGGAAAGAGGGAAGCACATCTGGTAGAGGGGGACCTAATTGGGACCATTTGTAATCTCCAAGCACAAACTTATGTTCTCAGAAGATTTAACATAATGATTGAGCAAATAGGTAGGATTGCTTGCACTGCATGGAAATCTGTGTACATAAATGTCACATAAAATAAAGCCAATCCTTTGTTACCTGACAGAAATATCAACTTATCCTCTCTCTTTGCCTTCTCAAATGCCTCCTGACCCCATGGATACCTGAGAGGGGAAAAACAGAGACAAATGCCAGGATTTACATCTACAGCTCACTCTATTTAATATGCCTACAGTTAAACCAGATTGCAGGGTTTAAACAGACACATTTTCCCAATCCCTGACACCTCTAACTGAGCATAATTACATCTGAGACACTGTTAAACAGCACAATCTGTGGAAAAGATAAGCATACAGAGCCGGTGTTATGAATTGGGATAGCTCTTAGAGCTAAGCTACAAGTGACACCTGACACAGGTTGAACGCTTGTCAGCTTCCCTCAAGTTTTGATGGGAAATGTAGGCATCCTGGTCTTGCAGCTGTAATGGAGAGCCAAGCTGTAAAACCAGGAAGCCTACATTTCCCATCAAAACTTGAGGTAAGCTGACAAGTGTCCAACCTGTGTAAGGCGTCACTTGTAGTTTGGCTCTTTGTAAAGCAGGGCTCCTCAGGTCTATTGGGGAAATAGGATTAGCAGCAGCCAATCATTCCTCTGGGATACGAACCAATTGCTGCCTTGTACACGTTACTTTTTGTCAGCACATGCAAATGAAGGATCCTAGTTGTCTGTGTTCTCATTGGGGGGGTTACTAAAAGGGGGTGACGTTTGGGGTGTATATATCTGGCTCCTTCGGGAGGGCGTGTATATAGTATTTGCAATAAAGTTACTCGTATGAGCTGAAATCACTGCTTGGCTAAAATCAATATGAGCACAAGGCTCAATATTTAATAGCCACAATAGCCCAGACCCAGCCATGAAGCACAAGGCAAGGGACCAATTTGACAGGTGTCACTGGCATAGCTTCAATAACCCTAGCCTCCTTGTACTGTTCAGCGCTCATAGACGTATGAGCCTTGCCACGAACGAGCTACTTGAAGGCACAAGAACCGAGAGCTATGCTAAAACATCTCACCTGCCTAATCCACCAGTCTAAACCTTTGGTTTATTTTCATCCTCTTGGAACAAGTTATGAATGGTTTCATTTATTATTTATTTTGATATTTAGACTTTGTTTTTCTCCTCAAGGGGGGCCCAAAGCAATTTACAATCTTCTCCTCTTGCTTCCCAGTGGAGACTCAAAGTGGCTTACAACATCCTCCTCCATTTTATCCTCCCCTCAGCCCGTTGAGGTATGTCAAGCTGAGAGAGTGCAACTGGCTCAAGGTCACCCAGCAGACTTCCACGGAGGAGTGGGGATTCGAAACTGGGTCACCCAGATCCTAGTCCAACGCTCTAACCACTACACCACACTGGCTCTCTACACAGATGTCTGTCTGCAGTAGAACAGCAAGATTCAAGTCCAGGAGCACCTTAAAGACCAACAAGATTCGGTCTTGAAAATCTTGTTTGTCTTTAAGGTGCTACTGAGCTCAAAATCTTGCTGTTCTACACAATTCTGGCTCTGATTATATATGGAGGAATTATATATGGAGGGAGTGCATATGGCATGAATCCCTATAGTCCAGCAGAAATCAAAATTCTTTTTCTGTTATTTGAACAACAATAAGAAGCATCCCAATTCCTCTGTACGGGCATTTAATTGGAAGGCTGGGTTGCAAAAATGCAGAGACATGCCTTCTGGTTCCATGATCAAAATAACATATAATAATAATAATAATAACATTCAATGTATATACCGCCCTTCAGGACAATGTAATGTCTACTCAGAGCGGTTTACAAAATATGTTATTATTATCCCCACAACAGTCACCCTGTGAGGTGGGTGAGGCTGAGAGAGCTCTGGAAGAGCTGTGACTGTCCCAAGGTCACCCAGCTGGCTTCAGGTGGAGGAGTGGGGAATCAAACCCGGTTCTCCAGATTAGAGTCCCGCCCTCTTAACCACTACAGTAAAATCCTTTGAATAAAAAACAGCCCTGATTGGAGTCTTCAGTGTCATAATAAACTTGTGTCCTTCTCTCAAAACATGTGATGAGACATGCCAAAGTAAATGCCCCGTATTAGACAGATTTACCTTATGTACTTCCTCTTTATATAGCACCGTCACTTTGTATATAGTACTGTATATGTTTTTGTCTATTAGTTTAAGATTCATTTTTTAATTCATTTTGTCAGTTGCTTTAAATTGCCATATGTGGGAGAAAAACAGGGGTATACATGTTTAAATATACAAATAAATAAAGGATTTTTACATGGTCAAAAGACAGGTCCCTGCTCCAAGGAGCTTACAATAAAGATGCAGTCAGAGAGGAAGGAAGAAAGGTTTACAAGAATTTTGTGTATGCAGTTACACATTCATAGGCTTCATTTCCAGTTGGAGATGAAAAAGAGGAACTAAGGAACAGGCTTTGAGGAAGGATTTGAAAGATGAGAGGTCTGGCACCATACAGGTGTTCTGGGAAGGTGTTTCAGACATAGCAAGCAGCTTGGGCATGGGAGTGGAGGCCCTGAAGAGAACAGGAAACCTTTGGCCAGCTGACAATAGTAAAAGAAACGTGCATCCCCTTAAAAACAATGTCTATTCAAAGCTATTTTCCTATAAGACCATTTATCTTGCCCATTCCTTGGCTTACTGGAAGAAAATTGCTCTTACCAGTTCACAGGATTATGGGCATGTTGAAGAAGGTAAGGAGACTTCTCATGAATCAGACGGTTTGTGTACTGAGGGCTGCCGGAATGGCTGTTCTTCCCTCCTGTGGCCATGGCTAAGGCTGTTCTCAGAAATATGGTTCTGCAACAAGAAACACAGACAGCAGGTTTTTAGTTTGGCCCATCTCCAAAGCCCCAGGGGCTGGATTAGTTCCTTCTGAGAGCTACACACCTCCTGGTGAGATCAGCGTCTGGACAGGTTCAGTTTGCACTATCAGAAAATGCTACAAGCTTTTTTGTGAAAGAGAGAAGTCCAGGCTAGAGAGCAATAAAACTGCTGTCCCAAGCTAGCCGGAGGTGGGTGGGTAGGTGGGAGTCTGCTGCCAGGCCTACCGAACACCAGTGACGCATGCCAGTTTCAGGCACACAAGCTTCAGGGTGGAATTCAGAGTCTCTCTACACACTCCTAAGTACCTAGGGATGCTCAAGTGAACCTCATTTCAGGTGACCCCCTCCAACCTTCCATGGACTCTCTCTCACAGTCACACTTCAATTTGTTCCCCGTGAGTACATTCACGCGTTTCATATCAGTTCCTCCTCAACTGCTAAAAGAATCCCAGTTTCCCTCACATCCACTCATTCAAAATGCAGTTCTTGACACTTTTTCACACCTTAGAGAAATGCAAACTGGCACTTCAAAGGAGCCTACAGTACTTGTTCTGGCAGCAAAAACAGAGCTGAACTGGCACTTTACCCTTCAGAATCACTTGCAGATGCAGCCACACAAAGGGAGCTCTCATGAAAGCAGCATTCATGTGCACTGAGCAAGAACAGCCTGCACCTGAATTGTGGACTACACACACAGTCCTTCACTTGAGCATCCCTAGGTACTTAGTAACATGTAGAGAGACTCTCACTGGGTAGGCCAACTGAAAGGAATCTTACCGTTAAGATTCAGCAAAGTCCCAGCTGGGAGAAGACCTGCTCCCTCCCAATGCAAGAGTCAGTTGCCCAAGGCAGATTGTGTGTCTCTTTGTCGGGTTTATTCTTAAAATTAGCCTGAGTTGCTTACTTCTATTCTTTACCATCCTTAGGATATCTACTCTCCTGCTGTGTAAGGCAGGTCATTAATATTTCTCTTCTACACATGAAAAGTGAATGACATTCTCAAGGCCATTCAGGACACCACAGATGTGGCATGTACTCTTACAACAATCTTTTTTTTTTAATTAAGAGTTTTATATACAAAAAATAACCAAGTAACATAAATCCAGCTACAAAAAACACACACACAATAGCATCTAATAACAAAATATTATTATAACATTCAATTTATATACCGCCCTTCAAGATGACTTAACACCCACTCGGAGTGGTTTACAAAGTATGTTATCATTATCCCCACAACAACAATCACCCTGTGAGGTGGGTGGGGCTGAGAGAACTCTGGAAGAGCTGTGACTGACCCAGCTGGCTTCAAGTGGAGGAGTGAGGAATTAAACCCGGTTCTCCAGATTAGAGTCCCGCCGCTCTTAACCACCACACCAAACTGGCTCAAGAAAAGGGGGAAAAGGAATACAATTACTCTCATAAAGGTCTGGAGTCAAAAGCTTGTACCATTCTGTTTTCATAATCCCTGTCAGGCATGTGTAACCTGTACTCCAAATTAGGCACTGTAAGATATTACCTCAGAGGTCCAGTGGCCAAACAGGAATTAAAAATCCACATTTATGAAGTCTAGTGTTAGCATTCTATCTGTCCCCATTACCTCACTGGCTGTCCTGACCCCAAGTTCCTGAGAATCACGCAGTACAAAACTCAAGAAAATTCTTGCTACTGAATATTTATGGCTGCTTCCACAGGGAGTTTTCCCCCCCTGCCTGGACAGCAGGAAGCCTCTACATTATTTGGAACCATCCAGATGGCGTCATTCCAGTGTGGGCATAACTATTTCCCCCCTTTGAGCCAGATTAAAAATAAACCCACTTTAATCCTTCTCAAAGAAGAAATTGTGGGAGTGTTATTATGGAGGGGTGGCTGTGCATCCCCCCCCCCTTTAACCCTTTAGAGGGCTTTTCTGGAAAAGGGAAAGGTAGAAGGAAGAGGGATTTCCAGGCCTTGGTGATGCGCTACTGAATCACTGAGTCCTCTGTGATTTTGCATAGATGCAACGGAGAAAAGGGGAAGGAGGAGTGCAGCAGCTGCAGCAGGAATGCAGTAGAGATGGGCGTGTGTAAACATGCCATTCCTGCCCTGCCCCGCCCCACTTGATGCTGCGACAGGGTGCATTTTCACAGACCCTGTGGGTAAGCTGTATATGTCATGTGTACAAACACAAAATTTTGCTTTAACCACTAACATTACCACCAGCAACAAAGATCCATAGGTAGCAACTAGCCCCAAAGCCTTGTGGTTGTGGCAACCGCTCTCTGACATACCTTGCCCGAGAGGCTCAACAGACTTCCTCCCTCCCTATGTTTCAAAGGCTGATCACGTTTCTTTTATTAGTATCCAAAGTAAGCCCATGTATAATGGCGCCAGAGTATTTTAATATGTTTTAAAATCTGTTTTTAAAGTTGACTATTAATTTATTGTGTTTTAATGATGATGTGAGCCGCCCTGAGCCCATTTGTGGGGAGGGCGGGATATAAGTCAAATAAATAAATAAGAAAGACTTTATCACTTGACTGTTCCTACAATTCATGCTGTTACTCTATTTTTCCAGTCTATTATTTTATTATAAGCTACTTTTTGGCCAGGATGCAAAGGTAAATAATAAAAGAGAAAAAAAGTGTTATATTATCCCATCAATATCATAAGGTACCACTGGAAATAATTTTACATTCCGTAATGGCGCAGCCTCTAACTAGACAGCAACCTCCCTCCCAGCTACATATTTCTGAATTTCTATTACTGTCCACAAATACTCCCTACAACTCTTAATTCTTCCATTACTACACTCTCAGTCTTTCCACTGATACACATTTTCCGGCTGTTTACTCCTGCTGTTTACTCTGATATGACATAGATCTGTTCCCATAACAAGATCTTTGTCATCACATAACTCAAAGTCCCTCACTATCTAGCCATATCTTTTTTTTTAAAAGTAAACAACTTTTATTAATTACAAACAGAAACAATAACAATAAACATTAAATTGCAAATACATGGAGTAATATATTGGTTATACAAGCTTGCAGGTTTCGAAGAAAAACATTTAAAACACTTGCTTACTATAATTTGTAGTTCATATACCACAAGAATAAGTCACAGTATATTGGTATAGTTGGTTTAGTTCATAGTGCTAGACTTTCAATATATCTTGGTATAGAAGGTTGGGAGGAAGTGTTTCAGTTTCGTCAATGAAATTTAAGAAAGACCACCATTTTTCATAATAGTTAGATGTCGAGGAATTAGCCGATAAATTGTCTGTTATTTTATCTATAATGAGCTGATTCCACACACTGTACCAATGGTTCAAGGATGGTGGAGACTGGTTTTTCCAAAAATATGCTATTGATGATTTTGCTATGGCAAGTAGATTAGTAATTAAATCTCGTTGAGGCGTTGGCACGTTTACCCCTTGCCATAGATTCAAAAAAATTAATTGGGGCTCCAGGGGTATGTCGTAGTTCGTTATTAATTTTATTTTATCTAGCCATATCTTAACCAACATTTGTCATTCAAGACAAAAGAAATGTCCAAGATTTTGCTAATGTTATACCACAATGCATGAGAGAAACAGGTGATAATGTCTCCTCTCAGATCTTCCTTATTTTCAGACAAATCTGTTATTTCTGCGCATCACCTCTGCTTAACGTAATTAATCCTCTTATTTCAAAACGGTCACAGCTTCACTCAAACACAGCTAAACAGAAAACAGCTTACAGCTCTGTAGCGCTGCTTCGGTTTCAAATATTGAGCTAGCAGTCCCTCTCACCCCCTTGGAGCACTTTTACTGTTCCTGCCAACCCAACGAAACGACGTCAGAGCTGTGAATTTTCAAAATGGTGTTGACTCCACCCCCATTCCAGAATGTGATTTGTACCTGCCAATCAGAATGCACATTTCTAACAGACAGTTGTCAGCACCACTGTGGTTAGACTGTCAGACTAGGTTGCATCCACACAGATGTTTTGTGTCTAAACTGGAGTGGTGGGGGTGTTGAGAATCCACATCCCATCGCCCCCCAATTGCCTCCTTTCCATCCCCCCCCCTTGACTTTCCTGCAATGTTTCCTGTACAGTAGCCCCTTTTGCACCAGAAACATAACACCTCACTTTCCCAGCAGTCAAGATGAAAGGCTTGCATGAGGCCGTTCGCACCTCTGTGAAACATATTAAAATTTTTATTGTTGATACCCAGATATTTATCCCCCTATACAATATTCCCACCAGTGTCAAAGCAAAAAAGAATAAAAAGGGAACATCCCGCGCCTGCTTTCAAATCAGCAATTCATCGATCCCGTGCTGGACTTAAAAATGTTTTTTGAAAAGAGGGGAGTGAGGAAGAATGGAAGGGGAGAGGGAGTGGCTAGCTAGACGAGACTAGCCAATCACAATGCAGTTGGATGGCAGTGGGCAGGAGAGGGAGAAAAGGGGGGAACACCAAAAATGAAATAAACAGTATGCAGATTTTTTTTTTAAAAAAAATGGGAGTATAAGTGCTCCCAGGTCAGCTGGAGAAAAGCCACAAAGTGGCCAGAGTGATTACTCATGGTGGCAAATATGTTGCAGATGGTCACCAAAAAAACCTCTGCAGTATGGGAACTGAACCGGCAAAATTGACTCGTGCAGACTTGGCTCTTGTTTGGTAGGGCATTATGGAGATATTACGGTTAAAGTGCCTTTGGGTACTGTGTGGATGGGAAGGTGTGCATTTTTGCAAGTCCTGCCCATGTTAGCACCATTTCCTTTGTGCCAGTCCCCACAATTGCTTAAAATTGTTAATTAACATATTGCTGAAGTTTAATGCTATTTTTAAAGCAGAAAAAAGTCCTCTGATGAGGAAGGAATGTTGGGCACGGAGGGAAGGGGGATTATGGCAAGGAAAGTGCAGGGGGAGCTACTATGCAGATGCTCTAAAAATACGGCTGCTATAAATGCCTCTGCACTCATAGCAGCAATAAAAGGAACATGGAAAATCACCTCCTTGCAGAAGCAACCTGAGTTCAAAACCCCACTCTGACATGAAGTTTACTTGCTAGGTGATCTTGGGCAACTCATCCTCTCGTAGAGTAACCTGCCATATAGGACTGTTGTAAGGATAAAATGAGGAAAAGAGAACCGTGTACATTGCTCTCACCTCCTTGGAGGTACAATAGTATAAAAATATACCCCAAAGCATGATACTGGAAAAACTTGCACTAATTTCTCTTAACTAATGTAACGGGGCAGATACGAGAATTCATTAAAAGTATTTTGAGACAGGTTGCATACATTGTATTTCTTAAACAGGGCTCCTAGGCACCACACGTTTTACATATGCACATGTATATGAAAAATCGTGGTTTGTCTTCAACAGAATATATGCTAGGAAGTCAAGATTGGTCAATAGCCCCCTGCCACGTCTACATAGGGTTGCCAGCCTCCAGGTAGTGGCTGAAGATCTCCCGGAATTACAACTGGTTTCCAGGCCACAGAGATCAGTTCACCTGGAGAAAATGGCTACTTTGGGGGGGTGGACTCTATGGAATTATGCCATGCCAAGGTCCTTTCCCTCCCCCAAACCCCACTTTCTCCAGGTTTCACCGTCCATATCTCCAGGAATTTCCCATGTTGGAGCTGACAACCCTACGTCTACATGCTTTGAAGAAATAAATACCTCCCATGACATAATAGTATGGAGACATATGGCTAGTTTTCTCACATTTGTTATCCATCTCAACCACCAAGAAGATCAGTTTTTTTAAAAAAAATCCCCAAACAATATATATTTCCATTTGAATCGAAGTCTCCTAGAATAGCACAGAAATTCTCTGTCTCTCTCTTCCAAGGCAATTTTTGTGACATTTGATTTCACAGATAAAATGTACAGGTCTTATTACCAGTTGTGCTGATTTGGTAAGGGAACCGTGATCAGTTCTCCCCTACCCTAAGGAGTTTTTCTTCAACTTAAACAGCTCTTCTGTTGGAGAAAAATCCTCTTAAATTGGAGGATATTGCCTTAGGCAGAAGGAAAGCTTCCTACTAGACTTAGCGGCGTGGTAGGATACAGGACAGTATTGTTTTCCACCACACCTGAGAAATATGGTTGACTGATACTGATGTTTGGTTTCAGTTTTCCAAAGAAAAAGAACTTGTAATAGCAGAATCTGGTGCAGAAGCAGTTAAAGAATCCACAAAACGTGGGAGTAGATAGAGCACCCACTGAGGAGCACTAATGCCACTGCATACTACAGTGTAAATCCCATTTAAATCAGAATAAATATGACTACTGAGTAACTACACAATTTTAAAGTTGACAATGAGGAAACTGAAGTTGTTCAAGATTTTCTCTTCCTTGGCTCAGTCATCAACCAACAGGGAGACTGCAGTGAAGAAATCAGAAGAAGACGGAGACTTGGAAGAGCAGCTGTGAGGGAGCTAGAAAAGATCCTTAAAGATAAAGATGTCTCTCTGGGGACCAAGATCAAGATAATCCAAACTATGGTATTCCCCATTGCCATGTATGGATGTGAAAGTTGGACGGTAAAGAAAGCTGACAGGAAAAAAATTGATTCATTTGAAATGTGGTGCTGGAGGAGAGTTTTGCAGATACCACGGACAGCCAAAAAGACAAATAAGTGGGTACTAGATCAAATCAAGCCGGAATTCTCCTTAGAAGCTAAAATGACAAGACTAAAGCTATTGTACTTTGGTCACATCATGAGAAGACAAGATTCTCTGGAAAAGTCAATAATGCTAGGAAAAGTGGAAGGCAGCAGGAAAAGAGGAAGACCTAAAACGGGGTGGCTTGACTCAATAAAAGAAGCCACATCCTCCAGTTTGCAGGATCTGAGTAGGTCTGTTAGAGATAGAACGTTTTGGAGGTCTTTCATTCATAGGGTCGCCATAGGTTGGAAATGACTTGACGGCACATAACACACACACAAATATGTACGGAGGGGAGGGATTAGGCTGAAAACAGAACCCTAAACAAGAAGGTCCAGCCTAGTAAGGCATAAGTTCACAGGAACTTTAAGTGACAGTGGTCTGGGAGAAAGTGCAAAAAAAAAAAACAATGGTAAACAACCAACAAGAATTTGCAGACCTAAGCAGGGCAGTATTAATAATGCCATGAAAAGTAACTAGCAACAGCAGCAACAGCAGCAACAGCAACAGACTGTTTCTCCAATTCGGAAGGGGCTCGCTGCACCTGAGCGGACCGAATCAACAGAAAACTGCATCAATAGCAGAGGCGGGCAGGAAACCAGGACTAATAGGAAAAAATACAGAAGGATAGTCCCCAAAAAAGCCAGTGCTGGTCAACATTACAGCCCACCTTTGGGGTAACTGCAAAGGGGCCTAAAAGCGAACAAAGGGAATGCTCTGCCACCATCCCAAGGATGTGTATGGTGAAGAAGGGCTCTTTGCCATGCTGGACTCGGAGGGCGATTCTTTGTAGTAGCATTCCGCAGCCTTCCACACAGAGCCACCAACCCCAGAAAAAAGATCTGCAACAACCAACCCGCTCCGTTTCCACCGCAGGGAGGCGCAACTCCAGATCGGGCCCAATTCGGTGGCTGCTAAGGAAGAAAACCAAAACAGACAACCGGCGGGGCTTCCGCCAGCCACCGCCTTCTTTTGCTTCGGATTGCGGCTTCCTCGTTGCGTGGTTTATCTGCATGTAAACAGCCGCCCGATCACGTGCAGAAAAGCAACCCAGCGAGGAAGCAAAAAAGCGGAGCGGAGAAGGGGGTGGGAAGGCTGGCCGGCCGTGCCGAAAGTCTGGGAGCCAAAAGTCACAAGCGGCCAGGGAGGGATACGCTGGTGGTGCCGCCCTGCGCGGCCGGGCACGATCCGATCTGGTACCTGCGAGCCCAGGAGGTTCGGTTCGGCCCAAGCCGGAGGAGCAGCGGGCGGCAGCTAGTGCGGCACAGCAGCAAGACGGGGGCGGGGATCATCGTCGCCGCCGCCCGCTGGCTCCGCTGCAGGCGGCGAAGGGCGGTGCTGGGGTTGCGCCTGGAGGGAGTTTTGGTGCCCGGGAAAGCCCCGCCGCCGGAGGGCCGGGATCTCTGCCTGGACCAGCATGAGAGGGGGGCGCGGAGGGCCGCTTCCTCGGGTTGCGGTTCAGACGTCAGGGGGTGTGACTCCGATTTGAAGGCGTGGGGAAGGAGGCGAGTCGAAGGGAAGAAGGAACCGGCCTAGTGGAGGGTCCGCTTTTCGTGCGCTTCTGGGACGCCCGGGAGCTTGCGCGCAGGCTGGCCCGGCCTGGCTGCGGTCATGGCTGAACGTAGGGAAAGGCATGCCGTGGCTTTGCATTGCGGGGGTTTGCTCCGGACCGAAACGGCTCCCTGCAACCTCTGTCTGAAATGCAGGTTCGTGTCAAGCGGGTGGGGGACGCTGATTCCAGCGAGTAGAGCTGCCCCCGATGGTCTCGCAGGCATTTCGCTGAGCGGGAGGACCTCCTTTCTAACAAGATAGTAAAGAGTCCAGTAGCACCTTTAAAACTAATTGCGTCTGACGAAGAGTGCTGTGGTTTTCGAAAGCTTATGCTACAATAAAGTTGGTTAGTCTTAAAGGTGCTACTGGACTCTTCACTATTTTGCAACTACAGACTAACACGGCTAACTCCTCTGGATCTCTTTCTAACGGGTAGGGGGATCTGTATCCATTTTTTAATTCAAAATATTTCTACCCCGCCTTTCTTCTTGGCTCAAGGCTTCTTAGAAGCAAGAATTAAAACATTACAAATTATATCCAAATCAATTTTTTAAAAAACAAAAAAACCCTCCCCCTTCCTTGTTATATCTCATCGAAAGCTTTGACTAACAAACAAGCCTCACAGCGCCCCCTACAGATCCCCAAGGGAAAGACCCCCCCCCCTGCTCTTCTGGGAGCCCATTCTGCAGGAAGAAACAGCTCTTCAGATATGTGTGAAGGACTTTAAGGGATGTACTAAAACGAATGACAGGATTGCCCATTGGAAATAATGGGAGAGGCTTGAATGCCCATAGGAAATAATGGGAAACTGGAATGCCCATTGACTTGCATGGGCTCCATTGAAACACATTAGAGCAAAAAAAGAGGTGCAAAGAGAACGTGGAATGGGTTTTGAAGGAAAGTGTCTGGGCTCAGATAATCTGTTCTGGGACTGGATTGACAGGCCCCATGCTGGAATGACGGCCCCTGGGTGTGCCAGAAGGGCTCTGGGACTGGAATGACAGGCCACTGACTGGAATAACGGCCCCTGGGTGTGCCAGAAGGGCTCTGGGACTGGAATGACAGGCCCCAGACTGGAATGACGGCCCCTGGGTGTGCCAGAAGGGCTCGGGGACTGGAATGACAGGCCCCTAACTGGAATGACGGGCCCTGGGTGTGCCAGAAGGGCTCTGGGACTGGAATGACAGGCCCCTGACTGGAAGGACGGGCCCTGGGTGTGCCAGAAGGGCTCTGGGACTGGAAGGACAGGCCCCTGGCTGGAATGACGACCCCTGGGTGTGCCAGAAGGGCTCTGGGACTGGAATGACAGGCTCTGTGCTGGAATGACAGCCCCTGTGTGTGACAGAAGGGCTCAGGGACTGGAATGACAGGACCCTGGCAGGAATGACGGGCCCTGGGTGTGACAGAAGGGCTCAGGGACTGGAATGACAGGCCCCTAACTGGAATAACGGCCCCTGGGTGTGCCAGAAGGGCTCTGGGACTGGAAGGACAGGCCCCTGGCTGGAATGACGACCCCTGGGTGTGCCAGAAGGGCTCTGGGACTGGAATGACAGGCTCTGTGCTGGAATGACAGCCCCTGTGTGTGACAGAAGGGCTCAGGGACTGGAATGACAGGACCCTGGCAGGAATGACGGGCCCTGGGTGTGACAGAAGGGCTCAGGGACTGGAATGACAGGCCCCTGACTGGAATAAAGGCCCCTGGGTGTGTGAGAAGGGCGGTGAGACTGGAATGACAGGCCCCTGACTGGAATGACGGGCCCTGGGTGTGACAGAAGGGCTCGAGGACTGGAATGACAGGCCCCTGACTGGAATGACAGGCCATGGGTGTGCCAGAAGGGCTAGGGGACTGGAATGACAGGCCCCTGACTGGAATAAAGGCCCCTGGGTGTGCCAGAAGGGCGCTGAGACTGGAATGACAGGCCCCTGACTGGAATGATGGTCCCTGGGTGTGCCAGAAGGGCTCGGGGACTGGATTGACAGGCCCCATGCTGGAATGATGGCCCCTGGGTGTGCCAGAAGGGCTCGGGGACTGGAATGACAGGCCCTTGACTGGAATGACGGCGCCTGGGTGTGCCAGAAGGGCTCGGGGAGTGGAATGACAGGCCCCTGACTGGAATGACGGGCCCTCGGTGTGCCAGAAGGGCTCTGGGACTGGAATGACAGTCCCCAAACTGGAATGACGACACCTGGGTGTGCCAGAAGGGCTTGGGGACTGGATTGACAGGCCCCATGCTGGAATGACAGGCCCCTGGGTGTGCCAGAAGGGCTCAGGGACTGGAATGACAGGCCCCTGACTGGAATGACGGGCCCTCAGTGTGCCAGAAGGGCTCGGGGACTGGAATGACAGGCAGCTGACTGGAATGACGGTGTCTGGGTGTGCCAGAAGGGCTCGGGGACTGGATTGACAGGCCCCATGCTGGAATGACGGCCCCTGGGTGTGCCAGAAGGGCTCGGGGACTGGAATGACAGGCACCTGACCGGAATGACGGGCCCTGGGTGGGCCAGAAGGGCTCGGGGACTGTATTGACAGGCCCCATGCTGGAATGTCGGACCCTGTGTGTGCCAGAAGGGCTCTGGGACTGGAATAACAGGCCGCTAACTGGAATGACGGCCCGTGGGTGCGATAAATTGTGTCTTGGCTCCTTGCTAATGCTATTTCTTTAAACTTGAAAATATTTGCCGTATGGTACTCTATCGTATCAGGACAAGCTTTACTGTATAAACTCAACATTACCTCCACTGACCTATCAAAATCTGCACAAAAAAGTTAACTCATTCAGCCCCTACTCCTCATAAAGGAACTAATTCCAGTAAGAAACAACTGAGCAACAAAATGGAAAGCATTCCAGAGTCAAGAAATTGTTTTTTTCCCCATTTCCTTGCAAGCCGTATAAGTGGGGAAGGGGGGAAACAATCCAAACTTTAAAAAAAAAACAGTTTAATATGTCACTAGCAGTTTGTGCTACCCAGCAGTATTGAGGTTCGGGGGGGGGGGGGACATTTTCTCTTGCTCCCAATAAAGACAGGCCCTTGATTTTGCACTTTTGTTCAACAGGCCCAAATGAGTTCACTTTTCACTGGGTCTCTCAGAGGCTGTACATATATCATGTTTTTTGATTTAGCATTTGGTATGAAAATTGCTTTCTTATTAATTTGAGTTCAATAGTTTTTGTTATCAACATTATATTGCCTTTTCAATGGGTGGTGGGTAGGGGGTGAAGTTTTGTTATTTTATACTAGAAACAGAGCCCGTTGTGCAAATAAATAGAATGGGCTCTAGAAAGCTGGGGCTGCGGAGGGCTGGTGGGAAGTTGTGGTTAGAAAGGGCTGGCAGGTGGGGGGCAAGGTGGGTCTGGGGAGAGGTGAGAAGCAGGAGGGGTCTGGGGAGGGATGGCAGGTATGGAGGCAATGGAGGTTTGGGGAGGGCTGAGAGGCAGGAGGGGTGTGGAGAGGAATGACAGGTAGGGAGGCAATGAGGTTTTGGGGAGGTCTGAGAGTCAGTTGGGGTGTGGAGAGGAAAGGCAGGTAGGGAGGCAATGGGTGTTTGGGAAGGGGTCAGAGGCAGGTGGGGGTGGGGAGAGTAATGGCAGTTAGGGAGGCAATGGGGTTTTGGGGAGGGCTGAGAGCCAGGTGGGGTGTGGAGGGGAAAGGCAGGCAGGTAGGCAATGGGGTTTTGGGGAGGGCTGAGAGCCAGGTGAGGTGTGGAGGGGAAAGGCAGGTAGGGAGGCAATGGGGTTTTCGGGAGGGGTCAGAGGCAGGTGGGGTGTGGAAAGGAAAGGCAGGGAGGGAGGCAATGGGGGTTTGGATCGGAGAGCGGAGTGCCGTGGCTCCAGAGGCCTTGCAGGGCGGTGGCACTCCGCTCACGCCGCCTTTCCCCGGGGCCCAAGGAGAGTGGAGAACTGCTGCCCTGCGAGGCCCCAGGAACCGTGTGCACTGCTCTCCTTGAACCCGGGTCAAGACGCTGCAAAAGGAGCACCGCTGCCATGCAAGGCCTCGGGTCTTTGCAGAGTGGCGTGCCCGGCTCCGGCAGGGCTGACATGGCAGCGGGTGCTTTGCCCTCGTCCTGTCCCTGCCGAAAGCAGCGCGGCGCAGTTCTGGCAGGGGTCAGAGGGCAGCAGGCTTCTCTCCTGCCACGGCTCCCCTGAGGCTTTCTGACACGCCGCCCTTGCTGCCCTTCCTGCGCTACCGCGGGAAGGGCTGAGAGGGGCACTGCTGTGGTGCAAGGGCTGAGCGGAGTGCTGCTGCCGTGCAAAGCCCCAGATCTTTGCAGAGTGGCACACCTGGCTCCGGCAGGGCTGATGCGGCAGCGAGCACTTCGCTCTCGCCCTGTCACCCCGTCCCTTCCGAAATCGGTGCGGCTTGGCTCCAGCATGGATCAGAGGGTGGCTGGCTTCTCTCCCGCCATTGCTCCCCCAGGGCTTGCCGACGCGCCGCCCTTCCCATGCCGCTGCCACCGTCCTCCGAACGGGCTGCAAAACCTGCAGCATCGAGTGGCACCCTCCAGAAGCGGCCTGCCTGGTGCACTTACTGGTGCATCGGAAACCCGCTAAGGGAATTATAAAGTAGGACTAGCAACAAAGCCCGTTGTGGGGGGGGGAAGCCAACAGGCTCTAGAAAGGGCAGAGCAGGCGGGGCAGGCATTTCCTCTTCCACCGCAACATGATCTGGTCAAGGGGAGGGCCGGGCAGCCGGTCCTGGCATTGCCCCCTCTGCTGCACCCCAATATGGGCAGGGGGAAGACAGGGTGGCTGGGCCTGGCATTGCTCCCTCCCCAGTGCTGACCAATCATGTTGGGAAAGGGCTGGGAGGTGGGACCGTCCATCCTGCCACCTCCTCACCCCAACTGGGCTGCAGAGGGTTTGGTAGGTGGACCCTTCCCTCCACCAGCCAATTCCAGGCCTGATTTGGACACCGCAGAGCCAGGAGCATCCCTGGGGGGTGGGGGGAGAAGGGCCCTGGAGTGCTCCTGTGCACTGCAGCCACCGGATTCTGCCCAGAATTGGGCCACTGTGGAGACCAGGAGAGCTTCTGGGCAGGCAGAAAGGGCCCAGGAGCACTCCTAAGCCCTGCAGCAGGCTTATTTAGCCCTGATTCGAGCTGAATCGGGCAGCTGTGGAAACTTGGAGTTCTATCTGTGTGGGGGGCAGAAATGGCCCTGGAGTACTCCGGTGCTCCACAGTGCATCGAATTGGGACTGCTTTGGTCTGAAATCGCCCTACTGTGGTGCACAGGAGCATGCTGAACCATCAGAGAGTGTGCCCAGGGAGCGGCATTCCCCGTGCTTCCCCCAATTGGCCTGGCCCTGCAAGTGTATGGCAGATAGACCTGAGCTGTATGGGTCTGGAGGGCAGGTCAACTCACTGTGCAAAGCTATGGCAAGTAGACGTGGCCTTGAGACATGCAGGGGCCAAGTAGCCATGGCAAATAGATCCAGCCTTCGGAAGTGCGATCAGATCTACCTGCTTTGCAATGCCATGGCAAATAGACCTGTCCTTCAGACTTGTAGAAGCCAGGTCTGCCCCCCCCCACCGGGCCATTCAATGCCATAGCAATTAGACCTGGCCTTCAGATGAGTAGAGGTCAGGTCTACCCACCAAACAAAGCTATGGTGAGTAGACCCAACCTTCGGATATGTGTGTTGGCCAGGTCTATCTGCCTGGCAAACCTGTAGCAGGTTGATCCAGAGGCCAGGTCCACTTACTGTGCAATATCATGGCAAGTAGACCTTGGTTCTGCACATCTGGCATGCAAGCTGCGTTACCAACTGCACACACAACCTCTCCATGCAGCAGATCGAGGCTTGGAGGTGGGAAACGGAGGTGGAGCTATGGAGATAGAGGGCAAGCAACACTCTCCACACCTGTGCCCTCTTCCCTACAGCAGACCGAGGCTTGGGCAGGATCCTTGGGAGGCGGAGCGCAGTCAAGCCAGGCATGCCCCAGGCCTCCTTGACCCAATCGTGTCTGGTGAGGGTGGAGCCGACAGCTCTGCAATGCCATGGAGAGTAGACCTGGCCTTCGGACATGCAGGGGCCAGGTGTTCTCCCCTTGCAATGCCATGGAAAGTAGACCTGACCATCAGAAGATTGGAGGTCAGGTCTACTTACCAAAGTCTTGATGAGTAGAGCTGGACTTCAGAGGTGTACAAAGGCCAGGTCTATCTGCTCTGCAAAGCAATAACAGGTAGATCTGGCCTCTGCCACTTCGGAGGCCAGGTCTACTCCCTGTGCAAGGCCAAGGGAAGTAGACCTGGGCTCTGCAGGTCCGTCATTCAATCCACATTACCTGCTGCCTTCTCCTCCTGCCTTCTCCTCCACTGCTGGGGGGAACCTTGGGAGGAGGATCACAGGGAAGCAAGGCTTGCCCCATAACTGCCGGCCCATAACTGCGCTGAGCAGATTTTGAAAAATATTCCTTGGGCATCAGCTGACAACTCATTACATGGATCTTCACCGTGTGACCAAAGGGACACTGCACCCAGTCTTTGCTTGCTCACTCACCTGCTGCAGCAGTCATTTAGTGTCTGCACCCACCATGGTGTGTCAGAATCACAAACATGCCAGCAGGCTCCAAAGGTTCGCAAGTTTGGGGACCCATTTTTTTTACTCTTGGATTTATAGTCTGTTATCACTGCAACCTGACCAAAAGTGGATTAGAACAAACTCAGTAAATAGATAAAACAGCAAAAGCATGCAACAAAATAAGACCATGAGTTTGTCAACTGTTAAGCTAAGGTATGAAATGGGTTTTTTCACAGAGAGACGTGCTCTGGGCCAGTGGTCGACAGAATTAGCAAAATTGAGCAAGGAATTTGAGTGGGGTGTGACACTTGAGGGGGACATGGAAGTCTGGATGGCTGTGGAAAACGCTGTGGGAGCAGGAAGGGAGAGAACAGAAGGATTTATGCCTGAAAATAGAAGAGGTGGCTGATATAGACTTCATGAAATTGTGATGAAACTGACCAGGTGAGAGGAAGGATAAAGATATAGGAGGATCTGAAACGATGTTAGCTAAACAAATCCCTGGAATATAAATTGAAATGTTAAGTGTTAGATTCCAGTCTTGGTGACTTCAGTTGGAGACAACTATCTCCATAAGAGACCATTATTCCAGTCATGGGCATGTCATTCCAGCCACAGAACAATTCTACAAATTTTAGAAATCATTAGTCCATACAGGGATGATACAATTAGCTCCCACAAAGCTTCCACCACACCAGGGGCTTTCAGGGCAATGATGGGACTGAAATTCAACTGCAAAACCACATCTCTCACACCCATAGACCACTATTCCAGTCGAGGGTCTGTCATTCCAGTCCCAGAGCCCTTCTGGCACACCTAGCGGCCATCAGTCCAGTCAGGGGCCTGTTATTCCAGTCCCCGAGCCCTTCTGGCACACCCAGAGGCCGTCATTCCGGCATGGGGCCTGTCAATCCAGTCCAAGAGCCCTTCTGGCACACCCAGGGGCCGTCATTCCAGTCAGGGACCTGTCATTCCAGTCCTAGAGTCCTTCTGGCACACCCAGGGCCCGTCATTCCTGTCAGGTGCCTGTCATTCCAGTCCCAGAGCCCATCTGGCACACCCAGGAGTCATCATTCCAGTCAGGGGCCTGTCATTCCAGAGCCCTTCTGGCACACCCAGGGGCAGTCATTCCAGTCCCAGAGCACTTCTGTCACACCCAGGGCCCGTCATTCCAGCATAGAGCCTGTCATTCCAGTCCCAGAGCCCATCTGGCACACCCAGGGGTCGTCATTCCAATCAGGGGCCTGTCATTCCAGTCCCAGAGCCCTTCTGGCACACCCAGGGCCCCTCATTCCAGTCAGGGGCCTGTCATTCCAGTCCCCTAGCCCTTCTGGCACACCCAGGGCCCGTCATTCCGGTCAGGTGCCTGTCATTCCAGTCCCTGAGCCCTTCTGTCACTCCCAGGGGCCGTCATTCCAGCATGGAGCCTGTCATTCCAGTCGCAGAGCCCTTCTGTCACACCCAGTGGCCGTCATTCCAGCATAGAGCCTGTCATTCCAGTCCCAGAGCCCTTCTGGCACACCCATGGATCGTCATTCCAGCATGGGGTCATCATTCCAATCAGGGGCCTGTCATTCCAGTCCCAGAGCCCTTCTGGCACACCCAGGGCCCCTCATTCCAGTCAGGGGCCTGTCATTCCAGTCCCCTAGCCCTTCTGGCACACCCAGGGCCCGTCATTCCGGTCAGGTGCCTGTCATTCCAGTCCCAGAGCCCTTCTGGCACACCCAGGGGCGGTTATTCCAGTCAGGGGCCTGTCATTCCAGTCCCAGAGCCCTTCTGTCACACCCAGGGGCCGTCATTCCAGCATGGGGCCTGTCAATCCAGTCCCAGAACATCTGAGCCCAGACACTTTCCTTCAAAATCCATTCCACGTTTTCTTTGCACCTCTTTTTTTGCTCTAATGTGTTTCAATGGAGCCCATGCAAGTCAATGGGCGTCGGGGGGAGCGGCGCAGCCGCGACCCCCGGGGGCCCCCGGCCCGCCGAAGGCGGGGCGGGGGGCGTCGGGGGGAGCGGCGCAGCCGCGACCCCCGGGGGCCCCCGGCCCGCCGAAGGCGGGGCGGGGGGCGTCGGGGGGAGCGGCGCAGCCGCGACCCCCGGGGGCCCCCGGCCCGCCGAAGGCGGGGCGGGGGGCGTCGGGGGGAGCGGCGCAGCCGCGACCCCCGGGGGCCCCCGGCCCGCCGAAGGCGGGGCGGGGGGCGTCGGGGGGAGCGGCGCAGCCGCGACCCCCGGGGGCCCCCGGCCCGCCGAAGGCGGGGCGGGGGGCGTCGGGGGGAGCGGCGCAGCCGCGACCCCCGGGGGCCCCCGGCCCGCCGAAGGCGGGGCGGGGGGCGTCGGGGGGAGCGGCGCAGCCGCGACCCCCGGGGGCCCCCGGCCCGCCGAAGGCGGGGCGGGGGGCGTCGGGGGGAGCGGCGCAGCCGCGACCCCCGGGGGCCCCCGGCCCGCCGAAGGCGGGGCGGGGGGCGTCGGGGGGAGCGGCGCAGCCGCGACCCCCGGGGGCCCCCGGCCCGCCGAAGGCGGGGCGGGGGGCGTCGGGGGGAGCGGCGCAGCCGCGACCCCCGGGGGCCCCCGGCCCGCCGAAGGCGGGGCGGGGGGCGTCGGGGGGAGCGGCGCAGCCGCGACCCCCGGGGGCCCCCGGCCCGCCGAAGGCGGGGCGGGGGGCGTCGGGGGGAGCGGCGCAGCCGCGACCCCCGGGGGCCCCCGGCCCGCCGAAGGCGGGGCGGGGGGCGTCGGGGGGAGCGGCGCAGCCGCGACCCCCGGGGGCCCCCGGCCCGCCGAAGGCGGGGCGGGGGGCGTCGGGGGGAGCGGCGCAGCCGCGACCCCCGGGGGCCCCCGGCCCGCCGAAGGCGGGGCGGGGGGCGTCGGGGGGAGCGGCGCAGCCGCGACCCCCGGGGGCCCCCGGCCCGCCGAAGGCGGGGCGGGGGGCGTCGGGGGGAGCGGCGCAGCCGCGACCCCCGGGGGCCTGGCTGTCTTTGTCTTTGTCTTTGTCTTTGTCTTTGTCTTTGTCTTTGTCTTTGTCTTTGTCTTTGTCTTTGTCTTTGTCTTTGTCTTTGTCTTTGTCTTTGTCTTTGTCTTTGTCTTTGTCTTTGTCTTTGTCTTTGTCTTTGTCTTTGTCTTTGTCTTTGTCTTTGTCTTTGTCTTTGTCTTTGTCTTTGTCTTTGTCTTTGTCTTTGTCTTTGTCTTTGTCTTTGTCTTTGTCTTTGTCTTTGTCTTTGTCTTTGTCTTTGTCTTTGTCTTTGTCTTTGTCTTTGTCTTTGTCTTTGTCTTTGTCTTTGTCTTTGTCTTTGTCTTTGTCTTTGTCTTTGTCTTTGTCTTTGTCTTTGTCTTTGTCTTTGTCTTTGTCTTTGTCTTTGTCTTTGTCTTTGTCTTTGTCTTTGTCTTTGTCTTTGTCTTTGTCTTTGTCTTTGTCTTTGTCTTTGTCTTTGTCTTTGTCTTTGTCTTTGTCTTTGTCTTTGTCTTTGTCTTTGTCTTTGTCTTTGTCTTTGTCTTTGTCTTTGTCTTTGTCTTTGTCTTTGTCTTTGTCTTTGTCTTTGTCTTTGTCTTTGTCTTTGTCTTTGTCTTTGTCTTTGTCTTTGTCTTTGTCTTTGTCTTTGTCTTTGTCTTTGTCTTTGTCTTTGTCTTTGTCTTTGTCTTTGTCTTTGTCTTTGTCTTTGTCTTTGTCTTTGTCTTTGTCTTTGTCTTTGTCTTTGTCTTTGTCTTTGTCTTTGTCTTTGTCTTTGTCTTTGTCTTTGTCTTTGTCTTTGTCTTTGTCTTTGTCTTTGTCTTTGTCTTTGTCTTTGTCTTTGTCTTTGTCTTTGTCTTTGTCTTTGTCTTTGTCTTTGTCTTTGTCTTTGTCTTTGTCTTTGTCTTTGTCTTTGTCTTTGTCTTTGTCTTTGTCTTTGTCTTTGTCTTTGTCTTTGTCTTTGTCTTTGTCTTTGTCTTTGTCTTTGTCTTTGTCTTTGTCTTTGTCTTTGTCTTTGTCTTTGTCTTTGTCTTTGTCTTTGTCTTTGTCTTTGTCTTTGTCTTCGTCTTCGTCTTCGTCTTCGTCTTCGTCTTCGTCTTCGTCTTCGTCTTCGTCTTCGTCTTCGTCTTCGTCTTCGTCTTCGTCTTCGTCTTCGTCTTCGTCTTCGTCTTCGTCTTCGTCTTCGTCTTCGTCTTCGTCTTCGTCTTCGTCTTCGTCTTCGTCTTCGTCTTCGTCTTCGTCTTCGTCTTCGTCTTCGTCTTCGTCTTCGTCTTCGTCTTCGTCTTCGTCTTCGTCTTCGTCTTCGTCTTCGTCTTCGTCTTCGTCTTCGTCTTCGTCTTCGTCTTCGTCTTCGTCTTCGTCTTCGTCTTCGTCTTCGTCTTCGTCTTCCCGCCCGCCGCCCGCCGCCCGCCGCCCGCCGCCCGCCGCCCGCCGCCCGCCGCCCGCCGCCCGCCGCCCGCCGCCCGCCGCCCGCCGCCCGCCGCCCGCCGCCCGCCGCCCTGGGGGATTTTATTTTTGGCAACCGCTTCTACAAGCAAAACTTTTGTGGTACAAAGTTGTAATGTTATAAAATGGTGGAAATTTCATAAAATTGCAAATTTACTAACAATCCATCTCAAATAAGTATATAGATATTTCAAACAGTATTGCTTCTATAATCATATTAGGCATAAATATAAAACATAACTTTTAAACATTATGTAAAAAGTATTAAATACTCGGTAGAGATGGGTTGAAGATTTTATCTTAAATCCTGAGCAGCTTGAATCCTTCAAGTGAGAACTGAAAACACGTTTCTCTGTTTTAGAGAAACTGTTTTTCAGTACAAAATAAATGGGATGTATGTTTTTGTTGCACTCTCTCAACCAGGAGACAGACTCCTCCTAAGAGTTTAATGGCTTCTTTCATTAACAAACACTAGTTGTTTTCATTAAGTGAGGTATCAAAATATAAATGTTCATTTAAATGAAACAGAAAAATAGAACAGATGAAGACAACAAGAATTAAGTTTCCTAACATTCCTTAATGAAATCTAACTCAGTCAGATTAACGATGAAATGCATTCAAGTTACCGTAGCACATATTACAAGGGTAAGTATCCTGCCTAGATCTTCATGAGATTTCTTTTGGCCAAAACCCTGATCTGCTATTTGGATTACCATTTTTATATATCATGTGACATTCTACCTAGCCAAAAGTACCACTATGCCCAGCTGCAAGGGAAGAGATATGGATAGTAAAAATGACAGGAAAAGTTACATGACCAGATCATCCTTGGTCTCTGCTAACAATTAAAGAACATGTATTTGATACTGTTCACTATTTTTAATTGGCTGCCAAAGATAAAGAAGCACCAGTTATACACCATACTAGAAAAAGAACTACAGTGAAGTTCATACAGCGTTACTTAGAATGCATATGTTTCACTAAGTATATGTTCTAAACCATAATCAGCAGTCTACTGGTTTGAATCCTACTACTGACATGAGCTCAGTAGGTGGCCTTGGGTCAGCCACTCCTCTCAGCCCCAGCTCCATTGTGGGGATAAGAATAACACTAACTTGTTCACTGCTCTGCATGAGGCGCTAATATGTGTAAAAGAGCCGTATATAACCACAGTTATTATTATTATTTATATTTCCATGACACCATCCCTTGACCTGTGAAATTAAGTATTTTGATAAATATGAAAGTGATACAAAATATAAATGCATTGCATAATGTGTGAGTGTACATATACAAACTTTAAAAATTGTATTGGATAATACTGCAAAGCATGATTACTGAGAAAGCTGCTTTCACTGCTTTCAGTGTGGAGAGCTGCTTGTAGATCAAAACAACCTGGCGAGCTGTCTTCATGTAGAGTGCGCTTGATTCTCTTGGCTTTCAATTCTGCTTTCGTTCAGCATGGGTAAAACAATGTGTCAGCAGTAAACATTTGTATCACTCCTCTCTGAATGACCTTTTAAATTTTACTGCCTATCGTGTCAAAGCAATTAAAATTAACAATACAGTTACTAAGCTGCTAAGATCAATTAATGGCTCTTAGGCTTTATCTATTGATCTAGTGACATCTTCAAAACCCACTGGTAACAGACTATACATACTTCTCTTCTATCCACAATATATACACAAGGATTGATTACATATTCTTATCTTCTAAATTACATATTTAAATGACATTCTTATCTCCTAAATTAATTAGTCAAACTCTTTACATCAAGGATTGGTGACAAGTTGTGGACAGACTATGCTTGGACAGAATGTACACTGAGAATAAATAACATCAAACAAATTGGAAACTAAATAAATCACTTTTATTTAACAAATAAATTTCTTCTGAAGTCTCTTTAGAAATTAAACAATAGAAACAAACTATGTGGCATTCCTCAAATCCATGTGTAGGATGCTATGGAAGTGGTACTTAGAGGGAAATTAATCTCCGTTGCCTCCTGTCATGAAGAGCAAAAAGAAAACATTAGAAATGAAATGATATCTAGAATAAGAAAACTAGAAGATGAACACAAAAAAGGCCACCCAATCTATAAACTTACTTGCATAAAATTAGAGGGAAAAACCTCCTCACATTCTATACAAGCTATTAAAGGCACCCAGGAAATACTCAAACTAATTCTGTAAAATTAGCCGATGTATTTGCTGAATACTACCAAACCATTTGTACATCAGACAATCCTGACACTAATTATATTTTAATTTTTTTATCATCACAGGAAATTTGGGAAAAAACTCACAAGAACATAAACAATCTGGACCAGCCAGTCACAACAGAAGATGTTACAGTCACTATCAAATCCTTGAAAAAAATAATAAAGCTTCAGACAGGGATGGATTCCCTGCCAAATTTTTACAAAAAAATATATTCACCTACTTTCAACTCCACTAACTGCCACATGCAGCTCTGTTATGATAGGAGGTAGCATCCCTCTATCTTGGTCAGAGGCTGAAATAGTAGTTACTCCAAAAAAGGACAATGATATTACAAATACTAAATCTTCACAACCAATACCCTTACTGAACCAAGACCAAAAGATCTTTACAAGCATATTTGCCAAAACATTGTCTAAATTTAAATAACCAACTACTTTCACCTTGACCAGACTGGCTTTATGCCAATAAGGAATCTTTTTGACAATACACGTAACACTTTAACTATAATTAATTTCTGTGTAGCATACAAAACCCCTGCATTACTTCTGACCTTTGATATAGAGAAGGCATTTGATTAAGTGGAAATACCATATCTAAAACTTTTACTTCAAAAAATGGGTTTTGGCGACCAATTCTAAAATGCCATTAATGCTCTTTATCTTTCTCCAAAAGCTACAGTTAGGACTAACAATGTACATTCGATAGATATCCATATAGCAAGGGGAACTAGACAAGGCTGTCCCCTTTCCCCATTTCTGTTTGCCATAACTATAGACAGGGCCGGTGCTACCATTAGACCAACTAGGCAGCCGCCTTAGGCACAGACCTCAAGAGGGGCATAGTTTTATACAGATTACTTTCTTGAAAAAAATGCAACTGAGAAAATCTATTGAGCACCCCCTAAATGGTCCTGTCCACAGACATCAATCAGCTCAAAAGCTCACCGTAACTTTATTTATTTATTTATTTATTTATTTATTTATTTGATGTATACCCTGCCCTCCCCACAGATGGGCTAAGGGTTGCTAACAACATTAAAAAATACATTAAAATCACAGAAACATAAAATCAATAATATTTTTTTTAAATGATTAAAATAGCCCAGGAGCAGGCTATTTAAACAAATATTGGGAGTCTGTATACAGGCATGGCAGATGACTGAGGGCAGCTCCGGAATAAATGGTGGTCTTAGATGGAAGAAGAAGGATACTCACTGGCACTCAGCCAAAGGCCCAGCAGAACATCTCTGTTTTACAAGCCCTGCAAAACTGTAACAGGTCCCACAGGGTCCAGATCTCCAGCGGGAGAGCATTCCACCAGGCCAGGGCCAGGGCAGAAAAAGCACTCGCCCTGGTTGAGGCCAGATGGATGTCCTTTGGGCCAGGGACCACCAGGAGTTGCTTGTCTGCAGAGCGCAACACCCTGCAGGGGACGTAATGGAAGAGGTGGTCCGGCAGGTATGGAGGTCCCAGTCCATGAAGGGCTTTAAATACCAAGGTTAACAACTTGAACCAGATCTGGAACTCCACTGGAAGCCACTGCAGCTGGCACAGCACATGATGAATGTGCGCTTGGATGGGCGTTCCGGTAAGGATGCGTGCCGCTGCATTCTGGATCAGCTGTAACTTCCAGGTCAGGCCCAAGGGCAGTCCAGGATAGAGTGAGTTGCAGTAGTCTAGCCTGGAGGTGACCGTTGCATGGACCGTTGCAGGTCTGCCTTTTTCCATCTTCGACAGGGCAGGCAACTGGCGCCCTATCTTTCACCATAGAACCTGGCCACAGTCATGACCTGGGCCTCCATTGAAAGTGTAGCATCCAAGGTCACACCCAGACTCCTCACCATCAGGGAAGGTTTCAATTATACCCCATCAATGGCTGGGAGCCGGTTCCCAGCTCGATTGCCCCATGATCCAGACACAAAACCTGTGTCTTCAGGGGATTCGATTTCAGGCGACTCTGATGTAACCATACCGTCACAGCTTCAAGACCGTTGACCAAGGAATCCAAAGCAAGATCGGACTGGCCATCTGTAATGATTCCAAGTAAATGTGTGCATGTATCTTTAAATGCTTGATGAGATAGGTGAAGAGTGGGGGGGTGAAGGAGATGGATGAGTGAGTGATATGTGTCAGGCTATGGTATTCTAGACTTGATAGTCTGTTTCACTCCCTTCTGCAAGAAGACGAGGTCTTTTCATTTCGAAAGGTTTATTGTGAAAGACAGCATTCAAGGCCAGATGTGCATATTCCAGGATTAGAGATCCTGGCCGAGCAAAGCGTTGCTAGGAATGAATCACAGAGTAAAGGTTGTTACATTTCACACTCCCGGAGCCCAGCCTCCCCCCCCCCCGAGTTCATACAGCAAAACTTCTCAGAGGTGCACTGAGCTGGCCAAGGTCGAAACAGCAGATAAGACAGGATCCTTTCCCATGGAATTGGCTCCTCGCAGGTGTTGCCTGGAATAGCAGCTTTTGGTGCTACACCTCTGAAGATGCCAGCCACAGCTGCTGGCGAAACGTCAGGAACTACAATGCCAAGACCACGGCAATACAGCCCGGAAAACCCACAACAACCATCGTTCTCTGGCCGTGAAAGCCTTCGACAATACATCGAACAACCGAGAACTACGTTTATGAAACCGATACGCTTCTCGACTAAATAAAAGTTATTTTTGTTTTGCTATATCCCAGTGTAGCTGTCATTGCTATATCCCATTCCTATCTTCAGGGCCACATAGAACCACGAAGGAGCCTGACGCTTAGGAACGTTACCAAAGGGAAAATTTAAATAAAATATCTTGGAATAAAATATTCTTGGTGGCAGCAGACTACCCAGAGAGTTAAGCGATAGATTAAAAGAAAAATCTACCCTAAAGAACGTAAAGGTCATAACACCATCCATCAGCAGATAGAGCTGAGTGTCATCCGCATACCAGTGACAACCTAGCCCAAAGCTGCGGGTTAACCGGGCAAGGGGGCACATATAGATGTTAAATAGCATCGGAGAAAGAATCGCCCCCTGAGGGATGCCACATACCAAAGAATGGTAAGCAGACATTTGTTCCTCGAGTGCCATCCTCTGTCCTAGACTGTGAAGGAAGGAGTTCAGCCATTGCAGGGCTGTTCCACGAATCCCCACATCGGCAAGGCAGTGGGTCAGAAGATTATGACTGACCATATCAAATGCTGCTGTAAGATCTAAAAGTATCAGCAGTGCTGAACCATTCCGGTCCAGGTGTCGCCGCAGATCATCTGTGAGGGCAACCAGAACCGTCTCTGTACCATGGCCAGGCCTGAAACTGGACTGGAATGGATCCAGGATAGAGGCATCACCCAGGTATACCTGCAGCTGTTCCGCTACCGCCCTCTCAATTACCTTACCCAGGAATGGAATATTCGAAACTGGGTGATAATTGGCTGGATCAGCAGGATCCAGTGATGGGTTCTTTAATAAGGACTGCACCACTGCCTCTTTCAGTGAGTCTGGAAAAAACCCAGAACTCAGAGAAAGATTAATGATGTCAGCTAACGGTGCCCAAATCCCATCACCACCACTTTTCACCAGCCATGATGGGCACGGGTCCAGTGGGCACGTGGTAGGTTTCACAGCATGCAGGACCCTGCCCACCTCCTCCTGGGAGAGTGGCCTGAATTGATCTAATGTCAACCCTGAGGACGACCAAGGGGCCTCCAGTACACATACTGCATCAACTGTGGTGGACAGATCCTGGCGGAGTGACAAGATATTATCCGCAAAATAGTCTCCAAAAGCCTCACAGCTTATTACCGAATTTACATTTTTATTTGTCCCATGTGTGAGGGACGTTAAAGACCAAATCACTCTGGAAAGTTGTGCTGGGAGAGAACTAGTGGACACAGTGGAAGCTGCATAGTAGTCTCTGCAGCTTTCAGTGCCATCTCATAGGCCTTCATAAACGTCCTATAAGATGTTCTTGTCATTTCATCATGGAGTCACCGCCACACTCGCTCTAGCCGTCTCAGCTTCCATTTGATTTGTCGTAGCTCATCAGTATACCAAGGAGCTACTCTAGTTTGGGGGCGGAGAGAGCAATCTCATCAATAGCCACAAGGGGGCATCGGATCCTGCAAAGCGTTCTGCAATTCAATTGGATCCATTTGACTCCATGGGCGAGCATAAATCAGCTCATCGCCCAAGCAGGAGGGGGTCATGGTGCTCAGACAAGCCCTCAGGATGAGGTGGTCTGACCATGGCACCGCTATAGCTTCATCCTGATCCACCTGAATCCTGAACCCAAAGATCAAATCCTGTGTGTGTCCTGCTCGATGTGTGGGCATTGATACAAACCGGGATAGTCCTAATGCTGCCATGGAGGCTATCATGTCCATGGCCTGTGAGGAGGTAGCATCATCGACATGGACATTGATGTCCCCTAAGACCAGAAGCCTGGGGTACTCCAAGGCCCAACCAGCCACCGCCTCTAACAGGCCAGGCACAGCATCTGCTGGTGCGCTGGGCGATCGGTACACCAGACAGATGGCTATACTCTCCTCGGCATCCCACACCAGGCCCAGACAATCAATGCCAGCAATCTTTGGCAAGGGGAGCAGCCTGATGGAGAAAGACTCTCGAATGAGCACCACTACCCCAACAAGACATTTCCCAATATGTAAAACAAATAGGAGAAACCTGTACCATAAATGTGTTGGAATATATGTGTGTTGCAAGGTCTGAGATTCAGTCATTATGGGGTTAATGTGTTTACCTACCATGCTATTGTTTAGATTGACCTGGAAGGGGAACCTGGCTCAAAGCCAATAATCTGCAAGCCCAGGAAACTTGAGAGTGTTTGTAAACTGTTATTGGTCAACAGGTCAGGTGATTTTCTTTCAGGGTCAAGAAGACAGAGGAAGAAGAAGATTCTCCATTCAGTTATCACAGCTCTTTGTTTGTAACCAGTAGTGAGAATGTAGCTCCAGGCATTTGTTATTTTGTAGGCAATCCTGTTAACCTTTTTTCCTTTAGAAGTAAATGATTTTAAAAGCTAAACTCGTGTGGTGACTCTCTATTGATTCAAGATCCATTGCACCTCTGAAGAAAAGCTATTTTTTAACCTTTTCCCCCAACAAAGTGGACCAGTTGAAGTAATTATTAAGGTGAAAAAGATGCTAGCGATTTGTGTATATTGTTCTTTGAATAACAGCAGTATGGTATGGCTTTGGATAGGCAATATGAGATCATTAACTCTCAAAAAAGGCAAACCTTATGAGTTATATCATCCTGCTTTCAGATAATACTGCCAGTCATTGCTGCATCTCAAAATAGTCTAGGAGACTCAAAATTATCTCAGAAGTCTCAGTCAACTTGAGAGGAACAATCCTTACTGAAACTACTCCTTTTTAGCTCTCCAGAGAGCCAGCTAAAAAGAAGAAAGCAAACAAACTAAGTAACTGCAGACAAAAGTATCTCCTTTTCAAGTACAACATAATTCTCTCTCTCATTGTCTCACAGCAAACATGAGAAGGGGGTGGGAGTAGAAGACACTCTGTTGTGCCAGCCAGGAAAAAGGTGGGGAAATAGCTTCCAATGTAGCTGAAGGAAATACCAATTGTTTAATTACTAATAGATTGCAAATGCTGAGTGCCATTAATACTGAATGATTATAATGAAAAATAAACTTTGTTCTCACGTTTTACAGTAGCCTGCATTCAAAGTGAAAGAGGAAGCTATGTAGACATGCTTATCTAAAATAGCCTGCATTCAAAGTAAAAGCGGAAGCAATGTAGACATGTTCATCTAAAATGTCAGTTGAAGTGCCTCGCTGTTAGATGGGAAAACAGATACATTCTAGCTAAAATGAGCTTAGCTTACCTGACACCAACACCATGTGATGTGTCTATATGCTGTATGTATAAAATGAGGAACTGTGAATGAATCGGGAGCTCAGTTCTTTGTGGCACTAGTCACGCTGAGCTCTGCCGGCAATAAACATCATTCCTTCCTGAAGATTCTGTCTAGTCTCAATTCTTGGGAACACTGAACCCTGCTACATTTTTGGGGGCTCGTTCTTCTGGGATTGAGGGGACACTTGGGGTACCCCCTTGACCCCCAGTCCGTGGCCGCTGGTTCTAGACTGGTGGTGGACCTGTGGGTGCCCCCTGAGTTTTTCAGGAGCAGGCCCTGCCTTCCTCGGGTGTCAGCGGTGCACCACTGGGGTGTCAACGACCCGGTGACGGAATCAGGAACGAGTGATCCAGGAAAGTCCCAGGACATGTGAGTATGGAGTAATTGGGGTTACCGTTCCACTTTGGAGCGAAGAGGGGCTTGATCACCCCCTAGCACAGCCCAAGTAAGTGAGTCAGAGGGACTCAACTGAACCCGCTGGTGCTTGTAGGAACTGGGATGGAAACTTGTCATGTGAATGACACGAATGTCTCCGAGATGCATTTCCTGGCTGGGCGACTTCGTCAGGTCAAAGACGAGAAGCGACTGCGTAGGGCCTCGTGAGAAGCAGACCCCTTACTGCTTTCTCACTGTTATTAATCCCCAGACTGTCTTGTCTTGTCTGGGCTCTGTGTTGATAATGGGTGGTTCATGCTCATCCCCAGAAACAACCCCCTTGAAATTGATGTCGAAACATTTCCAGGAGGTGTATGGAGGATGGGTCCAGTCAGGGGAGAATCCAACCCCTGAGCTGTTGTAAATTTTCTGGCCTACATTTGATTTAGGCTGGCCAAAGGAAGGGACTTTTGATGAAACAACTGCCCTAAATGTTTATCACTTTACTCTTAAGTAACATGATGATCAGATTATATATGCACAGTCATGGTTTGATACTTGTTTGAATCCCCCTCCCTGGGTTAAGAACTGGCCGGGGTACCGGGCTAGGAAGAAAGAGGTGCAGCTTATGGCCCTAGGGAAAGGAAGGAGGATGAATCCATAGTCAAGAAGGCGACCACCAAAGGGAGGCATCTACCCGGTGGTGCCAGTAAAGCGAGATACTGCCTGCCCCACTGCCCCTCTAGAAGCTAGGCTCCAGCCGAAGTCTAAGCCTGTTCAACAAACCCAAGAAGAAGAGGTGCCCCCACCACCATATGCTCCCTCACTGCCTAGAGGAGGAGAGAGAGTGGAAGGGCCTGTAGAAGAGCAAGTAAGGGGAGCTGGGGGTGGACCAAGAAACCCCTCCAATGCTACCCCTGCCAAAACCAGATCTTAGACACGGAAAGAAAATGCAGAGGCAGAAGATGAGTATAAAGATATCCCAGAGCTAGAAAAAGAAGGGGAAGAGAGCAATGTCTATCCCTTGAAGAAAACTAAAGCCTGTCCCTTAAGAGAGACAGTGGACCCTCGCTCAGGGACCTCGCATTTAATATATATACCCTTTCCAACTACTGATCTGTACAATTGGAAGACTCACACACCTCCATTCTCAGATCAGCCAGAACCGGTGACTACTTTGTTTCAGTCCATAATTAATAGCCATAAACCAACTTGGCAGGACTGTAACCAGCTCCTAATCACGTTCTTCAATACAGAGGAACGCAAACGTATTATACAAGGAGCTAGGAAATACCTAGCAAAGCTAGTGAAAGAAGGGGAGGATGCAGAAACAAAAGGTGAAAGAGGCATTTCCTATGGCAGATCCGAACTGGGATGCCAATGAAGAGGGAGGCATGGCTAAACTAACCGGGTACCAGCAGGCCCTGATGCAAGGGATAAAGGCTGCAGGAAAAAGGGCAACCGATATGAGAAAAATACAAGAGTGTCAACAAGGACCAAATGAGCCTCCTGGTGCTTTCCTAGAAAGGGTCTACCAGACCTACCGTCAATACACTCCCTATGACCCAGAAGCAGAAGAAAATAGGAGAATGGTTTTGAACACTTTTGTCACCCAAGCAGCAGGGGACATTAGAAGAAAAATACAGAAGCAAGAAGGGTTCCTGGGAATGAATATAGAGCAGCTGCTTGAAATTGCCCATAAAGTTTTTTCTAATCATGAACAGGAAGCACAAAGAGAGACAGATAGAAAAATGAAAAAGAAGGCAGAATTGCTGGCTGTAGCACTGGCCCAGCAGCCCCAACAGGGACAGTACCCCCCTGGAAGGGGACGTATGGGGGGCACCCTGAGAGAGAGGAGGCAGGCAGCCCCTAGATTTTGAAACATGTGTGTGGTGTTTTAAAAGAGGGCATTAGAAAGATGAGTGCAAAGAGAGGCTACAGAGTATCAGGGGATGTGGAAGAGGACAAGATGATAGAAGAAGGAAAAGATGGGACCCCCAGAGCCAAGGGGAAGTCTGAGATGGAACGTATAAAAGATGAGGACCAGCCATGGAAGCAGCATTGAGAGAGGACAAATATGGATGGCAAATAGACTTTGAATGGGACGAAGAATGGGAGGCATAAGCCAGACTGAGCACCTTCAATCTTGGCCCCCAGGAGCCCATGGTTGAAATTTGCATGAGGAGCCAAAATATTTCTTTCTTAGTGGACACTAGAGCTGAACGTTCAGTAGTAACTCAGCCAGTAGTCCCCGTGACAGATAAAACAATCATTGTAAGGGGATTTGTTATGAAGTTGCTAAAGGTGCTATACAAAGCTGGCTACAAAGTGTCACGGAAAAAAGCACAGCTCTGTCAGCCCCAAGTAAAATATTTGGGATTTGATATATCAGAAGGAATCAGGTCCCTGGGCCATGAATGTAAGGAAGCAGTCTGCTCCATTCCAGAGCCCTCCTCCAGGAGGCGAGTGCGAGAATTTCTGGGGTCTGCAGGGTATTGCCAAATTTGGATTCCCAACTTTGCAAAAACAGCAAAGGCCCTTTATGAAGTTACAAAGGGGGGAGAACGGGATCCTTTTTCTGTGGGGAAAAGAGCAGAAGCAAGCATTCCAGACTCTTAAAGGACAGTTGCTGGAAGCCCCTGCCCTGGGTCTGCCAGACCTTATGAAGCCTTTTTGCTCTTCTGTGCATAAGAGGAATGGCACAGCAGCTGGAGTATTAACCCAGCATCTGGGAAATTAGGAAAGGCCAGTAGCATACCTGTCTAAGCAGTTGGATGCTGTAGTAAAAGGCTGGCCAGCCTGTCTCCGTGCTGTAGCAGCCACAGCAGAGCTAGTCAAAGATTCGCAGAAGCTGACTTTGGGACAGAAGGTCTGTGTTAAAGTCCCACATTCTGTGCTCGCCCTGATGGACTACAGGGAAGAGATTCGTTCACAAATGTATGCATGACCACGTATCAGGGATTGCTGAAAACTCACAAGTGAAGCTAACTATAATTAGTGCTCTCAACTCAGCATCCTTACTGCCAGTAGATGAGGAGAGCCCAACCCTTGATTGTCTCCGAACCATCGATGAAGTTTACTCTAGCCGAAAGGACCTGACTGATGTCCCCATGCCAAACCCAGACATTATTTTACTGACGGCAGCAGCTTTGTCGAAAATGGGGTTAGAAACGCAAGGTATGCAGTAGTAACTTGGACAAAGAATATAAAAGCTAAACCCTTGCCACCCAATACCTCTGCTCAGAAAGCTGAACTTACTGCTTTAGCCAGAGCCCTTCAGTTAGCAGAACGATTAAAAGGTTAACATTTGGACAGATTCTAAATATGCATTTCTTACTCTGCATGCTCATGGAGTTTTATACAAAGAGAAAGGTCTCATCACTGCTTCATGAAAACGAATTAAAAATGGACCTGAGATTTTGCAATTGCTCCAAGGCTTTAAAAAAGTAACTGTCATGCATTGCAGTGGCCAGAGAAGAATTTTTGCAGCCATCCCATTTTCAATGTCCTTTTCCAAGTCCAGATGTCTGATTGGACTCCAAAGTATTCCCATGAGGAGGAGGACTAGGCTAGTCCTCAGAATACCCAGAGACGTGATGGCTGGCCTCAGTTTCCAGAAAGAAGACTATTTGGGCCAGAATCAATTGCTCATGCAGTAGTAAAAGCTGCCAATGAAGCCACTCATTATGGAAAGTCAGCACTAGCAGAGTTACTAAACAAGGACTTGTACATTGCTAAACTACATGGACTGTGTGCAGCTGTTTCCAGAAGCTGTGTCGTGTGTGCCAGAAACAACCCCCGACAAGGACCAGGTCCACCTCCTGGGTTCCAACCCTCGGGGTCTCTGCCATTTCAGTCACTAGTTGTAGATTTTACTGAATTGCCACGGTACCAAGTATTCCGATACTTGTTAGTGTTTGTTGACTCATATTCTGGGTGAGTAGAAGCGTTTCCTTGTAAAACTGAAAAGGCCAGAGAGGTAGTTCGGTGTCTCTTAAAGGAAATTGTAGGACGGTGGGATCTGCCAGCAGTTATTTTAAGTGAAAATGTCCCCATTTGAGTTAATGTTTGGTAGGCCACCTCCTATTTTACAGGAAACCCTTGTCAGTTGGGAGATCTGAGACTCAGGGAACAAGTTGTGGCTCTGGGCAAGACTTTGCAGAAAATTCAAAAGTATGTAGGAGAACAATAGCCTTTGCCAGTGTTTAATCTAGTCCACAAGTTTCAGCCAGGAGCTGAGATTTGGGTAAAGGACTGGCAAGTAATTCTGCTAGGACCTAAATAGAAGGGCCCATACACTGTCCTGTTAGCAACTCCTACTGCTGTGAAGGTAAAAGGCATTGCAGTTTGGGTTCATTGGACTAATATTAAACCTGCTGCCACGCCTTGAGTTTCAGAGATCTGTCCAGACAATCCCCTCCGTTTCTGACTGAAGAAGCTACCCTCTGGATCTCAGCCTACCGGAAAAGGCTAAGATTCACAGGCAACAGTTCCAGGGCCTGGTACCTGAGCACTCCAGGAGGCTGTTCAGGTTCAAGGCTGAAGACACTCTGGTCTAGCCACTCCTGGGCTGGCTAGTCTACCCACAGCTGAAGCTTCGATCATCGGTGGACTACAGTAACAGTTGATTTTTTTTGCGTTTTCTCCTATACCTTTTCTGGCTGTGCATTTTTCCTGTGTTTTGTTCTCCTTATCTGTTGTTTTTATAAGATCGGGACAGGCATCCAAGAGGTAGTTTGTCCTGACTGTGGTCAACAACATTGTAGTAACGTACCCTGCCCCCAGTGTTTCTTATATACTCCTCCTACTCTCCCACTCCAGGGAGTGGTGCTACTCACCCACCGCTCTGATATTATATCTAGATTAAGCTTTGCTTGACTATATTATAAGTGCTTTGCTAAAAAGCCTGGTCCAGGGAAAATGTGCTAGACTCAGGCTGCAATTTAAAGTTAAGTTTTAAGAAGAGCTTCATGTCATACTCTGCCTTCATTATTATATCGGGGTGTGTGTTTGGGGTCTGGCTAACCCTTCTTTTCAGCTGCCTACTCAGGTGTATTTTGGGCAGACGACCATAAATAGAGACTTGTCCAGTCTGTAAGTGCCAACACTATGCTATTACGACATGCCCCAGTTGTAGGCTGTCTTCTCCTCCTCCTTATACTCCTTCCAACACAGATGACGCTCCCACAGATAGGATGGAGGTGTAACCATTGTTTTGGCTTGAAACGGTATATCCGAACTTTTCATGCCGTAACCACCCCTGTTAGTACAAAGTGTTATCACAGACATCTTGCAAAAGTTTGTTATTATGAAGGGAAAATGTATGCAATGGTCCAAAATATAGGGTGGTCCTGGTCTGGTACGGTGCAAGGTTGCCCAACCATACCATGGTTATGCATCCCAGCTGCGTGGGGGAAGGATTGTGTGGCCTACGCCCCCAGAGCAACTCAGCTGCCAGAAACTGAGGCCACAACTAAGGCCCCGATTGTGGTATACTCCTCCTTGTATCAGGAGGTTGCCTCAGATGTTCCAATCCCCGCCCCTGGTAGAAATCTCTTTTTGACTCTTGCTGAACAAATAGCCGCCTCTTTAAATGTCTCAGATTGTTGGGTGTGTGGGGGACCCCTTATGAGTGAGCAATGGCCCTGGGTGGCAATGGAAGAGACCCCTGAAATATTAACCAGTGAAACCATACAGTTCAGGCCCCCAGCGTATAATAGAGTATTATGGCTCAGCCACCTGGGCACAGGATGGGTCTTGGGGCTGCCACACCCTATTTACATACTGAACCGCCTAATCCGTCTTCAGGCTGTCCTTGAGATTATTACTAATCAAACAGCTGCGGCTCTTGAACTCTTGGCCCGGCAGCAGACCCAAATGAGAGCACCTATCTACCAAAATAGATTGGCTCTAGACTACCTGCTAGCCGAGGAAGGAGGAGTATGTAGAAAGTTTAATCTCTCGGATTGTTGTTTATCAATTGATGACAGTGGGCAAGCAGTTACAAACATAGCTTCCAATATACGCAAGCTAGCCCATGTCCCTGTGCAGACGTAGAAATCTGCTTGGGACACTACCTGGTGGGACTCCTTCTTAGGAGGAGGTTGGTGGAAGAAAGCTTTGCTTCTGATGGGGTGTGCTCTAGCCGGTATTATATTCCTCCCTTGTTGTATTCCCTGTGTTATTTGCCTCATACAATCTACAGTTTCAGGCATGACAATGATGGCCACACCGGTGGCGCCTCCACCCAGGGGAGCCCCACCCCTGACTCAGCTATATACTGTTACCTCTGTATCTCCTGAACGGGATTATTCAATTAAGATGCGAGCTCTGAGGTTCCCGTCAGAGGATGAAAAGAAGGAGGGGGAGTATGTAGGGCTAAAGGCATAAATTGTACAGACAAAGTTTTGGGTCAGCCTCTTTGCTGCGCTAATCAGAGGCTGAAAGGGGGGAAATGTAGCTGAAGGAAATACCAATTGTTTAATTACTAATAGATTGCAAATGCTGAGTGCCATTAATGCTGAATGATTTTATAATGAAAAATAAACTTTGTTCTCACATTTTACAGTAGCCTGCATTCAAAGTGAAAGAGGAAGCTATGTAGACATGTTCATCTAAAATGTCAGTTGAAGTGCCTCGCTGTTAGATGGGAAAACAGATACATTCTAGCTAAAATGAGCTTAGCTTACCTGACACCAACACCATGTGATGTGTCTATATGCTGTATGTATAAAATGAGAAACTGTGAATGAATCAGGAGCTCAGTTCTTTGTGGCACTAGTCATGCTGAGCTCTGCCGGCAATAAACATCATTCCTTCCTGAAGATTCTGTCTAGTCTCAATTCTTGGGAACACTGAACCCTGCTACACCAATGCTACAGAAAGAAACTTTTCAGCAACTTGAGGAAGCCAAGCAAGAAGTGAGAAGGAAAACAAAAGGGAAAAGGTGGGAAACTGCCTCCAGAGCTAAGAAAACCCCACTTCATAGAGCAAACTGTATCCCAGCAACACCAAGAGAAGAGGCAGAGTGGAAAACACTAAAATCTTCACAGCTATTCTGCTGTGTCTGGAAAGAAATGGGCAGAAAGTCAGCTTCATGGCTGCAATAAAAGGGAGGAAAGTAGGGAAATTCTGCTGTAGCAACGCGCAGAGCATACTTGCTGCAGAGGAACAAGTGCAGGGAAAAATACCTCTGCACTAGAACCTACAACTATATAGTCAAGTTTTTAAGGTTTCCTCAAAATCTGAAAATCCTTTAAAGAGTTATGATGACCTCATCCAATCCATAAGGCCACTTTTGGTAGGTGCTCGAGAGGGAAAACTGGTCAAGACCAATTTGTCATCTAAACCTTGGTTTGATCAGAGCTGTATTTGTGCTAAAAATGCTTTAATCTATGCCTATAAGTTAGCACTGAGAGCTGATGAAAAGACCAGACAAGATGCATATCGTTCTCTTTCATTTTTTAAAAAGAAATATAAATCACTGGTTGCCCGCTGTAAGAAAGAACATACCAGAAAACTGTGGGCCAATATAATTGAAGCAGCTACGAGCAAAAACTCAGTGGTGTTCTGGAAACTAGTGTCAAACCGTGCCTCCACAGCCGCCTCCCCCTTGGCTTCCTCTATCCCCCCATATAAATGGACTTCTTTTTTCCAAAAAATGTATGATGATCCTATTCAACCCCCTCCTGCCCTAACAATAGAAAATCTGGCCAAATGCCCCCTAGTTCATGCCGAAGAGGTAAACGCTTATATTAGCCAGTTAAAGAATGCAAAAGCCCCTGGACTTGATGGAATATCTCCGGAATTACAAAAAACAAATAAGGATTGGTGGGAAACTTTCCTAGCCTCCCCATTTACTTATATTGATGAAACCAGCTACATCCCCAATGATTGGGGAATGGCTATAGTAGTCCCCTTCCATAAGAAGGGAAAGAAGGAGGATCCATCCAATTATAGACCAATCAGCTTACTAAGCATTGTAAGCAAGTTGTCTACAAAACATCTGCTGAAGAAATCTTTAGACTGGCTAGAACAGGAGGAAATCATTGCTGATGAGCAAGCTGGGTTTAGAGCTGGCAGGTCAACAATAGATCACTGCCTAGTAATGCAACACCTTGTAGAGAAATACGCTACAGAAAACCAAGCATCACTTTACCGGGCATTTGTTGATTTAAAAGCAGCTTTTGACACAGTCTTTAGAAATAGACTTTGGAGGAAACTGCAGGCCTCCTCTATTGATAGGCGACTGCTGTCCCTTTTGGGGGCTATGCACAAGCAAACTGCCCTGAGTAAGGTGCAGCCGAATTGGGCATTTGACTGACCCCATTCAAACTTATAGGCAGGTGTGCCTTGTAGCCCCCTTTCTGTTTATCTTCTACATCAACAATTTGGTAAACCTTTTGAATGCCCCTGGATTGCATCCTCCCAAATTAGCAAATAGGCACATTCACGTACTGCTCTATGCAGACGATGCTGTATTACTTTCTAGGACCCCCATAGTGCTGAAACGAGCCCTAAAAAAATTCTCCCAATTCTGTGATACTGAACACCTTCTAACTAATTACCAAAAAACTAAGATCCTGGCTTTCGGTAAAAATCCAAAGACCAGACGATGGGAGCTTCAGGGGCATCAGTTAGAACAACATACCAGCTTCAAATATTTGGGTGTAGTTTTGCAAGCCTCAGGTACCAAAACAACACATAGCAGCTTCATTGCTGATGTGGGAGAAAAAACAGCACACGGTATACTGAAATTCTATCGATCACAAGGGGGGCAGTATGTACCAGCTGCGCTCAGATTGTTTAAAGCCAAACCATTGGCCCAATTAGTATACGGATCATTCTTGGGGCTGCCATCCTCCTCTTTCTCTCAACTTGAGAGAGTGCACTCCAAATTCCTTAGCGCTCTATTACAAGTACCCAAATGCATGCCTAACTCATGGGTTAGACTGGAAACAGGAATGTTAAGGGTAGAGGCCAGAATCACCATCCTTTCAATTTTCAAATGGCTGTCAGGGTGTCTAAACCCACAACGTCTGCTCCCTCTGTTATTCCAAGACAAATTTCAATCTAATTGGCAAAAGGCGACTCTGAAATCCCTGGGAAAATTGGGTCTTTCCCCTCAAAGTTTGCTAGTCATGGGGTTAGACTTAGGGCCAAGCTACACATGACGAATGACACTTGAACGGCAAGTGGATTGAGTGGAGGGCAAGTGAACAGGGAGAAATACACTTGCTGTTCAAGTGTCATTCGTCATGTGTAGCTTGGCCCTGAGAAAAATCACTCATTAAGCAGAGAGTGACAGACATTGAAAGACAAACATTTTCTTAGAGCACCAGGTTTTATTTCTTCAGATACTACTAAATATATTGCCGCTCCTGCAGCCTATTTTTACTTTCTTGAATCCAGTAACTCCAGAAGGGCATTTGCTTTAGCTAGAAGTTCAACTCTCCCCTCTGCCGTTCTGGAAGGAAAGTTTAAAGCTGTCCATTACTCTCTTAGGCTTTGCTCCGATCCCCTAAGCAAAACTGACTCAATGAAGCACATCTTCTTCAACTTCCCAAGTCATAGTAAAATTAGAGCGGAAACCATTAGTCTATTAGTAGAAAGATTCCCTGGAAGTTCAAATAAAATCAAACTTGATTATCTTTTGTCTGATCAGAATCACCAGACACCATGTCAAGTAGCAAGATTCTGTGCCCTGGTCTACAAGGCACAGAAGATCAGCAACCATCACATAAGGCAGCTTAAACAACTAATTTATGATGATCTTATTTTTTTACTCTTATATTTATTCATCATTCTTCCCCAGTATCCAGTCTCAACAGTTTTTAAACTGATTTGCAAATGGTTTTATATGTACTGGTCGCAGACTGTAATAATAAACTTGACTTGACTACCTCTGCACTAAGAACAGCAGAAATACCTGAACCTACTTCATGGGGTGAAATATCCTAGCTACCACCAGAAGAAGCTGAGAAACGGAGAAAAGCGGAGGGTGTGGTGTTGGTGTTGAAGAGAATGATAGCACATTGAAAGAGCTCCATCTCTCCCATGCCGGAAATTTAAAATTTATGATGAAAGGGTAAAGTAAAAGTATTCACCCTTCCAACGCAAAAATACGCTAAGAGATCCGAAAGGCAGATTCATATTTATTAAAGGCACTATAGAAAACCAAATTTACACATTTGGCTCAATTTATGCCCAAAAACAAGACAGCCTAATGAATTCTAAAACAAAGTTCATTAGAATACACATGTATCACTTAGTATAATTTGCTCTAAACCATATTTTCATGACAAACCCACAGAAACAGCAGCAACATAATCTAAGAGTAGAATAGAAACAGAAGGATTAAAAGTATCCTGCTCACCAGGTTGGAGGCAAGTTCTGACAACAACAGGGCCAACAACAAAGATTCTCAGGTCAAACTCCATGGTCGAGTAACAGATTCCAAAATCAAAGACTGTGACCCACCAAGGCTCAGGCAGCCAGAAACTAAGAGCTCACCAACAGCCAGGTCCAGAATACCACAATTGTGACTAGCTAATCCCATGCTAGCTGTGGCCTTATAAAGGGAGTTTCTCCTACAGGTGAGGCTGGGTTCATTAAGTTCTGGCAGCAGGCAGGTCCATGCTAAGGCCGCCTGGCTTGATGACTCTGTGGTTGTCAACCCTCCTGGAGATCCCCACAAATTACAACTGATCTCCAAATGCCACTGTCTCCCAAAGAACCCCAGGAGCAGCGAAGGCTGAGGGTAAGGGCAGAGGCATGGACCAAGCACAGGAGCGCATGCCTGGCAGCCCACGGCCTTCCCCCTGCTGAGGAAATGTCAGGAGAGCCAGTACAGGATCTGATCTACTCCTCCTGAGTAGCAGAGATGAGCCAGCTTGGAGAAAGAAGCTTAATGAACCCAGCCTCACCTGTAGGAGAAACTCCCTTTATAAGGCCACAGCTAGCATGGGATTAGCTAGTCACAATTGTGGTATTCTGGACCTGGCTGTTGGTGAGCTCTTAGGTTCTGGCTGCCTGAGCCTTGGTGGGTCACAGTCTTTGATTTTGGAATCTGTTACTCGACCATGGAGTTTGACCTGAGAATCTTTGTTGTTGGCCCTGTTGTTGTCAGAACTTGCCTCCAACCTGGTGAGCAGGATACTTTTAATCCTTCTGTTTCTATTCTACTCTTAGATTATGTTGCTGCTGTTTCTGTGGGTTTGTCATGAAAATATGGTTTAGAGCAAATTATACTAAGTGATACATGTGTATTCTAATGAACTTTGTTTTAGAATTTCATTAGGCTGTCTTGTTTTGGGGCATAAATTGAGCCAAATGTGTAAATCTGGTTTTCTATAGCGCCTTTAATAAATATGAATCTGCCTTTCGGATCTCTTAGCGTATCTTTATGTTGGAAGGGTAAATATTTTTACTTTACCTTTTCAACATAAATTTTAAATTTCAGGCATGGGAGAGACGGAGCTCTTTCAAAGTGCTATCATTCTCTTCAACACCGACACCACACCCTCTGCTTTTCTCCATTTCTCAGCTTCTTCTGGTGGTAGCTAGGATATTTCACACCATGAAGTAGGTTCAGGTATTTCTGCTGTTCTTAGTGCAGAGGTAGTCAAGTTTATTATTACAGTCTGCGACCAGTACATATAAAACCATTTGCAAATCAGTTTAAAAGCCGTTGAGACTGGATACCGGGGAAGAACGATGAATAAATATAAGAGTAAAAAAATAAGATCATCATGAATTAGTTGTTTAAGCTGCCTTATGTGATTTACGTTGCTTGTAGACCTGGGCATAGAATCTTGCTACTTAACATGGTGTCTGGTGATTCCGATCAGACAAAAGATAATCAAGTTTGATTTTATTTGAACTTCCAGGGAATCTTTCTTCTAATGGACTGATGGTTTCCGCTCTAATTTTACTATGACTTGGGCAGTTGAAGAAGATGTGCTCCATTGAGTCAATTTCTCTTAGGGGATAGGAGCAAAGCCTAAGAGAGTAATGGACAGCTTTAAACTTTCCTTCCAGAACGGCAGAGGGGAGAGTTGAACTTCTAGCTAAAGCAAATGCCCTTCTGGAGTTACTGGATTCAAGAAAGTAAAAATAGGCTGCAGGAGCGGCAATATATTTAGTAGTATCTGAAGAAATAAAACCTGGCATTCTAAGAAAATGTTTGTCTTTCAATGTCTGTCACTCTCTGCTTAATGAGTGATTTTGCTCGGTCTAACCCCATGACTAGCAAACTTTGAGGGGAAAGACCCAATTTTCCCAGGGATTTCAGAGTCGCCTTTTGCCAATTAGATTGTCTTGGAATAACAGAGGGAGCAGACCTTGCGGGTTTAGACGTCCTGACAGCCATTTGAAAATTGAAAGGATGGTGATTCTGGCCTCTACCCTTAACATTCCTGTTTCCAGTCTAACCCATGAGTTAGGCATACATTTGGGCACTTGTAATAGAGCTCTAAGGAATTTGGAGCGCACTCTCTCAAGTTGAGAGAAAGAGGAGGATGGCAGCCCCAAGAATGATCCGTATACTAATTGGGCCAATGGTTTGGCTTTAAACAATCTGAGCGCAGCCGGTACATACTGCCCCCCTTGTGATCGATAGAATTTCAGTATACCGTGTGCTGTTTTTTCTCCCACATCAGCAATGAAGCTGCTATGTGTTGTTTTGGTACCTGAGGCTTGCAAAACTACACCCAAATATTTAAAGCTGGTATGTTGTTCTAACTGATGCCCCTGAAGCTCCCATCGTCTGATCTTTGGATTTTTACCGAAAGCCAGGATCTTAGTTTTTTGGTAATTAGTTAGAAGGTGTTCAGTATCACAGAATTGGGAGAATTTTTTTAGGGCTCGTTTCAGCCCTATGGGGGTCCTAGAAAGTAATCCAGCATCATCTGCATAGAGCAGTACGTGAATGTGCCTATTTGCTAATTTGGGAGGGTGCAATCCAGGGGCATTCAAAAGGTTTACCAAATTGTTGATGTAGAAGATAAACAGAAAGGGGGCTAGAAGGCACACCTGCCTGTAAGTTTGAATGGGGTCAGTCAAATGCCCAATTCGGCTGCACCTTACTCAGGGCAGTTTGCTTGTGCATAGCCCCCAAAAGGGACAGCAGTCACCTATCAATAGAGGAGGCCTGCAGTTTCCTCCAAAGTCTATTTCTAGAGACTGTGTCAAAAGCTGCTTTTAAATCAACAAATGCCCGGTAATGTGATGCTTGGTCTCCTGTAGCGTATTTCTCTACAAGGTGTTGCATTAGTAGGCAGTGATCTATTGTTGACCTGCCAGCTCTAAACCCAGCTTGCTCATCAGCAATTATATCCTCCTGTTCTAGCCAGTCTAAAAATTTCTCCAGCAGATGTTTTGTAGACAACTTGCTTACAATGCTTAGTAAGCTGATTGGTCCATAATTGGATGGATCCTCCTTCTTTCCCTTCTTATGGAAGGGGACTACTATAGCCATTCCCCAGTCATTGGGGATGTAGCAGGTTTCATCAATATAAGTAAATAGGGAGGCTAGGAAAGTTTCCCACCAGTCCTTATTTGTTTTTCGTAATTCTGGAGACATTCCATCAAGCCCAGGGGCTTTTGCATTCTTTAACTGGCTAATATAAGCGTTTACCTCTTCGGCATGAACTAGGGGGCATTTGGCCAGATTTTCTATTGTTAGGGCAGGAGGGGGTTGAATAGGATCATCATACGTTTTTTGGAAAAAAGAAGTCCATTTATATGGGGGGATAGAGGAAGCCAAGGGGGAGGCGGCTGTGGAGGCACGGTTTGACACTAGTTTCCAGAACACCACTGAGTTTTTGCTCGTAGCTGCTTCAATTATATCGGCCCACAGTTTTCTGGTATGTTCTTTCTTACAGCGGGCAACCAGTGATTTATATTTCTTTTTTAAAAATGAAAGAGAACGATATGCATCCTGTCTGGTCTTTTCATCAGCTCTCAGTGCTATCTTATAGGCATAGATTAAAGCATTTTTAGCACAAATACAGCTTTGATCAAACCAAGGTTTAGATGACAAATTGGTCTTGACCAGTTTTCCCTCTCGAGCACCTACCGAAAGTGGCCTTATGGATTGGATGAGGTCATCATAACTCTTTAAAGGATTTTCAGATTTTGAGGAAACCTTAAAAGCTTGGCTATATAGTTGTAGGTTCTAGTGCAGAGGTATTTTTCCCTGCACTTGTTCCTCTGCAGCAAGTATGCTCTGCGCATTGCTACAGCAGAATTTCCCTACTTTCCTCCCTTTTATTGCAGCCATGAAGCTGACTTTCTGCCCATTTCTTTCCAGACACAGCAGAATAGCTGTGAAGATTTTAGTGTTTTCCACTCTGCCTCTTCTCTTGGTGTTGCTGGGATACAGTTTGCTCTAAGAAGTGGGTTTTTTTCTTAGCTCTGGAGGCAGTTTCCCACCTTTTCCCTTTTGTTTTCCTTCTCACTTCTTGCTTGGCTTCCTCAAGTTGCTGAAAAGTTTCTTTTTGTAGCATTGGAAGCTATTTCCCCACCTTTTTCCTGGCTGGCACAACAGAGTGTCTTCTACTCCCACCCCCTTCTCATATTTGCTGTGAGACAATGAGAGAGAGAATTGTGTTGTACTTGAAAAGGAGATACTTTTGTCTGCAGATACTTAATTTGTTTGCTTTCTTCTTTTTAGCTGGCTCTCTGGAGAGCTAAAAAGGAGTACTTTCACTAAGGATTGTTCCTCTCAAGTTGACTGAGACTTCTGAGATAACTTTGAGTAATTGAGAGGGCAGTAGCAGAACAGCTGCAGGTATACCTGGGTGATGCCTCTATCCTGGATCCATTCCAGTCCAGCTTCAGGCCTGGCCATGGTACAGAGATGTCTCTGGTTGCCCTCACAGATGATCTGCGGCGACACCTGGACCGGAGTGGGTCGGCACTGCTGATACTTTTAGATCTTACAGCAGCATTTGACATGGTCAATCATAATCTTCTGACCCATTGCCTTGCCGATGAGGGGATTCGTGGAACAGCCCTGCAATGGCTGAACTCCTTCCTTCACAATCTAGGACAGAGGGTGGCACTCAGGGAACAGATGTCTGCTTACCATTCTTTGGTATGTGGCATCCCTCAGGGGGCGATTCTTTCCCCGATGCTATTTAACATCTATATGTGCCCCCTTGCCCCGTTAGCCCACAGCTTTGGGCTAGGTTGTCACTGGTATGCGGATGACACTCAGCTCTATCTGCTGATGGATGGTGTTATGACCTTTACTTTCTTTAGCGTAGATTTTTCTTTTAATCTATCCCTTAACCCTCTGGGTAGTCTGCTGCCACCCGGAATATTTTATTCCAAGATATTTTATTTAAATTTTCCCTTTGGTAACGTTCCTAAGCGTCAGGCTCCTTCGTGGTTCTATGTGGCCCTGAAGATAGGAATGGGATATAGCAATGACAGCTACACTGGGATATAGCAAAACAAAAATAAGCTTTTATTTATTCGAGAAGCGTATTGGTTTCATAAACGTAGTTCTCGGTTCTTAAAGTTACTTCATTTACTCTCATTCACACAGCTGGCCTCTCTTTCCCTGACTGAGTGTCCTTTCACAAACATGCTCAGTTCAGGTTCCACACAGGTTATATTTCTCTCATAAACACTTCAACATATTCAGGCAGCACACAGCTAGCCTGCTTTCTTCTGGCTAAAAATTTTCTCTCTACTCTCCGTCTCAAACTGCATTCACTCCACCCACCCTCTCAGTCCTCAACCAATCATATTGTCAGAAACTGTTTTAACCTAAGTAATGCCATATTTAATCGTGTAGTGTTTAGACTTCTTTCCCTCCAGGCAACACCAGCAAGGAGCCGATTCCATGGGAAAGGATCCTGTCTTATCTGCTCTTTCGACCTTGGCCAGCTCAGCGCACCTCTGAGAAGTTTTGCTGTATGAACTTGGGGGGGGGGAGGCTGGGCTCCGGGAGTGTGAAATGTAACAACCTTTGCTCTATGATTCATTCCTAGCAATGCTTTCCTCGGCCAGGAATATGCACATCTGGGCTTGAATGCTGTCTTTCACAATAAACCTTTTGAAATCAAAAGACCTCGTCTTCTTGCAGAAGGGAGTGAAACAGACTATCAAGTATGGAATGCCATAGCCTGACTCATATCACTCACTCATCCATCTCCTTCACCCCCACTCTTCACCTATCTCACCAAGCATTTAAAGATACATGCACACATTTACTTGGAATCATTACAGATGGCCAGTCCGATCTTGCTTTGGATTCCTTGGTCAAGGGTCTTAAGGCTGTGACAGTATGGTTACATCAGAGTCGCCTGAAATTGAATCCCCTGAAGACAGAGGTTCTGTGTCTGGATCATGGGGCAATCGAGCTGGGAACCGGCTCCCAGCTGTTGATGGGGTACAATTGAAACCTTCCCTGATGGTGAGGAGTCTGGGTGTGACCTTGGGTGCTACACTTTCAGTGGAGGCCCAGGTCATGACTGTTGCCAGGTCTGCCTTTTTTCATCTTCAACAGGGCAGGCAACTGGCGCCCTATCTTTCACCACAGGACCTGGCCACAGTAATCCATGCAACGGTCACCTCTAGGCTAGACTACTGCAACTCACTCTATCCTGGACTGCCCTTGGGTCTGACCCAGAAGTTACAGCTGATCCAGAATGCAGCGGCACGCATCCTTACCGGAACACCCATCCAAGCACACATTCATCATGTGCTGTGCCAGCTGCACTGGCTTCCAGTGGAGTTCCAGATCTGGTTCAAGTTGTTAACCTTGGTATTTAAAGCCCTTCATGGACTAGGACCTCCATACCTGCCGGACCGCCTCTTCCATTACGTCCCCTGCAGGGTGTTGCGCTCTGCAGACAAGCAACTCCTGGTGGTCCCTGGCCCAAAGGACATCCATCTGGCCTCAACCAGGGCGAGGACTTTTTCTGCCCTGGCCCTGGCCTGGTGGAATGCTCTCCCGCTGGAGATCTGGGCCCTGTGGGACCTGTTACAGTTTTGCAGGGCTTGTAAAACGGAGATGTTCTGCTGGGCCTTTGGCTGAGTGCCAGCGAGTGTCCTTCTTCTTCCATCTAAGACCACCATTTCTTCCGGAGCTGCCCTCAGCCATCTGCCATGCCTGTATACGGACTCCCAATATTTGTTTAAATAGCCTGCTCCTGGACCATTTTAATTATTTTGTATAAAAAATTATTGATTTTATGTTTCTGTGATTTTAAGGTATTTTTTAATGTTGTTAGCCACCCTTAGCCCATCTGTGGGGAGGGCAGGGTATACATCAAATAAATAAATAAATAAAAAAGTTACGGTGAGCTTTTGAGCTGCTTGATGTCTGTGGACAGGACCATTTAGGGGGTGCTCAATAGGTTTTCTCAGTTGCATTTTTTTCAAGAAAGTAATCTGTTTAAAACTATGCCCCTCTTGAGGTCTGTGCCCAAGGCAGCTGCCTAGTTGGTCTAATGGTAGCATTGGCCCTGTCTATAGTTATGGCAAACAGAAATGGGGAAAGGGGACAGCCTTGTCTTTTTCCCCTTGCTATATGGATATCTATTGAATGTACATTGTTAGTCCTAACTATAGCTTTTGGAGAAAGATAAAGAGCATTAATGGCATTTTAGAATTGGTCGCCAAAACCCATTTTTTGAAGTAAAAGTTTTAGATATGGTATTTCCACTTAATCAAATGCCTTCTCTATATCAAAGGCCAGAAGTAATGCAGGGGCTTTGTATGCTTCACAGAAATTAATTATAGTTAAAGTGTTACATGTATTGTCTGGTCAAGGTGAATGTAGTTGGTTATTTAAATTTAGACAATGTTTTGGCAAATATGCTTGTAAAGATCTTTTGGTCTTCATTCAGGAAGGGTATTGGTTGAGAAGATTTAGTATTTGTAATATGGTTGTCCTTTTTTGGAGTAACTACTATTTCAGCCTCTGACCAAGATAGAGGGATGCTACCTCCTAACATAACAGAGTTGCACGTGGCAGTTAGTGGAGTTGAAAGTAGGTGAATGTATTTTTTTGTAAAAATTTGGCAGGGAATCCATCCCTGTCTGAAGCTTTGTTATTTTTTCAAGGATTTGATAGTGACTGTAACATCTTCTGTTGTGACTGGTTGGTCCAGATATTGTTTATGTTCTTGTGAGGTTTTTTTCCAAATTTCCTGTGATGATAAATAATTTAAAATATGATTAGTGTCAGGATTGTCTGATGTACAAATGGTTTGGTAGTATTCAGCAAATACATTGGCTAATTTTACAGAATTAGTTTGAGTTTTTCCTGGGTGCCTTTAATAGCTTGTATAGAATGTGAGGAGGTTTTTTCCTCTAATTTTCATGCAAGCAAGTTTATAGATTGGGTGGCCTTTTTTGTGTTCATCTTCTAGTTTTCTTATTCTAGATATTATTTCATGTCTAATGTTTTCTTTTTGCTCTTCATGACAGGAGGCAACGGAGATTAATTTCCCTCTAAGTACCACTTCCATAGCATCCTACACGTGGATTTGAGGAATGCCACATAGTTTGTTTCTATTGTTTAATTTCTAAAGAGACTTCAGAAGAAATTTATTTGTTAAATAAAAGTGATTTATTTAGTTTCCAATTTGTTTGATGTCATTTATTCTCAGTGTACATTCTGTCCACGCATAGTCTATCCACAACTTGTCACCAATTCTTGATGTAAGAGTTTGACTAATTAATTTAGGAGATAAGAATATGTCATTTAAATATGTAATTTAGAAGATAAGAATATGTAATTAATCCTTGTGTATATACTGTGGATAGAAGAGAAGTATGTATAGTCTGTTACCAGTGGGTTTTGAAGATGTCACTAGATCAATAGATAAAACCTAAGAGCCATTAATTGATCTTAGCAGCTTAGTAACTGTATTGTTAATTTTAATTGCTTTGACACGATAGGCAGTAAAATTTAAAAGGTCATTCAGAGAGGAGTGATACAAATGTTTACTGCTGACACATTGATTTACCCATGTTGAACGAAAGCAGAATTGAAAGCCAAGAGAATCAAGCGCACTCTGGATGAAGACAGCTCGTCATGTTGTTTTGATCTACAAGCAGCTCTCCACACTGAAAGCAGTGAAAGCAGCTGTCTCAGTAATCATGCTTTGCGCCGCTCCCCCCGACGCCCCCCGCCCCGCCTCCGCCATCAGTTATCAAACTCAGTTCAAAGTCTTGACTGTGAGATGGCCTTGGCCTGGCATATCAGTAGGACAACCTCTTCCTCTATGTTCCACCACAGCAGCTTTGCTCACCTGATCAGGGCTGTCTTCAGATACCGTCGAGGAGGGAGGGAGAAAGCTGCCATTTCTCTACTGAATGTAAAGCCTTTGTCCTTCACATATGTGAGAAGCTGTTCTCTTCCACATATGTGATGGGGAGGTAAACCCCCCCCCACCAATCCTTGCCTTTTGAGTGCTGACATCTACAATGGATGCCCTGGCTCCATTTTTTGGGGTTCACCAACCCACACTTTACAAACCAGTGGGTGAAGAAGACATCATTTGTGCATGTTATCTACCTACCTCTTTGTGGCTGCATGGCAGACAGATGTTTGGGATATAAACTTCCCTGTGTCCCAAATACCTGGTTCCAGGGCACAGCGTTAGCAAATATGAATGCTGTGCTGTCACAGGATGGCATTGTCAACGATATCAAAAGGCACTAAGAAGTACAGGAAAACAAACAAGGATGCAGTTTCCAAATAAGAGGATCAGTGTAGGGCATTCATCAGGGCAACAAATGATCTTAGTCTGCCATGATGAGGGCAACAATCAGACTGAAATGGATCATCTTTATCACGTGGCAACGGGGGTGGACAGGGTTGCCAAAGAAGCCATGGAAATGGTTCTTCACCATTGGTCCCATCCCTCTTCCATCAACACTGCCTCATCTGGAGGAGATCCAACAGATAATGGGCTAATATGCAAGTACAAGACAGCAGCAGGAGGCAGCACCACAGTGAAGCCAAGGACTATTGCTGCCTGTCTCCCTCGGCTCGTCTTTGCCTCACTTGCCTCATCATTGGTCATCTGTGGCTGGTGTCTCTTATCAAGAGGGATCACTGATGGGGCAACTGAGGCAAAGGCAAGCCAAGTGAGGAGGATAGGCAGCATCTGCAGCACCAGGCTTTTCTGCACCACTAGACCACTGGCTGATTCTTGCCTAGCCAGCCTTATTGGCCCTCCTGGCTGCCTGGGCACTGACGTGTGTGTGTGTTGTGTGCAGACAAGTGGTACCCCAGACCACCATCCTATAGGAAATTTTCTCCTAGAGGCCATAATGGCAAACGTGATCTTGCTTAGAAGCCCTTTATCTGTTACATTCTAGAGTATGATATTTGCTGCTTCACCATCCTCAGCCTCCCCAGTCTTACAGTTGCTGACTCCTGCTTGTGCCAGCAGATTTAGGGGTAATATCAGAGGATGGTGTGGTTTAGGAAGGAAAGGAACCTCGGTGGCATATAATGTCATAGAGTCCTCCCTCCAAAGCAGCTATTCCAGGGGAGTTGATCTCTCTTATCTGGAGATCAGCTGTAATTCCAGGAGAACTCCAGGCTCTATCTGGAGGTTGCAACCTTACCCAGTCTCCTTCTCTTCAAATCAGCTCTGCTGTTCCCTCATGTATGCTTGAACCGTCTCTCCAAGCACCTGCTGACACTTTAGTCAAACCCCTCTTCAGATACCAATATTTCATGCAGCTTTCCAACCAAGCTGTCACGAATTTTTGCATCACTGATTTTGTTCACATTAATCCACTGTTCACTGTACAAACACACACACCCTTCGCATCATTTTTGCACTCACCTTCATTTTGACCCTCTAACTGAATTGGTCTATGGGAAGTAATCCTTAAAGTGGATTCCTTTTTTTGGTTTATTATATATATTAATCGGACATCTCTTAATTTTTTTTTCAAATAAATAAACAAATAACTGAAAAAATAGGACATATTTTTTTATTGTTACTTGGAGCATCCAGCCAGGTAACTCCTCTTCGCCTGAGGCTAAGTCCCAGGCTACCAACAGATAATTGTTGGGGTGGAGGGAAGTGAAAAACATGGTCTGGGTGTGCTTTCAGTCCCGAGTCTGCAGAAAAAAGCAGTCTGTTTTGTGCTGTTCCGTGAGCATATTGGCATAGAAAGGGTTAATTGAAGGGTGCCAGTCCAGAGTTTTCATTTCTAAAATATTGTTCTGGAGTGTCTCTAACACATCCCACTGGTTTTTGTGGCACTGGCATTTCTTTAGTGCCTGTTCCGGGCTGTTTTGTGCTGTTCCGGGAGCTTTTTGGCATGGAATGGGTTAATTAAAGGGTGCCAGTCCAGAGTTTTCATTTCTAAAATATTGCTCTGGAGTGTCTCTAACACATCCCCCTCTTTTTTGTGGCAGTGGCCTTTCTTTAGTGCCCGTTCCGGCACTAAAACTAAAACAGTTTTCATTTCTCATAGAATCATAGAGTTGGAAGGGGCCATACAGACCATCTAGTCCAACCCCCTGCCCAGTGCAGGATCAGCCTAAAGCATCTCTGACAAGTATTCATCCAGCCTCTTCTTGAAAACTGCCAGTGAGGGGGAGCTCACCACCTCCCTAGGCAGCTAATTCCACTTTTGAACTACTCTGACGGTGAAAAAGTTTTCCTAATATCCAGTCGGTACCTTTGTAGTTTTAGCCCATTGCTTCGCGTCCTACCCTCTGCTGCCAACTGGAACAGCTCCCTGCCCTCCTCCAAATGACAGCCTTTCAAATATTTAAAGAGAGCAATCATGTCCCCCCTCAACCTCCTTTTCTCCAAACTAAACATTCCCAAGGCCCTCAGCCTTTCCTCGTAGGGCTCAGTCTCCAGACCCCTGATCATCCTCGTCGCTCTCCTCTGCACCCACATCCTTTTTGAAGTGAGGCCTCCAGAACTGCACACAGTACTCCAGGTGCGGCCTGACCAAGGCAGTATAGAGAGGGGCTATGACCTCCTGCGATTTCGATGCTATGGCCCCTTTGATAGAACCCAGGATTGAATTAGCCTTTTTTGCCACCGCATCACACTGACTGCTCATATTCAGTTTACAGTCCACTCTTACCCCAAGATCCCTTTCACATATACTACTGCCCAGAAGTGTATCCCCCATCCAGTATTTGTGCTTCTCATTTTTGTGGCCCAGATGTAATACTGTGCACTTGTCTTTGTTGAATTGCATCCTATTCACAGCTGCCCACTTCTCCAGAGTATTCAGGTCTTGTTGAATTTTAATTCTATCTTCTTGGGTGTTTGCTACCCCTCCCTCCAATCTGATGAAACGCCGTTGACCACCACTCTTTGAGTGCGGTCCTCCAACCAGTTCCCTATCCACCGAACTGTCCTATAGACTACTCCACAGTCTTCCAGTTTGCCCATCAGAACGTCATGGGGGACCTTATCAAAAGCTTTACTGAAATCCAGATAAATCACGTCAACAGAGTTCCCCCGATCCAGCAAGCTGGTCACTCGATCAAAGAAGGAAACCAGGTTGGTCTGGCAGGATCTGTTAGGAACAAAACCATGCTGACTTCCTCAGATCACTGAGCGGTCCTTCAGATGCTTACAAATTGATCCCTTTAAAATCTGTTCTAATATTTTCCCAGCAACAGAAGTCAGACTGACTGGCCTGTAGTTTCCCGGGTCATCCTTCCTCGCTTTCTTAAAGATTGGGATAACATTCGCTCTTCTCCAATCTTGTGGCACATCCCCAGTCCTCCAGGAGGCCTTGAAGATGATGGACAGGCCTTGAAGATGATGTTCTGGAGTGTCTCTAAAACTGGCATTTCTTTAGTGCCCATTCCGGGCTGTTTTGTGCCATTCCGGGCTTTTTGGCATGGAACGGGTTAATTGAAGGGTGCCAGTCCAGAGTTTTCATTTCCAAAATATTGTTCTGGAATGGCTCTAACACATCCCACTGTTTTTTGTAGCACTGGCGTTTCTTTAGTGCCCGTTCCGGGCTGTTTTGTGCTGTTCCGGGAGCTTTTTGGCATGGAAAGGGTTAATTGAAGGGTGCCAGTCCAGAGTTTTCATTTCTAAAATATTGTTCTGGAGTGTCTCTAACACATCCCACTGGTTTTTGTGGCACTGGCATTTCTTTAGTGCCTGTTCCGGGCTGTTTTGTGCTGTTCCGGGATCTTTTCGGCATGGAACGGGTTAATAAAAGCGGGGCAGTCCAGAGTTTTCATTTCTACAATATTGTTCTGGAGTGTCTCTAACACATCCCACTGTTTTTTGTGGCACTGGCATTTCGTTAGTGCCCATTCCGGGCTGTTTTGTGCTGTTCCGGGAGGTTTTTGGCATGGAACGGGTTAATAAAAGCAGGGCAGTCCAGAGTTTTCATTTCTAAAATATTGCTCTGGAGTGTCTCTAACACATCCCACTGTTTTTTGTGGCACTGGCATTTCTTTAGTGCCGTTCCGTGCTTTTTGGCATGGAACGGGTTAATTGAAGGGTGCCAGTCCAGAGTTTTCATTTCTAAAATATTGTTCTGGATTGGCTCTAATACATCTCACTGTTTTTTGTAGCACTGGCATTTCTTTAGTGCCCGTTCCGGGCTGTTTTGTGCTGTTCCGGGAGCTTTTTGGCATAGAAAGGGTTAATTGAAGGGTGCCAGTCCAGAGTTTTCATTTCTAAAATATTGCTCTGGAGTGTCTCTAACACATCCCACTGTTTTTTGTGGCACTGGCATTTCGTTAGTGCCCATTCCGGGCTGTTTTGTGCTGTTCCAGGAGCTTTTTGGCATGGAACGGGTTAATAAAAGCGGGGCAGTCCAGAGTTTTCATTTCTACAATATTGTTCTGGAGTGTCTCTAACACATCCCACTGTTTTTTGTGGCACTGGCATTTCTTTAGTGCCCATTCCGGGCTGTTTTGTGCTGTTCCGGGAGCTTTTTGGCATGGAATGGGTTAATTAAAGGCTGCCAGTCCAGAGTTTTCATTTCTAAAATATTGCTCTGGAGTGTCTCTAACACATCCCCCTCTTTTTTGTAGCACTGGCATTTCTTTTGTGCCCGTTCCGGCCTGTTCCGTCTCGTTCTGTCTTTTACCCTGTCCCGCCCACTTCGAAGCTCTTGCTGCCTGCGCTTCCCCCAGGCCGAGAACGCGCATCGCTCCAAATCCATGCGCAGATTCTCCCCGTGTTGAACTCTGAGCGGGCACCACGCGACTGCGAAGGGGGCGCAGCACAGGGCAGAAGAGGAAATGCCTGCCCCGCCTGCCCTGCCCTTTCTAGAGCCTGTTGGTTTTTCCCCCCCACAACGGGCTTTGTTGCTAGTCCTACTTTATAATTCCCTTAGCGGGTTTCCGATGCACCAGTAAGTGCACCAGGCAGGCCGCTTCTGGAGGGTGCCACTCGATGCCGCGGGTTTCGCAGCCCGTTCGGAGGGCGGTGGCACTCTCAGCCCTTCCCGCGGTGGCGCAGGAAGGGCAGCTAGGGCAGCATGTCAGAAAGCCTCAGGGGAGCCGTGGCAGGAGAGAAGCCTGCTGCCCTCTGACCCCTGCCAGAACCGCGCAGCGCTGCTTTCGGCAGGGACAGGACGAGGGCAAAGCACCCGCTGCCATGTCAGCCCTGCCGGAGCCGGGCACGCCACTCTGCAAAGACCCGGGGCCTTGCATGGCAGCGGTGCTCCTCTCGCGGCGTCTCAACCCGGTTCGAGGAGAGCAGTGCACACGGTTCCTGGGGCCTCGCAGGGCAGCAGTTCTCCACTCTCCTTGGGCCCGGGGAAAGGCGGCGTGAGCGGAGTGCCACCGCCCTGCAAGGCCTCTGGAGCCACGGCACTCCGCTCTCCGATCCAAACCCCCATTGCCTCCCTCCCTGCCTTTCCTTTCCACACCCCACCTGCCTCTGACCCCTCCCGAAAACCCCATTGCCTCCCTACCTGCCTTTCCCCTCCACACCTCACCTGGCTCTCAGCCCTCCCCAAAACCCCATTGCCTACCTGCCTGCCTTTCCCCTCCACACCCCACCTGGCTCTCAGCCCTCCCCAAAACCCCATTGCCTCCCTAACTGCCATTACTCTCCCCACCCCCACCTGCCTCTGACCCCTTCCCAAACACCCATTGCCTCCCTCCATGCATTTCCTTTCCACACCCCACCTGCCTCTGACCCCTTCCCAAACACCCATTGCCTCCCTACCTGCCTTTCCTCTCCACACCCCAACTGACTCTCAGACCTCCCCAAAACCTCATTGCCTCCCTACCTGTCATTCCTCTCCACACCCCTCCTGCCTCTCAGCCCTCCCCAAACCTCCATTGCCTCCATACCTGCCATCCCTCCCCAGACCCCTCCTACTTCTCACCTCTCCCCAGACCCACCTTGCCCCCCACCTGCCAGCCCTTTCTAACCACAACTTCCCACCAGCCCTCCGCAGCCCCAGCTTTCTAGAGCCCATTCTATTTATTTGCACAACGGGCTCTGTTTCTAGTATAAAATAACAAAACTTCACCCCCTACCCACCACCCATTGAAAAGGCAATATAATGTTGATAACAAAAACTATTGAACTCAAATTAATAAGAAAGCAATTTTCATACCAAATGCTAAATCAAAAAACATGATATATGTACAGCCTCTGAGAGACCCAGTGAAAAGTGAACTCATTTGGGCCTGTTGAACAAAAGTGCAAAATCAAGGGCCTGTCTTTATTGGGAGCAAGAGAAAATGTCCCCCCCCTCGAACCTCAATACTGCTGGGTAGCACAAACTGCTAGTGACATATTAAACTGGGTTTTTTTTAAAGTTTGGATTGATTCCCCCCTTCCCCAATTATACGGCTTGCAAGGAAATGGGGAAAAAAACAATTACTTGACTCTGGAATGCTTTCCATTTTGTTGCCCAGTTGTTTCTTACTGGAATTAGTTCCTTTATGAGGAGTAGGGGCTGAATGAGTTAACTTTTTTGTGCAGATTTTGATAGGTCAGTGGAGGTAATATACAGTAAAGCTTGTCCTGATACGATAGAGTACCATACGACAAATATTTTCAAGTTTAAAGAAATAGCATTAGCAAGGAGCCAAGACATAATTTATCACACCCACGGGCCGTCATTCCAGTCAGGGGCCTGTTATCCCAGTCCCAGAGCCCTTCTGGCACACCCAGGGTCCGTCATTCCAGCATAGAACCTGTCATTCCAGTCCCAGACCCCTTCTGTCACACCCAGGGCCCTTCATTCCAGTCAGGGGCCTGTCATTCCAGTCCCAGAGCCCTTCTGGCCCACCCAGGGGCCGTCATTCCAGTCAGGTTCCTGTCATTCCAGTCCCAGAGCCCTTCTGGCACACCCAGGGCCCGTCATTCCAGGCAGGGGCCTGTCATTCCAGTCCCTGAGCCCTTCTGGCACACCCAGGGCCCATCATTCCAGCATGGGGCCTGTTAATCCAGTCCCCGAGCCCTTCTGGCACACCCAGACGCCGTCATTCCAGTCAGGGGCCTGTCATTCCAGTCCCCGACCCCTTCTGGCACACCGAGGGCCCGTCATTCCAATCAGGGGCCTGTCATTCCAGTCCCAGAGCCCTTCTGGCACACCCAGGTGTCGTCATTCCAGTCTGGGGCCTGTCATTCCAGTCCCAGAGCCCTTCTGGCACACCGAGGGCCTGTCATTCCAGTCAGGGGCCTGTCATTCCAGTCCCAGAGCCCTTCTGGCACACCCAGGGGTCGTCATTCCAGCATGGGGCCTGTCAGTCCAGTCCCCAAGCCCTTCTGTCACACCCAGGGACCATCATTCCAGTCAGGGGCCTGTCATTCCAGTCCCAGAGCCCTTCTGGCACCCCCAGAGGCCGTCATTCCAGCATGGGGCCTGTCATTCCAGTCCCCGAGCCCTTCTGTCACACCCAGGGCCCGTCATTCCAGTCAGGGGCCTGTCATTCCAGTCCCCGAGCCCTTCTGTCACACCCAGGGCCCGTCATTCCAGTCAGGGGCCTGTCATTCCAGTCCCAGATCCCTTCCGGCACCCCCAGAGGCCGTCATTCCAGCATGGGGCCTGTCATTCCAGTCCCCGAGCCCTTCTGTCACACCCAGGGCCCGTCATTCCAGTCAGGGGCCTGTCATTCCAGTCCCAGATCCCTTCTGACACCCCCAGAGGCCGTCATTCCAGCATGGGGCCTGTCATTCCAGTCCCCGAGCCCTTCTGTCACACCCAGGGCCCGTCATTCCAGTCAGGGGCCTGTCATTCCAGTCCCAGAGCCCATCTGTCACACCCAGGGGTCGTCATTCCAGTCAGGGGCCTGTCATTCCAGTCCCCGAGCCCTTCTGGCCCACCCAGGGGCTGTCATTCCAGTCAGGGGCCTGTCATTCCAGTCCCCGAGCCCTTCTGGCACACCCAGGGCCCGTCATTCCAGTCGCTGAGCCCTTCTGTCACACCCAGGGGCCGTCATTCCAGCACAGAGCCTGTTGTTCCAGTCCCAGAGCCCTTCTGGCACACCCAGGGCCCGTCCTTCCAGTCAGAGGCCTGTCATTCCAGTCCCCGAGCCCTTCTGGCACACCCAGGGGCCGTCATTCCAGTCTGGGGCCTGTCATTCCAGTCCCAGAGCCCTTCTGGCACACCCAGGGGCCGTTATTCCAGTCAGGGGCCTGTCATTCCAGTCCCAGAGCCCTTCTGGTACACCCAGGGGCCGTCATTCCAGCATGGGGCCTGTCAATCCAGTCCCAGAACAGGTTATCTGAGCCCAGACACTTTCCTTCAAAATCCATTCCACGTTTTCTTTGCACCTCTTTTTTTGCTCTAATGTGTTTCAATGGAGCCCATGCAAGTCAATGGGCATTCCAGTTTCCCATTATTTCCTATGGGCATTCAAGTCTCTCCCATTATTTCCAATGGGCAATCCTGTCATTCGTTTTAGTACATCCCTTTAATGAATTAAACTCGGCTTTTTTTCTGGGAAAAGAGGTGGCAGAACTCAGTGGGTTGCCCTCGGAGAAAATGGTCACATGGCTGGTAGCCCCACCCCCTGATCTCCAGACTGAGGGGAGTTTAGATTGAGGGCAATCTAAACTCCCCTCTGCCTGGAGGTTAGGGGGTGGGGCCACCAGCCATGTAACCATTTTCAAGAGGTTCCGGAACTCTGTTTCCCCGTGTTCCTGCTGAAAAAAAGCCCTGATTAAACTGGAATTAAACGGGAAACAAACCAGCAGTGGCAGGACTCTAATCTGGAGAACTGGGTTTGATTCCCCACTCCTCCGCCTGAAGCCAGCTGGGTGACCTTGGGTCAGTCACAGTTCCCTCAGAGCTCTCTTAACCCCACCACCTCACAGGGTGATTGTTGTGGGGATAATAACAACATACTTTGTAAACCGCTCTGAATGGACATTAAGTTGTCCTGAAGGGCGGTATATAAATTGAATGTTATTATTAGTTTCAAAATGGGCAGCTTATATTCCCATTGACTTGTCTCTGACTACAATTGGGTTGCTGCATTCTGGATAAACTGTACCTTTGGGGTTGTCTTCAAGGGCAGCCCAGCACAGGATATTGCAGTAATCCAACCACGAGGTTACAAAAAGCATGGCCAAATCTGCTGAGTTTTAAGAAAGGAGAGAGTGGAGAACCAGATGCAGCTGATACAAGGAGATCGTGGCCACTGAACCAAACTGCTTTTCATACCTCAAGGCATGAGCACCCTCAAGCTCTTAACCAGCTCTGACAGAAACCAACTTAGTGGTTATTTTTGTAATCACTCTGTGGTAATACAATAAATTTCTGTGCTCACAAGAGGTGCTGAATGTAACACTGCTTTATTCTCAACCAACAATGAACTAACACAGAGACAAAAAAATAAGAGAACAATCTAGTTTCCAACCCATAATTAGGTTCCAGTTAACTCTTCCATTTTACTACAGTTATCACTGGGAGTTAGATGCAGTATGCAGTTCTCAGGTTTTGAGCAAAACACTCGGACATGGAGGACAGGAAAAACTCCAACCCTTACCTTCCCCCTTTTTCTGACAGGACTATCATAAGCCACTTCAAGAAGATGTTTTAGAGAAAGACAGCTGCCATGTTCCACAGCTATCTGAGACTTTGACTTTGCTCAAGCAGCAATAATACACCCTCTGCTCCTCCTACTTCTCTTTCAATAACTGTTGCATTTTCAATTCTTCCCTAGTGGGCTACAAAAGGAGAAAGCTGCTCTCAGTTTGTCTAAAACTTCCAGAGCCGAAGCACACGTTACGTTTTGTAACAGGTGAGGTCTGGCTAGGGGTGTGCACGCTGGAAATACTCGGATTTCCTGCTTCGTGTTTACCCGAAGCAGGAAAACCATTTGGAAATACCGAAAGCCCGAAGCAGCAAGCCACTTCAGATTCAGGTATTTGAATCGCTTTGGAATGCTCCGTAAAGATTCAGAGCATTCCAAAGTGATTCAGGGGGCTAGGTTTTCTAGCACCCCACCCCCCACCCCCACTTAGCCCCCCCTCCCTATCAGCTAGCAGGCGGCAGGGGGGATTCCCCCCTGCCACCTGCCAGCTGATAGTTTAAAGGACCCTGTCCTGCCACTTGCAAGCAGCAGGGCCCTTTAAAAACCCCACAACACCCAACCCCCCCCCCCACTTACTTTTGCTCGGCTGCGGAGTGCCTGGCAGGGAGGTGCAGGCTTATGCCTGCATCCCTGCCGCCTCGTTCGCCCACTGGTGTCGGGGCCAAGGAACTCCTCGGCCCCGACATCAGCGGGCGAACGGAGCGCCCGGTGGGGAGGTTGCAGGCTTAAGCCTGCAGCCTCCCCGCCGCCTCGTTCGCCCACCACTGACGGGGCCGAGGAGTTTCCTGGCCTTGACAGCAGCGCCCACACTCAGTCGCTTGTTGGGGAAGCCCCCGATGAGCAGCTGATTCAGGGCTTTAAATGCTCCTTTCCCTGCTGCTCACAGCGGCAGGGAAACGGCCATTTAAACCCAAAGCATGCTGGCCCTGTTTCGGAAATCCCAAAGCTTTTCGGATCACATCCGATTTGGGTATTTTACCTGAATCGGATTCCTGAAGTGCACACCCCTAGATCTGGCTTAACTGCTTCCAGTTCACTTTCCCCACAGCTACACAGCAGCTATGAGGAAGGGCATTTGAGAGGTCTGCAGGGGCCGGATTTGGCTGAGGACTGAGGTGTGGGAGAGAGGTTCCTGCCTCCCACTCCCCACACTTTTCCCTAAGCCCAAACAGCTCCACAGGAGTTTTTTGCCACATTTCAGAGCAGCATATGCTGTATTTCATGCATGTGCCAATCAAAATGGGACAAGTAACCCCCTGGGGCCATTTCAGCTTGACAAAACCATTCAAGGTATAAGGCAGCAGGGGCAGGCTGGACATTTAACTTATAGGGAAATTTCCTGGTGGGCCACTGGTGGCCAGGAGCAAGCAGAGGCAAGCTCTAGCCACCACTTCAGGGACCTCATGGTTTAGACCCTTCAATGGTGATTGGTAGCTAGGGTTGCCATGTGTCTAGTTTGTGCCCCTACAGTCTGGCAGCAATTGTAAGAATACTTTCCTGGGAGTAAGCTCCATTAAATAAAACTGGACTTGCTTCTGAGTAGACCTGCTTAGGCTTGCTGTCTCAGTCTGCTCTAGATCAGCTGGGTCATCTGTGTGGTGGTAGTAAGTGGCCAACAGAGTGCATACAGGCTCACCAAATGCAGGCTACAAAAAAGCTCCAGCAACCTCTCTGTGCCTCTTACTGTAGTGGCAGAGAGCACATGCATTCTTATGCACAATGCAGAGCATTTACAACATATATATTGGTTCTTCACTACAAAGTCGCTACCCAGCAAGATCTTGATGCGCATGTCCTGGATTTTTTTCTGGTATTGAACCCAGGTCTTTCCCACGCAGGCCATTTAGGAGAAATGCTGAGGATCAAACCCGGAATCAAGTGTATGCAGAAGCATGTGTTGTTCTACTGAGTTGCTAGCCCTGTCCTTTCAGTGTTAAAGATGCCGTCTCCCATCCTCTCCTGCAGGGACAGCCCACCAGGGACTCAAACCAGCAGCTGCAAAAGCAGAAGGCACGGCACTGCCTGCCAGCTGGCTCCATCCATTCAAACTCCTGGTTGCTTTCCATTTAAGTAAATACATTTAGGATTGACATTAGTCAGCCTAGTGGGCAAGAAAGTGTACCCACAGATCACAGCCATACTTTCTTTGTACCACAAGCTATTATCTGGCTATTTGAAAATGTGTGCAGTGGGAAATGATTTTGCAAATAAAATATTTATTGTGCAGGAGATGACGGCTTGAAAAGCACTCTAGCTATCCCCTGCCAGCCTGTATTGTATTTTTTGGCAGCTCTGCGTGGTGTGGGATGCCTTGCACCAAACAGAGAAACTCTGGTGGAGAAAAATAATAAAAATTGGTAGATACCTACAACATCCCTTCTCATTTTTAGAAAGCCTGAAGGAGGTTCATTCCACTCCAAGCTCACTCTGAAGAAACCTTCATATTCAATTAACAGCTCACCGTTCTCTACCTTTGAACAACCGTTGATATCTTTTACATTCAGCTATCCTACTAGGAACTTCAACTTACATTAAGAGCTCTTTCACATTAACCTCCTCCTGTGCCTTGTTGACTTTTGATCATTGATTCCTCATTTGTGCGGCTGAGGAAAGGAGGGAAATATACCCACAAAAATAAATAGGATAATTTTACTAGATTGTTTTTTGAAAAAGGATAGTGGGAGGCAAAGTACGTTATTAGCGCGGTACCTGCAGAGGGAAAATTGTCTATTTAGACATGCATGTTTTTCTTATTGGTAGGCATTTGTAGCAGAGTGATATAAACTTAGTCTTAATTAGAGCTTTTGTATATTCTGCAAGAAAAAAAGATCATGTACTGCTCGCAAAGTGTAAATTAAGTGTAAGCAAATTGCCGAGAGAAGCATGAGCTGGGATGCTGGGATAGGTAGGAGCAGGAAACTGCTTAAGGAATCAAAGCCCCATTCTAACTGCTGTTTTTATTAACTGTGAGCCAAGCTACAAGTGATGAATTACACTTGCCTGGCAAGTGATCAGACTCGCGTGTATTCCTCCCTGTTCGCTCCACTTGATCAAGTGGAGCGCAAGTGAACGGCAAGTGAACAGGGAGGAATACACGTGAGTCTGTTCACTTGCCAGACAAGTGTAATTCATCACTTGTAGCTTGGCTCTGTGTTGCTCAAATTACAGATTTATACCCAAGACCTAGTTAGAAGATTAACCGGTTAGAATTCCAGTTTTTAACATCTAGATTTAACATCATTTCAGAGATGTTTATCAGGCCTAGACTTTCCCTCATTTATTTTTTTCATGTACATAATGTCCCAAGTTTTGCAAATAATTCTTTTAATGCCTGAGAGCTAGGATATGAATAATTAAGTTTATGGGGCAGAGTGTGTATTCCCCCCAGCCTTAATCTTTCACTTAAGCCAGTCACCTGTCCATTTTGGGTCCTCCTCTGCAATTTGAGAATATTATGTTGGCCTTTCTTACAACACTCTTCTCTAGCTTGGAAGGATTACTAAGATTATATATAATGTCTTCTGAACACCTAAAATATGACATCAAGTGCTAGGCTTAAAATCTGATCCCCCTTCTTTGCCTGCTTCCTGGACTAAATACCTGGTTTTATATATATTGTTTTTATTTAGACCACCTATTGAGAGTTTTAGACTGTCTTTTAAAGTTTTTTTGTAAAGGGTTTGTGTTTTTTCTGCATTCATTCTGGCTTTATTAGTTCGGGGTATACTTGTTATTTTTGCGAGCTTAGAATAGTGTGTGTGTGCCACTATTCTAAGCTTACAAAGAATATGGATTATAAAAGATGAAATAAATAACACTACAGTGGGTGACAGAATAGCCAAGAAGCTATACTGGACAAACCTCAATTGGCACAAAAGTCTTAGAACAATAGAATCCTCCTGCTCTGCCAGTCCTATGCTAGCCATGTGATTCTTGTACAGGCATCTTCAAGCAGTTGTTTACACCTGTGAAAGCTAGGACACAGCAGAAACTCCAAATATTGCAGCTTTTTCTGAAACTTCTAACTGAAAGCACAAAATATGCATCATTTCGAACGGGCACCCATATTTGCTATCAGAATATAAGAGACGAAATCAAAATGGCTGAAGAGTTCCTGGGTGAGAATTAATTTCCCGGAACTGATGTGTCAGCATCTTAATGATTAGATTTAAATTTTCATACGCTTGGAACTGAGCATTCAGGAGGTTTTTGCTGATGTCTGGGCAAAAGGAGAGCTAATTAGAATAACCTGATCTAATACATCCAGGGGATGCAGTCTTGTTTCTTTTGGTTCTTGACAAGTTTTTGTTGGATGAAATTCTGCAGCAGAATAGCATTTGTCAAATAATATTTATAATAAAGGCTTTTGTGAAGAGACATCAAAATAGCATCTGGGTCACAAAGAGCCATAGAGATGTAGGTTGTCAGAAATGTATTCATATCCGGACCTTTTTTCCTTTGTGCTATTGTTTGACTGGCTTAACATGGATAGTCCAGGCAAGCCCAGTCTCATCAGATCTCAGAAGCTAAGCAGGGTCGGCCTTGGTTAATAATTGAATGAGAGACATCCAAGGAAGATGAGCATCACTATGCAGAGGCAGGCAATGGGAAACCATGTCTGTTAGCCTCTTTCCTCGAAAACCCCAGCTGGGGTCGCCGTAAGTCAGCTATAACTTGACAGCACTTTCCACTCATCACTGCAGGAAAATGTAAATTTTATCACTGCTTTCCCATGTTTGATACTTGAATTCATGACAACTTCCATTTTCTACCTTCCACCTTGGTCAGTAATTACTGGCTGGAGCTTCAAGCCATTTTATTGAGTGCTAGATAAAGAGAAGCGTTCTTCTCATATCTAAAATGATATAAGCCCTTGAATGTGACACCTTGACATGTAACATGCAAACTTTTTATTGTAGATGTATACTGCATTGCTATGAATGTCAGAGAGAGGTGCAGAACTTTATGAGCCCAGATGTGCTCTCAATACCACATCATGATAGAACACAGTTGAGACAGTTTTCTAGTAGTGCATTATAGGTATCTTGCAACTTGTATTGTCGGAGATGAGCATGTTCAGAAAGGTATGGATGTACATACACACATACATCAAAAACTGGCTTATATACAGTGAATGTGATTTTTAAAAGTAACCCTAAATTCTTTCCCCCCCAAAAATGTAAGTTCAACACAGATGGAATCAACTAGAAATGACGAGAGATGGGCACCGGGAAAATTGGCCGGTTCACGAACTGGTTCGTTTGGTTTGTGAATACATCACTTCTGGGGCAGCAGCAGGTCTGCAGAAAGCCCAGCCCCCCTGTTGCTTAGGAAACTGATTGATTGGTGTCAGACTATTAGCAGTGATGAACCAAAAATGAACCAAATGAACTGGCCTAAAAATCGTTGCAGTGTCAGAAATGCCCTCTGATGAACCACCGGTTTGCGAACCAAAAAACGGCCTGGTTCATGACGAAGTTTGGTTCGTATTTCGGTTCATGCCCACCACTAGAAATGACCCATTCTGTGTGTGAATTCAATGATTACTTCCTTGGAAATACCATGGTCACTTTTCAGAAAGGATTAGGAATAGACAGGGAGACTCTTCTCCACCCAGTAGATGGCCAGGACCAACATTCACAGGTCTTTTGCTAACAAAAATGTCAGTTCCTCTTGAATGAAATGTCAAATCATTAGTTGTATCTCAAGTTCAACATCAATTTGGAAAAGAGTCAGATATTGTTTCTGCAGCTCTGACAACTTATGTATTCTTAAATAGTTATAGCATAAATTCACCAACAAAGAGTGAGTCATTTTCCTAGTCAATGATAGTCGGAGAAGCTACATCAGGATCCCTTCTGTGGAAGCCAAATGCAATTCAAAACACAAACTGCAAGCTTTTCATTTGTCTCTTTAAAGCAACACTATCAGCAGGTCATCCCCCCCCCCATTTTAATTGGGAGATTACTCATGGGGGTACTAAAGGGCCTTGGCTTCTTCAGTCCTCTCTGATAGCATTGGATACTAGAGGGGGAAAAAGACTTGGAATACAGAACTATCTGCCTGTAGTCACATACTATAGTATATAATTTAGCTATTTGTCATCCTAAGAAAGTGCTTTGCTGGATCAAATTGTTGGTCCAGCTGTTACAGCACTCCTCTGACAATGGCGAGCAAAAGCTCATAAAGTTTGAGAACATGTTATAGCCTCCACAAAAGGCGCAGTGAAAAGCAAGACTTAGGCTTAATGTCTGAAGAACTTAAGGACTTCTTGCTGCAGAATCTGCATTTTTGTTGTTGCAGCATTTAGGAGGTTCAGCCTTAGCTCTGAAATCCAGAAGAGGGACTTCATCTGAAATTGGAATTCATCTGACTCGGTTCTGCTGCAGCAGATGCAGCAGTGCGGTCAGCGACTTAAGGCTCTACATCTATCGTAGATAAACCTACTAACAATTCCATCCTAAGGAAGTCTCCTCAATGGAGCTTACTCCCAGGAAAGTGTTCTTAGAATTGCACTGCATCTGTCTGACAAGGGAAGCCAAAGTTAGAAGGCTGTGCTCTAGGGTTGCTGACTGACATGGAGAAAAAATTTCCTGTCCCTTTAATGGAGGCTGAACATGTGAATGGTTGAAGCTTTTCATGACATCCTATTAAGCCTCTCTTAAAAGAACAGAACAGTTTTTTCCAAGCCACTTGGAAACCTTAAACACCATCCACGTCTGCTATGCTATGTTTCAGGCCTGCTTTTGGTCCAGCTGCACTGCCTCAAATTACAGCACTAACTAGTGCTGAGACTAGGCTTAAACTAAAATTGGGCAAGATGTTTTTTACAAACACTTTTTATCCCCTGTGAAAAGTTATCTTCATGATTTTTCAGGAGAATGCAAACAGGAGCAAAGGCGGGAATCATGGTCCTCACTCCGAACTGGCTTTGTGACAGCATCACACAGTCAAATCCAATTTAATACATGGTGTGTAGCAATGTCCATTCATAGGGAGAGCAACAAATATTGCCTAATTCTTGTCTTTGTGATACTGCATAGCTGAAATGTCACTGACTACACGGTGACTTAATGCAGCAGCATCGTGCTGATATAACCAGAAGAAGAAATTGTTGTTTAAGCTACAGTAATGCCATCCGAGATGAGCAGAAGAAATTGATCACAAAGGGAAGCATTTGGGGGTTCTAAATGAACACTTTGGGCTCCCTGACCTCCCAATGACTAATGGCTATTCATTGCAACCCTGATTAGGACCTTTTTGCTCAAGTGCAAAGGAAAGGAAGGGATTTGATACCCGGAAGGTCATGAAGTGTGAAACCTCAAGCACATTTGAACATTTTATTGACTGTGTATTAGATTTTCCTACGTTCCATTATAGCCAGAAAGTCTGTTATTGGTATGGTAACTGATGTGATAATGCTTAAGCACTGGAATTAAAGCCACAGTGATTGTACCACATACCACCTCTGGATTGGTGGATCAGTGCTCCAGAGTCATTTTGTCCTGCAGATGAAATGTGTACTGGCATGCTGAAACCCAAAGTTAAGACACAACTGGTAACTGGGATATTAACTTCATGCTGCAGAGACTCTCCTTCCATTCCAGCATATTGGTTTCTAACACATACCATAACATCTTGGAAGGACCTGGGTGGCAGAAACTGACTGAAAAATGAAAGCCAGTAATTAAAGTATCTATCTGGGTCTTGAAGCAAGTCTGAGCTCCAGTGAACTGCCTGAACTCATTAATACAGATAAATGTGCTTGAACTCATTCAAATAAGAGCCTCCATTATTTTCCTCCTTTAAAGCTGTCCACATTTTTCTCAAGGGCTTCACAACACCTGGTTTACTTATTCCAGTGGTCCTGCACTGTGGGATCAGTCCTTGCTCGAGTGTTTCTCGTTTCCAGGGATGTTATCCCAACTTTTGGAGTTCAGAAACAGTGATGTAGGGAAATGCGTTCATAACAGAGACTTTGGTCAAGCATGTAGCTAGGAGGTCATTCATGAAGACAGCAAGGGGAAAACCAGTTTCCGCAAATAAATATAGTGCAATGCTAAAAGAAAAGTAGTTTGTCTCAAAGTAAGCAGGGACATCCGATTTCAATCAGAGGAGCATCAGGCAGAAAGCTGAGTGACACCAGAACTGTGGACTCCTAGTATGAAGAGTGGTGTCTTCTTCAGAGTTCTGAGCACCTCAGTCTTGGGGCTTTATAGAAGCAAGTCTCTTGTTACTCAACAGACATCTAATTATTTCTGTTAAAGAATTCAAAGTTAGAGGGAGTTGGTCAAACTTCCAGTGGTCAGGTGGCTGGAGGTCACTTCTTCATGCTACCCCGTTCTCTTTCTCACAATGATCAGGTTATCATCCACACTGCTATAAGCCATAGAGATGCCTCCATAGATTGTCCAGTCTTATAATCATGCCCCCCCACCACAATTTTTAAATTGAATCGTATCCCTTCTCTTTACAGGTCCCCAGCAATACATTTCAAATCCTACTTTATACTTTGCTTGACTGCACAGAAGGAATATTTATGCAAGCCATTTTATGGTCATAAAATTTGGGGTTTCTAGTTGCAGATTTTGAGTTTTCCCATAGTTACTGGGTGATTGTAGTTGAGAAAGAGGTTTTTCTTAGTCAAGCAACCCGATGAAGGTGTCATTGGCAAAAGAAATGTGATTTCTTCTCTTGTATATAGCACCCACCATACTTGCTGAGCTGTCCTGATCTCTAGAAGTGAGATTATATCCTTGTCCTGCATGCCATGTAGCTGCAAGCTTTGGCAAAAGTGTATGTGTTTACCATGCAACTTTAAAAAAAATACCCTTTCCACTGTGGGAACAATCTTTATGAGTTAATTTATATTTTATCTTAATTTCTGTGTGTACCAGAATAAAACAACGCTGGAGAACAGAGGCTCTCAAAAGTACAGCCCTTCTTAAGGGACCATCTCTGGTTTTTATGCCCATCAAGAGTACCAGCTGGTGACTGGAATGTCCCTATTGCCACCAGAAGCAGACTCTAGCCAATGCTCAACACGGAGTGCCGGCTCCTTGGTTACTCTTCAAGGAAGGAGGTGCATGCCTGCTTGTCTCTGTCTTGGACAGAATCTAGCAGAAGAGCTTCCAGGGTGAAATGTCCTCCATCACAATGTACGAGCCAGTGCCATGAAGCTTTGGCATGGGAAGATTTTCGTAACAGCTAAGGAAGGAACAAGAGAGTTCACAAAATACAGACAGCATCTTCTCAAAGGAAAGGGTTCATACTGCCTTGAGAAGGTAGAGAAGGGTGACCTGAGCCAGACAGTGGTAGGAGAGGTTGAGGCAAGTTTTGGGGTATCTCTGGGAAAGGCCTTGTGCCAGCCTGAGGGAAGGCACTCATGGAGGCTGGGAGTGTCATTGCCGATGGGATGCTGCTGAGCGGAAGAGGGAGGGAAGTGCTGTAGGACATGGAGTTCATGGACATTCCCACAGCTACACTGGGCACTGGGGAGCTCGTGCGCATCTGGTTGAGAGTTGGTTTGGGCTGGTCAGTGATGTTGAATGGATTGGTGGGAGAAGGCGTGCTGAGACCTGGGAGAAGGAAAAAGAGAGATCATCACAACCTCCATTAGGCATGTACCATTCTAGGTCAGAGACCTAAAACGTTTAGGCCCTCAGAATTCTACCCAAGAAGAGCCAAGTTCCACAGAAAAAAGTGCCGTTGCAAGCAGAGCTTCACTTTTTAAAGCCAATTAACTTTACTGGATGAGAAGGGTGTATCTCTGCTTAGGCTTGCACTGAAAGCAACCTATATACTTGGTCAAGGTCTGAAGTACTAGCAGTTAGCAGAGTTACTGGGCATCGTAAACACCAAGGACACAGGCACAGTTGATGAAGGCTGTTTTCACACTTCTTTAAAATAGAGCAATACCGAAGGCTGACAGAAGGCTGACGGGCTCCCTCACGTGATTTTTGACGCCATCTGTTTACAAAAGAGGCATGCAGTGATGATGGCGCTTTGTAAATGGATGGCGTCAAAAATTGTATAAGGAAGCCAGTAGCTTTCCCTGAGTATCCTGCTAGTTTAAAGACGTGTGGAAACAGCCAGAGTTAGGACAATAGGGGGATGCTTTGATATTAGTTTTACAACTGATGGGCCTTCCAGGCATCTGGCTGTCTCCTGTGAGAGCCAGGACTGGGCTAGATGGACCTGATCTAACAAAGGATCTTCTTAGGCTCTTATATGCAAATGGTAAATATTGTCTTGGATCTCGCAGTAAATCTCTGCTAACAGAAGGGATTTCTATCAGCATAATGGGACTTCCTTGCCATCCCCAACCCATTGCAGCCCCAAATGATACCAGAAATGCTGCTTCTGCAGGACAGGGGTCCCCTTAGGAATAGCATGTGGGGGGAGTTGGAGGTCTGCAAGAGGAAGGAAGAACTGGCAAAATCCATCCTTTCATTTGTGGACATTTTCAAGCCACCCAGTCCTAGTATGTGACCTTTTGAATTTTCCCACCAGGACTGATGTTGGTGTTTAAATGAACCAGTAAAATGAGGAAGGGTGGAAATTCTCTGGTGGAAGTGACTGTACAATGGGAAACAGCTGCTGTAGGCGGATGCAAGCAAGGGTAGGTACAAAATGAAAGCCAGCAAGCCGCCTGTAAGTCCACATGGAATCTCCTAGGGATTTCCCCTTCCTATGACCTACCTGCCAAAAATGGATTACGAGATTTCAAGCTCTGGGGTGCTGTGACCAAGGAGTCTAAATTAACCAAGGAAGAGGCGTTTGGGCCAAGAAAGGTCTCTGGCGTTTTGAAATCCTTTTTGTCCTTCTTAGCATCAGGAAGAGAGTCTCCTAAATCCGTAACATCAAAAATGTCCTTATTCTTGATGCCGTTCTCCTTGGTGCTTGGAATAAGGTCTCCGAACAGGTCCACGTCTACCAACAAAAGCAAAGGTGAGAAAGAGGGAGTGGTGGTGTGTTATTTTGTGTTTTCGTCAGAGAGAATCCAGGTTTTCCTTCAAATCCAAATTCGGTCAGAATCGTTCACTCTTGTAACTCCACCATTTTCATTTCTAACTGTTATGACCCCCTTTCTGTCTCAGTTAGATTTTGCCTTTAACCCTCTCCTTAAACCCTCTGGGTAGATTGATGCTACCAGGAATAATATTCCAAAATAGTTCATTTAAATTTCCTTTTTCATAACATGACCAAGTGCCAGGCTCCTTTGTGGGACTATGTGGCTCTGAGGAAAGGAATGGGATATAGGAATAACATGTATTCTGGGATGACCAAAAAAAACCCTTTAATTTTACAAGAAACATATTGGTTTTACAGTAGTACTTAAGCTTGATGGTTTTAAAGATAGTTATCGGTTCTTAAAGTTTCCTTACATAGGTTCAATCACACAGATATATATGTAACTTTCTCTCTCAGGCGTATACACAGTTTGCCTGCTTCAGATAGAATGAATGTTCTCTCACAGACACACAAAGTTCAGGCTTCCACACAGGTTGCCTAACTGAACTAGAATCAATATTTCTCTCAGAAATGCATAGACACCCTCAGGCTGCACACAGCTTGCCTGCTTTGCCCAGACTGAATGTTCTCTCTCTGCTCAGTAACTAAAAACAAAAGTTCACTCCACCCACACTCTCAGAGCCAAGCTACAAGTGTCGCCTGACACAGGTTGGACACTTGTCAGCTTCCCTCAAGTTTTGATGGGAAATGTAGGCATCCTGGTCTTGCAGCTGTAATGGAGAGCCAAGCTGTAAAACCAGGACGCCTACATTTCCCACCAAAACTTGAGGGAAGCTGACAAGTGTCCAACCTGTGTCCAAACTATTCAGCCTAACCAACAACTGTCACTTCTAAGTAAACCTTGTAGTTTTTGTAGTCCAACAGGTGCAAAGGAATCAAAGATCAGGAAGACATCTGATAGATAAGACTCCACGGTGATAGGTAAGTAGATTAAAGTCCTTTTCTCTTAATTTTTCATCTCTTTCTTATTTTTTCTTCTAGGTGGTACTGACAACAACCAGGATGTCTAAAAGATGCTACTCATCCACCCGACATACAGGGCCGGCAAAAGAAGCCTGATGTTTCGCCAAGAGACCTTCTCGGGGGCAGTTAAAGGATCCACCCAAATAGACACATCTACAATACAAATTTTTACAGCACCCTGAGACGATATGTTAATGATGGCGGCCATGCGGACGGGTTTACTTAGAAGTGACGGTCGTTGTACAAGTGGCTTACATTGGACTGATCGTTGATGTGTGCTATTTCTGTCTGATTAAGTTATATGTATTCGGTGAACAATTTTGTTATAATTATAGAAAGTAAATTGCACATTGATTAACTTCACTATACAAATTTATTTGTTTCCTCCATGTGTGGTTTTCCACTTGTTTGGTTAGACCAATGTTAGATTAGCTGAGATGTTACTAAGGCAGATGAGTATATTTTTAGGATTAATACTATGAAATAAACACAGTGGTAGGTACAAAATCCCTCTGCCTTCTGATTGTCAGGATTAAAGGAGCAACAGGAAGCCTGAAAATGCTACAGGAAAGCAGAAAGTTAGTTTCCATGGCCACCTTCACATTTCTCATAACCATCTCTCTCTCCTGGATCCTAGCATGTGTTGGAACTTTGCTTACCTATGGGGCTGTTAGATTTCACAGATGATGGAGCCTGGATGCTGTCATGCTCTTCCTGATCCACTTGTTCTGGTAGTTTTGCAAACAAGTCAAAAGTAGCACTGCCTGTGGATGTGTGAAGACAGAAAGAAAACTCAGGATCCCGCTCATCTACCCCTTTGTACCTCTCCTGCCACTATAACTACCTCTCCTGGACTCAGGAGTGCAGGCGAAGTGGAAGCAATCATCACTCTGCGTACTTGTCCTTCCCAAACAGTGCAGTGGAAAGCCAAGAAGAAGGACGGATTTCCCCCCAAATTTCTCCTTGGGAGCCCTGAAGAAGCGGTGGTAGAGAGGTGTTCATTCTCTCTTTCCATCACCAGTGCATCACTTGGACTTGGGAACCAAACAGTGCTCTCCTAAGCAGTGTTACACCCTTCTAAATCCATGGACAATGGGCTCAAAAGGGTGTAACTTTGTTTGGGATTGCACCATAAGCCTCGCCGTGGCACAGGTATGTGCTGCATGAAGGTGCATGTGCAACTCTCTCTCTGTCTTGCTTGCCTACTAAACAGCCAGAAGCCTTAAAGACAGAATGGCGTTAGAAACAGCTGCAGGACCAACCTCACAAATGAAGTGATCGATCCCATTTCTATATCTTGAGCCAACTATACAAGCAGCTTTTAGTCTTTAACAGACAAGAGAAAGCATCATACCGTTTCCCTCTCAAGTACGACTCATCCTAGATGAGCAGGCAAGTAATACATTATAAAGACTGGAAGCATTAGGGGAAATGTTAGGTGATAGACATAAAGATGGGGGGACAAAACCATGGATTCCCCCCCCCCATTAAGAAGCCTTGAAAAAGACAGACAAAACCAAGATTCTCTTACTAGCTGTGGAAGGCTTATCAGTACAGCCTCCCCAGGGATCGGCAGTAGAAGCAGAGCCTGCGGAGACTGGAACAGGTGGTGAGGACTTTCCCCAGGGGTCTGAAGAGGAGACACTTGAAGACAGGGACTTCATTCCCCATGGATCAGAGGATGAGGCAGAAGAGGAAATGGGTGGAAGATTCCAGGGCCCCGGAGATGCTTGATTAGTAGATGATGTCATCTGACCAAGAGGATCCACAGAAGATACTGGAACCCAGGGGTCGGCAGTGGGGCCCCAGGATGCTCCTGTTGACTCTACGGTGGGTTTGCTATCTGAAAGAGGAGTCAGGCTGATTCCGCACACGTTGGATAATGCACTTTCAATGCACTTTAGCTATCGTTTGGAAGTGGATTTTTCGTTTCACACTTGAAAAATTCCGCTCCCAATGATTTTTAGGGCGGGAGTGCAAAGTGAATTAAAATGCAATCAGGCACAAAGGTGGGATGAGGCAAGATATATGAGAAGTCAAAAACGGAGGAGAGCAGAGGGCAGGAACTAAGGCTGTCATCTGATTTAAGGGTTCTTAATTAATTGTCTAGGTTTTAATGGGTTATGTCTGCATAAATTTGCCCATGAACACATTTTGGTTTTTTGCTTTAGATCAACGGCTTGCTGTCTTTTCAGAAGAAGGAACACTCCTTCAAAGATTGTGACCCAAGTAAGGTCTTCTATTGAATATAATGAGCATGCTTTAAATGCACCTACAGCTTGATTTAATGGAGGGGACAAAAAAAAATCTCTTTAATCCATCAAATGCTTTCAATTAAGCTAAGTTCCTAATCGATGACAGGCTGAAGCCAAAGGGAGAACTACACAAGCAACAAACAGTGGGTTAACCTCGATCTCCATGTTTGTTCTTTCACAGGCAAGGCCAAAAGCATGAATGAAATGGGAGAGAATAGGAAGAAAAGGAGAGAACAGCTTCAAAGCTCCTTACTGTTAGGCTCCCAAGAACTGGACAGGGACAGAGCTGGAGGAGAAAAGGCCATATCATGGTTCCAAACCTCAACTGATCGAGGATAACCCCCACCTGGAATATCCCATGGGTCGGCTGACGTGTGGGTAGAAGGTGCAGGTGCTGGTCCAAAAATGTCTGCCAGCTCCAACACAGAAGACTGGAAAGATAGAGAGAAATAAAATGCATTAGGGTCCACAGATACACAGAGTATGAATGGTTTACACATGCATAATCCATTACTGGTTCAGATGCCATCAAAAATTGGAGATTGCACAGACACAGGTATAGAGCTTGATCTCATGATGGGTCTTTCCTCCTTTAACTCAAGAGTTTCAGGAAGTAAGATTCTGTACCTGATTCCATGCTATTCCATGCCTTTAGTGTCAGAATGATCTACAGGTGCACAGTGTTGCTTAGCTAAAGCTAAGCAAGTGTCAACATGGTCAATGCCTCAAATGGAAAATGCCAAGGCTCCTTATGCAAACCACTCTGAAATCAGCAGATTTTATTGGCAATAGTCTAGACCCTAAGAGGAGTAGAGGGTCGAGGCTGGGGGGATAAATCTGCAAATATCAGACAGCTGAGCATTTAATACCTGGCTTTTCTTCATCTTATCATCTTCCTCCTCCTTCTCTGTACTTAGGTTGCTCTCTTCCAGTGCCTTTTGTAACAGTGAGTTTTCTCCTTGCCATGCTCTAACTTCCTGCAATCAAAATGGACAGGTCTGAATTGAGTAGTAAGGTGAAAGAGAAAGGATTTCTTTCCTGCTGGCATAGATCATCGTCCATTTCCGCACACGTTGAATAATGCACTTTCAATGCACTTTAGCAATCCTTTGGAAGTGGATTTTTTTGTTCCACACATGGAAAATCAGTTCCAAATGTTCACTAAAGAGTATTGAAAGTGGATTATTCAACGTGTGTGGAAGCAGCCATCCTTACTTTATGCCTTAGCAACAACTTTAGTTCTCTATGCATAACCCAAGTCCTCTATTCGGAACAATTAGTCTTTAGAATTGTGAAAGTTAGTTAGCAGCCAGGGAAGAATGAGAAGACAGAAGCGAATAGATGCAGCTTGTGGCAGGATGGGGTCTAGAATTCTCTCACCTGAAAAACCATGCAATTCCATGACTAAAGAGAGATGGCAACCCTTTGCACACTTACTTGGAAGTAAGTCCCATTAAGCTCATTTAAGTAAATGTGCCTAGAACTGACCTACACATTATGAACAGAGGTAAACAAATGTATCTATTTTGCATAACGTATATGATTTTCAAACTGCAGCATTGTATATTCCGGAATTTGATTAATTTTGTCATGGATTAGAGGGGAGAGAAAGGGAAACCCCCAACCTACCCACTCTTGGTGAAATTCCTCATATGATTCAGGATTTCTTCCACAATCATAAGAACTAGAAATGGAATTTTATTGCACATGAATATTTAGAACTCCAAAAATGTTATCAGATTTTGAGATATATGAAAAGCAAAGAAGACGGACAATACATCGAGCTCCTTCTGGACAGAGCAGTTTTAACTCAGGAAGATGCAAAGCTAGGCAAAAGGCTGCCCCATTTAGAGAGGTGTGAAGTCGAGAACAGGAAAGTCAAAGTGCCCTTTCACCTCCTGGGTCTGAGAATACCTTCTCGTGCTCCTGTTTGCTCAGGGTAAGTGCTATCTGTAATTGCAAATCTTCATCTGTACTGGAAGCTGGAGGAAGTGGCTGCTGACAATGGAGGAGAATTGGATAAAGGTTTATTCCAGGGTTCTGTATTTTAATCTTTTATTCTGACTTCCAACCTTCCCATCTCTTTGCAATCAAAAGCAAGGCGTCAATGAATCCAGCCGTGCACCCACTCCTCTACTGTTGCCCATTTAGCAACTCACCGCGTAACAGTTCATCCCTCCATCTTGCTCCCCCTTGTTTCTGTGGCTATCTACCCACCCTTTATTTTGCTTCTTCATATGAGATTCTACCTTCTATTCTGAGCTGGGACATTGTGGAGCTAGTGTTTTCTAGTGGGTACGTTTGGACTTGAGAAGCCAGAATGTGTGCTCCTGGTCAGCCATGCAACCATTGGCTGTTTCCACACACGTTGAATAATCCACTTTCAATACGCTTTAGTGAACATTTGTAACTGATTTTCCATGTGTGGAACAAAAAATCCACTTCTAAAAGATAACTAAAGCGTATTGAAAGTGGATTATTCAACGTGTGTGGAAATGGCCATTGCCAAGAGGCTGTAGCTCAGTTGAAAAGCATCTGCTTTGCATGCAGAAGGGCCTTGTAGAACAGCTGCCTGTCAGAGACAATACAGACCTTGATAGACCAATAGTCTGACTGAGTATATGGTAGCTTGGTGGGAATCTTTTAGAGAAGATGGGGCGGGGAGAACTTGCCTGCTGCCCATATTATTCCTCAGAAACCCCCATTCTTCTATATACTGAACACCTTTTGTTATAAAATAAACAAATAATACAATAATAAAACATCCCTTAGCTTAACAAAAGAGGGTCCCATTTGATTAATGTGATAGCATTGCTATAGTTATGAGTTAGAAAATTTATTTTTTTAATTTATGTCATTTACAGTCCACCTTTCTCACTGAGATTCAAGGCGAATTACAAAGTGTGAGATTAGTACAGTCAGTATCAGGAACATTTCCATAAACGATGCCATAGGGTAAATAGATACAAGTTCACAAAGACACAGCATTAGTAGGAATCTAATACAACATAGTGGTGAGGTCTCTGGTTCCTAACTCATTAGCAGATCATCTGAGATCCCCTCCTTACAATACAGCCCTCCTATCTGAGTAAACAGCCTTTTTTGAATAATTCGGTTATAATCACAACAAAAGCTCTTACGCTACACTGATTTTTTTGGTGTTATAATCCTGCACATCGAGTATATGAGATATCTAAAAGCAAAATGTGAACTTTGCTGAATGTCTTGCTTCCTCCCCTCTTTGCCTTAGTGAAGGAAATCTCGTGCCCCCATCCCCCCACTAATATCCTAAATGCGCCTATGTGATTCACTGGATGACCTTGGCTAAGTCATTTTCTCTCCGCTTTCATTTCCTATCTGAAAATAAGCACCTCCCTCACTGGGCCTTTGCAAGGATAAACGAGATAAGGAGTGGATTGAAATACATTTAGTACAATGCATGCCCTCCATTGTTTATTATAACATTCTCAATGCCTCTCTCTCCTTCTTCTGTCAATATTGACCCGAAGTCGCAACATCAGAATTCTTGGCTGAACCATGTTCCTGTAGGGATGCCAGCTTTCCCATTAGCAAGGCCCCCCGAGCCTGAATGCCTATAACACCAGCACTTGGTTTCTACCTTAATCCTTACTGACCGGTGCTTCAAGGGCACTGCCAAGGGCACAGAACCAGCCCTACTACCCAATGAACAACTCAGCCAGCTATTTCTAATGGCCATCCCAGTCCACTGTACCCTCTATATCGAGGAGCAGGGCTCATTTCAAGGGGGAACACACAGGAACGTAGTTCCGGCAGTTCCCCAAAGAGGTCACATGTCAGGTGGCCCCGTCCACCTGACTCAGCCATTTTGGGCCCATTTCGGGCTGGATTGGGGCCGAAACGGCCTGGATTGGGCCACTGACAGGAGGTAGATCACTCTCCCGCTCATCAACGGCCTGATCCTGACCATTTTGGGCCCCTTTTCCACCATTTTCAGCCTGTTTTTGCCATTTGGGGCCCAATTTCGGCCCTGAATGGCCAGGATTGGGTCCAAAACAGCCAGGATAGGTGATGCCAGGGGGTGTGGCATATGCAAATCAGTTATACTAATGACACACTTCCAGTGATGGCAAGAGGTGTGGCATATGCTAATGAGTTATGCTAATGAGTTATGCTAACGAGTTCCTCCAGCTCTTTTTCTACAAAATGACCCCTGTTGAAGAGCATTTGCTCCTCCATATGAACTGCTTTTCTCTGTCGCTTGGTGAAGGCAGCTGGGCCACTTTCTCCAGTGCTGTTGCCTTTTTGGAAATTGACCTCCAACTTGTCTTGAACTACATTATCTGCCTCTGGCCCTTGTGAGTTTTGCCTGCCTTGGGCTGTGCTACTGGCCTCTGGCCCTGTCTAGATTAATGGCTCACCTGTGGCCCCTGACACCTGTCTCATTAAGGCCTGACATATCCTTCCTCATCTTGAACTGCAACATGTCTTCTGCTTGCTCCTGCAATGAGCTTTAGGCTGTTTCAGATTTTTCCTTTCTGGCACATTTATCGTAACCTGAGCATTTCTTGTCTCAATATTCATCTTCACTCATTTACACTTCTTCCTCAGTGAATTGCAAATGTCAGAATTTTACTCCTCTGCAATTGCAACAATTTTTTTAAAAAAATTTTATTTATCCATTAATTTCCCATATTGTCCACATGCACACCAAATATATCTAGATGTTGCTTGTGGAAAAATGGTTTTCCCTCCCCAAAATAGGTGCATATGGTTAGCAGGGATCACTTTGGTTGACTTTAGTAATTGCTTACAAAGAAATTTGCAGATGAAATTGACCAAGCAGCAGAAAGATATGCTTAAAATTAAACAATTTTAACTCACTGAGTTTACACAGACATAGTGCTGTGTTGGATTGTGGACAAAGTGCCAGCTCAGTGTCTTCTTGATGGCAAGTGTAAATTCAAAATTAAACAAAAAGAAAAGAAGGCAGCTCTGATTAACATAGAGCAGAGAGGATATGAGAAAGGCTTCAGAGCTTATAGCTGAAAAGTGCCTCTTTTTTCAGGGTGGGTGTTTAACACAAAGGGTAGGAAGTAAAAGGATATAATTGCAGATTGCCCCTCCTCCTTTGCAACAATTAGAAACAGATTGTGTAACCCAAATTCTGAAATATAAACCACACTAGAGGCGGCTGTCTTGATAGTACAAAAGGTACTATTGGAACAGAAGGCTCTAACTGATCATTGTAGATTTAAGAAAAAAACTGAGATTAAATACAAACAAGAAAAAATGGAAGCCTAATACTAGTTAAGCAACCTAGCATCGGTGAGTATTTATGCAGTGAAGTGGAGCCAATTAAAGAAACTTAAGTATATTTAGGAACTAACATTACTAGATAGAGATAGATAAACAGCCTAGCTACATGGCTGATGGGAGGAAGGGGGAAAGGAAAAAAGTCAGCATGCAAACCTAAGAACTGCATTCTAGGAACAAAACAAAGAAACCATTTAGCAGAAGGAAGTAGGTAGCACCCGCATTCCTATCCGCCTGGCTTTCCTATATACTGCCTCCTGTAGGAGCTTATTCTCTTGTACAGTAGACATTGTATATTCCAACTGCGTAATGCTACACTAATTTTGGGAATCCTGTTCAAAGAGGGTCTTTGAAAAAAAAAAAAGAGGTGAGATGCACATCTGTCGAGAATGATTTGGACAACATTAATACCACTCAGTGACACAGCAGGGAATGGAATACTTTAGATGGCTTCTTAAGACACATTAAAGAAACACAACTCTAGGAATATCAGACTGTTTTCCATGTGGGTCATTTTGACTGCTGCTATACAGAATTTTCCCCTTGTTCTCCTCCCAAAGTGCTTGACCTGTTTTACTGCTGTCTCCCTCTATTCTTAAGAGTGGTTTAACGTAGCTGCTGACATGAGGGAAGAGGTAGCAGCACTGTTGTGGTGGCCAGGAGGGCTGATGAATTTCCAGAGGGTCAGAATTGCCATTGGGCTACTGAAATAACCAGCATTCACATATAAGGAAGCGGCCAAATAATTGTATAGCAACCTATAACACCAAGCTAATGATCTGCAAACAACAGTACACCAATGCTTTGCAATCAGTGTCTTTCTATATCTTACTTGGTGCAGTATTGGTTTTCATTTTTTGTTTGGACTTTAGCTAACTGGCTGGCTAGCTTCCCAAGCTAATGTAACCAGATAGCTTGATTTGCTAACTGCTATGACCCTTCTGTCCTTCCTTAAGACCGGAGCATATCAAGTGTTGTTCCAAAACCCAGTTTCCTCCAACAAGACTGAATTGCGAACAAACAGATGGTGGCATCAGCAGGTCCATGTGCTATGTTACCCTAATGGCAAAATCGCTGTGCTTTTTCAGCAGCATAAACAACCACCGACACCATTCCTCACAGACCCACCACATTTTTATGCATCCTAATTATACTGCCTTTAGGAGAACTATTCGTTACTAGTAGTTAACATTGATATTGTACTTTAATACATACTTCACGGTACTCAGGGCTTTTTTTCAGCTGGAACGCAGTGGAACGGAGTTCCGGAACCTCTTGAAAATGGTCACATGGCTGATGGCCCCGCCCCCTGATCTCCAGACAGAGGAGAGTTTAGATTGCCCTCCGCGCCACAGCTCCCCTCTGTCTGGAGATCAGGGGGCGGGGCCACCAGCCATGTGACCATTTTCTCCGAGGGCAACCCACTGAGTTCCACCACCTCTTTTCCCAGAAAAAAAGCCCTGACGGTACTTATCGTCTTTAGCCTGGGTTCAGTTCTAGTCACTGGTTGTGCATAACAACTTGTGGTTCCAGATAGGAATGCGAATTCTCACTGACATCAAAAGTCACATCCCACCACTTCAGCGGAGCACAGATGAGCATCACAATTTAGATGAGGAGTGCCTATCCAAATGTACTTCTACACGTGTCAGCTAGGAGTGCAGAGGGCTAGTTTTGAATACAGATCTCACTTGTGTGATCAGGAATTTGCTTTTCAATGGTAAAGTATATCACTGCTATTCCCATGTCTTCACAAATAAATACTGTTTCCTTGAATCTTCACGATCGCCTCAGATCTCTGTATTATTTCCTTTGACAGGTGGAGCGGAATAGCCATTTTGTCTGGAATCTCCATCATTTAGTAACATGGCTGTGACGGAGAATAATAGCCAAATTGCTGCAGTTCAGTGTTTTTAATGTTGTTGTTTTCCTCCTGTATTTTAAAACGGTGATCTGTAACAATATTTTTGGCTGAAACAAATGCAATCCTAACCTGTCCCGAGTGGACTGACAAAGCACTATTGATATACCTGGCAGGAGAAATGATCAGATTGGTGATATGATTGACAACGCAATGCCAGTGTTAAATATTGTACAATATAGCCTCTTTCATTATTTTTAAGCAGCTATGATTGCTAAGAAGAAATGTTTCATTAAAAGGATGATTACTATAAGGGAGGGAGAAGCATTTGATTTTTGTTGTTGTTTACTTTGTTTGCAAGCATGGAATTTTTTAAAAAATCTTATTTTCAGCTCTGCTGGTATGCAACAGTGAAACAGCACGGCTGATAGACCTGTTTTTAAAAAATAAAGAGAAAATAGTGGGATTACAAAGAGGAAATTAGATCAGGAAATTTAATACAAAAAATGGGATGGGGAACAAGACCTTTTACATTTGTTGTTTTGCAGGAGTTGCTTGTAAATGCTTGTTTGTAACTTTCAGTTCACTTAGTACAGTGAAATGAGGCAACTTGTACTTAGAGAAAGTTCTGTCCTGTGCTGGATAAGGCTGCCTCAAACTGACTAGAATGTTACTTTTTCACATGAAGAAGAAAAAAGCCATTTTTTGCAGCGTTCCCCAAGGCTGTTTGCTAAATGCGGGGGGGGGGGGGAGGGGGGGGCTCTTGTTCTTATCCATTGACAGTGGTAAAGGAGGCAGACAAGCAAATACATTTCTTTGTCTTTCTGGGTACAAAACCGAGAGGGGCCAATAATGTGCCACCTTATTTTGCCTCTGCTGCAGGGATAGACATTGCAGTATTGCAATGGGAATACAATGATATATTAATAGTCATATGGATCTATAGTTGTAATTCCACTTCTGCTGACAGTAGATCAATGCAATGGCAGTGCTAAAAGATCCTGGTGTGGAACACCCTGAAAATGATTTCCTAAAGGTTGCACTATATTTCCATGGCAGAGATGGGATTGGAACCTCAGTGTACAATACTGAAATCCAACCATATGTCTGCTGAACTGATGCTGTTACATTTTAAAGCTAAGCAGATCTCAGGCTAGTCAATGTCTGGTTGGGAATTCCATGCTAGGGAATCTGAGCTTCCCAAAGGAAGAATGATGTACAGACAGACAGACAGACATGGAAGGGAAGTATTTCCTTTTCTTTCTCCCATACATACATACATACATACATACATACATGTATGTATGCGAGAAAGAAAGGGAAATACTTCCCCAGTCCACTGCCCCCAGGAATCCAGCCCAAATAACTCTATCCAGCATAAGCCTCTGGCAATTTTACCCCAAATACAAATTTTATTTTAAAAGAAATCTGCTTTAGACGTAGAGCTTTGTTTCTTGTCACACAGAAACCTTGCCCATCCTTGCTTCAGATGGGTTCTGTCAGTAGTTGAGCCACTTCTGTTAAAAATCCATGGAAATTTGTTCCAGAATGTATTGTTTCATTGTTGTACTTGTACAGTATGTTTCCAGGAATGCTGTGTGTCTTTTTGTAATCCTAAGTACAGTACATACCAGCGTTCTTCTTTCCTATGAATGTAGCTTTTTTTTTCCATGGCAGGAGAATAGGTTTAGAAACTTTTTTTAAAAAAATGCAGCTAATTCACACCTAGACAGATAAGGGCCTTTTAAAAATACCTCTAACCATACAAAAGTATGCAAAGACTAGGCAACTAAGAATCCATTGTGTTTAGATCTCTGCAATTTGAAATGGCTGGATATACATATGGAATAAATTGATAACTATTTTGACTTTAAAATAAACATACTGAGAAGGACAATGAAGGTCAAAGAAAGGTTTAGAGCATGAGAGCACTGAGAAACTGCATCACATTCCTTGCTGTTGCTCAAAGATGCCACGGTAAAACACGGTAAAACAGTTTAGAAGCACAAGTCATAACAGGTCATGACAGTATCATGATATTATTTGCAAAGTTTGCAAACATTGGATGGAACCTGAGCATGCATATGGAACTCTTCCTAACGCTTGAACATCTTTAGGAAGCATTAAAAGATTCATCAAGCTTGGCCTGATGAACTAATCAGCTGCCATTGCTGATTAGTGAAGGTGTTTTTTAAAAAAACAATTACCTTTACCTACCCATCACTTTCAAAAAGGGAGAAGACCATCAAAAAGATCACACAAAAACTGGCTAGCACTTTTACATGCTTTCATGAAGAGATAGTATCAACCCGGCTCCATTACCCATGTTTCTGATCTGACCCCCACAGCTGATTTGTCAATAAAGAACCTCTTCCTTAAGAGATCCATGTGAAGAGGCCCTGCTCTCAAGTTACGGAATGTGGCTGCATTTTGACTGGGATTCTTAGGCAACTATATTATTCTGCACCATTTATGCCACTGGAGATCTAATGGGGTGAGTGGCTGTATTCTGGGAGCAGCTGAAAGGAGGGGCTGACTCCCAGGTAGTTTTAATGCACCGCCTCTTTCAACCCAGATTTTAAAGGAATCCTTACTTACAGTTGGAACCAGTGAACAAGACATGGTTCAATCAGAAGCTAGGTACATCTTTATTGCTCTAGACTTATTCATAGACTAGCATTGAATTCATAATAGCCTTTTCATCCTTGCTTGAGGGAGTAAGTTGCCGAAGAAAAGGGGGAAGAGAGACCATAAAACTACACTTTAACAGGAAGACCTACAATAAACTTCTATGTTGGAGGGGGACTACGATTCCCATGAGTACCAATTGTTAAAGGGACAGCACATAGTTCTGACTACACCGATACAGAGGCTTTCTAAGCTGCGGTTACAGTACAGGCTGGGAACTAGGTTCAGGCCCTTCTGTCCAGCTGGCTGCATTGCAGTTCCTTTCTACTGCCTCTGAAATCACAAATCACAGCTCTCCTTCCACCAGATGCTTTGTGATTTCAGGGAATATTTTCTGGCACAGCAGGTAAGGACTTGGAATCAACACTAATGATCAGTGTCTAATGCCAACACAAGGATTCACTAGTTCAGGTTTCTTGTCTTCCAATTTTCCATTGGGTAGATTTACTTCTTAACAGATGAAGGCTGAAACGGCTTAGATATGACAGTAAGATTTGCTGTACAGCAAAATATAGTGGAGTGGTTTTGAATTAAACATAAGATTGCAAGGTGGGTTAGGGCCAGAGAGTACTAAAGACGGGCCAGAGAGTACTAAACTATTTGTTTTGTGCTTATGCTTCTTGCTTATAAAATAGATACATTTACACTCTTCCTGAACTTGTGATTTTTTTTTTATTGAAATAGGGAGGTTTTTCATGTTTCGTTTGTATTTGTATTAAACAAAAACAAAATTGTTGTGCCTTCTATTTATCTCTCATTCCAGTCTTGGCAAATTGTTAGATACATTTATCCATTTTCTTAGATACTACTAAAAGAGTTGCTTGGTGAGTTTTCTGGAAGGTGGTTCTTAATCATAACCATCAGAAAATCACATACCTAAACTTACTTCAAAAATAAGATAATTTTTTTAAAAAAACTTTTATCTGGCATTCTGATTTGCAAAGATTAGTTATATAGTAACTGGACAGGTACTGTAGGGTTGCCACCACCAGTTGATTCTTTATGGATTTCTATAATTTGAGAACTCTGCTCATATTATATTAAAAAAATGGGAAGAGACAATCCGTGGGTGCAAGGGAAAGCAAATTAGTTGAGCATCAAATAATTTCTGTTGCATAGAAAACTCATGATGGATCATTTGCCCAATTTACTTGTGAAAAGGCAAATTGTGTGTGTAATGAAATGTCACGCCTTCAGTTTCATATGTGGAAAAACAAAAGGAAGGCTTTTGAAGATGATTACTACAAGTGTGTGTGTGTTGTTGTGTGTGTGTTGAAGAAGAAGGATACTGTTGGTTACATAGTAGAAAAAAACTAGAATTCGTAAGTGTTACATTATTTGTTGTATCAGCCTGAAAAAATTAAAATTGCTGTGTAAGAAAATAAAGGGTTGGGAGAACTGCCATTAGGCATTCCTGACTTGCTTTCCAACTCTAATAATTAAGGCAATTAGAAGGATACGACTGTCTCCATGATTATAATGTGGCTGTAATCAACCCTTTAATGTCCCATATGCTTTGCTTCTCTAATACACTGGATGAAAGGATTGTCCACAATTTGCCAGGTTAAAAGCTTAAATCCAAGTCATTGCTGATCTTTCCTGGCTTTCACCACTCCTTGACATCTTCCCTATTATATGTCCAGGTTTAGAACTGCAGCAATGACTGCCCAATTTGACAAGGAAAAAAAACGGTTCCATGAAATGGTTTTCGTGGCTGAGGGGAATTCACTCTACTATAAAATGGGCATGGTCTTAGCCAATAGGCAATGTGGGCAACTGCCCCAGGCTCCATGCCAGGAGGGGCCCTAACCCCTCCACAGCCCCTTCCCCACCCCAAGTTAGGAGGAAAAGACAAGACTCCTGCCACCACCTGAGTCCACCTTATGTGGGGCTTGGGAGCTGGCTTCTAGTGACAGAGGATTCACATGGCATATGAAAGAAAATATATCCCACTGTAACATGTATCTTGTTAAGGATGTGCATGTTAGGTACATGTGTATGAGATGTCATATCCAGACTCATTATAGGTGAAACCATACTGTGGCTGGAGCAAGAGGTCTAGCCTCTCCTCATTTGCTCACAGAACTGCTTACATTGCACTGAAGGAGTGGAGAGACTGAAGTTAACATAAGAGCAGGGCTCATTTCAAGGCGGAACGCGCCGGAACACAGTTCCGGCAGTTCCCCAAAGAAGTCACATGTCAGGTGGCTCCGCCCACCTGACTCAGCTATTTTGGGCCCGTTTTGTCCTGGATTGGGGCTCAAACGGCCCGGATCGGGCCTCTGATGGGTGGTGGATCACACTCCTGCTCAACAGTGGCCTGATCCTGACCATTTTGGGTCCCTTTTCGGCCATTTTCAGCCCCTTTTTCTATTTTGGGCCCAATTTCGGCCCTGAATGGCTAGGATTGGGTCCAAACCAGCCAGGATAGATGTCAGGAGGTGTGGCATATGCAAATCAGTTATGCCATCGACACATTTCCGGTGATGTCAAGGGGCATGGCATATGCTAATGTGTTATGCTAATGAGTTATGCTAATGAGTTCCTCCAGCTCTTTTTCTACAAAATGACCCCTGCATAAGAGTAAAATAAGAGCCAATGTGGTATAATGGCTGGGACACTGGATCAGGACTGGGGGACAGGGGTTCAGATTCCTGCTTAGTCATAACACTTACTGGCTGATCGTGTGCCAGCAATCATCTATAAACCTATAGTATACTACAGGGTTATTATGAGGATAAAATGGACAAACTATATAGGTGCTACCCTGAGTCCCTTAGAAGTAATGAAAATATAATATACACTTTGCTTGATTCTTGTAGCCCTGAGGTTTGTCTAATCAATGTGCACACAGTGGTGAGAGAGGAGGCAGCAACCCTCCCCCCCCCCCCCGCCCCCAGGCTTCACTGGGAAGTCTTTTGCTCTGTTTTAGAACTGTTTAGTTAGTACTTCTCTGACAGCCGGAATGCACAGATGGCATCTGATTTATCCAACCATAAGGGCACACTGTAGGCATAATTCAGTGAGGCTTCAGAAGTCCTGAGTAAGGAAACAGGGAAAGACAATTTCTCCACATGACAGAGAATGCCCAGGTAGGTAGGAGTCCTGCCACCTTCCATTGCCCATGACAGACTGCGAAGAAGGCTCCTAGTTCTCCCTCCACCTCCTGACTTCTCTGCAGCTGTGAAAATGTTGGTAGCTAAAAAAAAAAAACCCGCCCTTGTTCTAAATACTCTTCCCATTTTAACTGCACACAAATCGGCATTTGCAATTGCACAATTGTCCTGTATCTATCTGGATTTTGCAAAGCTGCTTTAATTACCATGCTAAAGTTTGCAGGTATAAATTCACAACAATGGTGGTCTACATACATTAAAGAAATACCTGGTTATAAGAGAAAATTGTGTTGTTTTTTTTGAGTCCCTAAAATCAGCTTGCTTTCCCATGGACCCAACTCACTTTCTCTTCAGCCACGTGGCAACTGCAGGGAATGTCATTTTAAGTCTGTGGAAGCCTGATTCAGCTCAGGACTATGGTGCAAGGGGAGGAGGGACTCCATCATTCCCCATGGCACCATCTTCCAAGTTTGGACCTGCACCACACAATGGGGGATACTCCTATACCTATCTGAGGGGCTAAATTACGTCTAGGGTTGCCAGGTCCTCCCACCCCCAGAGTAGGAGGTGGGAGACACGGCACTCACCTTTCCTCCACTCTTTGCGGAGGCAAAAAGCACATGCACGCTCCCAGCCTGCGCAATATTAATTCTGGGATGTGACGTCATTGTGCAGGCCGTGGGCCACCCTTGGAGTGCTCTCGTGCGCCGCTGGGGCCTGAATCGGGCCTGGTTCGGGCCTGATCCGAGCCAAATCAGGCCCAATCCAGGCTCAATTAGGCACAGATCGGGCCAATTCATCCCAAGTTGGGCCACTGTGGAGCACAGGAGTGCTGCTATGCTCTGCAGTGGCCTGATTTGGGCCGATTCAGGCCCAATCCAGGCCAAAATGGGCCCAATTCAACCCAGATTGGGCTGCTGCAGAGCGCAGGAGTGCTGCTGTGCTCCACAGTGGCCTAATCCGAGGCAATTCAGACCTGATCTGAGCCGATTCAGCCCTGATTCGGGTCTAGGAGCACACCCTGGGAGGTGGGTTCCCCCTGCCAGCCAGGTAAGCAGGGCAGGGGGTTGGAGGGTGGGAGCAGGGGATCCCCTGCCCCTAGCAGGGTACTGGCAACCCTAATTATAGCACATGCATCTTTTCAAAAGAAAACAACTTGTAAAACTTGAAGATCTGCCTAAGGGAATATACAGAAAGTCTTCTGGCAAACCAATATTTGTTTGTTTATTTATTTATAATCTAATTTTCTCACTGAGATTCAAGGCAGATTACACAGTATAAGTCAATGTGATCAACAACTGGGACATTCTATAAACAATACACGAGGGTCTGCATTGCAGATATTTGAAAAAGAAGCATAAAATTTGAATACATGAATACAGAGGTGAAACATGGGTGAAACAAAATGTAAGTAATTGGATGTGACATATTAAACAGGGCAGAAACTACCCTATAGGAGCACATCTACATCAGCAGACAGTACTCACTAGTATAGTCTACAGTCCATGTCCCTTTACCAACGCATCTCTCTGAATCATTTCCTTATAGCACAGCCCTCCTTCCTGAATAAAAAGAGCCCTCCTTAATAAATCAGTTTTGCATGGTTTACAGAAAGCTAAGAGAGTGGGAGCTTTCCTGACCTCTTCAGGCAGGCCATTCCATAAGGTGAGAGGCCACGAGCAGGACCAGCATGCCCACTGAGGCCAGGCCAGTAGCCGCCTCAAGCACTAAGGCACTGAGGGGGTGCCGGAGGGGGCGCCGGGGGCGGGAGTGCGCACCACGGAGCTCAATTGCCCCATGCTGCTGCACCCAGCCAGGAGCTCTGTGCTGCTGCCACCACCACCGGCACACAGCTGCAGGCCAGGCGCAGCAGGCAGCCGTGGTGGCGTGCAGAGCAACTCAGCTGGAAGGAGGATGCATGCACGCTGCCCTGGCCACCTGCAGGTGGTAGCAGTGTGGGATAGCTGAGCAAGCAGCCTCCCAGCCCTCCAGCTCAGTTGCTCTGTGCTGCTGCTGCTGCCGCCCCCACCGCCAGCACACAGCTGCGGGCCAGGTACAGCAGGTGGCCAGGGCAGTGTGGGGCAACTGAACAGGAGGGCTGGGAGGCCACCCGTGTGCTGTCCCGGCCCCGCGTGATGACGTCACACGCAGTGATGTCATCACGCAGTCTGGGTGCGCACGCGCACATCAACACCCCTGAAGCTGCCTCAGGCACCAGAAACGCTGGTGCCGGCCCTGGCCACAAGAGAGAATTTGCTAGTACGATATCAATATCTGTTCAAATTAAAATATGAATTTAATAATCTTCATTCACAACAAGCAGAATTCCTCATCACATTGCTTGGGAAGAGTGGAGAAAGATGGAAAGCTCCTGCACTATCACCCAAAACAACAGAAGGAAAAAAGCACCATCCATGGCATTGCTGGTGTTGTACTGTATTCAGAAACACATGAGAGATCAATGCCATATTTCATACAAAACAGCAGGGCTTCTTTTTCAGCAGGAATGCAGCAGAACAGAGTTCCGGAACCTCTTGAAAATGGTCACATGGCTGGTGGCCCCGCCCCCTGATCTCCAGACAGAGGGGAGTTTAGATTGCCCTACGTGCTGCTCCATGTGACCATTTTCTCCAAGGGCAACCCACTGAGTTCCACCACCTATTTACCAGGAAAAAAAGCCCTGCAAAACAGTAAAGAGTCCTGTAGCACCTTTAAGACTAACCAACTTTATTGCAGCATAAGCTTTTAAGAACCACAGCTCTCTTTGTCAAATGCATCTGCTGAAGAAAGCTGTGTTTCTCAAAAGCTTATGCTACAGTAAAGTTGGTTAGTCTTAAAGGTGCTGCTGGACTCTTTACTATTTTGCTACTACAGACTAACATGACTAACTCCTCTGGATATATTTCATACATTTTTTTCTGAATTATATTCACAGTAAGAAAAGGTAAAGGCTATGGATATTGATGCTTTCCTAGATAAAGTCCAGCTGTCAACTGTTTCAAAGGTACAAAAGCCCTTGCTGGCAACCCTAATTTCAATAAAATCTAGTAAAGCCTTGGGACCGGATGGGTACACTATAGAGTGGTATAAATCCCTTAGTGATGATTTCATCTCTATTCTGCATAAATTAGCCAGTAAAATAACTAATTCAACCACACGTCCAGCAATCATATGCAAGGCCTGTAGTTCCTAGCCTTGGCAGGTGCCCGTTTATGGCAGGCAAACTCCTGGCAATTTATGCCTCTGCCCGCTGACTGACAGCTCATCGGTGAGAGAGGCCAACCAGGGACACGATCACAACCTTGGCAGCCGATGTCATCTCTGGAGATTTTGGGGGTGGAACCTGGAGATGGCATGGTTTGGGGAGGGGAGGGACCTCAGTGGGGTATAATGCTATAGTATCCACCTTCCCATAACAGCCATTTTCTCCAAGGGAACTAATCTCTGTGACCTAGAAATTAGTCATAATTCCAGGAGATCTCCAGACACGACCTGGAGGTTGGCAACCCAATTTCACTTCCAGCACTGCTCAGAAGTGATGACGTTGCACCGGGGCTGATTCTTAAACGCTTTGCCCAAAACCTAGCATATATGCATGCACCACTAAGTTCCTGTCACCTCCCACCACCCCTGCACCACTGCCACTGGGGACCTGGCAACCTTAGTAGTTCCCCCTTATTCATAAGCCTGGCAAAGATTCCTTACACTGTAGCAACTACAGATTTATTTTACTCAATGCAGAAATTTAAAAATTTCCACCAATATTGTCTAAATGCATCACAGTGCAGATTACCTGAAGCTACTAATCGTTGTCATGGCAATTAGCCAGGAGGAGCCTTCTCCGTGCCCAGCGTTGTCACTGGATGGGGAGAAGGCTTTTGATAGGCTGCACTGTAAGTATCTGCACCCCGTTTTATACAAAATGGGAGTGCCCAAAGAAGTTATAAAAGGGATAAACATTTTGGACAAGATCCAAAGGCATAGGTGATTACTAATGGACTTTGTTTTCCAATCTCTTCTGTAGCCTACCCCCCTCCTCCTTTTTGTTTTAACTTTGGAACCTCTGGCATGTGCTCTTTGTCTGATATCTTATGCCTAATATCATAGGCATAAAAGTTCAGGACCAGGACATCAAATTAGCTCTTCATTCTGATAATATTTCTTGGTCAGACAGAATCTCTTGTCCCCCGACTAATTAACTGATAAATATGGAAAAATCTCAGGGTATAAAAACAACTGGGAAAAATCTACAGCCATACCAATCAGTCAAGCTCAAATTAATTGCTCCTTGAAAGACTGGCCTTGCCTATGGAATATAGGGCATTTTAAATATCAGGGGGGTTTGATGCCAAGAAATATTAGGGACATTGAAACCATAAAGCTTACTTCTCTTCTAAAACAAATTAATGATGACCTTAGATGGAAAGCATTAACTATATGCTGGGGGGAAATCAACGTATTAAAAAGGAACATTATTCCACATTTAAACTATATAATCTGGGCGTTTCCAGTTTACATTCCACAGAAATTTTTCCACCATATAGATTCCACATTTTGTCCTTTTATATGGGGATCAGGCAAACTATGACATACAGCATGGTTTTTTTTAAAAAACCTGCAATACAGGAAAGTTTGGTCTCCCCAGCCTTAAAATATACTACAATGTATTTCTAGAGTCACAGATGAAGTTCTGGAGTGACCAAAAATCAGCAAAGAAAGAATGGCTTGAATGATCTAGACTTGAAATTCAACTAGTTTACCCCATACAAGGACAGAAAGCAATAGGTTCACAATATCTTAGAAACCCAACCATATATTCTCCCACTCTAATGGCTGTTTGCCATGAAAACCCCACCAGGAGTCGCCATACGTCAGCTATGACTTGAGGGTACTTTCTACCACTGCCAGTGTCTGTTAGGAAGTTATGGAGGGATTTGAGTTTATCTTTAGGCTCAATCAAGCTTTATGCTTTGACCCATATTCTTATGGAGACCTTACATTATAGACAGTGTTAAGACAGCAAAGTAACATTATTTGGAATGCCTGTGCTGAACTTGGGCTTATGACACTAACGTAATTACTGGACAGCCGTGACAGATTTAACACTTTGAGAAGCTTCAGATAGAATTTCACCAGCTCCCATTAGAATTCTGCCAATACTTACAATTAAAACACTGCTTAGATGCCAAATTTAGCCCTGATGCCTTAGCTGCATCAGAGTTTCCAGAATAATTATCCTTTTGAATTCAGTGCAATCACAAACATTTTATATTCCTCCCTCTGCTCAGAACTGAGACCTGTACTCGATGAGCTATGGCTAAAGTGAAATGTAGAAGCGGGGCTGCAAGTACTATAGTGGAGTTCTATTAAAGCTACCAAATCTTTGGACCTGAGATTAAAATTTACACACACACACACACACACACACACACAATAATTATGCAAGCTCCCTGGAAAGCAGATAGGTGCTACAAATTTGGTCTGATGGACTACAGTAATTGCTGGAGGTGTGCTGCACCCGCAGGGACATTTGTCTCATATGTTATGTTACAGACTTGCCTTGTCACTGCATCATTCTGGTGAGAGGCAGTGAAACAAATTAACTTTGTTCAGGAGCCGGACTCATTTTTTCACTTCTCAGCTATTAATCTACTCTTAAGCAGGTTTTTTTTTTCAGCTGGAACATGGCAGAACGGAGTTCCGGAACCTCTTGAAAATGGTCACATGGCTGGTGGCCCCGCCCCCTGATCTCCAGACAGAGGGAAGTTTAGATTGCCTTCCAGTGCGGAAGGCAATCTAAACTCCCCTCTGTCTGGAGATCAGGGGGCGGGGCCACCAGCCATGTGACCATTTTCTCCAAGGGCAACCCAGTAAGTTCCACCACCTCTTTTCCCAGAAAAAAAGCCCTGCTCTTAAGCCATATGCCTTGTATCTGGGAACACTGATTGGACCAGAAACTCTGGATTCTAAGGGCTACTGATATTGTCAGACATCCCATTCTGCAATACTGAAAGCTGTATATCACATATAGAAACATAGACGGAAGAACTACTAGGTCTCGCAGTGAAGGAAGAAATAGCATTTAGTAGACAGGACACAGAAATGAAATACAGTGAATTTTTAGACCTCTATGAAACATGATATAAAACTTATTTTATCTGTTTAGATAAGGTTTGCTCTCCCCTTTGCTGCTTTTATGCTGTATTTCTTTTTTTTCTTTCTTTCATTTCCCCACCTTCTCCTTCCACTTTCCCCCCTCCCTTCTGTTTAGGGCTAGGAAAAGAGGCCACATTTATGAGAGGGAAAGTTTTTTTAATAGTAAGTGTTGTGTAATATATATTTAAAAAACAATAACCTTTAATTAAAAAAGAAAGAGACTGACGTACGATCACAAATGGTCATACACAGACTGAACAATTCCTTCTTCCACCCTAGAACCTGGCTTGCCCTAACAATCCTAAGCATTTTTGTTTAGAAACAAATTATCATTTCGGAGAGTCATTGTGCCACAAACGTTGCTCAATGAACAATTATCATTCTTCTAATCAATGAAATTAATTTGACATGCAAATAACAGATGAGTTATCAGATTTCCTTCCATCAAATGAATCTGATAGCACTCCTTACCAAAAATACAATTTCATAAAACTTTTCTATATCTCGGTACTCAAGAGTCTGTAAGTCAACTCTTATAAGCATTTCATCTTTCTCTCTACCAGATTCATTTTCATTGCTCTCCAGCTTTTTAACGTTCCAGATCTTATAGCTGAGCTAGTGCTCTCACCTAGCTAATACCTCGGTAAGCTTCTTCCTAAGACTTTGGCTCAGTCTTCTCAGATGAATTTAATGAATCATTTGTTAGATGACTCACCAATCAATGCTACAGATTGAACAAGCAGGCCTGGAAGATCCTGCCACAAGGACATCAAGGCCCAAATAACGACAGGTGAAGACAGATGGACATTTTAAGCACCGGTGGAAGCATGTTCTGAACTTGTTGTCCTAATAAACAAATGCATTGGAACGTGGCAAATGGGTATGAAAATCACTTTACAATGTCTGTCTGTCTGTCTTCATCCTGTGTTTTGGTTTCTTTTACCTTTGAGCGTTATCTCTGGGCTCCTTCCTGAACTTCACTCCCAGAATGCCTTATTGACAGAGCAGGTGTTTCCCAGCTTTTGAAGAAGCAATGCTGACAGACAGCTGGGATTTTGACATTGACAAATTTCTCCCACAGCACCTCTTGGTTTTCAGGTAACGTATAAGGCCTTTCCTCTAAGCAAGCAGACACGGGCCATATATCAATCAAACGCCACAGAGAAGCGCATTATATTAAAATGAAAAGCAATGATTGTGCATTACCCCATTTGATGGCTTCGCTTAAAACAGATGTAAATATCAGATTAGGTGTTATTTTCTAGGGCAAATATGTACAGATATATGTACAGTACAGATGCATCTGAGAGTGCACTCAAAACAAGATTGCACTAGAGGTACAATGTCCTCTTATGCAGGGCTTTTTTTCTGAGAAAAGAGGTGGTGGAACTCAGTGGGTTGCCCGTGGAGAAAATGGTCTCATGGCTGGTGGCCCCACCCCGATCTCCAGACAGAGGGGAGTTTAGATTGTCCTCCGTGCCGCTCGGCGGCGCGGAGGGCAATCTAAGCTCCCCTCTGTCTGGAGATCAGGGGGCGGGGCCACCAGCCATGTGACCATTTTCAAGAAGTTCCGGAACTCCGTTCCCCTGCATTTCCCCTGAAAAAAAGCCCTACTCTTATGTATCTGAGTGCACATGCCAAGTTGGCCTTCGACCCCTTTGCACTAGAAGCAAAAGACAAAACCCAAAGTGAGCCAGCTATGGAAATTATAATGCAGCTCCTCAAGGGACTAAGATAGAATATGGTTTCATCAATGAAGGTGCCCTTGAGGTACAACAGGAAGTATTACAGTATATATTTTATGTTAATTGAAGGAGGAATATCATGGTGAGATACTTCCAAATCAGAGATGAACCAAAATATGTAAGCCATGGAATGGAAACCCACAAGTCCTTGAACCGCTATTTCAAGGCTGAAACTGTCTTTCCTTTACAGCCTCTCCAATGTCCCCAACGTCCTTTGCGACAAGAACGGCAGTCCGAGTTAATCTCAGGTTGTGTTTCTGTGTGTAAATAAACATTTGAACTACCTGGAAAGGGAGAAGCAAATCTGCAGATAGGAAGTTCTCACATGGACAAAATGAACAAAGGACATGACTACTGTACTGCCTCTCGGGAAATTGTTGTCAAGTAAGCAAACCAAAAATAGCTTCAGATGTTCAAGTGCACTAAAAAAAAAATGTGAAGACACTTTTTCATTCAGCAGTTGGTGCTTTTGGTAATGCACAATGGGAAGCTTGTGCAGACAAATGGTACGTGCGATAGAAGCAGATCGAGCTTACAGCTAAATGGAGAAATGCTTGTGCATTTGGTCGGTGGTGCAGAGACGGAGTTATGCACTAAAAGTCATCAGTCTACCTTCCACAGAAAGCAAAATATTTAAATACATTCCTTTCTCATATGATATATGTGCATTCTTTTCTCAATATTGACTTGGGGATGCACCTTATCAAAAGTCAACAGGGGTCCACAACTATTTATGGTTTCTTTGGCCATGTTCTGTCCCTATTGCACTGCCTAGGGTTAACAGATTCTTCCTTAGCTGCTACAAAGTCAAGAAAAGAATTCTGGTTACATACCAAAGCATTAAAAGCTAAAGTAACAGAATCCGACATGTAAAACCAGGGGTACAATCTATTTAGCACCGATCATTACAATATCTTTATTTCTATACCTAAGAATATAGGTAGAGGGTACTGGATCAGACTAGTGGTCCATGTAGTCCAGCACCCCGCTTCACAGAGTGGTAGGTTTGCCATTCCCCAGTTGTTGGTAGGGAATCTCCTGCTACTAATGGGTGTTTCCTGCTGCCGCTCAGCTGGCTGGCAGAGGAAAAAATGGCAGGAAAGGGAGGGGCATCAGCAGTGTTCTGATATCCTGAAGTGACATCAGCATATCACCAGGGGATGCCAGGGAAGCTCTGGTATTTGGACAACACACTATGGTTTAACCATAGAGTTCTGCTCAAATACCAGAACATCCCTGGCTCCCCCTGCAATGCTCTGATATCACTTCCAGGAGCACAAGGAGTGATGTCAGCATGCCAATGACAACATAACAATATGCCTACAAGCCCCTCACAACCTGGTAGAACCCCCATCTCCTGTTTATTGCTGGGGGACCTGGCAACCCTGGACCGTCAAACAAACAGGGCATAGAGGCCAAGGCCCTCCCTTGCTGCTGTCTCACAGCACTGGTATTCAGAGGTTTGCTGCCTGTATATACTGAGGTTGTATGTGAGTTACTCCCGGGTTTGTCTGTCTCTGTCTCCTCTGCCATACCCACATACTCACACACACCAGTTTAGTTTTCCAGGATCCTTCAAAAACAAAAAAGGAGTCCTGAATATGTCTCAAACTAGATTCAATTATTTGCCTTAAAGATGAGTCTAAGGGACATTTATTATCAAGACAGCCATTAGGAAAGAAAAGTTTATGTGCGCTGTTGCTATGTCTACAAGAGCTTTATTGATTTACATCACACTGGTTGACCATCCCAAGGTCATCGGTTCACTTATACCTATACATCCAGAACATGAAAGCTAAATTAACAAAGCTATAAATTGCCATCATGTTCGCATCCACACAGAGATTTTCCCTTGCATGGGCAGTGAAAAGGTAAACCGAAATGCCTACACAATGTTGTGTCCAATTTGGGAAAAACTCACCTAGCTCCTGTTGTTTTCTCCTTCCAGCCAGAGAAAATAAAAACTTCATTTTCTCCACTTCAAAGAAGGAATTGTTTGGTGGCTGCAGGAGGGATATCCACATTTGGATGTTCCAACCACAGCCACGGGGGGGGGGGGGCGCTGCTAAGAACCACTTTCAAAATTTTGCTGAGGAGTTTGCTACTGGATGATCTCCCCATCTTTAAATGTCTTTTTTTCCCATTGCCCTGCTGAGCTATGCTGTAGCCTTACAAACTGGGAAAGCTGTGGTGGTGGTGGTGGGGGGGGTGCTATGGGGTGCCATGGCAAATACATCTGCATCTGTGCTTTTGCATAAGCATGACAGAGGAAATAAGGAGTGGAAGTAGAGTTGGTTATTAACTTCCCGATGGGGGCTGGAGTTCTCTCAGAATTAGAAATAAGCTCCAGACGACAGAAATCAATTCTCCTGAAGAAAATGGCTGCTCTGGAGGGTAGACTCTAGAGATGAGCACGAACAGGAAAAAAACGAACACGATGTTCGTTGTTCGTTGCCATCCAGAAACAGGGATTCATGAACATCAACGACCATGACCTGTTCACAAACATGTTTGAAGTTGGAGGTTCATCAGAGCCAGAATGGCCCCCTTGGGACTTAACTGAACTTGAGCCAGAAGAGGCATGATCCATGGATCTCCCCCTTTCCTGTCATTTTCTCTTCACAGTGGCAAAAACTGGACTGTCTGCTGGAAGCTACTTTGAGGGGTTACAAGCCAGAAGGAGTTCAGACAGAGTTCAGACAGTCCATGCCTACGTTGCCAAGGGAATTGACTGAAAGGCGCCAGACTGTCTGGTTTTACGAACGGCTGACAAACACCATGAACAGGGCTTGGAATGAACACATGTTCGCTGGGAATGGGACCTCACAAACAGCTTGCTCACGAACAGCGGATTGGGCTGTTCGTGGCTTTTTTTTGTTCGTATTGCTGTTCGTGCCCATCTCTACTGGACTCTATGGCATCATACCCTGCTGAAGTCCTCCCCAAACCTCACCCTCCCCAGGCTCCATCCCCAAATCTCCAGGAATTTCCCAACCTGAAGGTAGCAACCGTAGGGTAAGGAAAGCAGGAACAGGGAGTAGGGCAAGAATGGGGTGTGTGGATGCCATTCCTGCCTATTCCCATCCTGCATAGAGACTCTCTACACGAGACTTCTTACATGAGGAAGCTCAAGTGAAGGGAAACGCAATGTTAGCCAGGAAGCTGAGCTTTAAAAGACAGGTCGGAAGGCTCTCTCAATTTCCCCTCTATACAGAGCCAGCAAAGATTGCTCCTCAGGGGGTTTATTTCCTCCTAGCCTCCCAGAAGGAGAGGTGAAACTGACAGAGCCTGCGTCGGGGGGGGGGGGGGGTGAATTGAAAATAAACAAACCCCCTGAGGAGCGATCTTTGCTGGCTCTGTAGAGAGAGGAAATTGAGAGAGCCCTCCGACCTGTCTTTTAAAAAATCAGCTTCCTGGTTAACATTGCGTCTCCCTTCACTTGAGCATCCTCGTGTAACAGGTCTCATGTAGAGAGACTCTTACTGCTGTTGTAGCAGGGGCATTTTTTTGCATTCACATGTAGATGCCACCCAAATCATGGTCTCCTAAGTTGTTGAGGCTTACAAGGAGCAGCCAACAGAAAATCAAGAGCACACTCAGCAATTGTGGCACTGAAAGCATCCAAAGGTCTGGGTCGGGCCTGATTTACTCTGGTGTCTCCTACAAAGGAAGAACACCCCAACATTACCTTTTCGGCTTCTTCTCGACTCATGGCCAGGGCAAGCTGCAGCTGAAGCTCTTCTTCTCCTGTAGTCTGTGGTCTTGCCTGTTCTAGGTCAGAGCTGAACCGAGGAGACGAGGAAGAGGCTGAGATATAAAGGGCAAAGTGATTAAAATGGCAGTCAACCTACTCAGTTCAAATTCCCACTCAGTCATGAAGCTAGTCTCTCTCGGCCTAATTTACCTCACAGGACTGCTGTGAGGATAAAATGGGGGGATGGGGGTGGAAACACAACGTAGGAGGAGAGAACCAAGCATGGTATCCTGAGCTCCTTAGAGAAGACAGATAGATCCAACAGTTTCTGGATGTGATATTTTGCTAGAAAAGATTCATTCTATGTCAGTGGCTATTCTGATTCTTCCCCAGCCTACCTATTACATGTTCATTTCATTTGATACACCTCACTTTTAGATTTAATACAAGGCTTAAAAGTAAAGTCTGGACTCAGTGTGGTATTATAACTATTTATAGTTATTTATGTATTTATATCCCATTTTTCCTTCACACAAGTGTCTCAAGGAGGCTTATATAATATATACCAACAGGCATATGCGCAATTACCAATACAATTTTTAAAACAACTGGAAAAGAAGAGATCTTGAAGGACATTATGCTTCCAACCTTTGATGGTGTTCAGTTGGCTCTGGCTGACTCAGTAAATACCCTAAGGGTTATGCTACACCCAGTTCCATTGCTAGAGAAACAAGTAAATGAAGCTGCAAAAAAGACTTTCTCCCAACTCAGACTAGCCTGGAACATAGCTCTTTACCTTGAAACAGCCGATCTGGCCGCTTGGATTCATGGCACAGTAACATCAAGACTAGACTACTGTAATGAACTCTACATAGGTCTCCCCTCAAAGCTGAATCAGAGACTCCAGCTGGAGCAGAACGTTGCAATTTTTTAACTCTCAGGAGTTTGATGGAGCATTCATTACAATCCCATTCTGCAGTTACTCCATTCGCTTCTCATCAGTTACCAGACTCAATTCAAGGTCATGATGACTATCACGTTCAAAGCCCTTCATGGCCTCCCCCTCCCCCATATTTGTGTTACCGCTTTTCTCCCCATGTTCCACCATGGTTCAGCCATCTGGACAAGGCCTTCTGCACATACCACCCTGCAGCTGGGCAAAATCAATAGCTGCCCACAGACATGCTTTCTCTGTGGTAGTCCCCACCTTATGGAATGGCCTGCCTGAGGAGATCAGGAAGGTTCCCACTGTCCTGGCTTTCCAGAAATTATACAAAACTAAATTATTCAGGAGGGTTTTCTACCTGGATGATTGTGCTGTGTCGTAAGAAGTAGCTCAAAGGGATGCATTAGTGGGGACAGGGACTATACACCACTCTGTTGGATGCTGGTTGCTGATACAGACTTATGCTTACTAGGGAGCTTTCCACATTGCTAAACATGCTATTTAAACTAGTTAAACTTTGTTTCAGAAAAATTTCATCTCAGTGCTTGGCTTTATCATTGTTTTTCAAATTTTCTGCTACCATAACATTGCATCTCTTTCACTGAACACCCTAACTGTTGTTCATCATTGTACTTTGCTCAGTGAATGTCCTGTTGATTAGATTATATTGTATTTTCTCCTTCACTTTGGGTATGCTAGAACAATGGGGGAGTTTTTAAAAGTTTAAATTGCCCTTGGCGAAAATGATCACATGGCTGGTGGCCCCACCCCCTGATCTCCAGACAAAGAGAAGTTTAGATTGTCCTCTGTGCCGCTCCAGTGGTGCAGAGGGCAATCTAAACTCCCCTCTGCCTGGAGATCAGGGGGCGGGGCCACCAGCCATGTGACCATTTTCAAGAAGTTCCAGAACTCAGTTCCACCGCGTTCCAGCTGAAAAAAAGCCCTGTTCAGAATAATGATGTTTTGCAAGAGCTCCTGAAGGCTGCAAGGAAAGATTATTTCCTGACCTCTTAAGGAAGACTGTTTTAAAGAAGAGAGGCTACTACAGAAAAGGCCCATCAACACTCCAAAGCAGACCTTACAACCCTGGGAAGTATAAAAGCCTGCAAAACTGTTGAATGAAAGGCAGATGTCACACAGATGTAAACTGGGACATCTCCACCACCAGCAGGCAACCTGGGCAAGCGCCCAGTGGATGCACTTCCAGAAGGTGCAATGACTTCACTTCCTCAAGTGACATCAATGGACCAGCAGCAGGCATGCTCCCTTGCTTCACAGGGGCCCATTTTGTCCTCAAATGAGCTGAATTGGCCCCGAGCAAAGCACAGGAGCATGTCTGCTATTGGCGCAATGACATCACTTCCTGGAAAATCTACCTGCTGGTAACTGCTGGGTCCTCCCCCTCCCTCTGAGAGAGCATAGGGACCTAGCAACCCTATAAAGGGTATAGGGACCGGGCAACCCTAGAGATACTATCTCTTAAGTATGTAGATCCCAGGTCATGAAGGGTTTTAGAGGTTAAAATCAGCACCTTAAATTGATCCCAATAACAAATAAATTGTCTATGAAAGAGTCTAAGAACAGGTGTTATGTGTTCATACATCAGCTTGCTCCAGGCAAAAGCCAGTTGCTGCATTTTGCACCAACTGGAGGTTTATTTTTATGTATTTATTTTACTTCATTTAGATCCCACCATTTTTCCTATTGGGGACCCAAATTCTTCTTTCCTACATTTTTTTCCTCACCACCAAGTTAGGTTAGGCTATGAATATGTTACTGACCCAAGATTCCATGGCAGAGTGGGAAATTGAATGTGGTTCTCCCACATCCTAGTCCGTCACTCTAGCCACTACACCACACACAGTTGTTTGAAAATATTGGACTATGGTTTGGAAGAATGGAGATCAGGCCCTTGTTCAGTCAAAAAGCTGACTAAATTAGCTTGGGCCAGTCATTCTCTTTCATATTCACTACTTTACAGAGTCGTTGTGAGCAGGGCTCATTTTGAGGGGGAACGCATAGGAACACAGTTCCAGTAGTTCCATATCAGGTGGCCCTGCCCACCTGACTCTCAGCCATTTTGGGCCTGTTTTGGCCTGGATTGGGGCCAAAATGGCCTGGATCGGGACTCTGATGGGTAGTGGACCACTCTCCCACTCAGCAGCGGCCCGATCCTGAGCATTTTGGGCCCCTTTTTGGCCATTTTGGGCCCAATTTCAGCCCTGAATGGCCAGGATTGGGTCCAAAACAGCCAGGATAGATGATGTCAGGGGGTGTGGCATATGCAAATCAGTTATGCTAATGGCATGCTTCCAGTGATGGCAAGGGGCATGGCATATGCTAATGAGTTATGCTAATGAGTTCCTCCAGCAATTTTTCTACAAAATGACACCTGGTTGTGAGGAAGACAAACATATATAACCCTTGGAGGAAGGACAAGATAAGAATGTGTAGGTAAATAGTTCTTCTATGAAGGGACTTCTTAACAGAGAATGCTGAGTATCCCATCAAACTACAATACCCATTATTGGGGAGAGGCATGAAGCAGATAAAATTCATATAAAACGAATACATGTTTGCAATGTGGATATGGCAATCACAACCCCAAATGAACATTTTGAGTCTAAAAACTTAAGGCACAACCTCAGCAGCTAGCAACACTTCCAAGGACTGGAATCCTCTAACATAAACAAGCCCTTGGTGTTTTGTGATCACATGAATGCACTGCTTTCTTATCAGTTCATAATAATGTGAAGACACCGAGTGAAAACAAATGAGAGAGAACTGTTAGAGACTGAAGGCCAAATTGCACATTAAGTGGTGATTTCTCAACCTAGGCTTTAATCTTAAAAAGCCGCAAGGGGGTGAGTGTGATTTGGATAGGGGTCACACAGTGCTGGGACAGAGGGAGGCGAGTTAAACTTCCCCTATGTCATTTTCTGAAGATGGTACACACTTTTTAAAACTACACAGCAGCCAATTGCCAAAATATGTAGGCAAAGCTTAAAAATTGGTGTGTTAAATCACCGCAAGTGAAGGAGGAGAGAGATGGAATAGAGAAGGGATAAGCGCTCCTGCAGTCAGCACAGCTCAGTGTATCTCCGTAGACCCACTTTGACACTTGCCTGTTCCACCAACCTATTTGCCACCCAAAGGTTCCTTAAATTGTAACCTTTCGTTTCTCAATCTCTATTTGAATCTCTGGGAAAAAACAGGGTAACAAAAATATAGTGCGCTCTGCAAACAATTGTGGGGTGTTTTTTTTTTTTGCAATGCAACTAAAAATGCCATATTCACTGATTCTACTCCTTGAGATTTTCTTAGTATAAAATTTTTGCACAGTTCTATTCTAGGACTACCTACTTCCTTTTCCCCACACAGGAAACCAAGAACATTCACAAATTGTATTTGACTTGCAACCAGAATTCCAGTGGCAAAGATGCTGGCGAGAAATGCATGCAGTGAACCACTAGAGCCACCTACGTCCTGTCATGCGGTAATACTCACAGTTGAAGGAGGATGGAGAACCTCTTGATCTGCCATAGTCATCTCCGTACTGGGATGCTCGCCGTCCGTAGGAAAGCTGCTGGCTGTTGCTGCTGCTGCTGATACTCATGCCCTCAAGAGACATTCGCTCCTTGGTCTTCAGGGCATAGGTTCTCTCCTGCTTCAGCCTCTCCTCATCCTTCAGCAGGCTCATAACCTGCTTGACCTTTTCCCGGACATTGATACCCTGGTCCTTCCCATCACGGTCTATGTACTGGAACTCCTTTAAAGTCTGGATGGTGTACAAATTCTCCCGGCACTGATGTGCCACTTTCTCAGAGCCGGTTTTGATGAGGTAGTCCAGAAGAGTCAGTGCCTTGTAGACGTGACGCCAGTTCTTGCCGCTGTCATTCAGCCGCCTCCAGATCATACCCATGACCTCCGCAAATGCCACCGTGTTGAAGGTCAAGTCTGCAATCTCAGACATTAAGGAGCTAGGAGGCCCCCAAGGATCATTGGAAGTGGCCTCGCGCACTTTGATTTCAGCCTCGGAATAATTGTGCACAATGTTCTTTACCTGCCGACGCAAGGCAGAAGTAGTCATGGCTGAACCCTGATGGAAGTTGTCAACTTACAGTAAGGAATGAAGCAACGGAGGACAAATGGATAGGAACTCAGAGGGAGAACCAAAGCCCCAGCATCCTCAGTTAAAGGTCATTATCCTTTCAGCAAGTACTTTGATCTAGAAAACAAGTAAAGATAAATACTTTAAGGCTGTTGACTAATTTAAACATTTTAGCAGATTGACTGTATATAGTTAGCTGTGTCCAACTAGTGTATGTAAATCAAAATCTTAATTTACCCAGGTTGATTTCCCCCTTATCATCTTCTAAGTTGGTATTTTCTGTGATTGCCCCTCTAAAAGCTACTGCCACCACCACCAGAGGAAGACAGCTTGAGGCTACCATGAGTTAGTAACTGAATAGCAAGTACCTCTGGATGCATCCTTTAAGACTGCAGAGTTGGGTGCTGTTTGCTTTTAAACTAACTTGTTGAGTTGCAAATTGCCACTGGCTCTATTAAGAAACGTTACTGGATTATGCACTACTGAATACTATTTCACAGTAATAGAGGCAGCTGATCCACGCCAGTCTGAAGAGTTATGTGTTCAGTGGTTATCTTCAGTGGGAAATACAGTTTCAAACTGTGACCGTTTCCACAAGTCCTTAACATAGTGCAAGACTCATAGAATTCTGGCGGCTTTGTAGTATGATTTCCGACGTCAACTGCATGCAGGCAGTTATGAAGGTGCCACGAAAATGGCATCATGACAGGGTGACATCAGAAATCGTGGGACGAAGCCACCAGCATTCCGTGAGTCCTGCGCTATGTTAAGTATGTGTGGAAATGGCCTGTGATTTGAGCAATGGCTTTGAATGAAGTAGAAATGGAGAAGGGGAAGGGAACTGTCTTTGCAAACACCTAGTATCCCAGACTAGAACTGGAAACTTTGCTGAGGTATGTACATTGTTTACAAAACATAGACAGGACTTCTATTACAAGACAGTTCATCAGCTAGAAAATATTTAGAGATAACAGCCTGAATCCAGAAATCTACATATAAAAGTACGCATCTATGGGCACAGCACAGCCAATGAAGATAGGGGTGTGTATCACCATCCACACTGTGATATCCATCCAGGTTCCACGAGTTGATTGCATGCCTCTTTGGATGTGGAGAGAGTTGCTCACCCACATTTGAGATTTCCAGATGTGACATACAACATAGACCAGATTTCATAGGTTCTAGCTAACTAGTGAGGTTTTCTCTCTCAAAAGGCTGACAGTGGGTTACAATATGTTAAAAATAAATGCTGTCTAGAAGAATAGTGCATAAAATCCTGCAAAGCACAACAAAATTAGAACCATTTAAAAACATCTGTTTCATCATCATATTTTATTTATGAAGTACCTAAAATTAACCAGAGTTGTAGAATATAAATTCTAAAGAGACAAGTTTCTGGCCACAAACTCCAAACTTAAAATCGGCTGGTAGCATAAGAAAAGGGAGGGTGTGGACAGGTTGCACATGGCCCTTCAGTTACATGGCACACATATTCTTTGGGGACCTGCGTTAGTTGAGACCATCCAAATTCCACAAAGAAATCAGATTCCACATTCTTATTTCCGACTTCCCTTCTAAGCCATTTATCTTTCTTTCTCTGCATTATTGATACAGAAAAGGCAATACATAAGAAAGGCAGGCACATGAGAGGGAAAGATTTAGTGACCTTTTCCCATTCCATCTGGCCATGCCAATAAATACAGAGAGAAGGCCAACGATGCAACCCCACACTCACATAAGTATTGTGCTCTGGTTTCTCATTGTACCCAAAACCAGAATCCTGTTGAAATCAATAGGAAGTCCATTAGCATTATCTCAGCAACAAGGGCTGCCTATGACTCAGCAACGCTAAAGACAGGTGGTTCTAGTTCAGTGGATGGACAGCATAAGTGGTGCCACATCACTTAGTCATATAACAACAACAACAACAACTGTGCTTATATACCGCTCTTCGAGACAGATTAGTGCCTCGCCCAGAGCAGTGAACAAGTTAGTGTTATTATTATCCCCACAATTCAGCTGGGGAGCTGGGGCTGAGAAGAGTGGCTGACCCAAGGCCACCTACTGAGCTCATGGTAGTAGTGGGACTTGAACCAGTAGAGTGCTGATTCACAGCTGAACCACTTAACCACTGCGCTACACACATAGGCCCCAATTAATAGTAGATGTTCTATGCACGGTAGGTAGAGTTGCCACACTGGCAATCCAGAGACAATCCGCCTCCCCCTCCAAAAAAAGCTGCTGATGCAACCATGATGTGAAGGAAAAGAGGCAGTGCTCAGTTGCTAGGTAGATAAAGTGAATCTGAAGCAAGAGTCAAGGTAGGGGGAAGCTCTGTCAGCATTGGACAGTTACATAGATGGTAACTGGGAGACCACTGACATCAGTGGGCCACACAGTGCAATTCTGCTTCACTTACAGAATGCTGGTAAGGACCAGGGCTCATTTCGAGAGGAAACGCGCAGGAACGCAGTTCTGGCAATTCCCCAAAGAGATCACATGTCAGGTGGCCCTGCCCACCTGACCCTCGGCCATTTTGGGCCCATTTTCGCCTGAATTGGAGCCAAAACGGTCCGGATCGGGCCTGTGGCAGGTGGTGGGTCACTCTCCCACTCAGCAGTGTCCTGATCCTGACCATTTTGGGCCCCTTTTCGGCCATTTTCAGCCCACTTTTGCCATTTTGGGCCCAATTTTGGCCCTGAATGGCCAGGATTGGGTCCAAAACAGCCAGGATAGGTGATGTCAGGAGGCATATGCAAATTAGTTAAGTCAATGACACACTTCCGGTGATGGCAAGGAGTGTGGCATATGCTAATGAGTTATGCTAATGAGTTCCTCCAGCTCTTTTTCTATGAAATGACCCCTGGTAAGGACATGTGGTGTTCCCAAAAAAGTCGCTGAAAAAATGGAAGCCAAACAGCCCACAACCATTTTGCAAACGATGTCTGGATTCATGAGGAAAAGTTGCCCCCATTGGTGAGTGGGCCATCCCTTTAAGGGCATGTGGAAATGGCCCAAGTTACAACCATAAGAATGTACTAAAATCAAAACCATCCAGCATTATAAGCCGAATATATCCCATAAAACCCTAAAAAGGTAGAAGATAAAAACCCCTTTCATCTGCCACTTGAAAAATTATAAGACAGTCACTGGAAAAATACATTTTGGGAGGACATTCCATAACTGAGGCACCACTACAGAGAAGGCCCCATTCCTGTTCTATCTGATCTTCAAAAGCTGGATCAAAGCCTCTGTTAACAATTTCAACACCCAAGCAGGTTTGTACAGGAGAAGACATTGAGGTTTCTCAGTGACGAGGCTAATAATGGTGGAGAGGGGCTTCCTTGAAAAACAGTTTGCTCAGAGCTTACCTATCTTTTCCTGAAATATGCAGTCCCAGGGCCATGTTGAGTGTGCTCCAAAGTGCACTCTCAGTTCACATGAGCCCAACATGGCTGGCTAGCAGCCCTCATGAACTGATAGTTCATGCTAGAATATGCCCAAATCCTCTGCAATGCATATCATTACGTAAGCAGGTGTAGAAAAGACTTCTCTGAATGTGTACAGTTTTAAAAATGCTGCTGTAGTAAATCACCCAAACCACAAAGTAAGAAATAATCAAAATCCAAGCTCAAGAAAGAGTAGCACAGGGAAGGTAAACATTTCCAATCTGACCTGAAGGAGACTTTGTTCCTAACTCCATATATGGCAACAAATTATACCTTAAGGAGGTAAGCAGGAAAGTAAAGCCGGATCCAGTTGATTCATGGATCCATTATCTCCTCCCATAAAAATATTTCATATGAATTATCCCCAAGCCTGAAACAAGATTGCAGACAACAGATGTTGAAGAATTCAGTGTAATCCTAAATATGTATACTCAGAAGTAAAACCCATTGACTTCAGTGGGACTTACTCCTGTGCTTAGGGTTGCAGCCCTAGTACTGTACTTGCAAAACGTGAACTTCAGCTACTGAAACACTTGATAGAACTTGATCTTTAATTACGACAAGCCCTAAATTCTGCCTCTTGGATACTTTTAACTCCACCCTCAAAAGCTAAATGTTAGGAAATGTCAAGGATTTTCAGACTTAGACAAAGAGCTGGACTTCGCAAAACTTGACTTGAGCCCTTTTTGTGAGTTGGTCTTTCCACCCTACTTTTGAGGGAAGGGGGATGTACAGAAGGATGTTGTCAACTCTGTTTGTTTCCTGGACTTAAAACATCTAGAGATGATTGCAGGAATCTTCCTGAAACTGAGATGCTTCAACTTCTTAAGTCCCTACCTTAGCCTTCATAAATGACTCAGAATTACTCTGCTTATAGACTTCATTTTCCCTATGACTGGAAATAGGGAGCCATGAAACACACACCCGGGAAGCATGAGTGACTCCCCAAACCAGCAAAATGAGTCACATACTCTAATTCTGTCTGGAGCAACTCCACCCTTTACAATAGGTATGACTTGGTTACATACATCCTCGATGTTTAGCTAGCCTTCTCCACCCAACAGAGAACATGATTGTCAGTGAGTCAGGGAGAGAGAATCTGGAAACTGCGCACACGCCGCTTCTTTCAAGACGTTTTCCTATATTGATTTCTGTACACAATCCAACCCACTTACTGTTTTTAGATCTTAGTGCAGCTAAGTGCCAGAAAAAAAATGACTGCAGCCAAGCACAGCAATGCACACGGAAGGATGAAGAGAATACATCATTTCAAAGTTGCTTAAAAATGAGGTGACAAATAAGTACAACAGAGCCACCTGGTCCAAGCTGACTTATAACTGCAACCTAATATGCTAACCACTAGAGAGGCATTCCAGTGAAGCTCCTGTAGCCAGTAAGGGGCAGTGCGTAAAGCGCTGGACAAATTCCCACTGTGCCACGAAGGTCACGGGGCGACCTCGAGCCATTCTCTCTTTCTCGGTCTAACCGACCTCACCTGTTCATTGGGAGGATAAAATGGAGAGGGGAGAATGGTGCATGTTGCTTTGAGCTCTTTGGAGCAAGAGAGATTTTTTAAAAATTACTAAAAAAAATTAAGAAACGTTCTAATTTATTTTCGAAGGTTTTCATGGCCGGAGAACGATGGTTGTTGTGGATTTTCTGGGCTGTATCGCCGTGGTCTTGGCACTGTAGTTCGGTGCTACACCTCTGAAGATGCCAGTCACAGCTGCTGGCAAAACGTCAGGAACTACAATGCTAAGACCACGGTGATACAGCCCGGAAAATCCACAACAACCAATGTTCTAATTTACTTGCATGAGGCCACTGCAAATGTGCCACGAAAGGTGGCCATGACTGAACTACTCATGATCAGCCAGGATGTTAGTTGACAGCCTGAACCCCTGAGGTGCTGTGTGACAATATCCTAGACTGGACGACAGCCAGCTGCCTGAGTCTGGAAACATCCAGCAACTTTTTTTATTTATGGTAGCAGCAGCAATGCTATGGGTGAATCCATAATAATAGGGATACAGGAAACCAACAAGCCACAGCATAAGAGAACACAGGAGCACTAGGAATGGGTCCCACGGGAATATTCAGCACAGGGACAGCTCAAAATTTGCAATAGGAAGAAGGGCAAGGGGAGTTGCAGAACGTGACAGGGAGCAAGTTAAGGAGGAAGGAGAGGAATGAAGGTCTGAACAGAATCCAAAGGCCTGGAATTAGTGTGACTGGCCCACACTGGGTGCCACGAGAAACAAAAAAAGGAAAATACATGAATTATTAAAGTTTGAGCTGTAGTGGCCAGCTAGTAAGGGGAAAGCCAAAGACCTGCAGAGTCCTTGAGGCTGTAATAGTAACTGGAAAGCATGCTGATGCGGTTTGTGGCCCACAGGGACAGATGGAAAAGACAGATTGAAGAGAACAGGGAGGCAAGTATATGTGTAGGGGGGGCTGCACTGCGTGGACAGACCAGACTTTTGCCGAAGGAAGCAACATTTGTGCCAGATCCAGAGATCAGCATTCTCCTTCTGGCTTCTGCAAGGTTATAGATAAGGTTCCACCTTCTGAAAATGCCGCTGCCGCCTCCTCCTCCTCCTGCAAACATTACGCTGCTGCTGAATCGTCCCTTAAACGTAAGTCTTGGGTCAGGACATTCCTTTCCAGCAAACACCTGGTTCCTTCCTCTGAAGAAGCTCCAGGTACAGGAACAGGCGCTGAGTTAATTAAGGCTGAGAAATACACACACTCAAAAAAAAAACCTTCCTAGACATTTTAATTCAAATTTACAGAGAAAGATAATCTCTTGAGTGCTGTTCACCCGGGGAAGCCTCACAAACCTGTTTTGAGTAACACAGGTCAGCCCTAGAATGTGTGCAGTAATGTTCACTAAGTAATGTGCCTAAGTACACGTTATATTTCCTCCCAGGTCCTTCCTGGGTTTATGCAATCAGATGTGCATTATGAGTTTGTGCTGGGAACTCAAATCAGGACCACAGCGTGTGAGAAGAAGTGGCTTCATCCTCCCTACATTGTTTTCCCTACCTGAAACAGCCCTGAGGGGCTGCTGTTTGCCTCAGAGGAGACTCCACAAGTACTAACGGGGTACACCTAGGTTTTCAACGCCAGGCCAAATAGCACCTCCCTGAGCTGTTCCAGATGGGAGAAAATGGCACACATGAGAGCACCATGCTCCCAGTCTGTGTGCATGAGATAGGAGTTCCCAGTAAGGAAATCCGGGTATGATCATACAGACCTGGACAGGATCCAGGAAAAATGAAATGTGTTTTTAGGGTCCTTCTGCACAGGCAGAGTACTTCATCCTTAGCACCGTTCTCACACATTGCAGATGTGGGATTGATGGAAGACATGACTTCAAGGCCGGTATAAGCCCTGGCACTTCTCATTTTAGTCCTGGTGGGAGGAGGTAGAAAAGACAGGAGAGTGTTTTTGCCTGGAGCACTGCCAAGGGTGTTAAAAGCAGCAAGTTTTATTGAACACAATATCCCCAGGAACAAAAAGAGAGCCAGAAACTCTGTGGACGGTAAGACAGCAGCACCAGGCAGCTACATATGAAATTACTGCAGTGACCTTGAATGGAAGAGCTGTCAGGTGGGGAGGACTCACAAGAGATCGGGCAGGAACTCTGAGCCGCCCCAAGTGTCACATTCCAAAAGACAAACCTCAAGAGAATCCCTCCAACAAACCAGATACAGCGGAGCAATTTTCGCCACTTCCCATGAATTTCCACAAAGCAGAACTTCCTGCTAGATTGTGCCTCTCTGTTGACACAACATTATCCATCAAGGTTTATGGCATGCCACATATTTCAGAGACCCAGATCTTCAAAAAAAAGAGAGGCAATAGTGTCCTTTAATCCGGAACTGTGCCATCCGTGGGAGAACATACCAGCAGGAAGAAAATATTAATGGGGTGAGGGGAAAGAGGGCAACAGATAACAGGCAATACTGAAGGATAGCCATGTTAGTCTGCTGTGACCAAATCAACAAACAGTCTTGGGGCACCTTAAAGATGGAAGAATATATTAGGGCACAGGCTTTCATAAGCCAGCATCCATTTCATTGGATGAATGAGACCAGAATGGAAAGGTTATCAGAGTTATCTTTTGGCCTTTATCTCTAGCTACTTCCGAATTTGCCTTTACTTTCCCTTAGCTGTTGTCAAAAAATAGTTGGTAATTTCCTCAGGACAGCGACCTCTCCTTCCCCCTCCCCTTTTATGCTATTTTTTTGTAAAGCCCCACAAACATTGATGATACAATAAAGAAACAAAGAAGAAAAGAAAGATGGTAGGTCAGTTAAATTGGATAGGGAAAAGATGAGGGATGCCAGTGAGCATGTGGGAAGAAAACTCTAGATAACCGGAAGCAAAGAGTAAGGCCCTAGGGCACTGCAGAATGCTGTTGGTTGCCAAGGTACCCCTCTAAAGCAGCCTTTTCTTCTCCTCAGTGGAAGAAGAGTTGGTGGCATTTGTGCCAAGGTATGGGCGCCAGAGTAGTTTTTGATCTAGGGTGAGAGACGCTCCTTGTTCAAGGGCTCTCCCCCCTCATTTGTTTATTTTATCCCTTATCCCTGAGCAAGGTTTTTAAAAAAGAACATATCAGAGAGCTGTAATAGCAGCCATCAGAGCAAGCAGAGATTAAAGCACACATACACCCTTAAAAATTAGAGCCTGACTATTACCCTCGTTTGATCTGGGAAAGATGGAGCGGAATGCCGGGAAAGAGGAGGGCGCCTGACAAGCGAAGGGGAAGGGGAAGGAAGACAGAGGAAGGGGCACTACGAAGGGGAGGGGTCTGGCCGCGCTCGGGACCCGGGGAACTTGCGAGGCGCTGCTGGAAGTCGAGGGCTCGCGCTTTTCCCGCGCCGCAGCCTCTCTCGTGGCCTTGCCCCTCGGACCACGTGCGTTGGGACACACACACACACACACACACACACACAGCCCGCCGCAGAAGCACGTCCCCCCCGCGCCGCCCTGTTTTGCTCGGGCTCCAGGCAGCCCAGCTCGGCTGGCGTTACATAATCTCGCAGCGCCCTCGGCCCCCAAGGGAGCGAGAGCCACCAGCCGGCGCGCGAGGGCGACCCCCGCGCGCGCCCCGTGGGAAGCAGCCGGCCAAGGGACCCGCGGGGGGGGGGCGGGGGGCTGCAGCGGAGCGGCTTCGGCCGCGCGGGCAGTGGGAGCGCGCAGGTGACAGGCGCCGGGCCGCCTGAGGAGGAGGCGGAGGGCGGCCGATCTCCTGCCCCCGCGCCCGTCTCCCGGAGCTGCCCGGCAGGGTCACACTCCCACCCACTCCCCGCAGCCTCCTTTCAGGCCGGGCCAGGCCGGGCACTAGGTAGGGGGGGGCAGCAGGTCTTCCACGAGCGCAGCGCAGCATCCCTGCAGCTAAGGAAAGTTCAGGCAGCGGCGGCGCAGTGCGGGGAGGCCGGCTGCCGGGGGAGGGGGTGCTCCTGCGCTGCTGGGCCGAACTCGAGACGGCAACCAGGACGGGCATCGCCGCCGCCGGGAGAGCTCCCGCGTCCAGAACTTTCCTCCTCCAGCCCAGCCCCAACGGGTTACCTTTCCCGCTCTGCCGCCCGAGTCCCGCTTCCTCCCCGAGAGTTGCGCTGGACCGCAGGGACCAGGGCTCAGGCTGTTTGCGGCGGCCGAGGTCCGGGCGCCAGCTCGGGCATTCCCTGCGGCGGCGGCGGCGGTGTCAGGAGCAGGCTCTACAGTCTGCCGCGGGAACATTCACCAGTCCCCTTCGTTTCCCCGGCAGAGCCGAGAAGCCAGGCGCTGGTCCGGCCTCCCACGTCCTAAATCCATCCCGCTCGGAGAGGCATCCGGCCAGCCGCCTCTCTCGCCCCACCTGGCAAGTTCGCTCGAGGGACGAAGCGGGCTCTGGCCGGAGGGGCGCCGGCGTGTGAGAGGTGCGGAATAATGTGCCTGCTTCGCTGTGAAAACCTGGCTGCTCTCTGCGAGCCGGTAGGAAAGTTGCAAAGCTGGCTGGGCAGGTCTGTTTCAGTTTTAACAGGACGCAGGCGAGGGAGGGGGAGAGGTGGTTCTCGTTAACCGCTTCAGGCCCGCCGCCTGTGCTCACAGCATCCCTGCCTACCTTGTCCTTGCCTAGACCCGGAGAGATTATGAAAGCAGGCGGTGACTCACGGACGCCCTTAACCCCTTCAGGCATCCAGCGTGCCCAGGCTGGAGTGAGGAGCTGTGGGGAGAAGTCTCAGCCCCACGCAGGCTGCTGCCCGTCACTGCCCCTCTGTTGGACCCAAGCCACCGGGTTCTGTTTGTACAGAGGATAACCCGGGGCTGCAAGTGGATTTGTTCGTGTTCGCCACCCGAGCAGTACCTTTAGCAATATTTTGACAGCCACTGTGACATGTGGAGGGGGGAGAGGACCCTCCCCTTCCCCAAACAGCCCCTAGCGAGGGAGCGATCAAATGACATTACAGGATAATTCACGTCCTTGTCTGTTGTCATCATTGTCACAGCAGCCACGCCACCCCCCATCTCTCAGCCTCTGCCTTTTTCATATTTTAATGAGCAACAGATTTCACCACCACCCCTCCACATATTTTATATCGGAGGGCCCTGATGTTCTCCTGAATAAAAATACACCCTCTCCGTCTGTGATGGAGGGGAGCTAGTTCCCACTAACCACCCACCCACCTTACTGTGAGAAAGCAGGAGTGAGAGCAGCCCTGTGAAAAGTCAGTAAGCTGTAAGTGGGCTGTTATAAAGACGATATTGTCAAAGTGGCCTTACCATGAGGTGGGGGGGGGGCCGTTTCAGGTGATGGATTTTGGTCACCGTCTTAACCCTGGAGCATAAAAGACTTTCTCCTGTACAAGCCCCACTAAAACGATTGACTGCGACAGCACAGGAGTTCTGAGCAGCATTCATTTCAATGAGATCTGTGCATAAAATGATATTTGGTGGATTGTCCTCCGCCTCTAAGGGAAGAGGGAGAATGCAATCCCCCCCCCCCTGCTTCAAGTCCCAAAACATCTCAGACTTGCCCTGTATCACCAGACAAAATAAAAGGGATATTGGAGAATCTTTCCATAAAGACCTCAGATCACTGAATTCACAATGACGATTTTCACTGTACTGTTACAGTCTTAATTTTTCAAAATGTGTTAAAAGGTTATGTGTCAAATTCCCAGTAACTTCCTAATTGTTGTTGTTGTTGTTGTTGTTATATATTTGATTTATATACCGCCCTTCAGGATGATTTAACACCCACTCAGCAGTTTACAAAGTATGTCACTATTATCCCCACAACAAAACACCCTGGGTGGGGTGGGTGGGGCTGAGAGAGCTCCAGAGAACTGTGACTAGCCCAAGGTCACCCAGCTGGCTTCAAGTGGAGGAGTGGGGAATCAAACCCTGCTCTCCAGATTAGAGTCCCACGCTCTTAACCACTACACCAAACTAGTTACTGTTATGTTTTCTTCATTTCCTCTTCAGGCTCATGTTTATTTGGTAATGTTCCATAGGAGAGAACGGTACAGTACATAATCATTACTAAAAGACAAATCAACACATGGGTTTGGGATAAGGGAGTCCCATTGGGCACATAGGCCTTTAAAAATAAAAGAGAGCTGATTAGGACAGAACAACTCCCTAGCTGTGTCCATCTTTAACAGAGAGCAGATGTGTGTCCTCAGGTGTATGTCTGAGTCTTTGTCCTATGTATGTGATTAGGGAGGCGACATCTGGAAATATGTGGAGCAAGGCTTTTTCAGATGAGGCATTCAGACTACAGGCCGGCCTTCCTAGAAATGTCTATCAGTGCCCTACATTCCACCATGTCTCCTGTTGAATAGTAAAGATGTTCCTGTTTTCTAAAGCATTGTAGTTTATTATTACTACAAGTGCCCTGTTGCTCTGGAATTGCAGCCTTCCACATCCTGACCCAGAGCATTCTTCCCTATTCATCCCTATACCTGTCTACTAAAACCACATTTGAATAAAAATGTCTTGGAAGATGCATAGGCTTGAGTATTTGTGAGTCTCCTGGGAAAGAGAATTCCAGCATTGATGGACATTTACCAAGAAAGCCCCTCTCTCCTTGTACCCACTTATAGACTTGATTTGTCACATTCCTAGTCAATGATAAAGGTAGTGATGGAACTTTGGGTGTGTTGGGTCCACACAATTTAGTGTCATTACCAAGTTGCAGTGTCCTCATGCCAAACCACACCCAAGATCACTGCTGTATATAAAGTGGTATGTATCCTACCTTAGGTTGGAGGAAGTTCCTTTAGCCTAAGGAGACTTCCTCCAACATATCTGGCTCTTCCATTAGAGGCAAACTCCTTAGGCTGGAGCAAGGATTCAGACTGCTCATTGGAGTGGTAGAAGGCTTGATATAATCTTTATATTCTATTCCTTGCGGTATACATTTTGCTACAGGTCATACTGAACACCCTGTAAAAAGGTGACAGAAAGTGTATAAATAGAATTACAAGGTTTGCTAGGAGACACTTATCAGCTGGAGCTCGGAAACTCTCCTCCTCAAATGGAGTTATATCAGACAAGAACCAAACATATATAAATGGGCTAAGACAGACAAGGATTGTAGACAAGGGACCCCCTTAGAACTAAATGAAAACAATTTCCACCATGGCAGTGTGACAACAAAATCACTTAAAGATTCATCCATGTCCTTCGGATGTCCTAAAAAAGAGCAAGAGTCCAGTAGCACCTATAAGACTAACAAAATTAGTGGTAGGGTATGAGCTTTCATGAGCCACAGCTCACTTCTTCAGATACAACTAGAATGTGAGTCCATCTGTCCTTATATCTTGGAGCGTGGAGTTGATTGCAGAAGCCAAATGGTAATAGCCGATGAATGACAATGGCAAGCATGATTGAATAGGGTGGGGTGTGCAGAGGGATGGTGGGAGTGGAGAAATGAGACAGGAAGTCAATGTCTTGATTCAGTCCAGGTGGATGCATTGCCTTGAGATTCATTATAACTTTCAATTGTCATTCACCGGCTATTATCATTCAGCTTCTGCCATCATTCCACTCTCCAAGATAAAAGGGCAGATGGACTCACATTCTAGCTGTATCTGAAGAAGTGAGCTGTGACTCACGAAAGCTCATACCCTTCCACAAATTTTGTTAGTCTTATCGGTGCTACTGGACTCTTGGTCTTTTCTACTGCTACAGACAGACAAACACAACTACCGATCTTGATCTGCCTCAGATGTCCTGAGAGCCTTCCATCATTGTGACAGGGTTCAAGAAAGCATACCAAAGCGTCATTGCTTCTCTCGCTTTCAACTTTTTTGAATGGCATGGATGACATTTGGGATCTTTCACTTTTCTTGATTCATGGTCAAAGACAGAATGTGCTACTAGAGATACGTGAGGTATGTCACAGACGGAATTAGAGGCAGGCCACACTGAGGAGAAGGCTGGCCCCGTGGCTTATTTGCAGGGTAATGGGGTGGGTGGGGTGGGTTGAGTAGTCTTAATTGTACAAGGCATTTCTGTCACATAAAGCATTAACCTGCAGCAATATGTCAAGTGTCAATTCTAAGCTATAGTAATATGTCAATTATATTTGGTAATTTGGTTTAAAATCTGTAATCGCCATATATCTGTAATTTAATGCTACAGTGATACATCAATTACCAGTTATTAAAAAGCCTTCCAGTGGATGGGGGTTGGGGGGGGGGAATGGGGGTTGAAGGGACTTGTTTTTTAAGGAGCTGCATAAGTACTCATACAGATATAGATGTGCACATAAACACACACCACTGAAACATATTTTAAAGGAAATCTTTAAAATCAGTTCATTGTTCATTTTTTAAAGGGGAAGTGCTGTCATAAGAGATGTCATAGGTACTATACAACAGATACCCTATTTGTGTGTGTGTGTGTGTGGGGGGGGTGTTTTCAGCCTTTTATTTCAAACACTTTCATCATTTTGGTTGCAAATCCTATTCATTTTGGTCTTACACACTTATTGTGGAGTGTGCTAGAGCTGCTTCCATTTGCCAGGCCAGGGTTCAGCAAGCAGAGAATTTCTCCGTGCCTTCCCCTGGCACTGTGGTGCATCCTGGGAAATTAATTCACCTTATTAACATCAGGCACCATAGGATTACATTTTCCAGGGTACATGGGGACATGATGCCTTGGATGTGTCAGAAAGAGCATTCTGGGGAAGTGAGGACTAGAGAGATTCTCTTCCTCTATGACCCATACCACATCCAGCCTGGTTGAGTTGGCAGAAGCAGCCTCCAGCCTCAGGACAAAGCATGACAGATGGAAGAAAGCTTCTATGTCACCATTATATTGTGTCCCCTTATCTCTGAACTCTAAATCAGAGAGCCACCTGGGTGGCAGAATAATGAAGAGATCCAAATAGTAACAGATTGCCATTAACTTTTTGTTAGTCATTGACTTTTTGTTTCAGTTATGACATTAACACAAATGGCTTTCTTGTTCAGTTTCTGAATTTACTAATGTCTAAATGTGCACCCCTGATACAGCAGCAGTGGTCATGTTACAGTTCAGTCTTTTCTCTGACACTGCTTAAAGTGCTGCAAAAGAAGTTTGATGGGCAATCATGGTAGGACACCAAGAAATGAATATGTACATCATAAGCAATGACAGCAAACACCACCACTCACAAGCCTCCAAAAGGGTATTGTCTGTAAATGGACCACAGCCTTAACAGAGATCCGCCAGCTGTGATAATTTAGGTCCCCGCAATGGCTGTGGAACTAACCTCTCTAAAAATTGCATGGCATAGAGGGCACCTAATGGACAATTCAGATGAAAACATTATGCAGTTCTACATTCCACCATGCAATGAATGGTCATTGTATAAAGTTCTACCTTTGATCTGCAGCCCCTTCCCCCATGTTAGGAATCACAGAGGAAACACCAGTATATAAAATACAGCAACAGTTTGAAAATCCTGACAGTGCCACCGGTGATTACACTTCATTACATGTCTAAAAACAGAATATATAGGACTAACAGTGCAACGCTAATCAGAATTAGACTCTTCTAAATCTATTGATCCCTGACTTGGATGGTCCAGGCTAGTCCAATCACGTCACATCTTGGAAGCTAAGTAGGGTAAGCTCTGGTTGGTACTTCGATAGGAGACCGCCAAGGAAGCTGATGGTTACTACGCAAAGGCCGGTAATGGCAAACCACCTCTGTTAGTCTCCTGATGACACTTTACACATGTAAAAAACTATTGAAGTCAATGTTATCAGCAGGGTACAATGCTGCTTGGGACTGCACTGATATAAATCATCCTGTAAAAAGTTGGGCATATCACATTTGGGGTACATTTCTACCCCAAGCCAAATTCCCCATATATCTAGTCATAAAAAATGTTTCAGATTTCTTTAATTTGTGGAGTCAGAGGTCACAGAGGATCCAACTATGTAATTTTTGCATTGTTTAATGTGTTATGTTAATACTTCCGTTTTGCTTCAGTTCTATTTTCAGATTTCTGGTTGATTCCAGATTTCTACAATACCAATCCTATTGCATTGTTTATTGAATATCCCGTCCTGTTGATTGTATTGACTTAATTCTGCGTAATCTTCCTTGAGTCCCAGTGAGAAAAGTGGACTATAAATAATGTAAGTAATAATAAAAAATAATAATAAAATGTCCAGAGCTTGAAAATACTTTGACGAGGCACATTTCTTTTGCTTAGATTCACCCCTCCCCCTTTACATATTGAATAACTAACACCAATATGATTCCTTTACAAAGCTGTTTTTTTAAAAAAATTAAAACAACAAAAATTATGTTTTGAAACATGCTGTCAAGCTGCAAGCACTCATGGTGGCCCAATGAAGTTCCACATCCTGGGGCTTTCAAGGCAAGAGATGAGCAGAGGTAGTTTGCTATTGCCTTCCTCTGCACAGCAGCCCTGGTCTTCCTTGGTGATCTCCCATCCTGGTATCAGCACTCCTTCTCTGATACAATCAGACTAGTTTGGGCTAAACTAAAATAAACTTTCATGAATTTTAAAGGAAAACATGTAAAACTAATTTCTAACATTTTTGTACTTTGGGGCATTTTTCTACCTCACATTTTTCTATCTCTCTGTGATGAGATAAATATTCACCATGTTGTCAGGAAGGGTCTTCAGGTTGATTCGGTTTCGTTTTCCCGGCCATGTCGGACGCTCCTCTCCGCAGGTCCGGGAGGAAGCGCCCGAGCAGCCTGACCGGGTGGTTGGCCCGCGAGGGTTAACCCCCAGGACTCCCAGTGAGGGGGTCAGGGTCCGGAGCGCTGCGGGAAGAGCCCCCTGAAGTCGATGCAGGGGGTAAATTGCCCGTTTGCTCCTACGGAGGCCGGCAGACTTGCGCAGCACATCGCGTGCTGCCGGGCCATGGAGAACGGCAACAAGCAGATTTAAGGTGAAAACCTGGAAGTAAGCGAATCCCTTCTGTTATTCTAAGCGTATGCGAAGGATTTGGGGGAGTTGAAGCTAAGAAGGTTCAGATATCTTCCCCTTCATTGAGTTTTGGAACTTAGTTGGCGGACTCCCCCCCCCCCTAAGATGGCGACGAAAAAGCAGAGCCCTGCTCTGGGCAAATCTGTTTCGGCTGCTTTGCAGGGGAAAGGAGAGTCTCTTGAAGAGGTGGTTAAGCGGTCGGTCGTTGAAGCTATGAAGCCCTTTGTTGATAAGCTAAATGAAATCGGTCAAAGGGTTGGTTCAGTTGAAAACGAGGTGAAAACCATTAAAGACGTAGCGTCTGGGGCAGAGCAGTCTGCTCAGGAAAATGCAGTACTCATGAAAGCAACAAACAAAGAAGTAAAGCTTTTGGAGAATCAATTGATAGGGTTACAAGTGGATCATGCTCAGACGGTATTGCGTCTTCAGAATGTGAAGGAGGAGGAGAGTGAAAACTTAAAGGATTTGGTGTCGGAACTTTTGGCGTCATTCGCAAAGGCAACTAAAGAAGAGTTAAAAAGCGATATTCTGGAAGTCCGCCGGACATCTTCAAAATATGCAATGAAGCGTCAGCTGCCTCGCGAGATTATTATTGGCTTTTCATCTAAGAAGACTCGGGACACCATCTTATATAACTCGTTCAATGTGGACTTGGACTTTCTGGGTAACAAGGTTAAGATATTGAAGGATGTTCCATTTTTAGCTCGGAAAAGGAGATTCAAATATAAAAGGTTTGCAGCTCTTCTGAGGAAGCGTGAAATAAAATACAAATGGTTATTTCCGGAAGGCATCTGGTTCAGTTATAAAGACCAAGCCTACAAGGTAACATCGGAAGCACAGCTGAGGGACTTTGTGTTTAATCATCAAGAGTTTCAGCAAGGAGAAGATTTAGGATCTGAAGGGGAGAATGGGGAGGAGGGAGTGAGCGCAGCTACTGTAGCTGTTCAGAGAGAGCTGCGACCGAGACGCAGGGGGGGAAGAAGACCTGATCCTGACTGTAGTTCGTATTTTATAAGATCTACCAATCTAATAGCATATTAGGAAGTTTATCTTTAAATAACTGTATTATGAAGGGAATGCAATACTTGTAGATGTAGTGTGTGTTTTTTATATGTTGTTTCTTCCCCTTCCCCCTGTTCCCTTTTCCCCTTCTTTGTAGTTTTTGTGGCTAGTAATTAAAAATAAAAATTTATATATATAAAAAAAAGGGAAGAGTCTTCAGGTTGTCATGAAGGGCTGTCTCTCTCCAGAGTGCTTAAAAATGGTTCCTCAGGGCCAAGCTACAAGTGATGACTGACACAGGATGGACACTTGTCAGCCTCCCTCAAGTTTTGATGGGAAATGTAGGCAGCTTGGCGGAATGTTATACAAGTGACAGTTGAAAAGTCCATTGGACAGCAGTTGGCAAGCCAAGCTGCAAGACCAAGATGCCTACATTTCCCATCAAAACTTGACGGAAGCTGACAAGTGTCCAACCTATGTCATTTGTCACTTGTAGCTTGGCCCTCAGAAAATAAATCCATGGGGTATATTAGAAAAACTACCCTGCTAGCAAAATCCATAGATTTCTTCGGGGTTTTTTTTTACCCCAGATGAAATTTGGTTTTAAAAAGCAAACTACATGGTAACTGACTGTGCTTTGGGGGTGCAGTTTACTACTGCACAGATGACAATGTTCTAAGAGGAAAGGCTTGTACAGCCACTTTCCTTTGCATTCTACCAAAAAAGTACAACTGGGGTCGCTGATTCACCTCAAGGGTAATTTTATTATTCAAGCCATATCTGGCTTCAGAGAGAGAGAGCTAACTGTGCAAACTGGCCCCCAGAGCAGTATAAATATCTAGTTTTATAAACAAACAAAAAAATTGCACTGGCTCTGCATATAAATACAGCATTTTATTTCATTATGAAATCGGAACCAAAAAGTGCTTTCTTCTTCTTCTTCTTCTCTAGGGCATCCTTCTCTAGCTCCTCAAAAAGAAAAAGCATTCTGTTTAACATTGAATTCAGCAATCCGTAGACCTAAAAGGAGGAGGCGATTCAAAGGATATTTCAGCACAGCAAACCAACAGAAAACATCTCATGAATGTTGACACCTTTTAGACAAATGGTCAAGTGAATTTCACATATTTTTTCAGAGATTTTGCACCCCATAACAAACATTGGGAGGGGAAACTTGCCTATTTGATGGTGACTCCACTAGCCAGGATGGCAGGCTACTGATTCCTAGCATAAGGAGCTACATAGCCTGAAATAAAACAGGGTCCAGTGGCACCTTAAAGACTAACAGTATTAATTACGGCATAAGCTTTTGTGAGTCAGAGTATGCATTTGATGAAGTGGATTTCTGACTCCTTGCTAGTCTTTAAGGAGCCACTGGACTATTATTAGATTTTGTTGCTACATACTAACACAGCTACCCCATAGTCTGAAGCAATTTAAAGAGACAGCTTCTTGAGGGAGCTCAGTGGTACTCCATATTCTTGCATGAAGGTCCCAGATTTACTCCCTACCTCCATTTAAAAGGCTCTCCTGGTCTAAGGACTTGGAAAAGGCCAGTGAAGGTTTGAGGGTTCCTACCAGTCCGAGCTAATAATACTAGGGTAGCCTAGATGAACTAATGAATTCACATGCATTAGTTGATCTGAGTGTCTGGAATCTGATTTTAGCCCTGACTATTAATCTGGTTAATCTATTTTAGACAGGATAATAAAAAGTGTACTAGGGGAGAGACCTGCAAAATTCAGGGGGGGAACCCCATCCTTTTCTCTCCTTTTTCCTGCCCCAGCCTTTCCCCTCCCTTTTTGCCCCCTTGCTAGTTTATCTTATTCTTCTTGCCTTTCCTGCTGGCTCTTTTCCTCTCCCCCCGCCCATCATTTTCTCCGGACCCCTTTTTCAGTAGTTTCTTTCCCTGCCAGGGTTGCTAGACTACCTCTCAATACCATCTGTGAAGTAGCAGGATTTTGCGAGATCGTAGGCAGTGTTCTCCATTTTCAATCAAATTTAAGCCCTTGTCATATTTTTTTCATTTTCTGGATTTTTGTGCAAACCCGAGGAATGTTCCAGGTTTGTCAAAAAAAAATCTAGCCTATCTCAACATGGCCTCATGATGTGATTTTTTTTTAAATTTACTGTTCAGAATTAGATATATATATCAAGCAGCAACCTGCAAGGTCTTGCTGCGGGCATATTCCCTACCACGTCCACGTTCCCTTTCTCTTCCCTGAAAGCCCCCATAACATCTTCCCTTTTCCTGCTTCCTTCTCTCCTTCCCACCCACCAGCCAGCCTAATTTTATTTGCCCCTGCATTTTCAGTTTTCCATCCTTTCTTACTGCTGGTAGCCCTCTACTCAGGAAAACTATGGCCTAGTTGTGTGGTGTCAGTCAGTGGGCTGGGCCCAGTAGCACTGTGGGGAAGCTGCAAGGAGTTGTGAGGGGCACCCCATTTCCCCCCTGTATTACCTTCCCCACAATATTTCCTCTCTCTTGCCTTCTGGCAATCTCTGTATCCTCACCCTTCCTGCCTCATTCTCTCCTTTCCACCCACCCACCTTTCCATCTTCAGCTATATTCAGTATTTATGTGCTTCATTTGTACCTCAACATTCTCCACAGTGCCTGTCTCCCGGTGCCTTGTACTGTGGCCTCCCCTACCATGCTCTGTGTGGGGCTTAGGCCTAGCTGCATGTCACCTCACTGGAGACTTGGGTGAGCTGGGCTCCACTTTCTGTCACAGGGTTGGCCCACCCCAGCTGGGGGGAGGGCATCAGTCCACAAGGAGGTGTCCTGGTGCTCTTCATGGCCAATCCACCCCTGCCTGTGAGGTAAATTAGGCTGAGAATACATAACTGGCTCAAAGTCACTCGGCAAGTATCTATGATAGAATAAGGACTCAAGGTCATAGTCTAACCACTGTACCACACTGGCTTTGGTGGGGTGACTGCTGTTGGACAGTACCAAGCAGCCAGGTCTGGGTGAGTATGCTGGCAAAACTGTTGTGCCTGCATAGCTATGGACACTAAGAGCCAAGCTACAAGTGATGCCTTACACAGGTTGGACACTTGTCAGCTTCCCTCAAGTTTTGATGGGAAATGTAGGCATCCTGGTCTTGCAGCTGTAATGGAGAGCCAAGCTGTAAAACGAGGACGCCTACATTTCCCATTAAAACTTGAGGTAAGCTGACAAGTGTCCAACCTGTGTCAGGTGTCACTTGTATCTTGGCTCTGAGGGAATCTGTTTCTTAAAGCTACAGGTGCTCCTTTTATCTTTTCGGGGTTTTTAACTCAGTGTGTGTGTGTGTCTGTCCGTGCACATGCATGTGTGTGTATTTAAGATTTCAGATTTTCCTGCAAACCTGGGGTGTTTTTCAACTTTGTAGAAACTTCTGTCTTGTTTGTTCATGGCTCCAATCTCTAGATTTAAGCATCCTCAGATTTGGCTGGGTTGAAAATTAGATATATTGACAATTGAGAGACTTGCGGGGGAATCTCATTTTCCTCTCTCTCACCATGTCCTTTTCCCCTTCCCTGCCTCGATAGCCTGTCTCCCTTTTCCTGCACCCTTCTCTCCTTCCCACTCACCTTTGTCTGCCTCCCTGTCTTCTCCCTTCCCCCATCCCCACTAGCAGCCTCTCCCCTGTGGCTCAGTTGCAAGGTGCTGGCTGAGCTGGGCCCAGTTGCATGGTGGAGAACCTTCAAGGACTTGCAGGAGGTACTTCACTTTTCCCTATATCCCCCTTCCCCACACTATTTCCTCTTTCCTCCTAGCAACTTCCATATACTCACGCTTCCCTATGTCTTTTTCTCCTTCAGACCCACTAAAAGACTTATCTTTTATCTGCCCCCCATTTATTAATTCATTTCATTTATATACCACCTTTCTCTACAATGGGGACTCAAAACCACTTACATCATTCTCATTGTCTCCATATTATCCTCACAACAACTCTGAGAGGTAAATTAGGCTGACAGTGTGTAACTGGCTCAGTGAGATTTCACAGCAGAGTGGTGATTCGAACCTGGGTCTCTCAGATCCTACTTTGAACATCTAACCACTACCCTACACTGACTTTTTTGGGGGTGCTGTTGAACAGTAGCAAGAAGCCATGCCTGAGTGAGTCATGTTAGACATGTGGTATCAAGTTGCCCAGTGGTTGCTTGAGCCTGACCCCAATGAGTCTTCCCTTAAAGGCCAAAACAGCACTGGAAAGGGCCCTGCCCCCTCTCTCTGTCTTTTTCTAACAGAAACCAAGCCTGGAATACTGGCTAAACTGTTATAGTTGCCTAGCAACAGCCACTGAAGGCATCTGGTTAAAGTGCCAGGAGCTCCTTTTATCATTTTGAGTTTTTTAAAAAAAACTCACGTTTTTTTTTAGATTTCAGACTTTTCTGCAAACCTGGAGCATTTTTGAGGTGTGTAGGAAGATCTGTCTTGTTCATTCCTGGCTCCAGTCTCTGGATTTAAGTATTCTAAGATCAGGGCCACTTGGCTATTTGTATATAAGATGACACACAGCCATTATTATATTTATATTGGGCAAATAGAGCAAGACCATCGAATCCTACTCCACTTGCTGCACTACAGAACCTCCATTAAGCTTTGAGGATACCATGTAAAGAAACTAGGATCTCTTCTCAATTTCATGCAGATGTCCTTGTGGTGGCTTGAGTCTGCCCTGAGAAGGGCAGAGTAGAATTAATGGCACAGCAAAATGGCATCAGTTATCCCCTTGCTCTGGAATCGGGGTCTTAAGATCAATTTTCTGTGCTTCAGCAGCAGAGTGCCAGAACACAAAATTGCGTAGTAAGAGAAAACTTCAAAACTTACAACTTGATTCTATGCATGTTTACTCTAGAATATTCCCTGCTGAATTCAATAGGAGTGTTGTTAGATACTGGGTAGCATCTCATGCATAAATCATTTTACCTCTTTTCTTTATTCAAACTATTCAGCGGATATGCAGCCAGGTGACCCTATAGCCAATTAGTAAACCTGGGATATAGAACCAACATCACTGCCAGTGCAAGTAAAGCTGAAACATGCTCAGGCAATAAAAAATGTTCCACTTTAGCCAACAGAGACAAACAAAGCCTAGAAAACTAACACTGAGGTAGAAAACACACAGATCATTATTTTTGCCTTTTAATGACCTACAGAGGCCGTAATTTTCTATACCTATATGAGGCCACTAATAATCCTTTTCATCAATGACAGTAAACAAACTGAGGCAAATCCGGTCATTCCTAAAGCCACTTTGTTTTTATTACCATAATGGTTAAAGAAACTTCAAACATAAATAAGGTCTTGGTGCCCCAAATGCGATTCAAAAAGTGGATTACGGCCACATCCGGTTAGTTTAGGCAGAGGTAAATCAAATTGGGGCCATCCTGCTTTGTCGATCGGTCTTCTAGCCAGCATACTGCACCAATGCTCTGAATAATTCCTCTGATATCAAAGCAGTTCTGACAGATTATTCTGGAATAACTGGCCTACACAAATTGCCTTACCACCTAGGCCTGTAAGTTTAGCAGAATGAGAGTAACTATCTTGGTTGTATTTAGGGACTGATTGAGATTGTTTCATCTTGTTCTTTGCCTCTGTATTCTATCCTCCAAGAGAATGGAGGAGAGAGAAAACTCTATTAGATCAGCCTTTCCTGATGTGAAAGTAAAATCTACTTAAAGACAAAACCATCTGAGAAGTTCTTTTGCACTTGGAGAAGACACCCATGCAACTAGTGATGTGTCTAGGACTCATTTCAGGGTGGTTTTAGGAATCCGTATTAAATTAAAGTGCTAGATTTATTTATTTGGCCCATCAATCAGACTCTTGGTCCACTGTCTACTCAGACTGGAAGCAGCTCTCCAGGGTCTCAGGCTGAGGTCCATCACATCACCAGACGCTTTACCTGGAGCTGTCAGGGATTGAACCTGGGACCTTCTGCATATCAAGCAGATGTTCTACCACTGAGCCATGGCCCCCTGCATTTGAATATTTGTTCATGGTTAAGTCTAACTGAGGAATGTAATTACAAATAACTCACATATAACTACAGCCAGAGTTACAGGCAAATGAATAAGTAGTAACGGCTCTCACTGCACTTACCTCAGCATAAAGTTTCTCATGGTATTTTTCCTGCACAACTGGGTCCACTTGTTCATGTCGAGAATGGATAGCATCTAATTCTACTTTATCTAAGATAAAAGAGATCTGATCCCTTGTCTCCTTGGTGGAAATTTTCTGTTTTTTTTCTTCCTTTGACTTCAGTTTCTTGCTGTTCGGACGTTCCTACCCCCCAAAAATGCAAGTATACCAAAAAAAAGATCAGAGCATTTTCTGTATATCAATATATACATTATCTTCAGATGTCTGTCACATCTGGTTGTATGTCTGAAGACTCTTTCAAAAAAGAGTCAGTTCAGTTCATGAACCTCAACAATACATCCTAGTAAACTTTCAAAAATCTTCTCTGAAACTTTATTGGTTGAAACAGAGTCGACTGAAACTGAACCCAACAAAGACGGAGGTCCTATACTTGAGCCATGGGGGACTGGATTTGGGACTCCGGCTCCCAACCCTCGATGGGGCACAGCTTGTGCCTGGAGGCACAGGTCACAGCGGTTGTCAGGTCTTTTTTCCACCTGCGGCAGACCAGGCAACTTGTCCCTTACTTGTCTACCTGTGACTTAACTACAGTGATCCAGGCAACGGTCATCTCTAGGTTAGATTACTGTAACTCGCTCTACGTGGGCCTACCCTTGTGTCTGACGCAAAGATTACAGCTGGTGCAAAATGCAGCAGCACGCATCATTATGAAAGCACCAAATAGGGCGCATATTACACCAGTATTGCTCGAGCTGCATTGGTTGCCAGTGGAGTATTGGATCAGGTTCAAGGTCTTGGTATTGACCTATACGGCCCTGTGCGGACTGGGGACAGCGTACCTGAGAGACCGTCTCTCCCCGTATATTCCCCAGAGGACCCTCCAATCATGAGAAAAGAAATTGTTATCAGTCCCTGGCTCCAAGGAGGCCTGCCTGGCCTCGACTAGAGGCAGAACTTTTTCAGTCCTGGCTCCTACCTGGTGGAACACTCTGTCTACCGAGACCAGGGCCCGGCAGGATCTACTATCCGCCGGGCCTGTAAGACAGAGTTGTTCCGCCATCAAGAAAAAGAGTGCTGCTATTTTTAATATTTTTGTACAATGCTTTTAAATATTTTATATGAAATGTTTTAAATGTTTTAATGTTGTTATCCGCCCTGAGCCTGCTTGCGGGGAGGGCAGAATATAAATATGATAAAATAAATAAAATTTATTTAAATAAAATTTATTTCTGGTAATCACCCTGAAGGCCCCGAAATCATACCTCTTTGCCTGCCTTCCCTCCTTTTTTTTCATCCTTCCCAGCAGACTTTTTGTCTTCTTTCTGAAGTCTCCGGTCTTCTTTTCCTCCCTTTACAGAAACTGGTTTTATTTCAACTGCATAGAAAACAGCATTTCACTTAAAAGAATGCTGGGTAATCTAGGGTTGCTATCTATTCATTAGTTTACTGGTCTCCTGAACCAATAAAACAGTGCTTTGGCAGATAACAAAACTCAGCTCTGAAAAGCAAGTAGATTCATGAGCCAGCTCTGCAAAGACGCTTTGCTGTTGAATCTCCATCCCCAAACCAAATCCCAACAAGACTTCTACTGATGACAAGTAGAAGGTCTGAGCTGGGATTTAAGGTGGTACCCATTCTGGATGGGGTTACACTCTCCTTGAAGGAACAGGTCCATAGTTTGGAGGTGCTCTTGGACCCAGGCCTATTGCTGGGTAAGCAGGTGGCACCTGTGGCCAGGGCTGCCTTTGATGAGCTCCAGCTGGTTGGTCAGCTGTGGCATCTCCAGGCAGAAAAGATCTGGCGACTGGTACCTGCCCATACATTAGATTACTGCAATGCACTCTACAAGAGGCTGGCTTTAAAATTGATCAAGAACTTCAACTAGTCCAGAATGCCTGCTGCTAGGGTGCAGATGGGAGTGAGTCACAGGAAATATATCACTCTGGTCTTGGCCCATCTACATTGGCTCCCAATCTGTTTCTGGGCACAATTCAAGTTGCTGGTGTTAACCTTTAATGTCCTATGTGGCTTGGGACCAGCATACCTGAAGGGCCGCCTTCTCCCTTATGAACCTACCCAACCACTATCATCATCTTGGGATGCCCTGATGTGTTTTAGTTGGTTTTAATGGTTTTTAAGCCACCGAGGAGGCTAATGAGTTAAAATATACATAATCAAATCATACTTTAAAAAACCAATAAAAATGAATGATTAAAACAATTCAAACCAGGATTAAAATACATACGAAGGCATAAGACAACAATTAAAACACTGGGCAGAAGGGAGGGATCACGGAGGGAATGCCAAACAAAACAAAAAAGGTCTTCCCTCAGTGATGGAAGATGGCAACAGATGAGGCTTCCTGGGGAGAGAGTTCCAAAGTTTTGGTGCCATAACTGCGAAGTCCCTCTCCCTGGTTGCCTAATCTCAGAAGGCGGAAGCACATCAATCAGGGCCTCCAAAGATGACTGTAATGGTCAGGTAGGTTCCTAAGGGAGTAGACAGGTACGCTAGTCCCAAACCATACAGAGCTTGAAAGGTCAGCACATTTAACAATATATTTTTATTATGCATATTTTGATTTGTTAGCTGCCTTGTTGGCCCTTATTTTGTTAAATACATGCAGGTAGGCAGGCACATAGGCAGACATCTGTACTAGCGGCTGTCTGCCCGATCCCCACCCCGATTCTGCCAAGCGCCACACCTTCTCCTGGAAACCGGCCTTTTAAGGCTGTTGTTACCTGGTTCCTCTGGGACAAGGTCTGCATAAGTGTCCTTCTCGGGCATACCAAGCAGGGACCTGAGCATTAGCGAACAGCTTACTAGACCATCAATTACTTCACGCCACAACTGGAAACTAACATTAAAAAAAAGGGGTGTTGGATGGAATAGCAGGAAGGGGGCAGGGCAGGTCAGAACTTTGCTGGCTTACGTAACTTTCTCTACATGCAAAGGACCTCACGGTCCTGAAAGAGCCTCAAGATGAGCTCCTATGGTCCAAAATGTTGACTAGCCTCTACTAACATACCCTGTTGAATTCCTACAACTCTTTTATTTAATGATGGACAGAAAGTCATCTCTACAGCTCAAAAATCTGAGAGGCTGCTTAATATGGGATTTAACTGATGAGTTAAAAAAAAAACACCCAGATGCCCATCTGAGATCTCTATAAACAAATTCTAGCTACGAGACATTTGGTATATCTCTAAAGAACAAAACAAGAAACCATAATTTTAGTTCATCTCCAGAACAGTAACTAAAACTGTTACACATCAACTCATTTCTCTTATGTAACTGGGTTGTTTCATCTGCTGGAAACCCTTTCTCCTTCTCTAAACTAGAGAGTTTTCTGTTGTTTGCCAGATTAATCAGCTAGAAAGGGCTGTTTGTAGGCTGGCTCTTTACAGTATTAACATACCATATCTGGTACATGAGGTCTGTTTGGGGTGATATCTGTACATTACAAAGCTCCAGTTCAGCTTTATTGAGCTGGGCCAGAGCAGCTTCTCGTTCTTCTTCCACAGGGACTGCCAGCAAAATCTGATGAGATAGAAAATCACGTTTAATGTGACTGCAGTTATAGAAGGACAAAGGTCTTGGCTTTCCATAGCCAGCCTAACATCACCGTACCTTGTCAAGTGAAAAAGTATGAAAGGTCTTTGTCCTCCCCGACCCCCCAACTCAAAAAAACTCTCATTCCTATTATCACAGCCAAACCTGAATGCTTGACCCAAGAATTCTGCATTTCTAGAATATGGGATCTTCCCTGATCCTGGATACCCACTCAGAGGCCCACATGTATGCCTTAAAATTATGTGAAACTCAATATAAAAAGGATAATGTGCTGGTCTCTTGTGCAGTTACATGTTCTAAAACATTCTCTGGAACCTAGTTTGGAAAATGAACATAATCAAATGGAAATGTGTATTATGCTTATGACATGACGTGTACAAGTATCTTAGCAGATGCCCGTCTGTGTGTGCATTCTAGTGGCTTAATAATGGACACAATCTTGATAGGCTGTCAACAACAGCAATGCTTGGACATATTATTAAAAGGATGGTATATCCTGGGAATATTCAAAGTTAGGGGGAAATAATGAACACTGTCCAATCACCTGTCTAAAACCTGCGATAGAAAGATTCCACTCGTTACGGATCATGTAGTCCTCATCGGTTACACTCAAGTGGCTCATGAGGTCCTCCCCGGATTTCCGTGCTCCTGAAATGTCTGAGGAGATACTCTTCCTTGTGTCTTCCCCAGGACTTTTCTGTTGCAACTCCACAGCACTCTTTGGTGGGGAGAGCTCATCCATATGACCAGGGCTCTTCCTTTGTGAGCCCACTTCAGATGTATCTTGAGGAGGATTCATGAGTTTGTTCCACAGCTCACGAAGCCCCTTCACCACTTGGTGCTGATAGTGTAACTGTTAAAAGCAGAGAACAGGAAAAAGACAGGGTAAATAAGAATGACATACACAAAGACAGAAATAAAAAAAACATGTCTAAACAGCTTTTGATAGAAACACACAATAATCAGGGCCTCTCTGATGGAAAACCCCTTTCTGGGATACGTATTGATACACCAGCTATCAATACATTAAAAGAGGGCCCAAGTTTCATAGGAGCGCACTGAATTAAGTCACTTTTCAGGAAGCAGCCCACGTGCCCTGAGGTTGTCTTATACTCACTGTCCTTTCAGTTTCCTGACATCTCCTTCTAACGTGATTAGGCAACTGAAAATGGCCAGCTATGTGGCGATCATACTGTTATGGCATGTCCCTGTCTTAACAGATCCTTATTTCTTTTGTGCCCTTTTTGCCTTAGTAATTAACAACGCACTGTCCAACTTGAAAGCTAATTCCCCCTCGGGCTCATATTTGCAAATGGCACTAAATTCCCATCACCCAGCCTAACTGACGAAAGACCCCAAAGCAAAATTCTGCCTCCACAAGTACATTTTTGAAAAAGGGAAGATTTCCCATGGGACAAGGGAGTCACCAATCAGACACCTGGGGAAAATTCTGTCTGTCATGGTCCCAATCCTAGTGATTTTCAAAATACCAGCTGAACAAACTGCCACCAGTACAGAGCCAGAATGGAGAGGCTATAATGATTTTAACCTCTGATATTTTTAGACCATTCTCCCTATGTGTTTATTAATAAAAGCACTTTTGTTTAAATGACTTGGCAAATTGGTAATGAGAGAGAAAGCCCGGGTCTTGGTTCAATCCAGATGGATGCATTGTCCTGAGCTTCGTTATCAGCAGTCTCTCTTTCTAATCTCCCTTTGAAATTCCTCTGCAGGATAACTGCTACTGTTTGGTCAGCAACTGAATGTCCTGGATGGTTAAAACGTTCCCCCACTGGTTTTTGAATGTTGTGGTTTCTGATGTCAGACTTGTGTCTATTAATTCTTTGTCAAAGGGACTGGCCAGTTTGTCCAATGCAGAGGGTGGAAGGGCACTGCTGACATGTGATGGCATAAATCACATTAGAGGATGAGCAGGAGTATGAACCTGAGATGGTGTGGCTGATGTTGTTGGGTCCTGTCTCATTACCAATGCTGATTTCTTCACACCCACCACCCCTCTGCATACCCCACCCTATCCAATCACACCTGCCATTGTCATTTACTGGCTTTTGTCATTTACCTGCCATTGTCATTTAGCATCTGAAATCAAGAGACAAGGACAGATGGACTCACATTCTAGCTATATCTGAAGAAGTGAGCTGTGGTAGCGCACACCCTACCACAAATTTTGTTAGTTTATTGGTGCTACTGGACTCTTGCTCTTTACTGGACTCTTATCACATTAAAAGAAAAGCTTAAGATGCTGTAAAAACAATATGATTTCCTTTTCAAAAATGTGTAAGACAGTGTATTTTGGCAGTGAGTATATTCCTCCTAGTAATTTCCACAGATGGAGGGGGTTTTCATCCATGCAGTGGAACTTCATCACTTCCCTCTTCCACTGTAGCCCAGAATGCTCTCCTCATATGATGCTCCTGGGGAATAGGAGATCCTCCCCCCAGGAACAGCTCGAGGAGGGGTGTCAGAGGTCTGCAGCAGAATGAAGGAAATTGGAGGAAATCAGCACACACACACACACTTTCATTTATGGAAATCCTCCGTGGGTCCCACCCATTGTTTTGACTGCACAGTTTGCCACAAAGATCTTTTCAGCAAACCTCAGAGGGCACTTTCAGTCTTTTGCACATTTCACCTTTCATTTTCTTATACATTTCCTATTTGAATCTGGATTAAAAGTTTTAAATGTAGGAATTGTCAGCTACTGAATCAGAAACAGGTTTAGAGCGCAGAGTTGTACACTGGATAAACTTCCCATGATCTTCAGTCCTACTTCTCAATGATCTACAATTCATCATCTTACCCCTTTCACCCCAAAGCAAATATGATACCTCTGGGTTCATTCTATGGAATAACTCTTCCTCCGAGACATACATATCCATAGGAGATGGTGTTTGTGGGGGTGTACGAATTCGATCAAGCAGCTCTTTCAGATTCTCCTCCACTATAACAGCAATTTCCCGGGCTTCTATATCTTTCTGGAGCACCAAAGAAAACCATATGTGAGACTTGATAGTAAATCAGTTTACCAATACTCATACTTGCAATTTTTGTCTACAGAGATAGATACTAGAGGTGTGCACCAAAAAAAAAAAGTCAATTGAATCCAGTAATGCCACAAATATTTGGTATCCCTGAAATCCAGGTCAGATAATTTAATCTGGTTTGGTAAAATTAGAGTCCAGCCATTATTTCCTAAGGGGGAAACTATCTGGGAGGATGGGTGGGGGGGAGAATTTTTCAAGCAAACACCACCAAATTTGCAGGGAACCTACTCCTTCCAGTCCACTAAAGACCACCCCCCTCAATTTTTAGTAAGATTGGACCTGGTGTCCAATTCTAAAGGCCCCTAAACAAGGTGCCCCAAGCCACTCTCCATTGTTTCTTATGGGGGAAACATTTCCAAGCAATTCTAGGCAAAGAAACCTCATGAAAATGGGCAACCCCTGGCCAAAAGCCACTTCCCAATGCAAGCTGAATCAATAAAGCCCAACAGACACGAACTTAAACAAGGGAACCAACATAAAGTGCTCTAAGTGAAACCAATTAAAAACATTACACAGTGCTAAAGTGCAATAGTTGGGAAAGATAGCAGCTTGCCCCATCATATTCAGTAAGTACAGATAAATACATAATCAATCAGCCATCCAGCCACATAAAACAGAAACAGAGGTTTTTTTCCTCATTTGTAGGAACCGCCAAGAGTCTGTGCCCAAGGCTACGCATCTGGTGTTCCCCGAAAATAGGTGAAGACCATCAACAATGAGTCTATGTGGCAATTAATTCTTTCCTTTGATATTCACTGGTCTGTGGAGAAATCAGCTGCCCGGCTCACACGCTCAATGAGATGCTAGCTCCATGCTCATTATGGATCTCTTCCTCAAGAGCATGCCTGTTTGTAACAAACCTCCAACGATCAATCCACCATTACTGTAAACAGCTGTCTCCGGTTTGGGCCACGCTCCTGTTGTTGTTCAGAAGAATGTTAACTCAACCCAACTTCCTAGATCCTAGTCCCACCCTATAACTTACACCAAAGTACTAAGCTCGCAACCTCTGCCCTGATCACTGAGTTACCTTTAGCTTCTCCCTAAGCCCTGAAGTTTTATCTTCGTACACAGCAATTCCCCAGAGGGCCACCTGTAACACAGCCCCCCCTAATAACACAGGATGAGTGCCAAACTCCCAAGATTCTCTGAAAATTCCAGCATTCAGTGATTTGAAGATGAAGGAAAAATTTCTGGTTTGTCCAGGCAAGATAACACCTAAGAGGAACAGAAGAAACATATAAGGAAGGATAACTCCTTTGAGGAATACTTCAAGCATTACATGTGTATGTACTTTTAAGCATTCATTTTTAGGAACAATAAAGATGTGCAGGGAATGGCCACGGCTTGCTGCTATCATCAGCTCCCGAACATCATCAGGGCAAAGAGGAAAAAGCCCATGTACCCCTTGAAACAGTTCAGGAGGACAACTGGACACAGGCACAAAGCCGTCCAGCAGAACTATTCTAACTGGTAAAAGAGTGTCTTCATCAGTCCGCTAATGGTGTTAACTCGGATCATTTTGGCTCACCGCAACTTCTTTGCCAGACATTTCACAGATAAAATCACCAATAACCACCAGGATTTAGACGCTACCAATGTGACAGACCAATACAAACAACGTTACCAGAACTCCGTCTAGCCTACTCTCAGTTGCTTGGATGAGTTTCAGTTGTTGTGACCTAAGGATGTGAACAGATTGTTTGCAGTGATGTGACACGATCTACCACCTTGCCCACTTTGGCTCATTACACTGCATCAGAGATTGTCCGATGGAACTGAAGGAATAGTTAAGGCTTCCTTAAGAGAGGGAACAGAGCCAGAGCCAGTTTGGTGTAGTGGATAAGCATGCAGGACTCTAATCTGGAGAACTGGGTTTGATTCCTCACTCCTCCACTGGAAGGCAGCTGGGTGACCTTGGGTCAGTCACGGCTCCCTCAGAGCTCTCTCAGCCCCACCCACCTCACAGGGTGTTTGTTGTGGGGATAATAATAACATACTTTGTGAACTGTTCTGAGTGGGCATTAAGTTATCTTGAAGGGCGGTATATAAATCGAATATTGTTGTTGTTGTGATTAACAACACAAACATTTTTGAAGGAGGTGATAATGAAATCTCTCCTGAAGAACCCCCTCCCTGGACACAAACAATTTGAACATATATTAGTCACTGACAAATATACTTTTCTGGTCAAAATATTCAAGCATAGGATGTGATCAAACCCATTTCAGGTGCCGCTGTAGAACTGAAACTGCCTCACTCAGACTGACAAATTTTGCTGGGAAAGGGACAGGGGGTGTGTGATTCCGTTGACCCCCCCAGGATCACTTCGCTGCTTTTAATATCCTCTAACATGGTCTCCTTCTGACTTGGTTGCTCAAGACGGGGACTGAGGGCAACACACCCTAGCGGTGCCAATCTTAGCTGGTGAACCAGTATATAACACGGTGCTTGGATCCCTGGGGTTTATGCCACAGGATTCCAAAGATCCATCTTGTCCCCCATGCTGTTTAACATCTAAACGAAACTAATGGGAGAGATTATTTGGGGATTTGGAGTGAGGTGACATCAGTATGCAGATGACACCCAGCTCTGCTTCTCCTGAGTCATAATGGGTCATAATGAGGTGGATGAGAGCCAATAAATAAGCTCAGTCAGACACAAGTAAGATGACATTGATTAATAATGTTGCAAGTCGGGGATCAAAGAGCCTGCTTGCTCGGGGGGGGGGGCGCTATACTCCATCCAAAAGCACAAGTTTGCCGCTTCTGGATACGATTTGGTCTGTTTTTACAGGTGAAGACCCAGATGTGGCATTTATTTATTTATTTAAAATATTTACAGCCCACTTTACTTCCTTTGACTCTATGTGGCTAACAAAGCGGCAATAAGTCACTGGCAGATAAAAACGGTGTAACGCTCCATTAAAAACCACACACAAGATAAAAACTACACACAAGATAAAAACACACAGGATACCACCACGGCCAGATCTGTCTACAGATTACCAAATGCCCTTTGCCCATCTTCAACTGATGCACCATCTGCAGTCTTTTCTTCGCAAGTACGGCCTGGCTAGTTGTCCACGCTCTGATCACATCCAGAGTGGACTACTTCAATGAGCTCGACATGGGCCAGCCTTTGAAAACTGTTTGGAAGCTTTAATTGGTGTAAAATGCAGCAGCGAGACTGCTGACTGGCACAATACGCTGGCTGTCTATTCTCTTCTGGGCACAATGCAAAGTGCTGATTATTACCTTTAAAGCCCTAATTGGTCTGAGGCCAGGGTACAAAGAATGATTTGTTCCCATATGAACCTGCCTGGCAGTTAAGATGATCTGCAAAGGCCCTGTTTTGAGTGCCCCTCTCTTCAGAAGTAAAGTGGCTGGATGGTCAGTGGAGACGCAGACTTTTCTTCTGTGCCACTTGATCTTTAGAACCCCTTCCTCACGGCTGCTCATCTGGTGCCCAGACTGGCTAGTTTTCGAATCGTATATGAAAACTGTTTTGTTCTTTGTATCTGAAGAAGTGAGCTGCGACTTATGAAATCTCATACCTTACTACAAATTTTGTTAAGTCTTATAGGTGCTACTGGACTCTTGCTCTTTTCTACTGCTACAGACAAACTTAACATGGCTACCCATCTTGTTCACCAAAGTTGTCGGTTGAGTTTGGTTAGTTGAGAGTGGGAATAATTGAGGGTGGAGTGTTAGTTGGTTTCTCTGCGAGCTGTTGGCTTTTAATGTTTAATGTTTTGATGTTTTAATGGTTTTTGGCTGGCAGCGATTCTTTGTTCTGGAGATTTTATGTAGCTGTTTTATTTATTATTGTTGATGATATTGAGCAGCTGTTTTAACAGAGAATTGTTTTCAGTCATGTCAGTCAAGTCAGAAACCTTGAGCTGAGAGTTACACAAGATACAAATCCTTTAAACAAACAAACAAATAAAGATGGTGCTAAACACATATTGGTCACAGCATAATGTGTGAAATGGCCCTGACAGAACAACCAAAGGAATATATTATTGATTTCATTTCACTAAGTGGTAGTTTGCCAGGATGCTCCACATATCTTCAGGGATTGGCTATTCGTTCTTTATCAGACACATCATGGCTCATGCCTTTCATGTGTCATCCTCTTCCTTTCAGTTGCAACACTTTAATAGCGCATAATGAGGACCTGATTTTTGAAAGACACATACAGTTGATTTGAACTTCGACACAACACTTATAGCCACGAAAGGTCTGAATTCTGACCAGCTGGGCGTACCACATCAAATGACTCTACTATTGATAATTATTTTGCATTTGTACCAAGTACTGTTTTGTCACTGACACCTGACAACAGAACTGCAACACGCAAACAGAAAGAACTATTCCCCTTTCCTCTAGCTTCCCTTGAAAAGTCTTGTCTAAAGTATCTGATAGCCAGTAGTAGGGCATGAAAATAACCAAACTGACATACTAGTATATGTATCCATTATTTTCAGATCATTCCTTCATGGAGATTCTCCTTCCTGTGTCTAAGGGAATTTATATTAAGTCATCCACATAGATCTTTAAAAAAAATATGTTACCTACCTGATCTGGTGTTAAAGTAAAAATATGGCATCCTTTTCTCCTTCTTCTCCTGAAAGGTTAAAGGTGGAGACTGCCTCCGCCAGTCATACCAGATGGCCGCTGTGCCATCATTGCTCACTGTGAGCCATGATTCAGCTTTCTCACCTACCAAAATTTCAAAGGTGACCCGTGCAGCAATGCCGATTTCACCCTATTGGAATGAAAGGAAACAAAACCAAAACTGGACCTACAATGCTCAGATTTAGCCTAGGCTAGGACACAAAGTCAATGTTATTCCCTAGTTAAATTACATCTCTTCTATCAAACAAAGACCCAAATATGACATTTTTAAAAACATTAAAGTATCAGAAAATTTGTTTATAGAGTTCTTCATAGCTCACAGAGGCAAAGAAACAATCTCCTGATGCTCCGAGAGATACTTTTTGTTGCATCATGAGGTACGCACAAAAATCCAGATTACCTCAAAAGAACAGTTGTCGATCCAGCGAGCTGGTTGTCCACAGAACATCAGAGATGGACCCAACACTGGCTCTAGAAATACATCTGGATATGCCTCTAATAGATCCCTAACAAACAAAATAAAAAATCAGGAATGACTTTTTTTAACCTTGTTGTTTAATTTTTGGAACTGAAATAATATCAAGATAAATGAAATCTCAAGAACATATGTATAAAAATATACAATTTGAGATATACAGATGACACCACATTACTGGCAGTAAGTAGTGAAGACTTGAAATACCTACTGATGAAGTTTAAAGGAGAAAGTGCCAAAACAGTATTACAGCTGAACATCAAGAAGACAAAATGACTACTGAGAAATTTCACAATTTTGAAGTGGACAATGAGGAAACTGAAATTGTACAAGATTTTCTATTCCTTGGCTCAATCATCAACCAAAAGGGAGACTGCAGTGAAGAAATCAGAAGAAATCAATGAAGAAATCAGAAGATTGAGACCTGGAAGAGGAGCTGTGAGGGAGCTAGAGAAGATCCCTAAAGATAAAGATGTCTCTCTGGGGACCAAGATCAAGATAATCCAAACTATGGTATTCCCCATTACTATGTATGGATGTGAAAGTTGGATAGTGAAGAAAGCTGACAGGAAGAAAATTGATTCATTTGAAATGAGGTGCTGGAGGAGAGTTTTGCAGAGACCATGGACAGCCAAAAAGACAAATAAGTGGGTACTAGATCAAATCAAGCCTGAATTCTCCCGAGAAGCTAAAATGACAAAACGGAGGCTATCTTACTTTGGTCACATCATGAGAAGAAAAGTCAATAATGCCAGGAAAAGTAGAAAGCAGTAGGAAAAGATGAAGACCTAAAACTAGATGGCTTGACTCAATAAAAGAAGCCATGTCCTCCAGTTTGCAGGATCTGAGCAAGTCTGTTAATGACAGGACGTTTTGGAGGTCTTTCCTTCATAGGTTCACCACAGGTCAGAGGCGACTTGACAGCACATAACACACACACACATATATTAACAGAACACACTTAAAGGGTATAGAAAGGAAGGGGGAAATCTTAATAACAAGCTAGAGGTTAAATTAAATATGATAAAGTAGGTAACATCTTTCTAGCGGGTTAATAAGGCAAAGCTTTGTTAGCATGACAATACAGCCTGGTATCTGGCTGGGTGCGTGCCTGAGCGCACAAGCTATAAAAATCATAACTTCTTAAGAAAAAAATATGAATCTACTTGAAAGTAAATGACAGGCTTTAGCCCATGTTTGTCGCTGAATAGTTCTTTTATATCTCAAGAACCAACCAACAGAAAACATACTAGGTTAGATCCAGCGATGTCTGAGCAGAAAGGAAAATGTTCTTAGCACAGTTTGGCTTGTGCAAACAATAGCACAAGGGCAGCTACAACATTTAGTTCTTCAATATAATTTTTATAAGGAGCAATGGAATGTACATATACTCCACATAGTTTTATTTTTTTGAAATTGTGTTGAAGGAAATACCTTGCACTACATGCGGGCACATGGAAAAGATGGGGATTTCACTCAGCGCAAGCAGATGGGGAGGAGTTAGTCGTTTGAGCGCTTCTACTGGGGCAAGAACTGCAGTGTGCAAGGAAATCTGTTGTAGGATTAAACTGAAGTTTTCTTGGATAGAGTCACTGCATGCCAGTTCTAGTGCACATGTAAAAACTTCCACCAGATACAGAAGTATGTAAAAGATGCAATCAAAGACGAGAAAGAAGAGGATTCAAGAGACGGAGCAAGAGGACAAAGCCTACACCCAAGGTCTAGTTTTCACTGAGGTGGTAAATCAGTGTTTGAGCTGAGCCATTCCAGCCTGCAGATGGGAACTTACAGATTGAATGCTCTTATTCTGGTGGCACAGAAAGCAAATAAGGCAGAAGTCAATGGAGCTGCCAATAGCAAATCCATTTGTTCTGTAGGCTGGCTATCATTGACTATTCCAAAGAATATTTTACACGGGGTTGGAAACTGTGTTTCTTTTATGTCTCATTTGGTGCCGTTTCTTTTACCCTGAACATCACTTACTGGGTTTCTCTTTGTTCCTCAGATTCTTTAATGTCATCAGAGGCTGCAAAACTCTGTGCTGATACATTGATGAAAGGTTGATTTCTACTTACAATTTCCAGGCCATCCAGGTCCTTGATAAGGGGGACAGGGGTAGAGGGGGAAAGGATGGTGTTTTTGTTAGTTTTCCTTGCCATAATAAAAATCAGAATACATTAATATAATTTATTTTGCAGTTTCTTTTGAGGCAGGAAGCTATAAATTAAATTAAACTCTGGCCTAAACAGACTTGTACAAGGAGGAGAATATCAACATACCGGGTGATAAAAATCCAGCTCTTCTAAGATCTCTTTTAACTCCTTTCGCCGCTTCATTAGAAAGAGGCTCTTGTCCCAAGTGCGATGGAAAGGAAGGAGTTTTGGAGGTCTGGTACCTGTGGGAATAGCCGAATGTGATCTACGTATTTATATACCAGTGCCCAATAACTTGTGCTTAATTGGCAGCAAAATACCGTGTCCAAGGTTTCAAATTATCCACAACTCTTCAGCAGGCCGGATGCTCAAAAACAGAACAAAAGAGAGAAAGAGAAAAAAGGGAGCTTGCAGGCCAGGGTCTTAAGGCCCTGTTGTCTGCATCCTGGATAGAATGCCCAGCGGCCTTCAGTGGGTACAGGGTGTGGCTAGTGCAAGGTTGCCTCCATGGCATTCTGGAAAGAAGGAGCAAAAACTGAAAGGCATTCAACAGAAAATATAAAAAACAGAAGGTTGATTCATTACTGCGTTTATATTTTCAGTTACGTGCCTTCAGTGGTTTGCACTTTTTCCTCATGAGTTCAACCTGATACACCCACTGAAGTCAGAAAAGCATTCTCCCCAAAATACAGATGATGGTGCCTTAAGAGCCTGGCCTGGAAGTTCCCCCTCCCCTGCGTTTTCACTGATTCCTCCCTCCCACTGCAGACACTGCCCACTACCCAGGGCCATTACTGAAGGTCCCTTGAACTGCCGAGGCAGCATTTGGGGAGACACGAGTTCTGTTCTGTGAATGGAGATCCGTCTGAGGTTCCTTGGATACAACTGCTTGAATTTAATTTGGTGTTCTCCTGCAGACCCTTTTCATGTGATCTTCCTTGCGCCATTCTGCTTTTAGCACACTATGTGCTTGCTTTAAACCTGTTGGTAAATGGTTGGGTATGAAGGATTCTGCCCTTATACACCTAACTGGTGTACTGGAATCTTCCATATCTACAATGTGTTTACATTATATTCATTGATCTAGTCCCTAACAGTGAATGGTGCAGTACTTTGATGTTTTGCCACTGCCCAAACGGATTCTGATTAGACAAACATCTTTGGAGCAACTAGCAAGGGATGATTTCACCTGCGCGACTTCCTCCTCACAGCCCTTTACAGAATGCCTTATGCTTGTGATGCCTCACCCATCTCCTTCCAGATGCTGCGTGGTTTCCCAATGTGAGTCACTGGTTCTGGTAAGCCACGTTCACTCCGGCCTAGTGTCACCATCAGACCCGTGAGTTCATCACCAATCCACACAGGCTGGCTCCAGAATTCATTCCCTGCATGCTGGCCCTAACACACACAAAAAACAAAGCTCATAAATCCATAAGGCTGATGAATTTATATTAGCAACAGAAAGGTGCAGTGGGTGCAAAAGCATTGTTACAAGGAGAGGCTGGCTTAAAACAAGATCCAATCAAAAAAGAGTGGAAGAGGGCCATGCCTAATTATTGTTAGCCAAAGCAAAAGTACCATAAAATCTAGTCTTGGGAATGGCAGGATTAGGTAAAAGGTGCAAACACTGAGTCATTACTGACCCATGGGAGGACATCGCATCACGACATTTACTTGGCAGACTTTTTGTTACAGGGTGGTTTGCCATTGCCTTCCCCAGTCATCTACTTTATCCCCAGGAAACTGGGTTCTCATTTTACCAACCTCGGAAGGATGGAAGGCTGAGTTAACCTTGAGCCAGCTACTTGAACCCGGTTTCCACCAGGATCGAACACAGGTTGTGAGCAGAGCTTGGGCTGCAGAACTCAGCTTAGCACTCTGCGCCACGGGGCTCCTACTACCATAAAATCTAGTCTTGGAAACTGCAGGATTAAACAGTTGAATAAATTAACTACAGAAAATGTTGGGAGATGCAACATATTAGTAGCTACAGTGGGTGAGAAATCCAAAGTCTTTGCTAAGACCTTATGGGAAACATGCTACTCTTGATCGGATCTTATTTTAGACAAGCCTCTGGCTGTCTCTTCCTTCCATCCCACTCCCAGTCTTACTGTTGTTAATACAAATAATGGATGCATCCTTCATGTATCTGATGAAGTGAGTTCTAACTCACAAAACTTTATGCTGGAATAAACTGTGAGTCTCTAAGGCACCAGCCAAACACCTAATATGTATTATTCTGTATTTCACACGTACTGCTCGTCATCTTGGGGACTTTTAAAAAAAGAAAGACATTAGATGAATTCATAAAATAAACAAATAAATTCTACCCTCTTTGCCCCACTGAGAATGGTAAGTATTCCAGATAGCATAGTACTGCCCGTCTGGAGTACTTCTGGGTTTATCAATATCCCTATGTAAAGTGGCAAAGGTAGCTAGAGATGCCTTTTAACAACTTAGACTGGTTCACCAAATGCAGCTTAACTACTGTTGAGCAATATTATTTGCTGTTTGATATATTATATAAAATATAGCATGTGTAAAGTAAGAATATTATCTACCTAGCTGCAGTCTTCCTGTTTTGCGGATGAGGGAGTTTTAAGAGACAATTACTGTTGAAAGACACACCTCAATCTAGTTGTTCTGAGCATGGACGTTCCAATGTACACATTTCCATCGGGATGAATACGAAATTGCTAATTTTCTTTGAATAAAAATAACACCTCCTATTTTTGTAAATTTAAATCAGAATTTTAAAAAATAAACAAATTCATTAGTAAGTGTTGAGTATTTTCCCCAAACCACAGTAGAATGCATACATCTGTAATCTCTTAACACTGAACCAATGACCCTCTAGTCAGATACGTTGTACTGAAGGAATTGGGTTAGATCCTAAGCACCAGGAGCACAGCAGCTGTTGGCACGGATTCAACAATGATAAATATTTCTTGAATACACTTTTGTAGTACATTTCTGCTTACTGGACATGATTAAAATATTTGTCATTCAACACACTGCGATTCATTTGCACTCAGACATATAACATTGTTTGTAATAGTGCAATTGTTAGCATATTTCAACTACGGCTGACCAATTTCTATGGTTTCGCTTAATGAGAATCTTATTATTTATTTACTCTTTTATTAACCTCATTTACTCCCCACCTATCTCCCCAATGGAGAGCCAAAGCAGCTTACATCCTTCTCCTCCATTTTATCCACACAACAACCCTGAGAGGTAGGTTAGTCTGAGAGTGTGTGACTGGCCCAAGGTCACTCAGCAAGCTTCCATGGATCCAGGGTCTGTCAAATCCTAGTCCAATACTCTAACCGCTTCTCCTCACTGGCTCTCTTGGCAGTGATACAGCTGTGTGTAGACTTCTCAATGACACAGACATGGAATTTCTCTGAAGTTTCATAAAAAATAACCCTAAAAGAACCAGAGGATCCGAAAGACCCTATACACTGTCCTGAGCTCCCTGGACAAAGGGTGGGACAGAAATTATTAGGTAGATGCCCTTACCTGAATATAGCCCATGAGATCTTGGAAGCTAAGCAGGCTAGATTAGTAACTGAATGGAGACCTCCAAAGAAGACCAGAGTTGCAGAGGCAGGCAACGGCAAACCACCTTTGTTAATCTCTTGCCTTGAAAACCGCACCAGAGGCCTCCACGAGTCAGCTATGACTTGACGGCACTTTCCACCACCACAAATAGGTAGAGAGAAACAGGGCTCTGAGCCAATGTTACCTTTCCAGGGTAAAGAGCAGGGAGACAGCGGTCGATTAAAGTACGCTCCTCCTGGATTTGCCTGTAATTCTCTGAAAAGTTCATCAGCAGTTCACTTTCTGATTTTTGAAGTTTTTCTAAAAACGAGCAAAAAAAAATCCAAAATAACATTACTGTCTATTACTGCTGTTAATTATGTTATGTCAAATTGCCTATGTTTTGTTCAACGTCGTTTCAGCCGTGTATGAGATTTTTGCTTGCTTTCAAATTTCTGCAATCTATACCACTAGTATTGTTTACGGAACGCCCCAGCTGTTGGTTGTATTGAATTACACTGTGTAATCCACCTTGAGTCTCAGTGAGAAAGGCAGACTATAAATAACATAAATTAATATATGTCTTGCCCATAAAATCAGTCTTGAACATCTATCACTCATCTTTTAAACGCCATCTGTTCCATCCTTCAAACTTGCCTGAAATTTCCCCTCTAGCCAGAAATGCAGAAAACACTGTGAGCTCTGTACTGCATTCCCTAACTTGTCTCAAAGACTGACTTTAAAAAGTATATTGGGAAATATCCAAATGATGCTTGCTCTAGGGTTTTATGTCGGGCCCATCTTTGCCTAGGCCCTGCCCATTTTTATTCACCACATAGCCTTTCCTGCTGCTTCTTCCTCAGTGCCATGTTCCGACGCCAGTTCTGAAGCGCCATGTGCTGTGATGAAGGGGCTGGAGTGGTTTTCTCTTTTTCCTCATGTTTTTCTCTGTGCCTCCACCAAGCCGGCACTGTGCTAGATGATGGTTGTGAGTCAGGAATCATTGCTGCGACCTGAAAATGAATATACAAGTGGGTTAAAATCTACTTTAGGAGCTGGTGTAATGATTTTAAGTAAATGTGTGCATGTGTCTTTAAATGCTTGGTGTGATATAGGTGAAGAGTGGGGGTGAAAGAGAGGGATGAGTGAGTGATATGATTGGTTGATGACTGAGAGCAGAACCACAAGTGACGAAAGGCACAGGTTGGACACTTGTCAGCTTCCCTCAAGTTTTGATGGGAAATGTAGGCAGCTTGGCGGAATGTTGGACAAATGACAGTTGAAAAGTCCATTGGACAGCAGTCGGAGAGCCAAACTACAAGACCAGGATGCCTACATTTCCCATCAAAACTTGAGGGAAGCTGACAAGTGTCCAACCTGAGTCATTCGTCACTTGTAGCTTGGCCCTGAGAGTGTGGGAAGAAGGAATGCAGTTTTAGACTGAGTGGGGGGAAAAATTCAGTCAGGAGAAAGCAGGCTAGCTGTGTGCTGCCTGAGCAGTTTTAAGCATTTCTGTGAAAAATATTGAGTGAGGAAAAGAGAGGCTAGCTGTGTGCTGCCTGAGCATGTTTAAGTATTACTGAGAGAAATATAACCGGCGTGGAAACCTGAACTCTGAGTATGTTTGTGAAAGAACACTTAATCAGGGAAAAGCAGGCAAACTGTGTGTGAAGCCTTAGAAGAGACCTGTGTGAATGAGTTTAAGTGAAGTAACTTTAAGAATTGAGAACTACTCTTATGAAACCGATACGCTTCTTGAAAAAAAAGTTTACTTTGTTTTTGTTATATCCCAGAGTATCTGTCATTGCTATATCCCGTTCCTATCCTCAGGGCCACATAGAACCACGAAGGAGCCTGACGCTTGGACACGTTACTAAAGGGGAAATTTAAATAAAATACCTTGGAATATAATATTCCTGGTGGCAGCAATCTACCCAGAGGGTGTAAGGGAAAGATTAAAGGCAAAATCTACCCAAGAGAAAGAAGGGGTTGTAACAGCTGGCTTTATGGCTCTTGCCACTGATCACATGATATGTCCCTGGAAGCACTAGGAACACTTGCTCTATTCCAGGCTTTGTCACTAATCAGAACTTTTGTTCTTTTTGTCAAAGGAAGTACTTCATCGAAAGATGCTGAATTTCCTACAACACCCTTATGATGTCTGGCAAACATCATACATTGTCTCCCGTCCTCAAGCACTCCACAGTTGTGCCTCATATAAAAAGAGAGTCCCGTTCTTATGTTACTGCTGTCATGTGACAACAGTTTCTTTCCATAATAACATCAGCAGTATGGCATCATATGAGAGAAGTCTAATGTGGCTTCTCCCCACAATAGTACTATCATCCCAGAAAGTGGAACAACATTGGCATGGGGAAGGATCGACAGCATGGATTCCTCCCACATGGCCAATGACATCTCACATTATCCAAGAAGTACTGAAAAGAGCCAGACTACGGTTGATGTTACCTTTATAACATGGGAGCTCTGCAGCATGTCTCTTTCCAGCACAACCTAGGCAATGGAGAATGCCTTTGGGATTCGAGTAGCATATTACTGCTCCTCCCCGTGTGGTAAATTTAATGGAGGAGAGGTGCGCCACCACATCATTTGCAGGATTCAAATGGAACTTTTCTGTGCACCACCAGAAAGGTACAAGATTCCTTCTCCTTTCTATCTCAACCCCCCCCCCCCCCCCCAATTCAATGAGTGAGGTACATCCTCTTGCTGGTGAGAGGAATAAATTTCCACTATTACTCAAAACACTTATTATCTAGCATATTTTTTCTTTAAAAATACCAGCCTTCAGAGTGCCTATGGCCAGCATACAAAGAGACGAGAATGCCTATGGACAGCTAACCTAGAACAGTGTATGGGTGATAAGGGACAGCAATATAATCAAAAACACAATGTGAAGACATGTCATAGAGAAGTGGGCATCCCCTAACAAAGGGGTAAGTTGTACTACCATTCTCATAACTGCATCTGGATAATGGAAAGGATCATAGGTGGGTTGGGTAAGGGTACAGTGACTAGGTAATCTGATATAGTACTAACGGCATTGCTTATTTGACTCATTTCACTAACTTTGCCTTTAAAATAACACTAGACAGCAGTTGAAACCAACATAAGTGTGTCCTCTTGCTAAGGCTTCTTTCTTGAATTCCTGGAGAGTTCCTAAGATGCTGTGGGACAGGATGTGTCCATTGTTATCAACTACCGGTCCTTCTATACCTGCAACAAAATATACCACATATGTCTTTTAAGTCACAGAGTCCACTCAAAGACTTAAAAACGAAAAAAACAAAATACTTCTATAGCACAGATCATTCTGGAATACCAAAATTATATTATGAACAGCACAAAGTGGAGATAACCATACCAGAATAACGCAGTGTTTTCCCGGTTTCATCTGTGCCGGCTGGATAAGCAACCAGGAAATATCTTTTCTTCCCAGTTGTTTGGGGCTTGGATTTACGAACAAGGAATGTCTTGGTTACGGAAGGTTTCTCTTCTTCTTCAGCAGGTCGTTCAGCATGGAGCTACCAAAACAGAATACAGCCCCAGTAAGGTCACATACGGAATGGCTCAACTTTTACTATTCTCATTATCCTGTTAAAGCAAATTGTGTCCCTTCCAAATATACATGCACTAGCAACAAAGCCCATTGTGGGGGAAAATACAACGGGCTCTAGAAAGGGGAGGGCAGGAGGGCAGGCATTCCCTCCTCCGTCACTGATCCCAGTTGGATGAAGGTGGGGGTGGGGGCAGGCATGGCCACCTCCTCAGTGCCTGATCCCAGCCGAGTGAAGGGAGGCGGGCATTGCCTTCTGCTCTGCATCTGATCCCGGCTGGGTGAAGGGGAGGCAGGCACTGTCACCTGCTCCACTCCTGATCACGGATGGGTGAAGGGGTGGGCACTGCTGCCTGCTCCATGCCTGATCCTGGCTGGGTGAAGAAGGGGCCGGCATTGCCTTTTGCTCTGATTTGTGCCTGATCCCAGCTGGGTGAAGGCAGAGGGGGCAGGTATTGCCCCCTGCTCCGTGCCTGATCCCAGCTAGGTAAAGGGTGGGTGGGCAGTGCCACCTGCTCCATGCCTGATCTCAGCTGGGTGAAAGCAGCAGGTGGGCATTCCACCTGCTCTGCTCCTTATCCCAGCTGGGTGAAGGGGGCCGGGCATTGCCACCTGCTCCACTCCTGATCCCAGCTGTGTTAAGGCGAGGGGTGGGCATTGCCACCTGCTCCACTCTGGATCCCAGCTGGGTGAAGGTGAGGAGCAGGCATTGCTGCCTGCTCCGTATCTGGTTTCGGCCTGGGCTTCCCGCCGTGGCAAGCTCTCTGGCGGTCTGGCTGCCTCATCTGGGCTTCCCGCCACTGCAGCGTCCTCTGGAGGCTAACCAGGGTAGGAAGTGAGTTGTCTTGAATATGCTTAGCCTTTTATATAGTAGAATTCCCTTGTAAATTAGCTGTCTGAAATAATAAAGGATAATCCATTACACCCATTTCATACATGTAAGTGATAAAAAGAAAGTATTATGGGAGGAAAAGCTCAAATAAGGATGGTAACCTTGTGGTGGGAAAGGAAGTCAATGTTTTATACCCACTTTTTTAAGGTCTTCCAACTTGATTGCTAGAGCTTGGATTTCATCTCCTTGCAGGACGCAGCTCACAGGCTCTGGCTCTTCTGGAACCGGTGAGGAAGGCTGCTCGAAAGCTTTAGCTCTTTTCCTATCTGAAATAAAGGCACTGAAATAAATAAAACACTAGATTTTCACCAGATGTTGCTTTGAAATATGTAATGGAAGAAATATTAAGATTTGGGCTATATTCTGGATACAAATTGAACAATATGAAGACTAAAATAATGTTATCATCAACAATCAGAGGAACAAAAGGAGATAAAAAAATTACCAATTGTGTCCTCACCAGAAAACCAGTTAAATATTTAGGGATAAATGTAATGGGACAAAAAGATTATGTATATAAAGATAACTATCAAAAAGTTTGGACAAGCATTATTGAATTTCTGCTAAGATGGGAAAAATTAAATATCTTATGGCTGGGGACAATCTCTGCTGTTTAAATGAATATACTACCAAAATAGAACTTTTTATTTCAAATGTTGCCAATTCATATAGATGAAAAGATTTTAAAGAAGTGCCAAAAAAGGATAAATAACTTTGTATGGAGTGGGAAGAAACCAAGAATAAAATTTAAAATATTACAAGATGAAAAAAATAAAGGTGGGCTGATGGTACCAAATATCAAACTGTACTGTCAAGCGGCTGCCCTAGTTTGGATATCAGACTAGATTATAAATCGAACAGAAGACATATAAAGTTGGAGACAATAGATACCAAGGAAGAATTCACAACTACTTATGGATTAATAAATATTAAAAACTTTCAAAAGCAAAATGGCACCCATATTTTGAGGGATGGACTACTAATATTATGGTTCCAATATAGAAACAGGTTAAGTCAACCAGCACCATTGACATCACCAATAGATACCTATTACGATGTTACTATAAGAAATAAAACAGATCAAGTGAATTATGAATATATGATTGATAAGCAAGGAAACATAAAAACATGGCAAGAAACTGAATCACAAGGAAAAAATATTTCATAGTTGATGTATTATCAATTAGTATCAAAACTCAAAGAACAACTATCCAAAGCAGGCAGCCAATTAAGAGAGAAAAGAATGTTTGAACAACTAATTAGTGGAGAGTCAAAACATCTCTTGGGAAAAATATAGAAAATTCTACTGCAATATGCCACAGAATCGGAAAAAGTCAAAAACTGTATGATAAAGTGGATGCAAAACTTAGGAAAAATATTTCCATGAGTTAATGGGAAATTCATGGACCAAAGAAATTAAATTTACAGGTTGTCAAATGTTAAGAGAAAATTGGTATAAAACGTTTTTAGATGGTTTATTACCCTTAGATATAGATGCAACATTCTATCATATGTGATGGACATGTTAGAAGGCAAGAAAATATTGGACAAAAATACATGAAGAGATGCAACAGATACTAAAGTTTTGCTTTGAGCTGAATCCCAAAAATATGTTATTAAATATTTTACCTAGTAATATAAAAAAACACAGTGAACTTTTTAAATATATGGTAAGGACAGCAAGAGTAGTATATGCAGCAAAATGGAAGACAGAATCTTGCACAGATGTGACCGAGTGGATGAGCAAATTATATGAATACGCATCTATGGCCAAATTAACTTCTTATATTTATAATAGACCAATCTTAGAATTTTAGAAAAAATGGAAAGACTTTTTTGACTACATAGCTGAAATTTAAGAAAAAGCTAAGAATAGCTATTATTAAAGTAGACCAACTATAAAATTAACATTTTAAAACTTTGACTATAAATACAGAGTGTAAGTAAGAGAACGGAGAGGTGAAATAGTTTTGTAGTATAATAGGCTGTTTTTATTGGTTTTGTGTATTGTTATATGTTCAGGGCTCATTTTGAGGGGGAATGTGCAGAAACACAGTTCCGGCAGTTCTCCAAAGAGGTCACATGTCAGGTGGCCCCACTCACCTAATTGTTGGCCATTTTGGGCCTGTTTCAGCCTGGATTGAGGCCGAAATGGCCCAATTTGGGCCCGAAATGGCCAGGTTCAGGCCCCAAACAGCCAGGATTAGTCCCAAAACAGCCAGGATCAGGCCTCTGAAGGATGGTGGATCACTCTCCCGCTCAGCAGCGGCCCAATCCTGACCATTTGGGGCCCCTTTTCAGCCATTTTCAGCCCCTTTTTGCCATTTTGGGCCCAATTTCAGCCCTGAATGGCCAGGATTGGATTCAAAATAGCCAGGATAGGTGATGCCAGGGGTGTGTGGCATATGCAAATCAGTTATGCTAATGAGTTATGCTAATGAGTTCCTGCAGTTCTTTTTCTACAAAATGACCCCTGACCTTGTTTACATTATTTTATCCATTGTTTATTGTTTTTGTTGTTTATTGTTTTTCTTTACTTTCAAATAAAATTTTTTAAAAACTCTACATTTTCTATGGAAATTCCATTTTCTGAAACAGCAAAGATATTAGCTAGAACCTAGCATGGAGGTTGTATTCCTCCAGTTTTATATCCATGGTCCAAGCTGCCTGAGAAAGGGCCTTATTGCTTATGGTGACTCTGGAACTGCCTCCCAAGCATGATTCATCTGTCTCCCTTTACTGTTGTCTTCCACCAGCAGGTGAAGACCATTTTGGTGTTTGGGGGGGGGGATTCTCTCACTTACTCTTATTACCCTTCCTCTGTTTGTTTTTACATGTTTATATTTTTATATCTTTATATTAGGTTTTATTTAATTCTTTAAAATATTTTGTATGAGTGTGTTTTAAATACTCTGATTGTTAGTATTGATCTTTAAAGCCCAAATGGCTGTTGCGATCAAAATATTTTAGGTACCCCGGGGGGGGAGGGGTCTGCCCATAATTTATTATTAATTGTCACAGCCTTTCTCTACATGCCTACATGGAAGAAACTGGTGAGCACACGTGACAGAGCTTTCTTAGGAGTTACTACCACACTTTGGAATTCTCTGCATAGGAAGCCATCTTGCTTCCTCCCTCCCTCTTGATTTTCTAGACACCTGTGACTTATACTTCTCTGGAGATTTTTTGGTGACAGGTGAAACTCAAATGCAGCCTGTAGATGTCTCTTTAAAATGTGCAGCCTTGTTGTTTTTATCTCTTGACTTAATTTTGCTGCTTTAGATTTTGATGACCGGCCTGGATGTTCTTGATTCTATTGTTTCGATTCGTATGGATTTATTGCAGCTCCTAATCCCTTCATGCTTTTTTACTTCTGTCTTCATGATTTTTAAAATTTTAGTGTGATATTTTGTTTTTAACTTTGCTATATGTGTTTTTTGTGCTATCAAGCTGCTTCCGACTTTGCCATAAGCTGCCGTGAATACTATTCTATTAGCAAAAGACCATGGTAAATATCTCTAAATATTAAATATGTAGAAATATGTTTCTCTTTCCTAATGTATTTTCCTAATTTCTCAAAAATGTGGTTTTAGAATGTAGAAATCCTTTATTTGAATCCATCTTTCCCCCCAAAGATTAATGTGTTTAACATTAATCTTTGGGGGGAAAGATGGATTCAAATAGATCTCACATACAGCAACAGCTACCCAATCCAAAAGATATGCAGATGAAAACACACAGAAAACAATGGCCAGTCAGAGGACTGTGAGATGCTCACAAACTTGGTGTGAAATTCCCTCCATTGTATGGCTCTGGTAGCATCCATTTTACAGGCTCTCTTTAGCCATCAGAGTCCATTACCATTGATAGACCTGTGCTCTGTGAATTTATCTAGTTGTCTCCTAAGATTTATCCTACTCCAAGGAGCTCGGGACAGCCTTCCCTATTTTATCTCCAACATCTGGTGGCAGCGAATTCTACGCACTAATTATGCACTGTGTGAAATAACACTTTCTTTAGTCTCTCCTGAAACTGCTGCCAACTGAGACGCTCATTTGCTTTGACACTCCCTGTGGTCAAGGGCTTCAGCACCCGCGCTGTCGCTGTGCCTAAAGTTTCCATGTAGTGGAATAATTCCTGGACTCCCCCATATCTGAAGAAGTGAGCTGTGGCTCATGAAAGCTCAGAACCTACCATAAATTTTGTTAGTCTTATAGGTGCTACTGGACTCTTGCTCTTTTGAACTCCCCCTTGTTCGCAGAGAGCCTTTGCAGCTCTCCTGTGTCCAGCTCTCCTGTGTCCAGCCTCCATTTCGTGAGTCTGAGACTGGCTGAGCCTGAAATTGTGCCTGCCTCGTGCCCCCTCTCCCCATGGGCTCAGGGCTTACTCAGCCCTGGGACCTGTTTGAAATGCAGAGATGTCAGAGTGGATAGAGAAGATCTATGAATTTGCATCAATGACTAAATTAACTATTTATGTAAATAACAGACTAATAGCTGAATTTTGGGACAAATTGAAGGCTTCCTTTGACTACTTAGGCCAAAACTAATACTAATTAAGGAAATTAATTATTTAAGGTGACTCAGTACAAAGATAAGAAGATAAAACACAGGGAAATGATTAACCAAAACAGTTGATATTAAAGTTTGTATAAGTAACCAAGGAGAGGGAAGGACAGCTATTACACAATTAAGTTTTGTTACTATAAATTCTGATTGTATCTTTCTATTAGTTTAATCTAACTTCAAATCTGGTGCTTGTTTAATTTTTTATGCACTTTTTATTGTTGTATCTTTTTAAATAAAAAAAATCTATACCAAAAAAAATGCAGGGACTTAGCCATACAAAGGAGAAGCCATAAAGAAGGCAGTCTCCCGGGAGCATGTGCAGAGTGCATTTATTCCGGACCGCTAGACAGCTATCGCGGTTGACTCTTTTGTAAGGAAAAGATAAGCTCTGCCTTCCCTCCAAGATGAAAAGAGCAAGAGTCCAGATACAGCGGTGTCTAAAGAAGGGAGCTGTGGATCACGAAAGCTCATCACCTGCCACAAATGCTGTTAGCCTTATAGGTGCTACTGGACTCTTGCTCCTTTCTGCTGCTACAGACAGGGTCACCCATCTTGATCTCCCTCCGAGATGGGTGCCCAGGTGCCTGCTTTTCACTGCAGCCCCTCCCCGCCCCAAGGCCTCTCCGAGATCTTTCCGTCCCTACCGGGAGGAGTTTTACTGTTGCGGGTATCCTTCTTCCCCGCCTTGTTCATCATGATCCACGAGCGGAGAGCGGCCCAAGCCGCCCGACGGACTCGTTGTTACGGCCCCCGGGAGACCCGCCGAAGAACGAAGGGGGCAGCGTACTCGTCTCCACGGCAACCCCTCTTCTCTATTAGCCCCGCCTCGCGGCCCTCCCACAGCGACCTGAAAACCAATCAGGCTGGCGTGTATAAGCCGCGCCCCTATAGCGGTCTTCATAACACCAGTTCGTAGAAAAGCTATTATTCCAGAACGCATGTGCAAATTATTGATGCACGCGATGAGTTCAGGGGTGGTCGTTCTTGTACTTAAACTTGGATTTAGCCAATTTATAACTGGACTTTTAAAAAGTTCCTTGTTTTCTTTAAAACCTCCTATAAAAACAGTTGTGTTTTTAATGTTGCAGGCATTGCACGCTTACTAAATAGTAAGCAAATGAAGGCATTCCCAAGGAATTGGGTGCGACTGGCGTTCGGGTAAACGTGTATAGGATCGGGCGGTGAGACTATGGATTGTGGATTATGGTAAATCTTGTACACAGGCTTTCGCACTTGCATTATTGAGGTGCTTTTAATTCAAAGATAGGAAAAATCGGTGATGGCACCTGCTGTAATGTGTTCCATCTCATTCAGACTCTGAGCGCTACCGATAGGAAGTGATACTTCCTTGCCTGCATTTTTTTCGTATTTTTTTCTTAGAATGAAAATTGAGTTTGAGCACACAGTCTTGCTCTGTGCAGTATTCAGTTGTGGTGGGCATACTTGCGCGGCGCGACCGACGTTATCTCCGTATCTTTTCCAGCGACTTACAAAAAGAAGTGAGTGCCGCCCAGCTCTAAAACTGCAAGGAATATTTAACCCTTGGGTTAAATTGTTTAAGGATGGCGATTTTCGAGAAGCACTGGGTTTTGGACACCACTGTATATAAACAGATATACATTGATTTCATCCCTAACTGATAATCAAGGATGTTGGATTTAAGCTGATTAATAAACACAAGCGAAAGTTACAGCTCAATTCGTTTACATCCATGATTTGGGCACGCTTACTTCCACATAGGGTAGGACTGTCAGTTGCACTGAAATCAATGGAACAAGATAGCTGCAACTAACTTGAACCCCAATGATTCTGGTGGGATTTAATTGTGACTAATATTTTCTGGTTTGGAGGTGTTATATAAAATTAAATTCCATTGAATCAATGCAGCTTGCTCCAAATAGCCCACTCATATTTAGGACTGGCTTCTTAGTCCTGCTTATTTCACCAAAAGATGCAAAATAACTTTATAATAGTTCTGTCATTGAAATCTGGATCTAGTGCCAAGTCTAATTTAGCCATGAGGCCTGAATGTGTTTTTTCAACTGAAGTGAGGCACCACTAGATGATAAATATCTGAACATGTTGCAAACGCTGTCATCACCAACACAGGTTCCAAACTTGCTTTGGGAGGATGTGACTACTGGATATATTCCTAGACTGCAACATCTTCCACACAGGATATATTTTGTTTACTGTGCAGACACATATTGGAATATATAAGCTAAATGGAGCCTTTCTTTATGAAGGACAACCTGCCTGTACTTTTAAAAATAACCCTGCCCATGATTTGTGTTGCAAAACTGTCTTTGATCCAGTTCAACTGATGAGGTCAGGAAGGCTCCCACGCTTCATGTGCCATTCTGTAAAATGTGAGAAACAGAATTGCCCTACAGGGATTTTTTAATAAAGGGAATAGGGTGGTGGCAAAATGGAATTGTTCAAAAGGGCTTTTTGTCAGGGCTTTTTTTCCGGGAAAAAGAGGTGGTAGAACTCGGGGGTGGAACTTAAGACCACACAATGACGTCACTTTGGGTCAGCTGGAACAAGGGGGTAGTTTTTTAAAGTTTAAATTGCCCTCTGCGAAAATGGGTCACATGGCCAGTAGCCCCGCCCCCTGTTCTCCAGACAGAGGGAAGTTTAGACAGAGGGGAGTTTAGAGGCAGTGTGGAGGGCAATCTCAACTCCCCTCTGTCTGGAGATCAGGGGGCGGGGCCACCAGCCATGTGACCATTTTTAAGAGGTGCTGGAACTCCATTCCACCATGTTCCCGCTGAAAAAAAGCCCTGCTTTTCGTAAAAGGGACAAGATTGTAGTTTTAATGTCTAAAAAACATGGACAGTGGATTCCTTATTGAAAGTATTATACAGTTTCATTGTTCTGTAATATGTAATCCAGTTTTATTGCTCTGCTTGTTATTTGAATTAAACTGTTCTTTATTGCACTGTTTTCTAATTATATAAGCCTTAACAATAAAACAAATACGGTTCTATCTTGCTAATTGCACAAGGGTCGCCACTTTAATCTGTTGTAGCAAAATAGAACAGAAGTCCATTGGCATCTTAAAGACTTAGTTTCTTTCAACATGCGCGTCCATGAGTTAGAACACACAAAACCAGAAACAGGAAATGTTGGAAACACCACTGAGCATTTTCTCCTGCGACAGATTTCTGGAATCAGCTTCCCAAAACTTGTATTTTCTTTCTATTATTATTAGCTGCTTGTCCTGTTTATTTCATGTTTATATGTATTGTTAGTGTGGTTTTTTAGACTGTTGTGTTTTTTCTTCTCTTTTATGTTTACTGTTTGTTGCTTAAATAAAAAAAAATATAACTCAAAGCTGACAATATAAAGTGCATGGAATATGTTGATCTCAGCTGAGTGGATGGTCAGGAACCAAACATAGGCCAGAGCCATGTAAGTGCTATGCAGATATGCCCTGGGGGGTGCTGAATGGGCAAATTATGAATAGGAACTTTTCATGTCTAATGGGATAATAGCAATAAGATGTGAATAAATGCAGGACATAACACATAAATAACATGTCAGTGGATTCTTCTGCATTGATGAGTACAGCATTCAGGCTGACATGAGCTCTGGTGATGTGGAAAGGCACAAGGACTATCATGTCTTCTGAATATTTATTCCTTCCAAGCCAGTTATAGTTCATGGTGGCTTGTGCCAGAAATAATGGCCAAGTCTCTTTTCATAGATGAGAAAACGAATGCAACATTCTTATGGCTTTGTAGATATTTCTCATTCCTGACCTCTCCTTGTTCTTTTCTGCTGTCTGCTCACCATTCTGACAACCCTCCTCTTTCCCCAACCTCACTGGCTTACTTAGACTCCTCAAATTAATTTGTAAATGCCTCTTTTAATCCTAAAGCTTTCAACTCTCTTGGCCCCTCTCTTCTGGTTTTAAATTACTTCCCTAGAAATCTAGTTGGTCACTAAGGTGCTATTGGATCTGAATCTTGCTCTTCTACTACAGACCAACACAGCTATCCACCGGAAACTAACTTTCCTATTCCTGCTTGTTTTATTTTTTTGGTGAAACCCTCTCTACTTTCTGTATCTGTTCACTTTTTACTGTGACCTTGCCAATGGCATTCCCATTGGTATTCACAGAGTTTCATGTCCCACCCAACCTCTCCTTTAATTTTTTCCTATTAATTTTTTCTCTCTACTTCATTCCCCTCCTACTCAGCCTCATATTTCCTATTAGGATATCCTTCTCCTGTATCTTCCGCTTGTGTCATGTCCGTCCACACTATGTGTAAGCTGGCGGGTCAGGAACTGTATCTACTTGCTTGTTCTATATTCAGCATCCAGCCGCTGCAGGCACCTGGTAAAGATTAATTATTATTAGTCACTGTAAAAAATGGCTGATGTATTACATGAAGGAATTATGTGCACATGCAAGAGTGGATGGAAATCCTGTGTAAGAAGCAGCTACAATTAAAAGAGCTGTAATTATTCTCCTGCTTTAAGTTTCATTCCTGCTCGAGCAGTTTACTCTTGTCTCCCAGGGGGATTGTAATAGACGTTAATTGCTTTACTGATTTTAATCAGCCCTTATATAGAGGTGTGTTTGCAAGAGATTGTGTGTGCGCGTGCGCATGCACGCACATATGTATATGTGTATGGTATAAGTATGCTGCAGGGGTAGTGACCTTCTCATCTTCCATGCCATTGCCTTGAGGTGCATGGTTTATGGAGCTCTTTGTATATGGCAAGGGATGACATGGTTGGTGATGTAATGCTACCTACATATCTGCCCCAGAAGAAGAAGAAAACGGATTGCACAAAATCTTTATCTGGAAGAACAGTAGCAAAGTGGAAACCCCTCCCCCTTTACTAGCCCCAGCTGGATTCCCAATTAAAAACTTCCAAGAAATCTGTGCAAATAGACTATCAAATATATGACCATGATGAATCCAAAGTTTTCCTTCAACTTGTATGCTTCTAGATCCAGAGGAGTTAGCTGTGTTAGTCTGTAGTAGCAAAATAGTAGAGTCCAGTAGCACTTTAAAGACGAACCAACTTTATTGTAGCATAAGCTTTCAAAGTTCTGTTCAGAGAACTGTGATTCTTGAAAGCTACCGGACTCTTTACTTGTATGCTTCCGTTAGCAAACTTCACACCTTGTAATTATTTACAATTAAATACAAAGTTTCAACTTCGTTGAGATAAGGAATTTATTCTGCCTTTGTAATGCTAAAGACAGAAACAGTATGTGAACAGAATGTTCCTCCATTCTGGTGAGCCTGCAGGTCAAACAAGGCAAGATACTGGGAGTTCTGTGCGGAGACCTCCCTTGGGTGTGTGTTTTAATAGCAGGTATTGGCACAGGCACTCCAATCTGAATGAAGGAGTGGGGTGTGAGCCTTTCCCCTTGCACGGTTTTCTTGACTTGAAACAGACCCACAGAGCTGCTGTGTACCCCATCGTAGCAGTCAAACAGACCCTATTTTGTTCTTGACTTTGCAATCAAAATGACAGATTTCGTAACTTGAATCAAACACAGATACAGCTGTTTGTCTTCTCCTGACCCCATGTAGTGTGTCCTTTTGATTTGTAAAAATTTCACATTCATGTGTTCAGTCTCTTCATTTGCTACCTTTATTACTTTTTAAAAGTTGAAAACTGATGCAGAAATTGGGCAAGGGAAACAGCCAGTCGCTTCTGTGCCCAGCTGCCTTTTGTTTCAGACTTAAAGGATCACATCCTGCCACCTTGATGCTGAAACATTTGGCCAAGTGAATGCTTTCAGAGTAGCCTCAGCATTCTAAAAATGTTATACCTATCTTCTTCTTATAATAATAATAACATACCAAGAGTGGGCATTAAGTTATACTGAATAAATCGAATGCTATTGTTATTTTGTTACAATTAATTATAATCACCTATGCACATTAATTCAGTTTATTCTGATTCAAGGAAAATACTTGTGGTAATCTGAATTTTATTTAAGTCTTTGCAGTGTGTAATTGTGAAAGCCACTATTGCATTTGGAAGGAACCTTGAAACTCATTAAACACAACCCCTTCTGCAACTGCGTAATTCCTAGCAAGTCACTCCTGAAATATACTCTCTCTGAATCTGGTATTTTGAATGTGAACAGTGGCGGGCGGTCCTCAGTCTTTTATCTAATTAACAATGGCTGAAATTTCATCCTGTACAACTGGATTAGCCTGCTGGATTAATGGCAGGATATGCCATCTGAGGACATCTCGGCCCTGCCCAATTGATATGCTACATTCCATTTGGTTGCCTTATTTTCCCTTCCTTGGTACTAAGACTATGAGAATGCTATGGCTTCACAGTGCACCTTTCATCTTCAGATCTCGTCTTCATTATCCCTCTTTCAGTAGGTGGAGAAACTGAAGCCAGCACTGGCTAAATTAGTAGCTCCAGAATAGGCAGTAAGTAAGTACACAAGGTGGAGCATTCCAGAGTCTGTATCTCTTACCAACTAAAAGCCTGGAAAATCCACAACAGCCCGGAAAATCCACAACAACCAACTAAAAGGCTGTCTCTTGCGATCCTTTCCTTCTTCACAATCCTAAGTAAACCTTTATTTCAAGAGTTTGTTCTTCCTTACAACTCATACAGGCCTCTTAAATGTCTCACATTTTCTTTTCTTCCCATCATTCTACACACCAGACATTAACTTCCAGTTACAGGACATGATGCTTTTCTTCCCCATTTGTATTTTTTCCCCTTTTCTTCTTGTGGTGCTCTTGTGGGCTATAAACATTTTAGCCAGATTGCTTTTAACTATATAAATGTGCGTTACCTAGATAACAGCATCATAGTCATTACAAGAATTGCAACAGGTGCTCTCTCTTGAGATGCTCTCTCTCCTAATGAGCACTCTCGGGCTTCTCAAGATTGCTTCCGGCATGCTATAATGTCAGAGCCACAGAATGTTGGTCTTTCATCTTTTCCACAAAGAAGCATGTTTGACCTCTTATGTACGAGTTACTAACGGGCCCTGTTAACCAAAGGTAAGCTCTACACAGAATGTAAGGGGTATCATTCATGTCCTTCCTTTGTTCTATAGCACTACAGTGAACAGGTTGTATAAATCTCTATTTTGCTTCCTATTCCCCTTTGATCTGGGGGAACCATAAGGCAGGGTTAGAAAGGGTCACTCCCAGGACAGGTGACACAGAAACTAGATTAGGGGTTATGCTAGTGCTCTTTCCATTCTACAGACTATGTGCATCATTTACAATTGATGGCCCTCTGTATGGTTTGCAATTTAAATTGTGGTACTTTTTGGACTTTTTAAAAACTCGAGTATATTTCAGGTATTGGATGCTGTATAGGATATTCTTATTTATTTACAAAAATTATACCCAGTCTTTCTGTCCTCATCAGGGCCAGCATATATATATATGTGTGTGTGTGTATACACATATGTGCGTGTGCGTGTGCGTGTGCGTGTGCGTGTGCGTGTGCGTGTGTGTGTGTATATATATATATATATATATATATATATATATATTTTTGTGTGTGTATATATATAGATAGATATAGATATATATACACACATACACACACACATTTGTGTATGTATATATATGTGTGTGTATGTATGTAAAAAAATAAAAAAAAATTTGAAAAACCATTAAAATCAAACAAAAACACATTAAAACAACTGAAAACAAGTTCAAATTCACATACATAAAAACAATTAAAACATAGGGCAGGAAGAAGATCATAGAGGGAACACCAGATGAAACAAAGAAGTCTTCACCCACTGGTGGAACAGCAACAGGAGACAGATGAGTCTCTGGGGAGAGTGCCAGAATTTGGTGCCGTTACCAAGAAGGCCCTTGCCCAGGTTGCCACCCACTTTTTCTTAGAAAGTGGGAGCATCCAAAGCAGGGGGCATCCAAAGAAGATGATAGTAGTGGTCGGATAGGTTTGGAAGGGAATAGGCAGTCCTTCAAGTATGCTTGTTCCAAGCCATACAGTGTTTTTTCAAAGTCAACCCCAGCACCTTCAATTGAACCTGGAAAAAGATTGGAAGCCAGTGCATATGGGCAAAGACTAGAGTGATATGAGTCCTGCAAACCCACTCCAGTCAACTTCCTGGCTGCAGCATCTTGCACCAATTGAAGATTTCAAACACTTTTCAAGAACAGTCTCATGTAGAGCACATTGCAGTAATCTAATCTGTATGTAACCAGAGCATGAACTACGGTGACCAGATCTTTTCTGCCCAGAAATGTCACACAGCTGCCTAATCAGCCAAAGCTGGTAAAAGGCACTCCTGGCCACAACTGCCATCTGCTTGTCCAGCAGTAAGCCTGGGTCCAAGAGCACTCCTACCATGATGGATAGTATCAAAAGCTGCTGAGAGGTCCAGGAGAAACAACAGAGTCTAACCTCCTCTGTCCATCTCCCAGTGCAGGTCATCCATCAGGTGACCAAGGCTGTTACAGTCCCATAACCAGGCCTGAAACCAGTCTGGAAAGGATCCAACCAATCTGCTTCGTCCAGGAAGGCTTGAAGTTGTCCAACCACCACCCATTCAATCATGTTGCTCAAGAATGGAACATTTGAGACTGGTCCGTAGTTATTGAGATCTCCTGGGTCCAGGGCAGGCTTCTTGGTAGTGGATACACCACAGCCTGTTTCAAGGCAAAGTTGACCATCCCCTTTCACAAGGAGGCATTAACCACCTCTTGAACCCAGTTAGCCAGCTCCCATTGGTAGATTTACATATTGAACTCTGGATGTATCTTGATTTTTAACTGGCGTGAATGCCTTAAACGCACCATAAATTGTACCAAAGTAAATATACATAGTATTTGGATGCCAAGACTCACAGATCAGAATTAATAAACAAGTCTTGTAGCACTTTAAAGACAAAAACGAAAGTTTGTGAAGTTTTAGGCTGGAATAAAACTTAAGTCTTGTTTCTTTTTGGTATAGCAGATTAACATGGCTACTCTACTGGAATTATTACCGTGGAAGATAGAATTAGTCACTTAGATTCTCACCCAAATTTGGGGCACGCTGATGGCTAAAATCATGCTGGCTGATGACCTTCAACATGAGAAAGTTAGAGGGAGCGCAACCTTGTTGGTTTTCTTGGACCTCTTGGAGGCTTTTAATGCAACCATGTTACCCTTCTGAATCATTAGCTAAGTTGTGTATCAAGGGCATTGTGCTCCAATGGTTCCATTTCTATGGACTGGTTCCAGAAGATGGCTTGGGGACAAATGAGTCAGAGTGTGACAGTGGATGTCTTGAACCAGTTCTTGAGGCAGCAATGAGACAGGAAATCGAACCTTGCTCCAGATAAGACTGCTGTGCTATTTGTCAATAATAAGGCCTGTTGAAGTGTGCGCTCCCATTAAGCATCAGTTCACAGACAAGGTCTTTTTAGATCCAGGGCTATAGACGGAAGTGCAGATCTTGCTGGTAACTCTTAAGTGCCTTCTTAAAATTAGCTTTGTGTGGTTTGTCAGTTGTAGCCCTTCCGTGAGAAGTGTTATCTGGGCCACAGTTATCAATGCTCTGATTATATTCAGGTTGTGCTACTGCAATATATTGCGTGGAGCTGCACATGAAAATGGAAAAACAGGGACTAGGCTGTAGTGATACCAATTACAGAAATCTCACCAGTTTTAAAAAAAATCTGTACTAGCTTTAACTTTACTACAGGCAGGCTGTTCCGTAAGGTAGGAACCACTGCGGAGAATGCATGTGTAGCAACTGCTGATTTGCAGGGTGGTTCCTACAGGAGGCAGAGCAGGCAGGCAGATCAGCTGCTTATCCAGAAAGGGTAAGCTTTATTTCTTGCCTTTCCCTTACCCCACCATCTGTAAAGTTGCCACATGTGCGTGAGTGAACAGCCAATAGCATCTAATTTATCACACACACACCGCATACACATCATACTGCTAGAACAGACTGAGGGGCTTACCCTCTCTCCAATTCGTCCAGTCAGCCCTAAAGAAAGAAATAGCTCACAGACACACCGGATCCATATAGTTGGTGGGATGCTACAATGACTGGCATTTCTGGGCACAGTAGTTCCACTTTCTGCCAGTCCTGTTTGGGAAGAAAGATCTGCCATTGTTCTGATGAGAGAGGATCCCTGCCTGGCTCATATCTGCTGAATCTCTCTCCTTGCTGCCCCACCTGCCTTTCAAGAAAATTAAACCAGACAGGCAAAGCATGAGAGTGACGCTCAGAATGGAAGGTCTCCAATTGTTCCTGGATGTTAGAAATAAGCCTGTTCAATGTTTGAGCAGACTTATTTCTGTATTGACCAATGTGATTGGGTCAGATTGAATCTTGATGAGTAAAATTCTGGCTGCACTCCCCTTGTTGTTACAGTTATTCAGCAGCATCCCTCTACCAAGCCAGAAGGTTCACATGCCTTGCGTAGGCATTCTTAAGGTGCTTCACTACACTGAAGGGTGTAGCCTGTAAAATCTGTGCCGGCTTTCAGGAAGATGCTACTGAACACGACTTAATGATATGTCACCTATGACCTGGTTATCAGGATACTGACACTGGGCCAAGTAGCACGAAGCCAAAGATCAGATCTGGCATCATGCCCAAGTGCAGTGTCACATTCACGGTCAAAAACAAGCCCCAAACAGGTAGTTAAGAGGACATGGTGGTGCAAGAGCTATGATCCAGCAGATGCAAGATGGCTGACAAACAGAGGAAGCCCAGAAAATAGGCTACAACCAGTTCAGAAGGGATGCATGGAGGGAAAGAGAATGGAGCAGGAATGTGAGATTTGAAGCAAAAGCCGATGGCTGCAATGAGGAATGCTGAGGTCAAAAGTAAAGCAAATGCTTGATCTAGGAATGTAGTCGGATGCTGAATGGCAAACTAAGCATTGCTGGCTTCCTACTCTTGTGCAAGGGGTCACTCTTGTGCTCTGGACCACTGAACCATGAGCATGGGAAGCTGCCCTCTGGATAGTGTTCAAATCCTTGTTATTTTCATGGTAATTTCCTCCCACAAAAATACTTCTTTATTATGCAGTCATAAACACTTTGTTAATGAAAACTAATTCATATTTAAGCTATTCACTATGTAGCCTGAAGATATTTCATACTTCATTTACTTCCTGAACAAGCCACCACGCCCAAAGAAGATGAAGCAATCTTACACCTTGTTGTTTGGTGTAAAAGCCCAGGGACACAATAGTTCTTCAGCTCAGACCAAGTTCTGTATCCAGTGAAATGCAACCACTATCAGCTCACCATTTAATAACCAGCATGGTTTTCCGGATTCAGTGTTGCATTTGAAAAACTTTCAAGGCAGAAAGCAATGTTCCAGCTCTTCAAACTCCAGTTCAGGGGATCTTTTCCCTTTTGCGTTGCTACCAGTTAGCTGAGAACAATGTACAGGCTTCAGGTCCCACTGGACTTTTCTTCTCTTTCTGCCCAAGCTTGCTGAAGTTGGTTGAGAAGTGTCAGTAGCAGAGTATCCAGCACAGGCAGACCTTTCCAAGAACACCTGAGACCCCTGCAGAAACCAATGATCCCCCCCACAAAATGACATGGATTAGTTTTGCCCAAGGAACAACTATCTTCTCCAAGACACAAGGACCACAGGAGGCTCCTTACCTGTTGTCTAGGAGCAGCAAGCCTTGCTCCTCCAACTCTTTCACTTCCTCTGATTCTCCGAACACATCCCAAAGACTAAAAGTGGGGGCAAACTGAAGCCAGTGCTGTAAGCAGAAATGCCTATTGTCAACACTTTCTCTTGGTATTTTACGAATGTACAGCAGTCTAGGGTTCTTTAATCAAATTTACCCATTTCATTCCTTCATTTGCCCATCACACATAATTGACTGTTACTGCGGTGGAGAAACAACAAAGGTAAGTCTGGTTAGGGAGTGGGGAATAGGATATGACATGGGGCTGTTATCTTCAGCAGCAGCACCGTGCTGAGCACTGCATTTAATTTTGAGCAAGAGGGGAAAACATATAGAGGCCCTAGATACCAGAATCTCACCTGATGTGAAATTCCTACATTCATGCGGAGTCCAAGCATCAGAACCTCTTCTAATCTATAAAGACAACACAAGACAATTCAGGGACCTAAAACTCTCTAGCAACATGAGGATAGCCATTCAGAAGTCTGGCTCTGTACCTTTTCATTAAAAAAATGCCCATGTGCCTTCCTTTTACATGTATTTAAGAGATTTCACAATGACATCAGTGTACTTGGCATGCAGTGAAGTGTGTTAGAGTGTTCATACCATTCCATATATATTTTTTCAGCAATCATTATAACGGCTAGCCTTGCAAGGTAGGTTGGTTTTATTTATTCATTTAAACCTTTTCTATGTCATCTTTCCACCCAACTCAGATTCCCCAAGAGAACCTGATTAAAACAGCTTTGAACCTAGTCCTTTAGGGGGAGTGCTACCCCATCCAGAACAAGAGACATTCCAGTTTCTGAGTCAATTCCTTCCCCCAACCAGTAGCACCTACAACTTCTCAGGATTAAGTTTCAGCTTGTTAGCCCTCATCCATTCCAAAAACTGCTTCTAGACACCTGCTTATAGCTTCCACAGCCTCCCTAGGATCTGCTAGAAGCACATGATAGAGCTGAAAGTCATCCTCTGCCCAAATCGCCAGATGATCTCTCCCACCAGCTTCATGGAGATGTTTAAAAGCATGGGGGACAGATGGAACCTTGTGGGACTCTGCCCGCCAGAGGCCAAGCAGCAATCCCCGTACCACACCCTGAAACCTATCTTTGAGGCAGGACCCAAACCACCACAAAACATGCTTCCCAACATTATTATACCTAAATTTCAGAAGAGAGGCTGTGGCTGAGCGGTTGTGGTATGCCTAAGGCAACTAATGAATTGCCAAAGCCAAAATCTGAAGTGAAGGCTTCCCAGGTTATCCACTAACCTACTAGCTTTCAAAAACTCCACCAAAGTAAATGGGAAGTATATGAGAAACCCAGTCTTGGAAGCACTTTCCTCTTATACTTGCCTGTCCAGTTTACTCAGTGCAGTCCGCTTCCGGGTCCCATGTCCAAAGGCCAGCACCTCCTTCATCCATATATCTGGCTCCAGAGTCTGTATCCTGGCCTCTTGATGGATCTTGCCATCTCCCCATGGCACAAATCTTCCATGGGCTCCTAGGACAGAGGCAGTAATCACTGTGGTTTATCCCCGTACAGCAAACCTGCAGAACTTACTTGTAAGAGATGGCCGATAATATCCTTCTCAAACTCCTCCTCTGTTTATCATGAATAGTTAAAATTGTGCCATCTGAAAAGTACTTCAGGGAGCCCAATCTAGGAAGCTGCTCAGACAATATAGCTCCTGGCCCTATTATATTCCCATGTAAACTTACCTGGTCCAAGCCCGATATATTGACTGCCTTGCCAGTAGGACAGGTTATGGGCACTAAGTGCTCCCTGCAGGGAGGAAAAAAAAACTTAAGAGAGCATTAATATTACCAGATACTGGACAGCCTTCAGTGACATTGAGCAGGTCACCAGGTACAAAAACTGTTTAAAGCGAACCCTTCCTTTTTCTGGGAGCTTTCTCACCCATTCTTAGATGTGAAACTGGTATTGCTTGTCTTTTTACTCACCCAGTCTTCTGCTACCAGCTATGCCTCTAGAAAATGTTTTAGCTTCTTGTTAACAGTGTACCCTCAGGGCTCCAATGTATTAAGACAAGATTCTTTACACACATCCCCGCCCCCTATTTTAGCATCAGGAACTTAGGCTACATAGTACAGTGTCTAGCCAATGGAAGAGACTTACATTCTTAGCAAAATTGGAGACCTCATACTGATGAAAACCAGTATCCTGCAGAATATGTCGCGCACACTCGTACATCTCAGCTGCTACATCTTGATCTGGCATGGGCAGGAAACCCTGGTGGACCTGTTTGAAGAGAGAGGTACCCCTCTCCAGTGTAAGCTGGTACAGAGAGACGTGGTCATCACACATGGGGAGAAACTTCTGTATACCCTGGACCCATGAGATAACTGTCTGACCCGGAAGGCCAAAGATGAGGTCAACGGATGTACAGCCTGGAAAGAGTCTCTTGGCTTCTTCTAAAGTTCTCAAGGCCTCAGATGCTGTGTGGTTCCTTCCGAGAAGCATCAGGTCTGTATCGTTAAGGGACTGTGTGGGAAGGAAAAAAAGAAGAGTATGTATGGTTCCCTTTTAAGGAGAGAAGATAAGAGAGACCTATAGCTAAAAGAGTGGTGTATGGCCTGTCATCCAGTTCTAAAGATTTAAAGGCACTTAAGGAGCCAAAAAAACATCCAGAGGGGGCCCCAGGTACAGAGGAAGGGAGTTCCATAGTCAAGAAATGACAGTTGAAAAGTCCCTCTCTTATGTGGCCTACCCCAGCTTTGAAGGGAGGTCATAAAACAGGGCTTGTGTCAATGAAGACAGCATCTATGCAGCACTTTATGGGGGTAGGTAGTCTTTTAAATAACCAGGTCCTAGCACAAGCACCCTGAACAGGGATGTGTCTCTCTGCTCAAAACATGCCCCCCAATCATACCATTCCGCTAAGCAAAATTTGAAGCCTGGTTCCTTGGACTGGAGAAAGGGTCCTTAGACCAGAGGAACTTCCTCTAGGTTATGATCCCACCCAGTGAAAATGAGGATCCGTTTTGTGTGTCTGTACAAGAGGAGGCAAGGCTACCTGCATTGATTTTTATTTTTGCATTTTTATCAGCAAGTTTCCATCCCCGGCCCACAGCTTTAAAGGAAAGTCTGAAATGTGTGGTTAGTGTCTGCTGTAACGTTCCAAAACAACAGTGGATTAAAGACAGACAAGCCAGGGCTTTAGAACCATGCACACCGTATGCTTCTTTACCATCTGCTACCTTTGTTTCAGGACTTCCCCGCCCGCCAAATTTAGATTAAAAAAAAAAACTTGCTTAGAACCAAATTGCAGATGTTACTGAGACAGTTTTACCTTCCCCAGCAGCGATCAGTTTTGTCTCATGAGTTACTCTGAGATATTTGTCCTATATGTAGTATGTTATGCAATGCACCTGTTTTCTGCTTGCATAGTCAAGATTAAGCAGTGTAGAGTTGATCGCTGATGCAAGACAAAAAGTCTGGAGCCAGATGACATTTAAACAGTTCTGTGCAATAAAGTTCAGTACAATTTGCATTTAAAAAATTTGACAAGTTTGACTTTCTTCAATATGCAGTTTAAAGTTTATTGGCACAGAGTAACACAGCTGTGAAAGCCATGCTCTAGTTTTCTCACCTGCATGCCAATGGAGAGGCGGTTGACACCAGCTTTCTGGAACTCTGCAAGACGTGAAGCGTCAGCTGAAGTGGGGTTGGCTTCCAATGTGATCTCTGTACCTTCTGCTAAGTGGGCACATTGAGAGATGGTGTCCAGGATACTGCCAATTGCGAGTGGACTGGCCATGCTTGGTGTCCCCCCACCAAAAAATACCGAAGTAATTCTACAAAGGAATAGTCAGGGAGACGCATAAAGAAACCAGTATGGAGCTACCAGGGTCTCTGCTGTGTTTGCCACAGATAAAATTTTTGTTGTGATATTCCTTTGAAAGATCCTGAAAGATCTCATTGAAACTTTGGGGTGAAGAGCATCAGTATTAAATGTTCCAGAGGAGCAGCTCTATAAAGTCTCTTACAGCAAAATTAAACAGAATTCCAGTGGCACCTTAAAGACCTACAAAACTTATTCCAACATAAGTTTTCCTGAGTCAGATGAAGTAAACTCTGGGTGACAAAAGCTTATACGGGTATAAATTTTGAAAGTCTTAAGATATCATTGGACTCCCATTTAATTTTAGAATTAAATGTGTCAGCCTCATACCTAAAAGTTTGTTTTAATTATATTTCTAGCCTGCCCTCCCCACAAGCAGGCTAGGCTGGGTCACAACATCAAATCTACATACAAAATAAACATATGATAAATATAAATAGGTAAAAATACCACCTCGTATGTCGTAGATATAATTAAAACCATCCCAATTCCAGATGCAACGCTCAAGATCAACATAATTCAATATACTCAGACACTGTGGGGTGGCAAAGCAGATCGCTATGGTCAAACAGCAAAAGCGGAGTGGCCCGAGGGCCCACAGTGGGAAAGGTCGGTCAGGAAGCCCACCCACTCCTCAGCCACAATCATAGGCCTGGCGGAACATCTCCATTGTGCAGGTCCAGCACAACTGTAGTAAGTCTCGCAGGGCCCGAGTCTCAAAGAGAGAGAGAGTTCCACCAGGCTAGTGATAGAGCCAAAAAGGCTCAAGCCCTGGTTGTGGACAGGAGAACATCCTTGGGGCCAGGGATCACCTGCAGATGCTTATCCACTGAACGGAGCACCATCCAAGGAACATACGGCAAGAGGCGGTCCTGCAGGTATGTTGGTCCCAGTCCGCTAAGGGCTTTAAACATTAAGGCCAAGACCTTGAACTTGATCCAGAATTCAAGTGGAAGCCAGTGCAGCTGGCACAAAACAGGTTGGAGATGTGTCCTAAATGGAGCTACCATTAGGACATGTGTCACTGCATTTTGGACCAGTTGCAATTTCTGAATCAGTCTTGAGGGTAGCCCTGCATAGAGCAAGTTACAGTAATCCAGTCTGGAGGTGACTGTTGCTTGAATCACTGCAGTCAGGTCGGTGGTCGAGAGGTAGGTGGCCGAGAGGTAGGTAGGTTGCCTGACCTGACACTGATAGAAGAATGCAGATCTGGCAACTGCCGTGACCTGGGCCTCCATTGATAGACAGGCATCCAGGACCATGTCCAGGCTTCTTACCATCGACACAGGCATCAACAGTGTCCTATCAAGGGCTGGGAGCCTGATTCTCGAATCCACCAGCCCACGTCCCAGATGCAGAGCCTGGCAAAAGCTTAGTTATAAAACTCCATCTGCCACTCTTTCCCATCCCTTCCAAGTCTGCAACTATGAATCTTATTGTCCAAAACTGTCCATATCCCCTTGCATTGTACCTACCTCTGGACTTGACTGAGTTGAATCAAGGTTTTGGCCTCCTGAATGAAGCAGTCTCTTATTTTTGGCTCATCAATATTACGGGGAATGTACTTGTTGAAGTTGCAGTAACTGCAGCGTTTCTCACAATAAGGCCACTAGAAGATCAAGAAGAAAATGGTAATTTCTACTTAGAGCAAAAATGTCTAGTGTTTCTACCTAGCTGCGAAGGCCAGCAACCACTCCACCTATTAAAAGGCAAAATAGAGTGCAGAATGTTTATTAAATCTGTATTCTGTCTCTCAATCTCATAGTACTAAGCATGTGTAAAACAGATAACATGCTATACATTCAAAATGCAAACATTATTTATTTATGTTATTTATATTATTATTTATAGAACCAGAGGAGTTAGCCGTGTTAGTCTGTAGTAGCAAAATAGTAAAGACTCCAGTAGCACCTTTAAGACTAACCAACTTTATTGTAGCATAAGCTTTCAAGAGCCACAGCTCTCTTTGTCAGAGGCATCTGACGAAGTCTTAAAGGTGCTACTGGACTCTTTACTATTATTATTTATTAATCTTATATTCCACTCTCCCCGCTTACAGGGGCTCACAGCGGATAACAACCATGAAATTAATCACATTTAAAACCATAAATAAAAACATACAAATTGATTGACATCCCTTGACAGCAAACCCACATTACCCAGTCCCAAACCAAACCTCCATTGGGAATGGGGGAGTAAGTAAGGATAATCAATTGGTGGAAAAACCGGGGCGGGAGGGCACAGCACCTTTCTCACTGAGCCTCAAGGTGGACCCAAAACACAATGAATACAATTTTTAAAATGAGCAAAGCATACTATATTGTACTATGATTATATCCCAAGTTCCAAAAGAAAGGTGATTCTGATAAGGCAGATAGAACAAGGAGAAAAGCATAAACGAAGCAAGTAAATAAATAAGACACTGAATCTCTAGCTTGGGTTAACTTTGAGGGGCCTTCCACAGTTTTCCCTCACTGTATGGTTTCGGTGTGCAGATGTCATGGTTAAAGGGCACTTCTATTTCCCCCCGCACAAGAATTCAGCTTCTAGGGTGTTATGACTGAACAGATGTATTACCTCATGGCCATGAGGTAATACATCTGTTCAGTCATAACACCCTAGAAGCTAAAATGCAAAGGCTGAGGTTATAATACTTTGGTCACATCATGAGGAGACAAGACTCACTGGAATAGGCCACCATAATGCTAGGAAAAGTGGAAGGCAGTAGGAAAAGAGGAAGACCTGAAACGAGATGGCTTGACTCAATAAAGGAGTCCACATCCTCCAGTTTGCAGGATCTGAGTAGATCTGTTAATGATAGGTCATTTGAAGGTCTTTCATTCATAGAATCACCAAAGGCAGAAGCGACTTGATGGCACACAACACACACACATCACCACCATTAATTATCTGTAAGGTGCGAGAGATGGTAGAAGTGCAGCTGGTTTCGTATACTATGAAAATGGATCCTACAAGAAATTCTGTACAAAATTGGAGAAGTCCTCCTGACCACTAATTTGAATTTGGGAAGCTTCACAATATTCTTAATTTCATTCCAAGGCAGGCCTAATTCACAGAAAGTCAGCATAAGTTGTTTCCAGGGCCACACAGATAATGAAGCTAAACTACGCATCCTGAAATAGCTCATGGTAAAACCATTTTGGAAACATACTACAGTGGGTGGTGGAGGTTTCACATCGTTGAATACTTGTCATATAGAAAAATGTCTCTGAACATGGAAAGCTAACGAGTTTAGGAACAAGCTAGGCCGAATTCCTTCCTTCTGACCTAGTTTCTAAACAGGATGTTTATAAATGAGCATTCAGACAAATAATTCCTCACCTTTAACCTGGAACCTTACTATACAAGGACTGTACCAAGTAATAGGAATATGTAACTTGCCTCTTCACAAAACAAAAGAAGAAAGACAACCAAAAGTGGAAGACATGAAAAGAGGATTGACAGTTAACATGAGTGGCCAGTATTTAATGTTAGGAATAAAATGCTGGTCTATGGTGCCATCTGGAGTCTATCTGAAGATATTTCTCAAGCACAAACACTACTAATGTTTTGAAGGTGTCTGAGAACCAAGCTACAAGTGAGGAATTACACTTGCCTGGCAAGTGAACAGTCTCACGTGCATTCCTCCCTGTTCACTTGCCATTCACTTGTGCTTCACTTGATCAAGTGGATAGCAAGTGAATGGCAAGAGAACAGGGAGGAATACATGTGAGTCTGTTCACTTGCCAGGCAAGTATAATTCGTCACTTGTAGCTTGACTCTGAAACAGGGAGCATCTTTACCTACTTTAAATTCTCATACAATCCTTCTCCATAAATTATATCCTTAAGTGAATATGTGTATTTGAGACCTACTTATTTTTTGTTCTTTCACCCAGAGCTGTAAATCACAACACTATAACAAACACTGGCATTTTAATACATTATTACAATCTTTATTATGTTTTTACAAACAACGAATAAAAGGCTGGCTGTAACAGGAAAAAGTATGCAGGGCTTACAATGGTAAGGGGTCCAGATTTGTCTGCTATTAGAATTTGAAAACATGCTATGGGAACCTCCACAAAACCGTAGCTATGTGGAGGTGCATCACCAACCACAAAATCGTCACTTTTGGGGTTGGAGAAAATCGCAAAATGTTGGAGGGTTCCAGCCTTCTTGATAGGGGCAGCTATTTCTGAATGGGTACTCCCTGAAGAGTCAAAGAGGCTCCTGAAGTCTTCTGTAGCACCTCCTGGTGCAATGAAGGGGAAGAAACCCATGACTGGCTCTTTGCTGTGGAAGAGATGTTTTATGGAAAGATAAGTAAGACCGCAAGAAACGCATTGACAGGCACTGCCCTGGGGATCACAGGCTTATGTTTAGAATGTGTAAGAGCTGCAGAAATTCCATCATGACTTGCTGCTCTTCTGTATGATGTAAGAACTGGCCTTTTGTTAAAGTACTTTCGAGTAATCCTGATGTTTCTGATGATATACTCTGGGTTTTATTGTTATACCCTACAGCTAAGGCACCTTACACAACGTATTCTAAATATAAAGATTCTTGGTTATTTTCGAAATTACAGTAAGCATCTTAAGGAGCTGGGGAGAATGAAATGGATTCAACTTTTATGAACACCAGTTTTTGAGAATATATAAAAGCTAAAACCTTAAATTTTAGTCCAGAATAGAACAAACAAATGATTAAGAGTGTTAGGATCCGGAAGACCCAGGTTCAAATCCCACTCTCAAAAGCAAGGGGGACACCCAACAAGGTAACGAATACAATATTCTCAATAACCAATTACAGTAAATAGTAAATTTCAATAGGATCTGGGGGACCCAGGTTCAAATTGCTCTCTGCCATGGAAGGTTGTTGCATGACCATGGGCCATTCATACACGCTCAGTCTAACTTGACTCACAGGGTTGTGGTTAAGATAAACGAGGAGAACGCTGTAAGCTGCTTTGGGTCCACACGGAGAGAGAGGGAGAATATAAAGGAAGCAAATAAATAATACAATGTGCTATCAAAGGTTTGCTGTTGTCTACAGACAAACCAGGCTTCATTCTGGAGATAATTGCAGGAGGAATCCCTAAAAACCCAGTCTGGGGGTTCCCCAAATTAATCCATTAAAACTCAAGGCAAAGTAAGTGGCCAAATCAAGTATAAGTTTATTGGAGCAAATACCCAAATAAACTGATGCACTTCAGCAGGCTCTGACAATGCATGCCTCACAGGGCATTTCCACCATCTTTTACACTTTCTAACAAATAACAAATTACAAGATTATCTGATTTGACTGAAGGAATGCAGAATATTTGTTATAAACGAGTCAATCAAATATAGAAAAGTCACTGCAACTTGCAAAGTGTTACTTTTGACACTCTTTTTGCTACACTATGTTATCTTTTGCATACCAAGAGGGGCACATTGTGGAGACACACAGGGGAGTGCAGGCACCTCGAAGTCTAAGCATCGGTCAGTCTAGAGGCCATCTCTCCACAAATATTAGCTATCATGCAAAATCTGCAAGGCCACTATGATCTAGGACACAGGAAAGGGGTCAGCTGTCTCATCCCATCATGTTTAAGATGAACCAAAGTTTCTAGCTTAAATACTATTATTACAGCCACTAGCCCTGAAGTCCCTTAACAATTATATATCCTTTTACTGAGAAATTTACAGTTCTGACCTCTCCCCCCACCCCAATAACTGCCTAGGGCTATAAAACACCTTCCTTTCTCGCTTTTTATGCAAAAAACACACAAATGAAGCTGGGGCCAGGCCAGGCCAGGGCCCTTTCCCAGTCACTCAGCTCCTAGTGTCTTATCTCCACTCTCCCAGCTGTTCTTTCCACAGTGCTTGCTGTACCATACAAGCCTGAGCTGAGGCACAAAACAAAAATTAAATCAAGTGGGGCAGTTGAGATGGGGAGAGGAACAGAAGCAACTCAAAATGAATTAAAATATACAATTTTAATATAAACTTAGTCAAATATATTTGACTAAACTTGTCTGAAGGTGTAGTAATAGCTGCATTAACTGCTGAGGTGTGTGAAATATACAATAGATTTGCATTTTGTGTTTATCCAGATTCAGCTAAAATGTTGTGAAGAGTAATTAAATCGTGCATAGTTCGTCAGAAGCCCGAACAAGCAGCTCTTTCAGGATGTTTTAAATCATGTAAGTGAGAGATAACATGGGTTAATATCTAAGAAGCAGTCTCCTTCCTGGTAAATAATTGAAGTAAGAGAATCTAGATCTGCTTCTTTCTTTTTCAGCACACATTATGGACTACAAAAAATTTAAAACGAAGAAAACGAGGGCACGGCTACCTCCCAAACTAACATTATTAGCTAACGAAGTGGCCAGATTTGTTTGGTGGCACATGGATTTTTATGTATTTTATGTATGTATTTGTTGGAAACCGCCCTAAGCCAGCTCCAGGAAAGGCGGGGGTATAAGTCGAATAAAATAACTACAAGCGAAGAAAATGTGCGATTTCCCCCTCAGAGGTCCTCCCCACAAGAACCCCCCCCGTCCCGCTTTCTTCCATTCTCTACACTGGCAGGGAGAAAACAGACCTCGCCCAGGCCGCGCAGAAAGCTCCGCCCACCCCTGCAGCACATGCGCAAAGCGTGGAGCAAGCTTAGGCGGCGAACTAGTCCTCTCCAGCATTCTAGAAAGTTCTGCAGTAGCCCCTGGGCCAGCCAGGTGTGGCCTGGGTTGCGCAGAAGAAAAAGTAACTATTAACATAAATGTTCCAAACACCAACGTCAGCGTTAGTTGACTATTAATCACGAAAACGCTAAACTTTCTGTCAAACTTCAAGCCTGAAGGCCTTATTTTCGGAGGCTTTACTTCCGGGTAAACGTAACACAGGACCCGCCTCGCCTATCAGTATAGAGGTCAAAGGACTGGACGGCGCATGCGCAAACCCCAAACAAAGATGACTCTCTCGGACTCGCTTCCCTTCTCTGAGGAGAAGACTCACGTGCACGTAGACCGCGGCTTCTTTTTCTGGCGCCAGGGGGCGGAGTCGGGTCAAGTTTCGTCTGACTGGAGTTCGAACTTTGCGCAGCCCCGCGCTGAGTCGGCCGCGCAGTTTGTCCAGCGCGCCCATTCTAGTCCGCTCAGCGGCGAGTCCGTTGAAATCCGGGATCCGCCCCGGCTCGGAAAGGGGGGAGGAGCGGCTCGACAGCGCCCCCTGTTGGAAAAAAGGGGGTTTCCTCCTCTCGGGGCCGGAACGTAGGAGTTGAGTCGAGCAGCTCTTGCTGAGAAGTTTCAGCCCGACAGCACGCGGAATAGTAACACGAATGCATCCAAGCGACCTGCTTTATTCCTTTGTAATCTGATAGTTATTCATTTGGAGCGAAAATCCCCCCCCCAGTATAAATACATTAAATACTAACGAAAAGGGAGATTCAGGTAGGTAGCGGTGTTGGTCTGTAGGATTCGATAAAATCTTGTTGGTCTGAAATATCTTCTTAGTCTCTACGAGGCCACTGGACTCGAATGTTATTTATGGATTTTTATTTCCCCGTTCAGGTTAGCCGCCAGAGCAGCTGCCAGCTTTAAAAAGTCTGGCACAAATGCTGCCAGTTGCAGCCAAGTTATATGTGGATCCAGCATCTCTTCTCTTTGATGGCCTCAGAGATGGTAATTGGAAGTTGACATCAATATTCTCAGATATATTTGGGTGCCAATACAGCTGGAGAAACCTATTGCCCTTCCTAAGAGATATGCTGCTTAACTGGCAGAGGAAAATGTGAGAAAGGGTTGCCCCTTAGTAAAAGACAAGGGGCTACACATATAATAACTGTGCTTATATATCACTCTCCTAGACAGATTAGTGCCTCTCCGAGAGTGGTGAACATCTAAACATGTACAGAGTTCTGCAGAAACTATACATAGCTGAGAACACTGTTCAAGGTTTACAGATCACATAAGAACTCAGTGACTTTCATATGCAAGCCTATCACAGGAAAATTTGTGGTTGGGTGTTCAAGGATCTTATGCCAAGGATGGAAGACTCCATAATCTCTTCAGCCCTTCTTGGCAGCTTCTGTGCTGTCGTCCCAGCACCTGCACAGTGGCTGGGAAGAGAACAAGCTGATTGCAGAGAAGACGGAGTAAAACTACCACCATGACAGCCTCCCAACAAAACGAAGCTGGCGAAAGTGGGACTGCTGATAGTTCTACTTCCCTTTCTTCACAGCCAGCTTGCTTTCCTCCAGGTTCCTTGGCAATCTCGCTTGCTGTGCATCACGCTGAGGAGAGTGAAAAGGAGAGCAAGGAAAGCCCTTCACCCCAAATACACAAAGGCTAGCTAAAGTTTGACTGAGATGGGAAGAGACGGTCCTACATGCTCATATAGAGAGAGGCGGGAGGGAAATGTGTGTGCTTCGTGGGGTGCCACGTAGGGCATACACACTAGTCATGTGGGTCTTTTCATTGACAACAAATGTGAATGCAAATCTCAGTGAGCCACAGAGTGAGTACCACTGTCTTACATATTTCCAGCTAGGCAACAGATGGCACACTTGTATCTGCTAGCTGAGCTGATACAGGTTACCATGAGAGAGGAATCTTGCCATTTGCAAGTTCTGCTTGGAAAGAATTCTTGCTTCTTCCTGACCCCCTCCCAAGGCAGAAAGCTGGAAGGAATAGAAATCAAATGCAAAAACTGGTCAGCTGTCTTCTTTTTTCCTTTAAGGTAACTGGTTTTCATTACAAACTGAAAAGGGGTTGATCCCAGAAAACTAGTTGTGAGGGAGAAGCGGACAAGCAGAGTCTCCTGCACACCATGATCAATATTTTGAGCCCTTCCACAGGATCGCAGGAACCAGTGTAAGGGCACAATGGTTTGAGAGGGCCTTTGGTTAGGCTTGTACGTTTTCTGGCACTGATTGATACTTGTTTTAAGTAAAACATTTCTGTCTGGTGCTTCAGAGAAAGAAATGAGGGAATGCAGGGGCTCCAAACTTAGGCCTTCTGTCTGTCATGTCTTGGCGACTAAGAGCCAAGCTACAAGTGATGCCTTACACAGGTTGGACACTTGACAGTTTACCTCAAGTTTTGATGGGAAATGTAGGCGTCCTGGTTTTACAGCTTGGCTCTCCATTACAGCTGCAGGACCAGGATGCCTACATTTCCCATCAAAACTTGAGGGAAGCTGACAAGTGTCCAACCTGTGTCAGGCGTCACTTGTAGCTTGGCTCTCATTAAATCGGCTACTGTTTGATCTGGAGCTTTTTCAGTTGGGGTTCCCACACTGTGGAATGACCTTTCTGAATGGGTCAGGAAGGCACTACTCTTTTACATTTTAGAAAGCAGAGTTAAGGCAGAGCTGCCAGCCCGCTAGCTGAGAGACTCTTCTCAAGCCCTGCTGGCTGTGCCTCTTGTCTGCAAAGGTAAGGTGGGTTGTGACCAGGCAGCTTTTCCAGCATTGGTACCTTGCCTTTGGAATGTACTCTCTGTTGAGATTTGGCTGGCACCTACCTTACCAAAGCATTTTTCACCCATGCTTTTAACAAGAGTTCCGTATTTTTGAAGTTATTTTATGGCCTGCCTCTAGCCTCAGGGTTGTTTTATGAATATTATTTTGGGGCTGCTAAGTTTTTAATGCTGTTCTTATGTCCTGGCTTGTTTTTAATGGCTTTCAGTAGGACTGTATAGAACAGAGGTCCCCAACATGGTGCCTGTGGGTGCAGTGGCACCTGTGGACACCTTTCCTGGTGCCCACCAAGCGCTTTACATTTGTTACCATAAGAACATCTAGAGGGGGAGGCTTACATTTCAGAACAAACGTAGCCTCACCCGCCGCCCCCCCCACACACACCGTTATAGGAGGCTGTGTGTGGATTCCCTTCAGTTGGAAAAAAGGCCTGGCCCAGACTTCCTTATACTCCACTACACCAGGGCCCCCCACATGGGGCAGAGGAGACACTTCACTGGGGCCCAGAGGGGCCTAGCTAAGGTTGCCAGGTTCCTATACCCTCCTGCTGGGTACCAGCAGCATGGTGCTCCTTTGCACACATGCGCCCTGGTGCCTGTGGCTAGGACTGCACCAGCCACATGAGCGGTCCTGTGCTCCATTGTCCAAAATATATGTGAGTGTTTCATTCACTCACAGTCTCAGACACACATGCTTCATGCTGCCATGTCTTTTGGTGGCTATAAATACAAATCTGGTAGCCAGAAATGTAAGGAGGTAAAAGAAAGGGGGCAAAAAGAAGCTAAAGGACACAAGTCTATGCTTGTTTTTCAAATCAGACAAGGTTTTTCTGTAGTCAGGCAACAATACAGTAATTAGGGAAGCAGATGAAAAAAATCAAGATGAAAATTTATTTCAATATAGAGACTGAGTCTGTGGCAACTAATTCTCAGTGAAATGTGCATAGCCTTGGATTCTCTCTGTGTTGCTAGTGACTGGGAGAAGCTGAAAGAATTTTCAGCAAGCTAGTACTCATCAAAAACTGCAGGAAGGGTTGCCAGCTCCAAGTTGGGAAATTCCTGGAGATCTGGAGGGTGAAACCTGAAGAAAGTGGGGTTGGGGGAGGGGAAGGACCTTGGCATGGCATAATTCCATAGAGTCCACCTCCCCAAAAGTAGCCATTTTCTCCAGGTGAACTGATCTCTGTGGCCTGGAGACCACTTGTAATTCCGGGAGATCTCCAGCCACTACCTGGAGGCTGGCAACCATAACGGCAAGTGTTTTGCTATGGGGTAAGAACTGTTAAACCACCTAGCAATCTTGTGAACTTGCAAGGGAAATTGACTTTAGGGTGCTTGCATTGCATGATACTGCAATGAAAAAGGTCAGAAAAAATAAGGCTTTAAATTAATTGGTCTAATCTTTGCAGTTCCGTTAGAATATTTTTTAAAAGATATTTACAGGATAATCCTTTTTTTTTTTAGTAATGCAAAAGTTACAAAATAGTTAGAAAACTTGTAGGACCGTTAGGGGGTTGGTGTGTGTGTGTGAGAGAGAGGGTGTTTTACAACTGGAAAATCCAGAAAGAAGCTCTTTTAATTTCAGCATATATGTAAGTATTGTGTCATTTTGAAAAATAAAAATTTAGTTTAGCATTGAATTACGTATGGGGGGAGGACCATAATCTTTTCAGTGCTTATGGCCTCTAAAGTTCTAAATCCATCCCTGTGGGCGGGGCGGGGCGGGGGGGGAGCCCTTCCATTCTCGTGCAAATCTGGAGGCCCAAATCTCGGCCCAGCCATCGCAGCTGCAGCCCAGAGCCCACTAGCAAAGAAAGTCTGCTGGTTTCCTTTATCTCTTGAGGCTTCCTGCTGCACGCCTACAATCCATGTACAAGCGGGAAAAGAAAAACCCTTCCTCTCCCTTCCAGTTTGCTGCCTTCCTGTCATCTTGAGTGCTGCCGCCGCTCCATAGCCAAACTACAAGTGACGCCTGACACAGGTTGGACACTAGTCGGCTTCCCTCAAGTTTTGATGGGAAATGTAGGCATCCTGGCCTTGCAGCTGTAATGGAGAGCCAAGCTGTAAAACCAGGGCGCCTACATTTCCCATCAAAACTTGAGGGAAGCCGACTAGTGTCCAACCTGTGTAAGGCGTCACTTGTAGTTTTGAGACCAGTCCGGCCAGCATGTATGAAGTAGAAGAGCAGGCGAGGAGGGAAGCTGGCAGATTGGGCAGCGTGCAACACTGTCTGAAGGAAACCTGCCTCTGGCCCTTCCTTCCTTCTCCTTCAGAAGACGCTCCCCACACACACACCTGTGTTGTGCTTTTATTTTCTCACGCACTCTTCTTTTTTTAAAGGAAATTCCCCTCCTCGATTCTCCCCTACATGTGGGTTTCCTCTGTATGTGTGGTTCCCTTTCCTTCAGCTTCCCCTCTTTTATTCCCCTTCTTTTCCCCCCAACTGGGCTTCCTTTTTATGTAAATGTGCGTTTTATCCCCCCAGAATTTGTTCTTCCTGGCTTTTTAAAAAAATCCTCTTTTTTCCTGCTTCCCAATATGTGCCAATGTTAAATTACTTCGGGGGAGCTTTACTGTATCCTCTCTCTCATTGTATCACTTTACAGATCTGGGTTGAGTGTTTGGTATAGTGCTGACAGCGGCTTAATATAAAGAACTTTAGGGAAAGGGAAAGATAAGCCCCCTGTGCAAGCACCGAGTCATCACTGACCCACGGGGGAATGTTGCATCACGATGTTTTCTTGGCAGACTTTTTGTTACTGGGTGGTTTGCCATTGCTTTCCCCAGTCATCTACACTTTACCCCCAGGAAACTGGGTACTCATTTTACCGACCTCAGAAGGATGGAAGGCTGAGACTTTACTTGTGCAAATAACAGATACTGCCTGATGTCGGTTTCTTGGTTAGCTCAATATGTATACTTACTTTGTGTGTATGCAAGAAAATATTTTTAAACAATAAGTTCATTTTAAAATGATATAGTAAGAAGGGTAATGTCAGAACACGTAAGGCACGATCCCGGCAAACTGATGAGATTTGGTCATGTTATTGGTGTATGTTCCATTGATTCAATAAGGTTCAATGACAGCTCACTGCTGCTGGAATCACTCCATGACATTTTCTGGTTGGCTCTGTCTCCAGTGGCAGCCATTCCGTGGTTGTTCCCACCACCCAATGCCAGAATCCCAATAGTGCTCACAGGTTGAAAAAAGTTGGGAACCCTGTGCAAACCATTTCAGCAGTCTTTCAAGTTTCCTGGTACTCCTCGTTATGCTGAATGTTCAGCAAAAAAAAATGAATAGAAAAGAAGATGTTTCAAAGCATGATGGAAATGCCCCGTACGCAGCTTCTGCACGAACGGTCAGATTTGTTGGGCTGGCTGTAATGGCAACCTGTTTTTCTTTCAAAAATAGACCCAATGTATTTTTTAAAAAATCTATTAGCAAGAGGAAGTTTCAGATGTGAAGAAATGCCACCCTATAACTCATATTTGACATCATCCTACATCAGTCCTTTTTATACCACATCCTGCAGAGAATGGGAAGGAATCCCCAAATATGGAGCAGCCAGACCGGATTACAGTTCCTTCATGAAGTGGCCTCAGATTAACATCTCCGTTGCAAAAAGATTTTGGGGAAATGATTTCTGATGATGCTGTATGAAGAAAGAGAAGTTTCTAGCGGATGGGCCCTGATGTCATTTCAGTAGTCATGGCATGATTGATCAAACTGTTCACCCACTAAAACCACTCGAGCTTCCTGGGAATTTCCCCCTTCCAGGCAAGCATTATAAAATAACGGCAGCTGGACGGAAAATGAGAATAACAAAAAAGAAGTTGAGCGGCAGCATCTAGCTTTCCAGAATCTTTGTAATGCAGACAATGTTCGTCTTTTCTCTACAGGTAAGGAAAGACGTAATCAACGGGGCTGTGGGAGAAGGGATATGAATTTGCTGTTATAAGAGTACTTTTCTTGTTCACCTACAGTGAGGAGAGGGTGAAATTACTTAAGGAAAGGGTTAAGGGAGAGATTCTTGGAAAATACTGGTACTTTCATACTGCCAACATGACCCAGTGTGTGGCCACAACATGTCACATGCAGTATCTTTCTATGACAAGATGGCAGTGAATGCTGGGCCTTGATGAGCTGGAAAGGTTCTTGTGCCTGTTTACTGTTTGATTGCCTTTGATATTAAGATTCCAGTTATACTGCACGTGCTCTAGGGTGATCTGGCTATCTCAAGAAAAGATTGCCAGAGATCTTGCTTGGTAAATCCTGCTTCCCACCATGGGTAGAAGTATTTTGATGTATACAAAACTGACCTACCTTGGCCCAACATAGACTAGTGCTTTTTTTTAAAAAAAAGGTACGAACACCTTAAATATAGATGAGGTCAATTTCCAGGTACACTGTATATTCTGTAACTGCAATAGGATTGCATGCTAGTGTGTAGTATAGGTGAACACTGCAAAATCTGAGAATGGAAGTATCTTTGAAACCTCTCCACATGAGACAACATCATTGACTAGGAGTAAAAGATGGGTATGATGAACTGAGTATGACGGGTGTGATGCATAAACCAGCCTCAAGAGCAGGTTAATTTAAACTACACGTTTCATACTCTGCTTCAGTATGGGGATATGAGAATTGAAAAGCCCTGAGATTTACTTTTTCACCATTTGCACAAATGTCTGTAGATGGAAATCCTGGGCATACACCATGAGCTACACGACCTTCTCACGTGGGCGTTAAAGCTTCTTTGGACAGGACTGCCATTCCATAGCCACTTAAATTTATGTAGATTGTGATGGATGGGCTGGAAAAACCATGTATGTTACAAAGCACAAATTTCATTCTAATATATTGACTCTAAACGGGATATCTTACAGGGCAACAAATCTGTTCCTGGCCTCCCTTCTGAGGAAAGGAGCAATATTTTCTCTGATGGAATACAGCAGTGCGGACTCTCCCATAACAGCAAACGTATGTATTATATGTACAGGTAATTCAACTTACAAGTGTAGGTTTCTTATGGGAGTGCTTCATAACTCTTACATAATGGAAGGACAATTTTAAAAAGTGTATGTTGCCTTTCACATTTGGGCTGAAAATCTATTGCATATTTAAATATTGTAATGTGCAAAGGACACACGATTTTTACTTGTTTTGGGAATGATAATGGCTGGATGCTCAGCTGAGTTACATCAGTTATGACGACGACGACAACATTCGATTTATATACCGCCCTTCAGGACAACTTAACACCCTCTCAGAGAGGTTTACAAAGTAGGTTATTATTATCCCCACAACAATCACCCTGTGAGGTGGGTGGGGCTGAGAGAGCTCTGGAAGAGCGGTGACTGACCGAAGGATCCATCTCCTATACAGGTCGGCCTGTTCTGGCAATGTAGAACTGCACTAGTTTCCCATGTTTCTGGGTGCAATTCAAAGTGCAGGCTCTTACCTTTAAGGCCCTAAACAGCTTGGGAACAGGGTACTTGAAGGACTGCCTCTTCCTGTACTGTCCAGCCTGCTGACTAAGATCCTCTTCTGAAGCCTTGTCCTCTCTACCTTTAGCAGTGAGGCAGGTAGCAGCCAAAGACGGGGCTTTTTTTCAGTGGTGGTACCTTGCCTTTGGAATACTCTCCCTCTTGAGACTCGCTTGGTGTCTGCTTTTCTTTCCTGCAGGCACCAGGTAGGACATTTCTTTTCACCCATGCTTTTAACTTAGAGGTTCCATCTCTGGTAGAGTATGAACAGGGAATCGCCATACCCAACTAGGCTTCAGATATTCTCCTCATCCCTCCCTTCTCTGCTCATCCTAGAAGGCCTAGATTACTTGGCTGGTTGTGGAAATAAAGATGGACTGAGTGCTGTCTGGGTGAAAGACTGAGGGAAAGCTTCTTCCCTTCTCACCAAATTTTCTATGTGGAATCCTTTATCCAATATACTGCCGATGTCACTGTCCAGTAGTACCTTCAAGACCAAGAAATTTTTCAGGGTATAAACTCCCTTCCATCAAATATGGAATAAGTTTTCACCAAATCTGAAGTAACTGAAGATGAGGACAAACTGGCAGAGCTTGGTAGTGAGGTCAGCTGCGGTATTGTCAAAGATACTGTAACTAAAGGTGGTATCTGATATATGGAGCTTTGACTCTGAAAAGCTTATAACCTGAAAATGTTGTTGGTCTTTAAGATACCACTGGACTCAAATCTTGCTGTTCTAGTGCAGACCAACATGGCTAACCACCTGAAATGTTAAAATCACTGTGACAGAAGTGAGGGGCAGGCTTGGAGGACCAGGCCCCAACTTTTTTTATTATCTGAATGGCTTTGCCCATCCATCATGTTTGTATCAAGTTGAGCATGACCAAAATATACTGGGCTTTTATAGATATCAGATGACTATGATATGCTTTACAATTACCCATTCATATGCATTGCTAAGTGAAATCCTGTCCTGATCTGATGAGATTCTCTCTCTTGTTTTTCTTTCAGATTCAAAGAAAGGAATCAGAGCCATCTCAACGGTTCTGCTTCCATGGGTAGAGGCCACCCCACTGCTGTAACATCTGAAACTGGTGACAGGAAGGTAGCAACACGTGTCCTGATTCTCTTCCTGTTTCAGATCCTGCCTGGCTGTTTCTCTAGAGATGGCAGCATACGAAGACATCAAAGCGATTAAAGCCACATGCATGGGATTTCAATAGAAAGGCAAGAAGTAACGGACGCAAGACATCAGGGAAGGTTATAGTAGCAGGGCAAACAGTCATGTCGCCTAGCAAAAACAAACAGTTGGAGTGGTGCACTGCAGCCAGAGAACGGATGATTTGTCCCTCATCTCTGGTTCAGTGTGGCATGGTTGGGAGGTGCCAAATGCTCCCGTAAAAAACACCATCCTTACAGGCATTGAGCTCTTGTCTAGGATTGGAAATTTGGTGTTTCTGTAAAGTACATGTAACTATTTCAAGCTGGAAATAAACAATTGTGAAATCTAGTATGGACAGAGGCTCAGTTTCATGACAAAAATACCCATACACAAACTGGGAACTGAAATTGTCCGTTTCCCTCATAACTAGGAGCTGGTGCCCATATGATTTTTTTGCGGAAGCGATGAAATAGTTGAATTCCCAAGCCCTTTTCTAATGTCCTCCGTTCTCCTGATTCAGCTATTTCTTCCATGGGCAGGGAGGGAGCCCTGAGTTTCTCCATTGCAATATAACCTCACACATCTGCTTTCCTTTCCCCCTTTGGTCACATATTATTATCTTAACTCCGTTTAGCCACTGAACTAAACAGAAGAAAGAATGTAGGGCCAGATGTTACATTTAAACAAGGAATAAAGCAGGAAGTACCAGCCCCTTTCTCACATAAATGTGAAAGATGACTCCTCTGCCTTGCACATTGTCCAAGCATTCTTGGTACATTCTTGGTACTGTCTGTAGCAGTAGAAAAGAGCAAGAGTCCAGTAGCACCTATAAGATTAACAAATTTTGTGGTAGGGCATGAGCTTTTGTGAGCCATTTTGTTAGTCTAATAGGAGAGGAAGATCCCTATGACAGTGATCTTCTACTGCCTCACTAAGAACAACAAAAGAAGCAACAGCGCACCTAAAAAGGGATATAAGCTGTGAGTGCAGATAGTTCATTTGTTTTCTAAACATTAGGGACATCAGGAGTCCCTAATGTGGTGTCCATGGGTGCCATGGTACCCAGCAAGAAATTTTAGAAATTGGGTGGGGCTTCGGCCCAGCAAAGCTTCTGATTGGCCAGTGGAGATCCAATTGGCTGTGCAGATTAAAATAATGTTTCAGCAGCCGCTGCCACCACAGGGTTTCATTCTCTCTCACTCCTGTTTACCAGTGCATGATTAAAATGACCACTCTGCCTCCTGTGGCAGCCATGTTGTGGTTGCACCCTGTACACATGAGGCTGTCCACTCAGACTGGCAGCAGCTCTCCAGGGTCTCAGGCAAAGGCCTTTTACATCACCTACTGCCGTATCCTTTCCACTAGAGATGCTGGCAACTGAACCGGCAACCTCTTTTGTATGTCAAGCAAACAGATACTCTACCGATGAGCCATGGCCCCTCCACACACCACCATGAGTCAGAATTCCAAAGATGCTCACAGGATCAAAAAGGTTGGGGCTCCTGGTGTACACATTTTCTCAACATAAACGATCTTTCTGTAAGCTCTAAAGCATAATTTGCTTTTGAATGGCTGACAATTCATAGCAAAATACCTCTGACTGGTTACACAAAGGGATTTTAGGAATGCATTTGTTAATTTGCATTCAGGCATCACTATCCCTTTTGTATATCTTAAGGGCCCTTACACCATAACAGATCATAACATTGCCCAAAATGTAGTGCAACATGTGAAGGTTTCATTCAGAGGACAGCCCTTTCTATAATATAGAATTTTTTCCTGTAATATCAGGAACAACAACAATTATTTTATGGCTACTATTACTGGAAGATCCAGAGGAGTTAGCCATGTTAGCCTGTAGTTGCAAAATAGTAAAGAGTCCAGTAGCACCTTTAAGACTAACCAACTATACTGTAGCATAAACTTTCGAGAATCACAGCTTTCTTCATCAGGTACATGGAGGTTATGAATAACGGGAAGCTGCTGAGTTTTGTACGAAGTTCAAGAAGCTGCTGAACTGGAATTCATATGTAAATTTGACTCAGTCAGACTTGGATTGAATAGAGACTCTGTATGGTTATCTCATTACCAGAAGTAACTGCCTTCAGGCATTCCATTCAGATTCAGCAATGGAAGAGGGTCACACCCAGCCTGGATTACGATGATATTTGCAACTGATTTACATTTACATGACCCTCACTCCCTGCACCCTCTCCCTGCTCCCCTCACCACCTATATATCTCTGGCCAGTTTCTTCATACCCTCCGTGCAAATGACGAAGAAAGCTGCGGTTCTGGAAAGCTTATGCTACAATAAAGTTAGTTAGGCTTAAAGGTGCTACTGGACTCTTTACTGTTTCGTTACTGGAAGGATAGTACGATGGGCTAGATCCACACTAACTTAGCAATATTAAGTTATTCCTCCTTCCTGATGCTGATCCCTCCCCCCCATGCCCTTTCTTAGCATCCCCTCTCCGGCAGCAGCATTTCATGGAGATCAGTGAGCTATAGCAGGAAAGGCAAGAAGGCAAAAAAAATTTTCTTCCACTAATGGAAAATTTAGTCCGGATCCAGCTCGATGTATCCGGGTACCATCCCTAGAGATATCTTCTGTTTGCGATTTGTGAGCAAATTTTGTCATATATTTAATTACATAAACAAACACTCAACTAAAGAAGCTCTTTAAAAAAGTAGTATTTTCAGTAGATGTTGCTTGGTTACAGTTAGATTAGTGCATCTTGAAGAAGGCTGGTAATGGCAGCTTTCTAACAGTGCATTGCTCAAACGTAAAAAAAAAAAGCTGGCAACAGACTTGTTCATCTGGTGTTTGTTTGGGATGTCTCCACTGCTCAAAGCTGAAGATGCTTCTCCATGCGCTCTCTCAGTTTGTATTTCTGAATCTAAGATGGGAACAGAAATGGGAGCAGAACAGAATTAATTTTGCATGCACATGTATGTATAAAAACAAAAGGAATCGGGCTGTCACTCACCTTGCCTGAGACAGTGAGTGGAAAATCCTTCACAAACACAATGTACCGAGGGATCTTGAAATGAGAAATCTGAAACAGAAAAAGCCAATGTATATTGGATCTGGTCTTTGTGTTTAATAAATAGTTCAATCCAGAAAAGCCAATAGCTAGAGAGAGCAAAATCTCCTGCACAAGTGCTTGTAGTTCCTGTATTGTTCAAAAGGGCTCAGAGCATACTCAAGTCAAGAGTATGCAATGGAATCTAATCGAGAGACAAATGCTCAGCTGAAACACACTGACTGCTATAGACCATCACCAACAGGCAACATCTGAAATCTAACCATTCCGTTTCTGGAAAAGGCATCACGAACGCATACCTATATCTGGAAGCTCTTACCTTCCCTTTGCAAAATGCTTTGATTTCTTCTGCTGTGGGCTCCTTTCCAGGTTTCAGCCTGATGGAGGCACAGATCTCTTCTCCCATTCGCTCATCTTTCACACCTACTACCTAAGTGAGAGAGAAGGAACAAAGAGGTTTTGGGCAGCACTACGGATGATGCTTATTGTCTTGGCACTCGAGGGTTTCCGCCCCCCATGAATGGCACAAGAGCATGTGTTGTCTATCGTAGACCTAGTCACTTGAGTAACTTTTAAGTTACTACATTACTGTAGTTGCCCTCCCCCAAACCATACTTTACCTGCACCTCATGAATCTTAGGGTGGGTGTGTAGAAATTGTTCAATCTCTGCTGGGTATATGTTCTCCCCTCCTCGGATAATCATGTCTTTGCAACGACCCACAATCTTGCAGTAGCCGTACTCATCGAGAACAGCAATATCCCTGGAATGACACCACAGTCATCCTACTCTGACACAGCTAGGTCCCCAGACTTTCTCTACACAGATGCTCAGTATTTTCAACTGCAGTCCTCTCTGCTGGTACAATTGGGAGATTACGAGTGGGCCTCTATGATGACCATATTACAAAACACTAGATTCTGCCCTGTGTAAAGTCATCACATGGTAATATTACACATGCAAAGGGATAAAGTCCCCCGTTACGTATACCAGGATGTGCGTGGGAGCTGCTTCCCAGTAGTACTTTCCCATAAGACTGCGGCACATGAAAATACGTTGACCATATTAGTGGGTTTGGGACAGGCTATCCCCAATTAATCACTATCTCACTTCAGAGGATGGTGATTAAATGCAAAAGATCTAGCCTCCACCCTGTGGTTCTGATATACAGAAGTCACATGGATGGAAGAGCACCACCGATCTACTGTTTCTCATCTGAAGAAGCAGTTCAACAATCCATTTTTCTTCAGGTTCAGCTAGGTAAAAACTTTATATAGTGGGTGTTATTCCCCCCACCTCTTTTTTTTCATAGTCCCTCTCTGTACTGCCCTGGTCAGGCCACACCTGGAGTACTGTGTGCAGTTCTGGAGGCCCCACTTCAAAAAGGATGTGGACAAAATCAAGAGGGTGCAGAGGAGAGCGACAAGAATGATCAGGGGTCTGGAGACTGAGCCCTACGAGGAAAGGCTGAGGGCCTTGGGAATGTTTAGTTTGGAGAAGAGGAGGTTGAGGGGGGACATGATTGCTCTCTTTAAATATTTGAAAGGCTGTCATTTGGAGGAGGGCAAGGAGCTGTTCCAGTTGGCAGCAGAGGGTAGGACGTGAAGCAATGGGCTTAAATTATATGCAGAAAGGTACCGGCTGGATATTAGGAAGAACTTTTTCACGGTCAGAGTAGTTCAAAAGTGGAATCAGCTGCCTAGGGAGGTGGTGAGCTCCCCTTCACTGGCAGTTTTCAAGAAGAGGCTGGATGAAGATTTGTCAGAGATGCTTTAGGCTGATCCTGCACCAGGCAGGGGGTTGGACTAGAAGGTCTGTATGGCCCCTTCCAGCTCTGTGATTCTGAAATAGGGTACTGAAATGAAATGATACTGACTTCCTCAAGGACACTGAAAGCACATGCAGATCTGATGCACTTCAACACTTCCTCATCCTGCTTCATCCACCAGATCACACTGACTTCCAAAGACTAATCCAGTGAACCAATTTCGCAACTTACCCGGTCTTGTACCATTTCTCATCAGTTATCACTTCATTAGTTTTGCTGGGGTCTGCCCAGTATCCCAACATGACACAGTATCCTCGAATCTGAAGTTCTCCTGGGGTGTTGAGTGGGAGGATTTCCCCTGTTACAGAATCTTCAATTTTTGCCTGTGATGTAGAAGAAACCCATGCTTTAAAATACGGAGCCAAGTCACAAATCTGGTGACAAAATGAGACAGAGTGACAGGAAGGAAATTGGAGAAGGGTTGATTGGAGATGCAAAGGTGTGGCAACAAAAGGCAGAAGAACAGACAAGGGTATTAGTCACCTCTGTGTGGGGCAAAACGCATCCCACGCTTTCTGTTTTCTGCATAACATTGTCATGGGGGAACCCCATAAAAGTGACAGGGCTGTTCTCTGTAGTTCCATAACCAACCTGCAAGCAAGCAGAAAAGCAAGGAAAACTCGTGAGAGAAAGTAAATCAATACATTTCCTAACATGTCGAAACAAACAGTCACATCACATTTGGGAATTACAAAAGACTTTGATCTATTGCCACCAGAAAAGGTTCTGCCTGGGATGATGCAGGAAAGGGGCACAGGTCTGGAGCTTGTGAATGATCCATGAAGTGTGGCACAGGAATATACTCCACCACTGAGTGTAACCTTTCCCCCTTTTCATTCTGCCAAGCCCAAGAAGCATGTAGAAATTATGCATGCCCAGTTTTACACTGCATAACTGACACCTGGTAGTGGTTCTGAATGGTAATGGTAGCTTAATTGGTTTTAGCCTTAGTACTTTCATTATGTAGAGAAAACATAAGACAGGAGTAGGCAACATTTTTGGCCCAGGCGCATGGGGAAAGAAGAGGGGGAATGGAGAACAGGACAGCCAGTGCCTCAGGGGGTTCAGCTGAGAGCCAAGCTACAAGTGGCGCCTGACACAGGTTGGACACTTGTCAGTTTCCCTCAAGTTTTGATGGGAAATGTAGGCATCCCGGTTTTACAGCTTAGCTCTCCAATACAGCTGCAAGACCAAGATGCCTACATTTCCCATCAAAACTTGAGGGAAGCTGACAAGTGTCCAACCTGTGTCAGGCGTCACTTGTAGCTTGGCTCTGAGACTTTGCTGGAAGCTGAGCAGGTCGAGGAGACAATGGTGGGCATTGTTATGATAGAGAAATGTAGGATACCTTGATTAACATGCAGGAAGGACCTGATCTCAGAGAATATATTCTTTCATGAGAACAGGTACCATAAAATCCCTCAGATTGAAAGCCAAGAGGAGATTAGTTTCTTTTATGGAGACAAATAGGCAGGATGGAGATGACCATTTGCTCACCTACCAGGGAGAGGCAAGTCAGATGGCTATTTGGATATCCTGAGCTGGGCCATAAAGGTTTCGGAACATGTGTCTTGGCTTGACTGGAGAAAATGGTGCAGAGCAGTACACATGGGATTCACTCCCAATATGTTAAAGCAAAACCCTCCCAGATGGGGCAGGTAGGATTAAAAGGTCTGGACATGCTGTCAGAAGCATGCAAGCCAAGGACCAGGGGGTGGAAGGGGAGCAACGGAATGAAGTCCGTCTTGTCTAGCCTCTATTTTCAAAGTTCCTGTAAGCCTGCACTCACTCCAGGGAAGAAAAGGTCTGGTGCTGCGAGGCAACATCAGTAACGTTATAACTTACAGTGAAATCCTAAACAGGATTACACCAGAACTAAGCCCACTGAAATCAGAGTTAGTTGCACTGTTCGTTAACCTCATGAGTTTATTTCGTGTCTTAGTTCGGTAATGCCATATAATGTTTTGCTATAGTTTTCCAGTCCCCTTGCACTCTAGTCAATTGATATTGTATTTTTAGTAAATAAAGATCTTTTCATTTTAAAAGTCTCAGCCTGTGGTCAAAATCTCAGTCAGGGCACTTGACAGCTCATTCATGCAATTGACCAAAACTCCTGACTGGACTACAGACGGATAGCTGGTCAGGAAGGAGGGTGTGTGTTAAGCGGTATACACAAAAACACATGCACATGGCCCCTATCAGCACCTCAAGCTGCAGGTATAGAAAGTACACAGCCTGAGCGGTGGTAACTAGTACACACGCATGCAGATTCCCCACCATCTCTTGGGCAAAGGCATGGCGGGGGAGGGGGTTGATGTTTTACAGGCATAAGCCACATCTATTGCCATCGCACACGCTGATGGCTAGCACTTCAGAGACTCATCTTGGCTGCCTGGCTGAAGAAAAAGCTCTGCTTGCTGAGCAATACTAGTGTGCCACTGTTCAATATGCATGCCAGTAGCTACCCACCCCTGACAGAGGAAAAAAGGTTGAGATAGAATGTATGGCACTGTTTTCCACTTCCTATAAAGCGAGCAATACAAGTATGCTGTGAATCACTGTATTACATTCTGGTCCTTTTGCCATTTGCCATGTCCATCAATAAAACTAGCCCTCAGTTCCTCTATAGGACTCTGTGAAATTCAAAGTAGAGCACAGTGAATTTCCCACAGTAAGCACAAATCCATAGAAATACAAATAAAACAAGCCAATCTATAGAATTGTTGCATCAGAATTAGAGGTTAACAAGGTGATCTATGGGAATCCTACAATTTGCCGAGGGTTGCAGGGAAGACATTATTCTAGATTGCACATGGTGCTGGTGGAGATTGCCATCCAGTCATAGCAGACTTATGGCAACCCCTGGTGGGGTTTTCATGGTAAGAGACTAACACAGGTGGTTTGCCATTGCCTGCCTCTGCAACCCTCAACTTCACTGGAGGTCTCCTATCCAATTGCTGATCAAGGCCAACCCTGCTTAGCTTCCAAGATCTGACAAGATTGGACTTGCCTGGGTTATCCAGGTCAGGGTAGATTTCATATAGGCCTAAAGAAATACTGAAGGGTAGTTTAACTGGCTTGCAAAAGCTTTCCTTGACCAAATGAATGAACTCCCTTGGCAATATGTACGAAAAACATTGCAGAGACCTTGCCTACAGGTGAATACATCACACTGATGACTAAAATTATGCTTTCATGTCATTTGTGTGCTAGTTTGTTTGCAGAAATCTATGGGTCGCCTTCAGCTTGAAGGAGGCCACAGAGAAGATAATCATATATTTGGTTGAAAATAATTTTAACTCACAACAGTTTAGCAAATGGATCCCCTTATTCAGAGGAATTACCAAGAATCATTTTAAATATTGCAGTTTTGCCTTTTATTTTTGGTGACAAGCTCTCCTTTCTTGGAGAATTCTGAGCCCCTGGCTAAACTGGGAATAAGAAGTATCTTAGCAATACTGTTTTGATTCTAAACACTGCTAGGAAATTTCTCTTTGCTAATATTGTTTAAACATTGGCCAATGAATGTTTTCAAAATAGAATGAAATAAACATGTCTGGAGTCTCAGAAAGTGGCAATTTGGAGGCACCTCGATTCTTTGGGCAGAGCTTGTCAAAAGGATGCCTAGATTCTATTCCCAGCTCTGTCACTTGAGGGCCAAGCTACAAGTGATGAATGACACTTGCCTGGCAAGTGAACAGCCTCACGTGTATTCCTCCCTGTTCACTTGCCATTCACTTGAGCAAGTGAATGGCAAGTGAACAGGGAGGAATACCCATGAGTCTGTTTACTTGCCAGGCAAGTGTCATTCATCACTTGTAGCTTGGCTCTGAGCATGCTGGTAGAAAATTCCTCTGGCTATATCAGGGGCAATTGTTACATGAGGATGATGTTGAAAACGTGGGATATATTTACGTATCACCCTATGAAATGATGCTTTACCACTGGGTCACAGGCCCAAGGAAAAAGCAGATGTACTTTCAAGTTACTTTTTGTGGCAATAAGGAAACTAAATTGTTAACATGTAGCACTGTGTATTTCAGCTGGTTGAGCTAATGATTTGTTAATGATAAGTTAAGCAGATATCCTCTTTGCATGAGCTATTCAATTGCCTGGGACTGCATTTGCTAGACAGGAGTAAAAGTGTTTGGCTTATATATGCTGGAAGCAAGACAGGGCAGTGGTTGTGGTCTGCAATATGCAGCTTGCCTACAGATAGAGTGATGGAATTGTTCCCCACAATGACAGTAAAGATCAAACACACACACACAAGACATGAGAGAAATCACCCGTGACGATCTATACAAGAACTGGTGATTCAGGATCTGAGATTTCTTGTACATCTTTACTGTACTGAAAGGTAGCTGTGGGGAGACCTGAGATGCATTAGTCTGCCAGTCTACATGTAAAGCAGGGTCCCCTCCCTCAATTTTTAAATAAAACTGGAATAGATGTGAGCAGGGCTCATTTCGAGGGGTAATGCGCAGGAATGCAGTTCCGGCAGTTCCCCAAAGAGGTCACATGTCAGGTGGCCCTGCCCACCTGACTCTCAGCCATTTTGGGCCCATTTCAGCCTGGACTGGGGCCAAAACGGCCCGGATCGGGCCTCTGATGGGTGGTGGATCACTCTCCCACTCAGCAGCGGCCCAATCCTGACCATTTTGGGCCCCTTTTTGGCCATTTTCAGCCCCTTTTGCCATTTTGGGCCCAATTTCGGCCCTGAATGGCCACGATTGGGTCCAAAACAGCCAGGATAAGTGATGCCAGGGGGTGTGGCATATGCAAATCAGTTATGCTAATGACACACTTCCAGCGATGGCAAGGGACGTGGCATATGCTCATGAGTTATGCTCATGAGTTATGCTAATGAGTTCCTCCAGCTCTTTTTCTACGAAATGACCCCTGGATGTGAGACAGGACCTAACTGTATTCTTTTCCATCACTTTATCTTGCTGTGCTTTTTTTTGTCTTAAATATGTTTTTCTCTTCGACATTGCAAGTTAGCTAAGCTAAACTGTCATTAACTGAATGCTGACAGGGAAGCTGTGGGGGGGAGGGGAAGGGTTTAGCACCTCTCACCCACAAGCTCCATTTTATTAATATATATATATATATATATATATATATATATTGCCCCTTTCCTGAGATTTTGAAGGGGGGGGTTACTTCACATGTCTCTGTGCCTACTCTGAGAATATTAATTTCTTACTGAATTTTCTCTTACTAGTCTGAAATTTTGGACAGACAGTCCCTTTTGAAAGGAGAACAATTCCTGAAAATTTCATCTCAGTTGTGGTGAGGGATTGTTCCTTCTAGAAATGTGTTATCGCACAAAAACCAATGGAAATATCTGCCAAAATAATTTATGAGTATGACCAGCTATAATTCCGTTATCATTTCACAGTTACCCAAATATTGTAAGTTTTTAAAATGAGAAATTGATCTCTCTCTCTCTCTCTTGCAAATCTTTAGCATTACTCCATCCTGTACTGCTAAGCTGTCAGTCATGATACACATGTATTTTTAGCAGAAGATGCAACAATATCACTGGCTGGGGCTCACTGCACAGTTTGATCAGAGACTGTAGTGAGACAAAAAGGAATGAATGCACATCCCCTGCAGGTAATGAGGACTCCATTATACTGACTTCAAGGAAATTTGTTAATCAGTTAAATTCAGTTCACTCTACATTGGGGCTATTCTATAAAAATCAGTCAGTGCCTTTCCAGCATTAGTGGCGTGCAGAATTACAACAGCGAATTCACATGTTGGTGAATATTGTACACTGAACTTTCACTATCTGGATTTTCCTGCCCACATAGGGATGGTTCTGTTCTGATCATGAATCTACCCCTCTCACTGTTCACTGAAATCAGCAGAGGCTTACCTTCTTTTTTTAAAACCAGGAGTTGATTGCATTGTTATTATATGATACTCAGGGCTTTTTTTTCTGGGAAAAGAGGTGGTGGAACTCAGTGGTGGAACTCAGGACCACACAATGACATCACTTTGGGTCAGCTAGAACAAGGGGGTAGTTTTTTAAAGTTTGAATCGCCCTAGGCGAAAATGGTCACATGGCCGGTGGCCCCGCCCCCTGATCTCCAGACAGAGGGGAGTTGGGATTGTCCTCCACGCTAACAGTGCGGAGGGCAATCTAAACTCCCCTCTATCATTACTCCTCTCACTCCCTGCTTCGTTTAAGCACTAAATCTGCAAATCTTGCATCTAGTTTCCAGGGTGCAAGCAGTGCAACCCGAGCCACCATAATCATGAGCCTTGCTCCAGCTAATGTAAACTAGAAACTCCAAGCTCTTTTTTTCTCAAATTTAAAATTCTCCCTGAGAAATCACATGCCAAGAAATGGTGCTAATTCTTAATGGTGCTGCAGTGCCAAGGGAGGAAAAAATCCAATTGTGGTCACGGCAATTGTGGCACTGTTTGGGGTTGTTTCATAATATAAGAACAGGGGCCTCTGGAGAATGCTGCACTGCTTGGAGGTAAACAGGTAACATGGTAGGATATCTCAATGATTAACTCAAACTTAAGGGAGTAGTTTCATGGTATGCCCCCAAGTAGCACATCCCAACTCCGAGCTGCAACAAAGCACACATCATTCCAAGGATATGACACAACAGTAGCGCAAAAACCATCTACAACTCAGAAACTATGCTTCCATTTCATAACCTAGTAAGATCCCCATGGCGCAGAGTGGTAAGCTGCAGTACAGCAGCCCAAGCTCTGCTCACAACCTGAGTTCGATCCTGTTGGAAGCCGGGTTCAGGTAGCCGGCTCAACATTGACTCAGAGCCAAGCTACAAGTGACGCCTGACACAGGTTGGACTCTTGTCAGCTTCCCTCAAGTTTTGATGGGAAATGTAGGCGTCCTGGTCTTGCAGCTGTAATGGAGAGCCAAGCTGTAAAACCAGGATGCCTACATTTCCCATCAAAACTTGAGGGAAGCCGACAAGTGTCCAACCTGTGTCAGGCGTCACTTTTAGCTTGGCTCTCAGCCTTCCATCCTTCCGAGGTCGGTAAAATGAGTACTCAGTTTCCTGGGGGTAAAGTGTAGATGACTGGGGAAGGCAATGGCAAACCACCCCGTAAAAAAAGTCTGCCAAGAAAACGTTGTGATGCGACATCCCCCCATGAGTCGGTATGACTCGGTGCTTGCTTTACTTACCTTTTTTCCCATAACCTAATAAAGATGCTAATCATCTAAAAAATCAGAGTGTATTGGGGAAAGAAGGAGAACTGCGGACTGTTATTAATGTCATCTGGAACCATTATTATAACTGTGTAAAGCTGTGTAACTGCCTGGTAACTGAGCTAGAACCCTTCCAGTCTTTCAAAAGACGATCTTCCGTACAGAAAAAAATCCCCAAGACGCTTTCTGAAAACCTTTGTATAAAGCTTTGCGCTCCCCCTACTGGCTATAAAACAGAAGCTAGTCTTTTATTACTAGGCCTGTATCATGCCATCACGACACAAATAACATTTATATTAAAGCCCACATTTAAATTCCATTCAGAATACCAAGGAGAAAATAGAGTAATACTGGACTGTGAGGAAAGAACAAAATTGGCCAGAAACAAGAGTTATTTCTGAACTTCAAAGACAATGTAACAAATAGTAGGGAATAAAATAATAAACCAAAGGAAGTATTTAGTATGCAGAAGCCAGTTACCAATCCGTATCCCCCTTTGCCCTACGGGATGGATTTAATTATTCTTCTAATAATACCGGGTGTTTTGTCTAGACTTGAAATCACCACTGAAGTTCTTTCCAGACCCTCCCTTGGCAATTTGCCCCTGATTTTGTCCAATACGTTTGTCCTTGCGTGCATGGAACAAACTAGCTTCTAGATGAGTCCGTTTAATAAACTTGTTGTGTACAAGTCTCCACGGGTTTCCCCTTCACTCTAAATTTGAATGGAGTGATGATGATATTTGTGGGAAAGATTTTGTAGACCCGGGAGAGCTTAGGTTCTTAAAAGGAAAGGTTGCCAAAGCTCAAATATGAATGAAACCCCTTCCTAATAATAATAACCAGGGCTTTTTTTCTGGGAAAAGAGGTGGTGGAACTCAGTGGGTTTCCAGCACAGGGGGCAACTCCTGGCAGGAGGTGGTGCCCCTGGTACCACATGTGCACGTGCAAAGTGCATGTACGCTCCCAGGACCACACAATGATGTCACTTTGGGTCAGCTGGAACAAGGGGGGAGTTTTTTAAAGTTTAAATTGCCCTTGGTGAAAATGGTCACATGGCTGGTGGCCCTGCCCCCCGATCTCCAGACAGAGAGAAGTATAGATTGCCCTCCATTCCACCGCGTTCCGGCTGAAAAAAAGCCCTGATAATAACATTTGATTTATATACCGCCCTTCAGGACAACTTAATGCCCACTCAGAGCGGTTTACAAAGTATGTTATTATTACCCCCACAACAGCAAACACCCAGTGAGGTGGGTGGGGGCTGTGAGAACTCCTCAAAGCTGTGACTGACCCAAGGTCACCCAGGTGGCTTCAAGTGAATGAGTGGGGAATCAAACCTGGCTCTCCAGATTAGAGTCCCGTGCTCTTAACCACTACACCACCCTGAATATCTGATAGACTGTAGTTGCTCAAGATGAAGGAGAACCCATTAAAAACCCTTTGCTGAATAAAAATATGATATGAATAAAGTAGCAATATCATTGTTTACTTGTCACTTCGTGTGCCTGGTCTATATTAATGACAGGAATTTTGCCATGTTTTCTTTTATTCCACTGTAATCATTGATAGTAGTCTGGGGTATAACCTGGCTATGTACTAGTGGACACAAATGGGTGACACCAGAAAATTAACATTAAATTACCCCCCCCCCCACACACACACAATTCTAATTGTTTACTACAAAGAAGCAGAACATCAATATTCTGAAGTAATTTTCTGAGCATGTTAATCTCACGCAGGCATGAGCTTTCATGGTATAAACAGTTTTGGACACAAAGTTCCTCATGAATTGCTTCTGTTGATCCACATCTACAACCTTATCATGACAGGAAAAGGGTCTGAAACCAATTGTCTGAAATGTTGTATCCCTGTGCTAGATTGTGTTTGCACTGCCACTTCAGCACTGACGTATTCTGACGTATTCATGACGTATTCATGATTTTGAGATCAAGCAAAGCAACCTCAAGATTAATCTAGGGAATATTTATTTGGTATCTTTTTACCCTGCCTGTCTTTCAATGAGCTCAAAGTGGCATACCTCTATATCTCCTTCTCCATTTTATCCTGTGAAGTAGAGTGAAAGTGACTGACCCATGGTCACCCAGCCAGCTTCCATGGCAGAGCATGGATTCAAAACTGAGTCTCTCGGGACCAAACTACAAGTGACGAATGACACAGGTTGGTCACTTGTCAGCTTCCCTCAAGTTTTGATGGGAAATATAGGCAGCTTGGCGGAATGTTGGACAAGTGACAGTTGAAAAGTCCATTGGACAGCAGTCGGAGAGCCAAGCTGCAAGACCAGGATGCCTACATTTCCCATCAAAACTTGAAGGAAACTGACAAGTGTCCAACCTGTGTCATTTGTCACTTGTAGCTTGGCTCTCAGATCCTAGTTCAACACTCTAATCACTACAGTTCAACAGGATTAGTTCTAAAAAAATCTGAGTTGAATGTACATGAAAAAATAGAATTATGCACATAATTTTTTGTCTAAACCAAGTCTGTATGTTATATTGTCATAAAGTTAGTGGATTTGTCTCTGAAATACAGTATTTTATGGACCTTTGCAGGAACAGAAGCCAATGCTATGTCTTCATGTCACAACATTTGCCAAGCACCTGGCCAGACCACCAAAGATCTGGGGCAGATTTTTTTTTTTTTTTTTGCAGTGCTGAAAACCAACCTCTCGTTATTTTTTTTCCTGACTTGAGGTTTGGAGCTAAATTTTCCTTCCTGGACGATTAGCATTCTTGTGGCTCATAAGCATTTCTCCAGCGCTACTTAAATTTCAGAAGTGCCGCCTGGCAGCCATAACAAAGAGGTATGTGGCACTGACTTGCTATTTTATCATTGCCTTCAAAAATGCCGTTTGTCTGAAAGTGGGAGTAATACAGACCATCATGTGGAGGGCGGAGAGGAGAGAGTCACTTGCCAAATGGGCACAGTGATTCAAACCCAGTGGAGAGAACAACTGGAATGGCCTGAGCTGCTGGTGTTCTGCAGTAAAATAAACCAGGGGAACTAGTGCCATTTCTCCATGGCGTTCACTTGCCCTGACACTATTGCTGGTCTGAAAGCTATTGCAGCTGTTGTCTATCCTAGCATGTCTGGAGGGAGATGAATTGTACAGTTCTATGGAACTCTTCGTTTTGGATGGGGCTCCTGTGTCTTTAACAGGGTGCACAAGAAAGTAATCTATCTGATGAAGCTTTTACTCTCACATCTCTATGCCAGGTAAAGCTTCACTTGCTGCATTCCTTTTAGCCAAACTACAGTAAAGACGAAAGAGCCACATAGATGATCCAAAATCAAAAAGAGTCCAGTAGCACCTTTAAGACTAACCAATTTTATTGTAGCATAAGCTTTTGAGAATCAAGTTCTCTTCGTCAGATGCCTGATACAGAGACTGGTCAAATATAGAAGAGGAGAGAGAAGAGGCAATTGGGGGGGAGGGGGAGGGAGCAACCAAAACATTCCTTTGCTAGTATATGTAAACATCTCCTTTTGGTGTGTGGATCAGTTGGCTTCAAAGGAGTTTGCCCTGTTAGTTTGTAGCAGCCAAACAGCTAGACCGTTCAATTCCAATGCAGTATGAGCCTCTGATAGCCACAGCTCTCCTTGCCAGATGCATCTGACAAAGAGATCTGTGGTCCAGTTGCCTATGGCTTCTCAAGGATATTGATTGATTGATTACATCTGTAGCCCATTCTCCCTGCAAATGGGCTCAGAGCGGTGAAGGGGGATTTATTTTAGAGTACTCTGTGTGTCAATTCAAACCCCACCCCTTCAGCCAATAACCTCACACAGAATTAAGACACCAAAGCAATGATCTTATAAAGAAATACGGGTTTATTGTTTATAGAATAAGCCCATGACACACATCATCACCTCTTTCAAGGCTGAAATGTGTAAAGACCAATTACATTGGAGAGCTTTATACACCTTAACACTAATTGTTTATGGAATAAAAGATCAAAAGGTTAACATAAACATCCTGTCAGAATGATGCAAAATGACGCATTTCCCAGAATATATGGCACCTGACAAGCTTGAGTGACAAACATTTGAAAAGATGGACCCATATATCTGATATACCCTTGGGAAGAAATGCATTCAAGGTTAGAATTATCTTAATTATAATATCCGAAACAAGAAAATGTTTCGTTTGCTCAGTGGCCTTTTTCGCCTACCCAAGACCTATCTGACCTGCAGGATATCTCACCAGGAAGAATTGTGACACTAGAGCACGGATATCTTACATGTTTGTGTGCTTTCAGCTTGGATGTATGCTCAGAACAAGATCTTTTACTTTAAAATTGTAACATTAAAACCACAATAAATAACAGTGCAGCCCATTTTCCTCAGCCCCAGTAAAACATTTTCATGGGGTAGGAGGTGAAGAACAGCAGTGGTCCACCGATGAAACCAAGGTCGGGGTTTCACTACTCCCCCCCCCCGCTGCAGCAGACTCTCTGTTCTATGCCTTTGCAGCAATGCAAGGTAGACCAGAGGGTTTGAATTCCAGAGGAGTACTAGCCTGCTGCAGCAAAAATAAACAGGAGCTTTATGGTATCTATAAAACTAACTCATTTTTTATTCTCGAACCAGTTTGTATAGAGCTCACTTCTTCAGATGTATGTATTAGGTCCTCACATGAACACATGCACACGATTATGAAAAAAAGTTGTAAATAGCAGGGTCAAAGGGTCATAAAAAGCGGAAAGACCCGTTATTCTAGCTTTCTATTTATTGGCACCCTTCAATTGTCAGGTAGACCTGAGGAACAGGGATGAAGGAGAGCTGTTGCTATTGATCCAGTCCCTCTGCAAGGTTCTATATATTCAACCAATTCACCCCAAATGGAGGTGAATTGTACATAAGCCACTGTTTCTGATTCCAGTCTACAGGTTTCAGCTATCAATCTTGATTTACACCAGATCCAGAATTGATGAGACCCGGAATTTAACGAGTTTCAGACAGCACCTCATTCTATCCCCTCAGGACTGGACAGATGGTGTGCAAGTTAACTTTAATGAAAATAAAAACGTAAGGAGTGTGGTAATAAGAACCAAATACATCCAAGACTAGTAGGACCAAAACAGTCCTGAGCAGTGACGCCACTGAAACACCCTAACATCTATATTTATGCTGTTTTGAAAACGGCGTGTTTATTTGCTTAGCCCACAAGAACCTCTGTGGAGAGGCAGAGGGGAGTCCAGCCTTCATAAATTATTAACCACTTGATTCACACGCTTTGCACAGGAGTGAATGTTTGCAGAACTGTTAATCAATTAAGAAAGAGGGGATTGCAGGATAATCCTGGCCTCTTCTGAGATGTCCTAGCGGTGCTAGCCTCAACAGGCCTCCAAGACGAAGGTCTGAATAGAGGCCCAGTAATTGTGGTATTTGTTGCCCCGCAGTAGAAAGAGCGCTGACACTAGAGGCACTGTCACGGACTCACCACATACCACCCAGGAGACACTGGCACAAACTAGGCAAACTGTGGAGTTGTGAGGATCACCGCTTGTTCTTTGCCCAGTTCTTATTCATCCTCAATAAAGAACTGTGAAATGTAATGGGCAAATACTAAACCCAGCCCAGGTGCCATCAAGATGTTTAAAGACAAACAGCAGAGATTCCAGAGGTCCTCCCTCAAGGCATAACGCCACCACTCAGCAAGGACCAGATGACCCCAGTGGCCTATTCCTGAGGTAGCCAGGGGAGCCTAAAATATTCTCAGAACCAAGAGCTTCCCTTCAGTTACAGTGGTGCTAAAAGTCTCTGGTCTCAGCCTATAGGAATGTTCTGAATGGAAGTAAGAGGATATTGATTAAGCCAGTATGGTGTAGTGGTACACACTGGACTAGGGATGGGCAGGCCTGTATGCTGCCCTAAACTCCCTGGGGAAAGGGTGGGGTTAAAATGTAAAATGTAAAAAACAAATTAACCCCTGTTTTAATCTTCAAGGGAAACTCCCACTGTCTTAAACTGACAGAAACTTTTTGCAACTCTGAGCGGGACCACAAGTGACGCCTGACACAGGTTGGACACTAGTCAGCTTCCCTCAAGTTTTGATGGGAAATGTAGGCATCCTGGTCTTGCAGCTTGACTCTCTGACTGCTGTCCAATGGACTTTTCAACTGTCACTTGTCCAACATTCCGCCAAGCTGCCTACATTTCCCATCAAAACTTGAGGGAAGCTGGCAAGTGTCCAACCTGTGTCAGGCGTCACTTGTGGTCCCACTCTCTGTTATCCCCTGGCCCAGGAGAACTGTTGGCTTCTATTACAACAGGTTTAAATGCTTCAGAGGGGTAGCGTGTTAGTCTATCATAGCAAAATAAAACAGAACGCCAGTGGCACCTTAAAGACTAAGAACATTTATATCAATATGAGCTTTCCACAGACAAAGCCCACTTCTTTAGATATATATTAGAAGGAAATCATTTTGAGCACATTTATAAGAAAACTTACAGAGGAGTGAGGGTGGAGAAGGTGGGGTAGAGGGTAGGTTGGTGTGGATCCTGTCACAAAGCTTTCAGAGGTAAATCCCCCCCAACCCGCTGTCATTTTCCTTGTAAATCTATAAAATTATTTTCTTCTACTATTAATCTGAAAAAGTGAGCTCTGACTTAAAAAATCTCATACTGAGGTTAATGTTATTAGTCTTTGTGGTGCTACTGGACTTCTGAAGACCAGACTCTCTTTCCAGATAATCAGTTTTTAATGCACTAAGGGCACAGTTACCACCCCATTGTAATGAGCAGTTATTTTTCCCTGAAGATGCATTTCTGTTGAGAGGATGTTTCATTTTCTCTGAACTAGATACTCTTACCATATCTGCCTTGCTGTTATGATTGCCATGTATTCTGGGATAATATGACTGTCACAAGCGCTCATTGGATATCACCTACGCTCTGAATTATAATAACAAGAGACACAATTCTCTCACATATACCTCTGAGATATTCTGTGATCATTTAAAATTCTAGCTTTTGCCCATCCTGTTTTACAGGATTTATAAAGGGTTAAAACCTGCAAAGCCCCCCAAATTTTATTTGTTAGCCTTTTAATAGGGAAACAACAGTATGGCTATTTCCACCTCCGCCCCAGCTGCTCTTCCAATTTGATACAGCATGGAGGCTGCTGAGGTTTGGGCAAAGACTGAAATGCAACTGGGGCTGTGTGTCTAGGCGGAACGTTGGACAAGTGACAGTTGAAACGTCCACTGGACAGCAGTCATAGAGCCAAGCTGCAAGACCAGAACGCCTACATTTCCCATCAAAACTTGAGGGAAGCTGACAAGTGTCCAACTTGTGTCATTCGTCACTTGTAGCTTGGCCCTAAATGAGTTCTAATTGTCAAGGGGACCAAGGGCATCTGAACTGTGAAGGCAAGTCTATGACAGTTCAGTAATAAGAAATATGACAGGGCAGGGGTCAGAATTCTGGTAAGCCATTTGGTTATACCCTATTAGAAACATTCTTTAAAATATCACAAGAAGTTAGTGTATGACTCTCTCCCTAACTAAGTCACTGACTATGAGCATAAATTAGGGAAATGAACAATTTCACAAGCTTTTAGAACTATGACTTTACATGCCATCCTCTGGGCAGAATAAACCAACCTTCTATATCTCTTTCAGGGAAAATCCAAGGAAGATTTTGCCATTTATCTATCTGTGGAGATAACTCTCCAGATTTCCTACTTCTGCATCCCCAGAAGTGAGCAGGAATAGATAATATTGTCCTTATTCTGGCTCCTACTGGAAGTGTGAAGTGTTCCATGTCCATGGAAAGCGGCAATGCTTCCCTGTTGGTCTGAGATTTGCACAAGTGAATGTGGCATGCTGTGGCCCAAGCATGCCCACATGAGTGACTGTACAACGGCTACAAAGATAAACTAGTGCATCAGAGCCAAAAGAGACTGTTGGGTGGCAGAAGAACAAAGACTTCAGTGCTGGACTGCAGTTCACAAGGATGGCTGGAAAGACTGCAAAGGCAGAGAACCCAAGGAAGCTGGCACCAGAGAGCAGGAACTCAGTGAAGGTGTGAAGTGATCAAAGGAGAACGTCAAAAACTGTCTGGAGGGCCGGCATACCAGACAGAAAGAGGTAAAGCAGTCAGGGGAGCTGATGGAACACCAGAGGTGGAAACTCCCAGAGAAAAAGAGCAGAGGACACATGAAAAAGAAGAGGCTCCGGAGAGTTAAGAAATCCAGAGTCTCTGGTAAGGGCTGGTCATTCCAGTGCTGAGTTCTCCTCTATCCTAGCTGCATGGGAAGGTTTCAAAATATTACACAATCGTTTTGCCAATGTGAAAAACTGCCAGAATCCTACGCTAAAATTAACATACGCTCCAAGATATAAAAATACCCGCCAACCCCCAACTCCAGTCAAAGTCCCTTTGAATTGCACGCCTGCAAAACAGAGGCTCGACCCCGGCCACTCAGCATAACACCTCACTACGCATTCCCAGCGACGCCTCCTCTCAACAATGGAAAAAGCCAGGCAGCCCTGCGAACAATCCTTTCTCTGTGTCCTAAGTCAGTCCTCGGATCCCCTCCCTTTCTTGAGACAGCCTCGCCTCCGTAAACACCCCAGTCACCTGGGCATTTTTAGCCAGCTTCAGGAAGGAGAAGCCTCAACAAGGTCACAGTTATATGTTCAGCTCCCAGCTGTCTGCTGCAGCCAACCCCTGGCTCAAAATCAGCTCAAAATGTTCCATCTCCAGTCTCCACCCCCAACTCCTCCCTTCTCTCTCTCTTACCCATGCGGTGTGTAAAGGTGTGGGACCCTGGGGCCTGGATCACTTCCTTTTCTTTTAGCTATATCATCATGGCTGATCTCTTAAAAAGCAACAGAACTACGCACCAATTCCTCCTTCGCCTCTGGGTTCCTTTTTGGGGACTCGGGGAGAGAACTCTTCTTAAGAGTGTTTGCCTGGTTGTGTAAAGAGATACATTGAATGCAATGGGGAGGAAGAGGTCCTCTAACTTTCCAAATTACACCCTGGAGAAATAGGGACCTCCTATCTCCATGCTTTTCTTTTAGTGCCGAGAGATACCGTATGCCCTATCTTCCAATTCCATATGTTTGAGGACTACAATATGTGAAGCATGTGGAAGGAGGGGGAAGTCCATGTGGAATATCACATTCCATGGATACACGGTGACCAAATCCAGAGGAGTTAGCCGTGTTAGTCTGTAGTTGCAAAATAGTAAAGAGTCCAGTAGCACCTTTAAGACTAACCAACTTTATTGTAGCATAAGCTTTCAAGAACCACAGCTCTCTTCGTCAGATGATGCATCTGATGAAGAGAGCTGTCGTTCTCAAAAGCTTATGCTACACTAAAGTGGGTTAGTCTTAAAGGTGCTACTAGACCCTACTATTTTGCAACTACAGACTAACACGGCTAACTCCTCTATATCTAGAAAGCTGTTTTTAAAGGAAGTAAGTAGAGTTGCCAATTCTAGCTTGGGAAATTCCTGGAGATTTGGGGCAGAGCCTGGGGAAGGGAGAGATTCTACCCTCTAAATCTTTCATTTCCTCCAGGGGAACTGATCTTGGTAGTCTAAAGACGGTTTTGTTATTCCAAGAGAACTCCAGGCCCAACCTGGAGGATTCCAACCCTAGAAGTCAGTAACATGCAAAGGGGGAAAAGGAAGACGGGCAAAGACCAGGTAAGCATATAAGCAGCAGTCTTGTGCCTGACTGAACGTAAAAGTAGAGGCTACAGTAAGTCAGGGATTCTCTTAAAGATGATTGCTTGATGAGCCTCTAGACAGCTGAACTGCTGTTGATTTTCTGGTTTGTGATCTTGAGGACCATGATTCAACATAAGACCTTCCATTCATACAGCAAGCATTCAAAGCACTTTCCATATGGTCATTCTTAACCATCAACCCCGGCAGGTAGGTTGGTATCATTACTCCCTTATTGCAGACGAAGAAGCTGAAATGGAGAATTAATGGCTTGCTTACACTCACCTTAAGGGTTTTTGATAGAGGCAAGATTTCAATTGAGACCTTCCTGATCCTTGGGCCACAGTCTTAGACCTTACACTTTGCTGTGTATAGTTCTCAGCATTATCCCCTGCAGGTTACTTGTGGCTTTATCTGAAGGGGACGAGGGTTATTTGCATTCTACCTTTCGCTGCTAAAATCAGGCTCAAGCTATGGATTACCTCCCCAAAGGTCTTCTCTGGACTGTATTATTTAATAGTCACTCAGGTCCAGGAGGACTATTATGCATTTGAGGATAGTATTATTAGAAACAGTAAGAAAATACAAAAAAAGGTGCTCTGTACCGAGTGCTCAGCAAGACACACAGAACTGAAGAAGGCGGATCAGTGGGTCAGTTAGTGGCATCCAAAGAAACCCTGTCTCAGGTGCTCAGCAGATATGCAGACTACAAAAATGCCCCCACACTTTAGATGGTGAAAGGCTACAGGCTGGTTCTGTGTTAGTCACAGCAACAGGCCTGTTCTATGAGCCACTGTTTAGCCTGCAACAATGAGACAGGCACCATCATAATTCTAAGGATGTTCGGCACATTTTGTTGTCCTTTCACGTTAGTTAGAGGACACAGAGAACATTCCAGCACTGCAGACATGCAAATACTGTTCTCTCCGAGGGAAAGCAGTCCTCCTGGCATCAAAGGCAGGAGGGGAGGAAGATCCACCTCTACTTGGTGCCAAAGGGTTAAACTCACACTGAGTTCCTGAAGCCAGTTACTTCCAAGCCAGAGTCTGCCTGCTGGCTGCGGTTAGTGGGAAGGGATTTTGTTTTTTAATAACGTTATAAATAGGGCTGTGTTCAGCTTGCTGCAGACTTGCTCTCCCTTTCACTCCACTTTCTCCCTCCTCCTTTGGCTGCTCCTCCTCCTCCTCCTCTTCCCTGCACATCTATCCCAGTTCTATGGACATGGACCGGTGGGGCTTTGATTTCATCAAGCTCTTCGGCTTACTGCTTTGCCTCCTGCCCGTTCTCCAGGCATGTCCCCAAAATTGTCACTGCCACGGAGGAGACCTCCAGCACGTCATCTGTGATAACGTTGGACTGAAAAAGATCCCTAAAGTAGCTGAGCAAACGAGGCTCCTCAATCTGCAAAGGAACAACTTCCCTGTCCTGCCAACCAATGGCTTTAGGGAGATGAAAAATCTCGTCTCCCTCCATCTCCAACATTCCCACATCAAGGAGATCTCCAGCGGAGCCTTCCGGGGCCTGAAGCAACTGGTTTACCTTTATTTGTCCAATAACGACATCAGCATCATAAAGGCAGGAGCCTTTGATGACCTGACAGAGCTCACCTACCTCTACCTAGATCATAACAAGATCTCCGACCTGCCCAAGGGGGTACTCTCCCCACTGATTAACCTTTTCATCCTGCAGCTGGGAAACAACAAGCTCCGAGAATTGAGAGCAGGAGCCTTCCATGGTACTAAGGACCTTCGCTGGCTTTACCTCTCAGATAATTCCATCTCCTCCATCCAGCCAGGGGCTCTGGATGACGTGGAAAACCTAGCTATCTTCCACTTGGATAAGAACCAACTGAGCAGCTACCCACAGGCTGCAATGAGCAAACTAAGGGTGGTGGAGGACCTGAAGCTCTCCCACAACCCCATAAAGGTCATCCCAGATTTTGCCTTCCAGTCTTTTGGACGCTACATGGAGACCCTCAGCCTGGAAAACATGAACCTTGAAAAGGTAAGAGCTCCTTGGCATTCCTCCTACCCTTCCCAGAATTATATATCCATTTATACATTCCCTCTAATAGGAAAAAATTCATGATTCTGTGTGCCTACCGTGGAGGCTGAAAAACAGGGTCAGCCATAGAAAAGAAATGGGTTTCTGCATGCTCGGAGGACTTCCGGAGAATACAAAGGATTTTTTGGCAATTTAAACGAAGAATAAGAAGAAACAAAGCCTCCAATTTGTCCTGATAAAGGAGGAGAAACTGGCCTGTTTATATTATTCTAGACGTTTTATGTCTGAGGGAGTTTTTTCCCCAATTGTTTACCTCGCCCCCATTCATCATAGGGCCCCAACCTGTATATATAAACCAGGTTTCAACATTCCATCCCTTTCTTCTAGTGTTCCGTCATACTGACCAAGATACAGAAACTAGGTCAGGAACAAGTTCTCAATGCTGGGCTCACTGGGGACAGGATTTAACCCCTCTCCAACAACGTTGCCAGATACACCCCTTTACTTTCTCCCAAATGATTAAGTTGCAATTTATTCCTATTGGGGGAAAGAGCTGCACTTGCTGACATCATGACTGTCCTCACATATACCCCGTCCCCCAATCATTATAGCGAGAGGCACATGGCATTTTATTGCGGTATTTAAACATTGGGCTGGCTTGGTTCTCAGAGCCAAGCGACAAGTGACGCCTGACACAGGTTGGACACTTGTCAGCTTCCCTCAAGTTTTGATGGGAAATGTAGGCGTCCTGGTCTCGCAGCTGTAATAGAGAGCCAAGCTGTAAAACCAGGACACCTACATTTCCCATCAAAACTTGACGGAAGCTGACAAGTGTCCAACCTGTGTAAGGTGTCACTTGTAGCTTGGCTCTGAGTTGCTGCCACCAAGTTCCACAGGACAAACTGAGCTGCAGTCTGGGACACAGATGGCTTCTAACGCCAGAGACAGAGAGAGCAAGTTTAAACTCTATCAATGGTGTCCCTCAAGTGCATACCTTTACCTTCTCTCATAAAATTAATTCTTAGGAAGGGACAGTAACATTCTGCACGTGGAAACAACACTGGGATAGACAGAAGTCCCGTGCATCACTCCTGATCCTGGGCAGCTACCCAAAAGGTTGCACCGTCCCAGCAGAGCTTCTGGTTGGGTACAGGGAAATGCCTGCTATCTCCTCCTCAGAAACTGGAGACTTTGTCCAGCTGGGGAAGTGTCAGTTTTGGAAAGGAAGACCTGACCTTGCCGTGTTTGAGGCAACGGCCTTAATGTCAGCCGAGGAGTAGGGAACATGGGTGAGGAAAGAGCTGGAATCCCCCGTCCCTCGCCCTCACTTGACATGGCTGCGTATAAAGAACATCATTTTCCTCTTGTTTATAACTCAGACTTTCTGCTGATGCTAAAGGACAAGGGCAATCTGCAGAATGGTTGAAGACCTAAAATAACCCCTGGAAAGGCATTCTTTCTGGGCCAGTCATCTACAATACAAAGACGCCGAGTGCAGTGACTCCACAAAGAAGAAAAGGCCACAGTAACAAAAGATACTATTTATTGCCCAACAAAATACTTTTATCCAGGGCTTTTTTTCTGGGAAAAGAGGTGGTGGAACTCAGTGGGTTGCCAGCACAGGGGGCAACTCTTGGCAGGAGGTAGTGCCTCTGGTACCACATGCACGTGCACAAAGTGCGTGCATGCTCCGAGGACTGTACGATGACATCACTTTGGGTCAGCTGGAACAAGGGGGGAGTTTTTAAAGTTTAAATTGCCCTCAGTGAAAATGGTCACATGGCTGGTGGCCCCGCCCCCTGATCTCCAGACAGATAGGGAGTTTGCCCTCGCTTCGGTGCGGAGGGCAATCTAAACTCCCCTCTGTCTGGAGATCAGGGGGCGGGGCCACCAGCCATGTGACCGTTTTCAAGAGGTGCCGGAACTCCATCCCACAGCGTTCCAGCTGAAAAAAAGCCCCGCTTTTATCATTGATATGGAAGATACAATATTTTTGAAAATACAGCCTTCCTTATTCTTTCAAATGCAAGACTCAAAGTCTGTGCAAAAGGAAAACACAACATTAATCATTACTAAAATGGCAGTTAAGATGCCACTAAAACGTTGAACAAGTAATCTGATCAATATAAGTTCCGATTGCTTACATTTTTTCCTTCTTAGGTTTGAAATAGCTTGTTCTGAAATATTATCAAAACTATCTGACCCTTTCTATTCACCAAGCTACAGGATGCTTTTCCTCTTTCAAGTTCTCTCTCAAAAACACCCAAAGCCTGTTCTGTCACTCTCACCATCCTTAAATCAGATGAATTCTACTGCTATCTGCCTTAACTCTAGCTCACCCTACTATTAATTTGAAAACCCTATTCCCTTCCTCACCTTGTTCTGTATATGTAATGGTGTTTGCAGGGCTTTTTTTCTGGGAAAAGAGGCGGTGGAACTCTCAAGAGAAAAATGAGGGAGAAACACATGGGACCCCTTACAAAATGGCCATTTCCTTTAGAGGAACTGATCTCTGTCTGGAGATTGGGGGGGGGCAGGGCCACTGGACATGAGAGGTGCCGGAACTCCGTTCCACTGCGTTCCTGCTGAAAAAAAGCCCTGGGTGTTTGCAACTTCAAGTTCAAGATCTTTATTGACATGCCAGAACTAGTAAATAGTTCTTAATAGTAATAACAAAAATCATGACATCTGATTCTGAACCGTCAAAATAAATGATGCAATGAAAACCTGTGTGTATGTGTGAGAGACAGACAGACAGATGATGGAGAGGGGGGTGACTAGATTAGGGGATTGTGAGAAAACAGTGACAAGTCCACACCCAAACTAAGTATGCACTAGCAAAAGAGGCTACAGCAGTGCCTCATTTCAAAACACCAGATTAGTTATCTCTTCCATTTCAGAGTGGAAGAGTGCAATGATTTCCACTGAAGAGATTGTTAGTAGCAGTGAATAGTGAGTGTACCACAGAGAGGTGAGCTGGTCTCACATAAGGATGTTTACCCCTCTCCTCCTCAACCTTACACCTCATAAAGGAGGATTTGTTTATTGATTATCTCTCAAGAGAAACCCTCACAGTATTCTACAAAGAAGCTCTGTTCCAATCCTGAGAGCAGAAGGGACATTCAGGAAATGCAGCAAAAAGCTTCTCTTCTTTTCATGGAATGAGTCATGATAACCCTGAGGTAACAGCACCATGCTTGAAGTGCTACTTGTAAACAGGAGGCAGCAGTGACATCACACTGGATGAAGTCTGCTTTGGGCGGGAAAGGAGACCACATCAAACAGATCCCACAGAATGGAAGACTTCCAGGTGAGCAAAGAGCGCAGATCCCCAGTGTGCTCTGGTACCACTCTTACCCAGGTGAATCAACACAGCAGCTCACCAAAGGGATGAAGATTGGCCAAATGAAGGAGAAAAACAGTTCCCAGCAACATGGGGAAAAAACCTCTATGAGATGTCTATATTACTGGCAAACAAAATTAAATAAATGCTCTTAAAATTACTGAAAAATTCCACTAAGAGCAGATATTGACATAGGATGCTATAAAGAAGATGCTGAAAATAAGACTAAATTAATAAGAAGATGCTGAAAATAGGGTCCGTCAAAATTTGCTATCTTTTTGGTGGCCTGTAAGACGGAGACGATTGAGGCCACTCTTACGTTATCTGGTGAATCTCCCTCTCCAGTCTCTTGTTGAGAAGGGGCCGAAATTTCATCATGACCCCCATATGAGGGGGCTGAAATGTCATCATGATCCCCATATAAGTGTAACTAGGCATAACGTTGCCCCCTCCTTCCCTCTCCCCTCTCTTTCCCCCTAGGTCTTCGGTGGGGGAGCGTAAATGATAAGGACCACCATCTTGGGGAGTGAAATTTGTTAAATATTTATGATTATACGTTTGTTATTGATTGATTCAATTTATATAAATTATTATTGTGATTTTAAATTGTATTTGATGTTTTATGTAACCTGCCCTGAGCCCACTTGTGGGGAGGGAGGGATAGAAGGCGAATTGATGATGATGATGATGATGATGATGATGATGATGATATAAATGGGAATGTATTCAGGACTGAAGCAATGCTAATCCCCTTTAATAATGCTGGAGATATTCTCCAGCTTGATGTTACCTCAGTAATATTCAAAATACTCAGTGTTTCCTCCTGAAAGAGATTATTTGGGGGCTGATGAATAAGAAAAATCTTGAAGGTAGCCATGCATTTCCTTTAGAATTCATCTAGATAAGCCATGGACATAAGATGCCAGAACGATACGATTCTAAGCAAATACTCTGGAGTCAAGACTGAGGAATTATCAAAAGAATTCTATGTTTAAAAATATGCCTAAAAGTCATGGTATTTTCCTTCAGTCCAGAATCCTGGATCTCAGTATTAACTCTTCATATTTATAAACAGAACCTGGATTTGTCAGCGGTATGCATGGTCATAATGGCGAAACCACGAGGGAGCTGTCCACAGTACCATATCCAAGCTGCATCTTCCACCATCTAGTTCCTGACAGAGTTCTATTCCCTGTTCTCCCTCAAAGGCTGGAATGCCGAAAGCCTCCACATAGAATTGTGTCAGTGAGATCATGGACAACCAGCTGTGGTGTGAGGGCCACAATGACCTCCACATTCTTCATCACCTGTTTTGTCTCTATATACATGCCAGAGCCTATTCTCAATCCTGTTCCCTCTTTAAAAACGCTTGGTTCTTCTGGCTGCTTCAGTCTTGCCTCATATCTACTCACCAGCTTTGGAATCCCAGCCCTTGACATCCATAAATAAAATGTAGACTCCCTTATGTTCTGCTGGTGGAAGGGAAGCTGCTATGGTGTGGCTCCCTCCCATGCCACTAGTGTAATATGAGAAACACTGGGTCACATGAAAGGAGCCCATGCTGTAGCCTCTCCATATGCCATTACGACTGGCATAACATTACTCCCCACACCCTTACAACAACACCCCCTGCCACGTTTCTCCCTTTCTAATCACTGTCCTCTTGGCTGAATCATTGATGGGTGATCTTTGTTCTCTCTTTTAGCAAATCCACATAGCTTTCTACACATTCTCAAGTGCAGGACCCACATTTTATTTCTTTGGGCCCACTACAACTTGTAACACAGAGACAGAGAAAGACACACACACATACACAGATTTCATCCTGTACATACAATGTCCTGATTCATGAAAGAAAATGTTCTATTTTGTTTTTGCAATGAAATGAATAGCCCACAAACCACACCAGGAAACTCAGCACTATGAGATGCTACGCCCAGGAATATACCACAAAATTACAAAAAAGATATTAGGATTCAAGTACCCAGATGTGACATGTAAGGATGTCTAGGATGCAACTCATCCTCTCCAAATATCAAAGACTATTTGGAGTACCACAAGGGGCTTGTTTCTTGCCTTCACATTCCATGTGAAAGCAAGCCTTGCTAACAACTCAAGCAGAATCTGCTGGGATTCATTCAGTGATGGTCCACAAAAAAATTTCCACCAACAGTTGTTGTCTGTGTCATTTAGATGGTCCCTGGAGGTCATTCATTCAAATATTAGTCTCTAAACCAATATTGCTTACTTCCCTATTACTGACAACGTTGAAACAAAAATGAGAGTTGACTATTTCATTGCAAAAGTACTATGCAAGAATAAGTGGACACCCAATAGCCAGTACCCAACAGCCAACAGGAATGGTGCCTGCGTAATGTAGTATGTTGTGGAAATACAGTAACGGGTAATTGACTTAGGCAACTTTCTGGTGAGTGTAGCATGTAATCTCCTCATTTCCCCAAATGAAAGGAATGACTACAATAGGAATGGTGAGTGCTGGTAGATAAAAGCAGCTCGTTGAAACTGCAGTCAACAAGTTTTTAATCTAATTAATGGTTTCTAAAGCAGTTTGTGGAGATAGGTTGATGTTTCCGAGAATCCTTCCAAAGCACAAAAGCAATAGCAATGAGTATTAAGAGAGAGAAAAATACCAGCAAGAAGAGCTGTTCTAGTTTTTTCCCATTTTTCAGAGTTCTGCAAAGGAGCTACAGTTCTAAGCAAACTAGAAGGTATAAATTCTGCAGCATCCCAAGTAAAGTAAAAGAGAGAAAGGGGCACAGAATCCGAGGAGCTGGATATCTGCCTTGTTGTTTTGACTGTTTTTGAGTGCCAAGTGTAACTTTCCATTAAGAGGCCACAGGGCTCTGCCAAAGCCTGCAGGCCCTCGAGTCTCAACAAATACTTCTCTCCAAGAACAGTTCCATGAATGTGGCAACTGAGCATAAGAAGGGATTTCAGCTCTGAACCACAAAAGGATATCTATATTAGTTGAAGAAATGTCTAGAAAGAGAATAAGAGGAGCCAGAGCACACCTTTTATTTAAATTATAGAAGGCATGCATCTTTTTTTGAGAAATATCTGCATATTCTCCTAATGTAAAAAGGTACGAGTATAATTCACATGCTTAAATTGCGGCAGCTTTAAAAGAAGAAAACAAATTGAGATGTTCCTATAAAACAAGCCTTGGCTTTACTCAGTGAATTCATAATGATGATCACTGCTTGTTCTTCTGTTTCAGTTTTCAGATAAAGCATTTGCTGGTGTAACCACATTGAAGACTGTTCACATAGAGAACAATAAACTTCACAATCTTCCTAGGAGCTTCCCATTCAGTGCTCTTCAGACACTCACCCTGTCTAACAACCCCTGGCATTGCTCCTGTCAGCTAGCACCCCTGCGCAGGTAAAGAAGTGCTATGTTTCACTGAGTGCATTGACTCCTCTGATCAGAGAAAGCTTGTGTGGGGAGGAAGGAATGTTGGGTAGTTAATGCATCAATGCTAAGTGCATGGCATGATGCTGTGGTACTTTATTCTTACACAGGAGATGTGCCCTAACAAGTACCCTCCTAGTGCATGAGGACTTTTAACAAGCTATTTATACTGCACTTTACTCCCTAATGGCACTCTGTTTTCCAGGCGGATCAGGTATTCAAACCTGAGTCTCCAACATTTCTAACCACTATACCACACTGCCTTCTTGTTTGTTCTTCCCTAGGTGGCTGGAATCCACTCGCTCACGCCCTGATGCAGCTTGTGCAGCACCTTCTGCAGCTCGAGGACAGCAGGTTCGAGACACTGCTGCACTCCGCAGTTGCAGGCTCCCCACTAAGAGGTCCAAGAAGGGAAGTCGCCATTAAACAGGTAACGAAGAGGTTTTTCTTTTCTGTTAAAAGCCACATTCCCTGTACAAAGTGGCTCTTTGGTCACCAATAATATTTTGCTATTAACAATAATTATGCAATGACGGTTTAATTTCTTCTTGTTCACTTGCTCCTAATCACTGTTAGCAGCTACACTGTAGTTGCTTGAAAAATATTAGATTCTAGCAACATTGATTTCTTATTGCTTTTAAAGGATGAAGCCTCCCCCCCCCCCCCCCCGCTTTCAGTAGCATACATCAGCTCTATGGGAATGTCAGATATAGAAGCTCACCAAGTATTTAGTAGGAGCTAAGATGTGTGAAGCTATACCTCCCAATATGTAGTTTAATGTGTCATCTTCTCAGAAGACCTTTCTGTTGCTTATGGTTTCTCCCCCCTTCCCTTCTTTTTTCCCTTCTCACAGGACCCAGGAAAGCTAGTCCAGGTGACTGGCCGCTTTAACCAATCAGAAAACTACTGAGTTCGTCCAAGCCCTTCATCCCTAAGCATCTCCTTCTTTCCCTCCGAGAAACATATATCCAGTCATATCCATCTCCTGCCAAATGCAGATGTCAGGATGGAATCCACCATTCAATTTCTTTTCCTGATATTATATGTATTATAACTTATGCATGACAATGCTAAGACAAGCTAAACTAGATCCTGCTGGTAAACTACAGTCATCTTTCTAGACCTAATTCAGGTCATTCACTTTATCCTCAGGTTTTGCATTCCCACTTTATGTAAACAAACAACAAACAAAAAAATGTTTTCCATATTGCCCACCACGCAAATTGCATTAGAAATTCAAAATTCTCCAGCACTAAATCTTCAGGCATACATATTAGAAAATTTAATGTGTGTTATATTTCTGAGTGCAAAGGTTGTCAAGATTTGAATTTCTCAATGAGGGGCTGTAGTGATTGTTAGCATGGGAGAAACAAGGAAGTGCAGATGCTGGAGAAACTATTGAGAAGACGTGGATGGAGGGAGAAGAAGGGTCAGAGAACTAGAGCTCAAGCTAGTTTAAAAGCAGAGGAAATGGCTTCTACGGTGATGTGGAAGGTGGTTCCTCATGAACAGGAAGCTGGAGAATCACTGCCCTGGGGAAATACGACATTACCAACTGTGCATGTATAGAACAAGGAAGAGAAAGATTATCCCTAACACCCTGGAAAATCACCACCATCTTAGATCCATAAAATCATAACAGGAAGCAGCAAGATGACTGCGATTTATCATAACGGATTTAGAAGTACCACAATTTCAATTTAACTGCATTTTTTAATCCTGAAAGTTTATCTAAATATATAATATTTATTCTTGCAACTGAGTGTAAATGACTCCTAGGGGGATTTTTAAAAAAGCAAGCAAAGACGTCCTCCTATTCTTATGTAGAAAACAAATTGTATATTTTCTTATGTATAACTTCTGTATAAAGCTCTTGCTGCAAAGATGAAGTGACCTCGTTTTCATGAACCCCTCTGTCTCCTCTGTGCATCACATATTAAGGTTCGAGAATAATGATCTGAGCTCTGACTGGGATGTCCCAGGCTAGCCTGATCTTGTCAGACCTCGGAAACTAAGCAGGGTTGGGCCTGATCAGGATTTGGATAGCAAACCCTCCAGGAAGGCCAGGGTTGTTACACAGAGGTAGGCAATAGCAAACCACCTCTAGAAGTCTCTTGCCTTGAAAACACTCTGGGGTCGCCATAGGTTGACTACAACTTGACTGCAGTTTCCACCACCATAATGACTTGATCAATACAACTGAACTATGGATGTTCTGGACCCACTATTTCCTCACAGGTTGAAAGTTACTGAAAAAAGCATTTTATTCCAGGATGCCTGTGTATATACGTGTGTGTGTGTGCGCACACACTGTGGTAGAAGTATAGCCTGCACAACTTTGGGAAAATGGCCTTGTCTCCTTACACAGCATCATTTATTGCAGCCATTTGGAGCATTAACTGTGGTCCTGCAGTTGCACAAACCACAACTGTTATTCTTAAGTACAGGAGATGGCCAGAATGGCTCTTTCCCACACAGAAAATAAGCACACCGGGTGCTGTGCAGTTATGCAACATGTGAGCATCAAGTCAGTGTGGGAACACAACCTTCTGCTCAACCCTATAGCAAGCAATCGTCTGAGAGATGCAAATGGAAACTGCATGAATATCAGAATATGCCTCAAAGGACCCAACCAATACACCAAATTTATGTATGTAGTACTAGCACTGCACTATGAATAATTGTGTGCAGTATCCAAACTTTCTAGGAGCTGTGTGGTATGTCAGAAGAGCTCAAAGCTATAGAATAGCATAATGCTTCCCAGAACCCTGTACAATGATTTATGGCTCTGCCAGCAGAACACGGGGACTGGTGAACTTTGTGATGATTATTGTGCAATATTAATTTTGGGATCCCAGTACAGTGGGCTTTGTGCACATCCATCGCTATCCATCTATCTAGTGCATTTTCATCCTGCGTTTCCCCCATGGGGCTCAGGGCAGCATACATGGTATTCCTCTCCTCCATTTTATCCACACAATAACTCTGTGACATAGAGTCTCTCTATATGAGACTTCTTACACAAGGATGCTCCCGTGTAGAGAAATGCACCTACACCATTTCCCCAATCTACTGCCCCAAGGAGCTGCTAATTGCCCTGCTTAGGAAACAGGAAGAGAAAGCACAGTGCGCCGTGACCAACTCACTAAATGAAGAATTTACTGTATAATAAATATCATTGAAAGATGTCTCATACCGTTAATCGGTATCTTCAATTTCATATATTCATTTTGCATACACAATGACTGCCAAAATAACAACACAGAACTCACAGGACGTCACATACAACCAATCAATAAACAATAGCAATGTAGGTCACAAGATCACAATAGTAAAGTGGAATACTGCAATAAAATGCTAGGTGCTTGTATGCAATAAATAACAATAAATAACAGTAAGAAAGTGACCAGTGCTTATAGCTGTAAAGTGGCAGTGCCTCGAGTTACAAAGTAGTCAAATAATCCTGTTAGGCCATATTTACAAAATTCATAAGGAAATGTTTATTCAGTCCAAGAGAGGGGATATCATTCCGGATATGATGTGAAAGTGCAACAGGTGTGCTAGCATTCACGTCCCGTTTCTGATATCCTTCTTCCAGGCAGCTATCAGAATGGAAGTTTAATATTCATAATGAGGAACATCCCCAGAATGTATCAGGCATACTCTTTAGGCAGCTTAGATAACATACAGATACAGATATACTTATGTTTTTCTTATCAGAGACCCCCTTCGGGCCATTTTAAACCAGGACAACAGTGAGGGGCAGTCACATAACAGTCCCACTCCCAACCTAAATCAGGACTCTGAACACTTGGTAAGTGGGTTTATAAAAATGCTGGAACAGAACTCCCGGCATTCATCTGGTTCAGCCCTAAGAATCTCATAGGGAAGAACAGAAGCCAACAACAAAACCAGAAACTTTGTGACTCAAAGGCTCTCCTTGAAAAGCACCAATTTTGCCTGGTGTGATAATGCCAGAGACAGAATGAAGTGAACTTCCTTTGGGAGGGTGATCTACAGTGCTATCCTAAGCAGAGTTACAGTTTTCTAAGAACATGGAAGGCAAGTGGGCTTAGGTGGTTGTGCCAGTGCTGAGAAGGCACAACATATTTCTGACCATGAGAGGCACACAAAGAAAGTCCTCCAAAGATCACTGCACTAAAGGAAACTGTATAAGCAAAGATAAAAAAAACAGACTTACCACCATCTCCTGCATGTTCATCTTCTTCAAGATTTTCTTAATAATTTCAGGAGGTGCTATTGACCCTGCAATGATTCCTAAGAGATGAAAAAACAAACCAAGAATTGCTTCCTTGTAGAGCCTGTACATTTTTAGTCCAAGTACTGGCAAGGAGTATAGTCCCCATTAGAGGTGAGCACGAACCGAAATACGAACTGAAGTTCATCACGAACTGAGTCAGTTCGTGGTTCACAAACCAGCGGTTCTCACGAACGGTGACAAATTTTAGTCCGGTTCGTTTGGTTTATATTTTGGTTTGTCACTGCAGACAGCATAGCACCGATCAATCAGTTTCCTAGGCAACGGGAGGGAATGGGCTCTCTGCAGACCTGCTGCTGACCTGCAAGTGACGTTTTCACGAACCAGTTCACGAACCAGGGCAAGTTCGTGAAAGTTCGTGGTTCATGAACAATGAATCACAAACCGCATGGTTCAGAATTTTCCCAGTCTGTGCCCATCTCTAGTCCCCATCCTTATTCTTCCATTACAAGATAAACCCCAATCTGAGCCTGGAAATTTCCCAAATTATTTGAGACTTGTCCACACTGGGCCAGAATTGGTTGTGTCAATCTCAATGAATTTGAGTGTAGTTCTTGTGCCCTCTTGCTATCAGTTTACAGCTCTCAGCTTTCATTTTTAATTAATGCTGATAATTATATTATTATTAAAAATAACATTAACAACTTGTTAGTATGATGATTATGACTACAAAGATTCGCTCTTAAACTACTATTCATTTAAATATAAGGATGGATACAGAACACAGGACTGCAGTACATCTGGCATCTGCTGCCACACACTGGTAGATATAGGAATAAAAACAGAAGAAAATACACTTTCCATCTTGAGCTTTCAGCAAAAAGGGATGGGAGGAAGAAGTCCTGGAAACCTTCAAATTATTAGCAAGAAGAAGAAAAGCACAATTTGGATGAGAAGTGCCATTTGCTTACTTGGGACTGGTTCACACAAACACATCCTGCTGATTGCTTTTCTCCAATGGACTATTCTTTCATACAAATATATGAACACTAGCTTGATACTCGTGCTTTGCTACAGTATTTAACTACTTTAAATCCAGTTATAAAACTTATGGGTATGTAACAGGGAGAGTGGCAACCCTAATGAACATTTAGAGAAAGACTGGGAGGTGCATTATACCTCAGGACACATTTATTGACTCCCAATAGCAACTGCATACTGTTTAGAAGGTGGTGGGTGAGGACCAATCAGGTTGCATATGCAAATGACCTGTGTCCCAACCGTCGGGGGGGGGGGATGAGGTGTGGAATGTTGTGAGCCCCAATCAGCCCACATATGCAAATGACCTTGAAAGACTGGCCCAATCAGGGAAGTGTGGCTGAGCTGGCAGTGGGCGGGGGTGCAAGCAGGCAGCAGTCTGCCAGCCACTCAGGGAAGTTGTATTCCTTTGGGAAAACATATTTTACCCCTTTTATCCCCTTAGGGAGCAAATTTCTTAAAATCCCTTCTTAGTGGGTGTTTACATCATAAAAGGAATGTTCTCCCCAAATTTCATGTTTCTAGGTCCAGGGGTTTGGGCTGGGCATTGATGAGTCAGTCAGGACATATGTCTTTATATAGATAGATAATGGGGAATCTGATGGTTCAGCATTCAGCAAACATAATGGTGTGTGCCCATGGCTCAGTGGAAGAGTATCTGCTTTGCTTGCAGAAGATCCCAGACGCAATTCCTTGTATCTCCAGTTTAAAAAGTATGAGGTGGTATGAAAGACCACTACCTGAAACCCTGGAAAGCCACCAGTTAGAGCAGAAAATGCTATCTTGATAGACCAGTGGTTTGACTCGTTGTAAGGTGCCTTCCTATGCTCATATGTCTTCAATTTGCATTATTTCAATTATTTTTAAAATGCCACTTTGAGTGTTTTTACGTACCACTGAATTACATGCTACATTTTTTTTAAAAAGATCATGCACTGAGAAACATTTAGGAGCAATTGCATAGCGAAATGAAGCCTTCAGAAACCAAACTGTAAATGGAGAGGTTACATAACACACTTTTGCTTCTTTCACCATCAGCTTAAGCCAACAAGGAAGAGTTTAGCTGTCTAACAGTGACATCCCATCATGAATCTCATCCTGGTTCCCATAATTTTCCTGTCTACAGCCCTGCAGAGAAGGATAGGAAGTCACCTGATTGGCTTAGCACCGGCCAGAGTGGGAACAGAGCACCTATCCATGCAAGAGGGTACGATTATAACAAAACTGATAAAACCCTGAGGACAGAGTTTCCATTGCCTTTTCCATTAGCAAGGAAGAAGACTCCCTTATAAGACAGGCCTACATCTGGCCAACAAGGCTCAGGATCTATGAAAAATGGAAGCCATTAAGACAGGGAAACGGTTTGTGTGTATATGACAGAGAGAGGGAGAAGTGGGCCTATCAGATTCTGCTTGATGATGATGATGATGATGATATTCAATTTATATACCGCCCTTCAGGATGACTTAACACCCACTCAGAGCGGTTTACAAAGTATGTCATTATTATCCCCACAACAAAACACCCTGTGAGGTGGGTGGGGCTGAGAGAGCTCTGAGAAGCTGTGATTGACCCAAGTTCACCCAGCTGGCTTCAAGTGGAGGACTGAGGTATCAAACCCGGTTCTCCAGATTAGAGCCCCACGCTCTTAACCACTATGCTGGGACTGAAAAACACCACCTTGCTTTGATTAATTTAAACAACTCTGCAAGCCTCTGATCATTTTAATTGTTTGTGCTGTAAATGACTGATCAGTTAGTCACTTTAGTGGTGAAGGGAAATTTTAATTAGTGAGACTGTGCTATAAGGTTACACTCGCTTATTTTGAAAGCTATTTTGGTTCTGGTTTTAGTTGACATAATGTCTGTCTACCTTTCTTTCTTTCTATTTCGTAATGGTAGTTTATGTTTGTTAGTTTGCAAGCCATCTCACACTTCCTTCAACAGCTCAAGAAGGCACATATATTGAGGTTTGGATAATGTACTAATCAGTGCAAATCAGTGTCTTCAAATTAACTAGTAAGTAGAAATGACATTTAAGCAGCTAAATTTTCAAAATCAGTTGAAACGTCTAAGTTAAATACGTAAACATTCTGGTTCTGTACTCACCTCCCCGGAGAGCTGAGAGGTCATAGGTGTCAAAGTCAGGCTCTCCGAGTATATCTATGTACATGGTTGGAGTGCCATATATGTGGGTGCATCTTCAAGGAAGGAACAAAGAGAAACCATTACAGTTTGCTCAGATAAGTGCATGAGCACAATGACTGTGTCCTCCACCCAACGTGGATTGGGGGTATAAAATTTCAATGCTACCTACAACCTTGAGCAGCCTTTCCTTGGAATTTTGGGGAAACTGCTTTCCCAAGTGCAAAGAGAAATGAGCATTCAAGCACTGAACACATCTCACCAGCTGCCCCAGCCCATTTGCAAAAAAACTTTCCATCTTCATTAGCTTCCAGAAGGTTACAAGAAGAATCCCCAATTCTCTGATATCCTGAAGACAATCTGAAGCCATGGTATATTAAACCCGGGGCAGAAAAAAAGAACTAATTTGCAGAAATATAAAAATGCTTTGAAAAAAACACGGGCAGGGGAGGATTATAGATAGTAAGGATTAGAGATAGACACAAACCAAAATATGAACCAAAGTTCATCACAAACTGCCGGTTTGCAGTTCACGAACTGGTGGTTTGTCAGAGCCCATTTCTGATGAACCGCCACAAACTTTAGGCTGGTTCGTCTTTTTTTGGTTTGTCACTGCAGACAGCCTGGCACCGATCAATCACCGATCAATCAATTTCCTAGGCAATGCCGGGAGGGGGGAGGAATGGGCTTTCTGCAGACCTTCTGCTGCCCCAGAAGTGATGTTTTCACGAACCAAACGAACCGGTTCACAAACCAGGCAAGTTTGTGGTTCGTGAAACGCAACAAACCATGAACTGCATGGTTTGGAATTTTCCCGGTTTGTGCCCATCTCTAATTATGATTATGAATGGAATATACTGAGAAACTAATTGTGTCGAACCTAAATCAGATTGCACTAAGGATCATGAAGTGGCAATGCTAAACTGGTACTACCATTTACCTCTCTTGCTTTTTTGGACACTTGCAGAGAGGATAGCACCCATGATAAATAAGCTGCCTTTTCTACTTGAAAAGTGTGCACTAGTGGCATATCAGTTGCTGTACATTGCTTTTTCCAGTCAAGCAGCAAATCCCTGACATGAGTAAACACAGGGGAATTTTAGAATGGCATGTAAATCCAGATACCTTTTTATAAACACAAGGAAAAGGTAATATAGTTATGACATTTTTTTCTAGGGCAACTGCTTGTTCCTGGTGGCAAGGCTGCCCCATGCTTACCGAGGCAAAGTTGTTTCCATAGAATATAAAATCCCAGTCACAAACCTTAGCTATTACATGGTACACGTTCATTTCCGATTCATTACTACATTCTTAGGAAACAGAGAAAAGTGACAGAAAAAAACGCCTAATAGAAGTCAGCAGTTTGATTCACACAATGGTGAGACCATGCAGTTATGGCTGTGTCTTAAAAAGAAGTGAAACATCCCAGAAGCAGGGGCCAAATGGTAGCAAAAAAGACAGTATTCTAATCTTTCTAGTTTGAGTCAAACACTTACTTCTCCTGGTCCAATGCTTTCAGTGTAGCTTTAGCCTCAAAGCTTAAACTTGGGAAGACAAGAGTGATACCATGAATAGCCATCACCATACAGCCTAACACGGAGCCCAGGCAGTGGTAAAGAGGGACCGGAAGACAACAACGGGCTTCCTAGGGTTAAGGAAAACAGTATCAGGAGATTCATCTTGCAGTGTTGGTTTTAACCATGTCTCCAGCTTATTATGATATAGATTAAGTGGCTATCAGCAAGAGGCAACTGGAAAAGAGCTGAGGTTGCCTGAACGGATGAATGTCAGTCCCTGGCAGTTAGGTCCCTCAAGCTCTCCACAGTTAACACACCTGTGTTCCAGCTGAAGCAACTTTATTGAGATCCATACAGTTCAGGATGTTCACACAAAGGTGGCAATTGGCAGAAGTGACAATTCAAACAAAGGCATTATCAATTATAGGGAAACTTCCCACCCTTCGGTCCATTGACATTCTGGTGTGAAACCCCAAAGAAGTTACAAGGGAACTGATTAGTTTAGGCTAGATGGAATACAAAGTGAAAATATCCCAGTCTCTGGGGAAAGATACAACATTCGCTGCTAGCAGCTCGCCTTCAAGGACCCTTGCTGGAAATGTGAAAGTAAATATTTTCAACAGATAACGGAGAGGCCAACCTGGCTGCATTTTATTTTAGCAGTTAAGACACCCTCAGATGATATATGCAGTACACAGAATATAACTTTGTTAAAGAGTTCTGTTCAGCACAAAATGCATAACACAATATTGGCAGGTATGCTGGCATACATGACAATGATTGGAAGAAAAATGCACACTGTGGAACTAAACTTCTTTCAGTCTTATCCTCCTCTAAATAATAAAGTTTCATTGCTACACAGTAATCCATATCCAGAAATCAACCTACATTATCTGTAATTTCTAAAGGATTTAAATATGAAGCACTTAGGATAGGTATATAATCAAGGAAACTACAAAACTAGGGCCTCGCCCTCACTGCTGCACTTTGGACAAGCCAGTTTGGTGTAATTGTTAAGAGCAGCAGGACTCTAATAGGTTTGACTCCCCACTCCTCCACTTGAAGCCAGCTGGGTGACCTTGTGTCAGCCACCACTCTTCCAGAGCTATCTCAGCCTGCCCATCTCACAGGGTGATTGTTGTGAGGATAGTAATGACATACTTTGTAAACCTCTCTGAGTGGGTTAAGTTGCTCTGAAGAGCGGTATATAAATTGAATGTTGCTGACGTTGTTGTTGTTATTAAGAAGTCAGAGTTACTAACCTCAGTTCATATACTGAAAATATTCAAATAACAAGATAGCCAACATGATGTAGTGCGGGGCTCCCTAACATTTTACCCATGGTGCCCGCTTACACCTTTCCTGGTGGTGGTCAAGTGTTATGTTCATTGTAAAAGGCATCCTATTAAATAGAGTTTCTGCCTGAAATGTTGAGGAGTTACTATTAGATTTATGCATAACTTAATTCCCTGACGTTTTATGCTTGCCTCCACCTCCTGCAGCAGCCATTTTGTAGTTGGCTCTGTCTACTGGGGCAGCCATTTAGTGGTTGCATCCAATGTAGAATTCCAAAGGTGTCCACAGCTCAATATGGTCGGAAACCCCTGGTGTAGTGGGTTGGACTGGGATTTAGGAAACTCAGGTTCAGATCCCTACTCTGCCAGGAACCTTGTTGGGTGACCTTGGGCCAGCCACGCACTCTCAATCTAACCCACCTGATAGTTATTCCTGTGATGATAAAATTGGGAAGAATGATGCTGTAAAGCCACCTCAGGTCCCCACTGAAGATAAAGGTACGCCATAAATATCTGAATTATTTAGGAGACCTTATTCTGTAGTCAGAAGAACCTCCAACCTCAATATTAACCAACAGATTGAGATGTTTTACCATAGTATTGACTCCCAGTCTCGTACCAATCAGGTTTGCATTATTCACAATATTGTAGTGTGAGAGTGTGGCCCCTTTGGGGCTTCCTGTTGTTCCCTGAAAGAAAGATAGAACTCATTTATTGACTGAAATCCCACCTTATTCCAGGCTCAGGGACTGGCTACAATGCTTTAAAACCAACACATTAAATTGTGCTAAAAATAAAGCACTCTAACAAGAATTCCAGCAGCCCAAGACCCACTTGTGCTTCAGAAAAACAAGAGACCTGACCTGCACACCAATCCACAGACATATTCAAGAGACTAGGTACTAAAAAGGAGGAAGGGGAAGGCAGTGTAGTTCTCCAAGGGGAAAATATAAGGTGGAGTCAAGAAAAAAAGAAAGATAAAAAGAGGGGGCACATATTACGTGCCCTAGGAATGAGATGAAAGGATGGCGACAACACTTATAATGAAACAGGCAGAAAAGGAGCACACACTCAGGTTTCTGAGAGCGGAACTACAAGTGACAAAAGGCACAGATTGGACACTTGCCAGCTTCCCTCAAGTTTTGATGGGAAATGTAGGCAGCTTGGCGGAATGTTGGACAAGTGACAATTGAAAAGTCCATTGGACAGCAGTCAGAGAGCCAAGCTGGATGCCTACATTTCCCATCAAAACTTGAGGGAAGCTGACAAGTGTCCAAACTGTGCCTTTTGTCACTTGTAGTTCCGCTCTGAGTGTGGAACTTCAGTCAAAGAATCAAGAGTGCTACCTATAAACAAATCACCTCATTTAATTCTAGCCAGGGTTCTAGCAGTGGAATGGAGTTCCGGAACCTCTTGAAAATGGTCACATGGCTGGTGGCCCCGCCCCCTGATCTCCAGACAGAGGGGAGTTTAGATTGCCTTCCGCGCTGCTGAGCTGGAGATCAGGGGGCGTGGCCACCAGCCATGTGACCATTTTCTCCGAGGGCAACCCACTGAGTTCCACCACCTCTTTTCCCAGAAAAAAAGCCCTGATTCTAGCTATCTCAAAGTCAGTTTAAACATATTGATCTTGCAGTACTTCCCAATGTTAGCTTGGTCCACAGGAGAATGAGGCGGCAAAATGGGCTGTATGACTTTAGGCTGCAGGGGAGGGATTACATTATTTGAAAAAGAGGCGCTGGCCCTTGGGCACAAACCAAGGGCACTTGGTTCTTAGTCCATGGCTCACAGCCTGTTTCTTCAACTAAGGTAGCCACTGCATTTAGGACCACCCCGAGACTGGGATATAGTTTGCTGTTTTCTTTGTTTTGATTTATTTCTATTGTATTTTTGTTGTTGCAAGCTGCTTTGGGTACCTCTGAGGGAAAAAGTGGGATATAAATATCCAAATAAATATAAATACTACACCATGTTAAGAGACTAGAACCTTTCACCCTAAATGTGCTAAAGGTTTATTTGAAGGGAAGCATTAACAATTTTATTTTCTCCACCTATAATCTGAAGTGGAACAGCTCAATCTACTGCCTCAGGATTCTACCACATGATTTTTAATTGCTTGTGGCCTATGATCAGACTTGCAGCTTTGCCTACCAGGCTTGAAGGCCCTAATTTTAAGCTTCTTAAAGGTAGGAAGACACCCCACACAGTTCCCAGATGGCCAAATAGTAAGCTGCCTGCTAGAGACAAGTGACGCCTTACACAGGTTGGACACTTGTCAGCTTCCCTCCAGTTTTGATGAGAAATGTAGGCATCCTGGTCTTGCAGCTGTAATGGAGAGCCAAGCTGTAAAACCAGGACACCTACATTTCCCATTAAAACTTGAGGTAAGCTGACAAGTGTCCAACCTGTGTACGGCGTCACTTGTAGCTTGGCTCTTAGGTAGACAAACAAATGTTAACTAATCCATGAAAATGTAGGCACACAAAAGAAAATCTGGATAGATCCTGATAATGGTTTGCAGATGGATCTTCTGTGCCTTGGATCGCTCCATTTATTTCCTCATCCCCTTGCTATTAATACCATTCTATCATAGTACATCCCCAGCAAGTTCTTTATTTGCCTTTCCCCGTCTCAAGATATTCTAGATTCTGCAAAACTCAATTATTCTTAAAAAAGAAAGTATTCCCAGAAAAATAAATACATCCAAAGGTAGGTGATCCATACAACTGTTTGCAAGCTCCTAAGTTTTAACCTCCTATGGCACAGTGTGACTGAACCTGACCATAACATTTTTTATTTTCTGAACATAAATGGTGACAGAAATGGCACATGCTGTACCCACTGAAGTGAACTGAACATTGATGGGCTCTTGGCAGGCCAGCGTCTTTCGTATGTCCTGCAGCAGTTTCTTGTGGTTGCTGTCTCCAGCCTCCATCACATCCGCCATCTGGAACGCGCCAGGCAGCTTGGAGTCCAGGGTGATTATAACAGAAAGCTCTGGTAAGCTGATACAGTAGACAGTACAGTCAGTAACAGGGGAAAAGAGAAAACAGGAACATAGTCGGTCTTGACTGAAGCAGAGAGTCTAAGAACAGGCTGCTAGGGTGTGGGCCAGATTGGGGTTTTGCGCCATGTTGTCATTAGAAACTTTTCCTGACGAAGATGGCCCACTTGCCGTATGGGGGATAATGGGATTCTTCATTCTTCAAGTGGGAATGAAGAGCTTTATATTCTTTGTATTGTACAGGAAACCCAGGGATAGTCATTCAAAAGAAAGGCTCATCAAAATAGGTTTTTTTGCTTATACTACTCTGAAAAGCACACATACAGTGATGACACTACAAAAAACAATACCACCTCTAGTGAGAAGGAAACAATGCTTATTATTATTACTAAGAATTTTGCCACACATCTAGATCTCATCAAAATATAGGTAAGCCATGGAATAACAAAAGCCATTTTGCAGGTGCTATAATATGACTGGCCTATCAATGATTATATTTACCACTTGAGAAAGGGTTTTTTTGTATTCACCCACTGAACGACCTTCTTTCCAAGAGTTTCAGAACATGGGTGACATTAAATTGTCCTACTACAGACTCCAATACTGTTTTAAAGTAAATTGATTTTGTGAGATTATTCAAAATAGCAGCAAATACTGACTTCGGAGAGTGTTCTTGGTCATGGTGCTGAAACTTTGGAACTCTTCCATCTCCCCCTATTGTTGTCTTCTGCCAATGGGCAGAGACTTTTATTTTGTTTGGGGTGTCCCCAGTAAGTCGTATTCACCCTCTTCCCTGGTTGTGTTTTTTCTGAATTGTTTAATTATTTTATTTTAAATGCCATTTTAAATGTTTTGATGTTTGCCACCTTGGGGTTGCTATTTGAGTGGAAAGGTGGCGGAGAAACTGTTTAAACAAACAAATAGTCATTATTTGATCAAGATGGGCAACCGTGTTAGTCTGTATGTAACAGCAGAAAAGAGCAAGAGTCCAGTAGCACCTATAACAAAATTTGTGGTAAGGTATGAGCTTTTGTGAGCCACAGCTCTGAAGAAATGCCTCACAAAAGCTCATACCCTACCACACCTCTGAAGAGGTGAGCTGTGACTCACAAAAGCTCATACCCTACCACAGATGTTGTTAGTCTTATAGGTGCTACTGGTCATTATTTGGGAACTCAAGATAGTACAAAGGTCAGATCAAACATGTTATGTTGTGAATGGCAGATTCTATTAATGGTCTCATTGATGATGGCCATGGCATATATAATCAAAACTGTTCATTCACAATTTTTCTCCCGTTAGGTAGGTGAACTGGGAATAGGAAAAAGTTTTGCCTGAGGCCTTGGAGAGCCACAGTCAGTCCTAACAAACAGTACTAGGATAAACAGACCAATGGTCTGATACAGTGTTAAAAAGCCTTGTAAAGGTGTTCTGGAAGGGGAGGCACTCACCTTGAAGGAACTGTTCCCCAGTTTTGGGGTGCTCCTGGAACTAGGCCTTCTGGATAAGTAGATGCGACCAGAGGTGCCTCTTACCAGCTCTGACTGGTGAGTGAACTGCAACCTTTCCAGGGCAGAAAAATTCTGACCAATGTGGTACATGTCCCAGTTACATTGAGATTAGACTATTTCAATGCGCTTTACATGGGGCTGCCCTTGAAAAGTGTTCAGGATCTTCCATATGTGCCAAATGCGGCATCCAGGATGTTCCCAATTTATTTGTGGGCACAATTCAAGGAACTGGTATTGATCTTTAAAGCCCTAGATGGCTTAGAAGCAGCATTCCTGAAGTACCACCCACTCCCTTACAGACCTACTTGTCCACTTCTCATCTTCCGAGGCCCTGCTTCAGGAGCTCCTGCCTTTTGAGATTAGATGTGGCAACCCAGAAAAGGGCCTTCTTGGTGAACGTACAAAAACTCTGGAACTCTCTCCCCCTAGAGTCCCTCCTGTCCCTTTCTGTTGCTGTCTTCCACCAGGAGGTAAAGACTTTTTTGTTTCATCAGGCATTCCCTCAGTGATCTCTCCTTCCTGTCCTATGTTTTAATGTTTTCGTTTGTATATTTTAGTTTGGTTTTAATGATGTATTTTTGTTTGATTTTAATGGTTTTTAAGATGTGTTTTTATTATGTCTGTTTTTAATTGGTTAGCCACCTTAGTGTAGTGGTAAAGAGTGGCAGGACTCTAATCTGGAGAACCGGGTTTGATTCCCCACTCCTCCATTTGAAGCCAGCTGGGTGACCTTAGGTCAGTCACAGCTCACTCAGAGCTCTCTCAGTCCAACCCACCTCACAGGATGATTGTTGTTGTGGGGATAACAGTAACGTACATTGTAAACTTCTCTGAGTGGGCGTTAAGAAGGGTGGTATATAAATCAAATATTATTATTATTGGTGGCCTTGATGGGGACAGAAAGGTGGGATATAAATGTTGTAAATAAATAAAATAGTCTTAAGTCTTCTGCATTATTGCCACTGGCAGTCTTACTGGTGCAGAAGAAAATATGGCAAGAAGTGAAACAGTGCCAGAACTTAAACAAGCTTTTCAGCCATCATGTTTCCTTTAGCACATGGCTCCTGATCAGCCTCAGCTTGACATTTCCATTCATGCATGTATGAAAGATGTGGCACCTTGCCATTGAGAAAATAATGTGTAGAGCTAGCCTTGGAAACAACCTGCGAGGAGAGGCAGAGTGTAGCACTTACTTCTTGCTTTTTAATGTTCCAGGACAAGAGTCCCCCAGCTCCGGGCAAACTTGCTTCAAGATCTCATAATATTTCTGTGTTTTAAATTGCGTCGGAAACACCAGTGCTTTGCAGCCAACCTAAAGAAAGAAGGGATGGGGGTGGGCATCAAGATATAGAAAGTCTCTTGCAAATCAAGTTATACAACAGTATACTGCAGAGAAAATAGATCCGGAGGAGTTAGCCGTGTTAGTCGGTAGTTGCAAAAGAGCCTAGTAGCACCTTTAACCAACTTTGTTGTAGCATAAGCTTTCAAGAACCACAGCTCTCTTCGTCAGACAGCTGTGGTTCTCGAAAGCTTATGCTACAATAAAGTTGGTTAGTCTTAAAGGTGCTACTGGACTCTTTACTGTTTTGTGACTGCAGACTAACATGTCTAACTCCTCAGGTTCCTTTGTTCAAACAGATTAACTTGTTTATGGAAGATCAGAGTGTGCCATGAGCAAAAAATAGCAGTCAGCACGCCGCTTGCAAGACAAGGCACAAAGGTATCAAAGCAAAATTAAGGAATCTGCTCTACAAGGAGATAGCCCCCCCCTCCCCAGCAAGGCTTTTTGCAAATCCTTTCCCAAACTCAAATGTGGTCATCATTGGACCCTTAATATGAAATCAAACTTTTCATCAAGAAGGAAAATGTCTTTAATTCAGTAGCAGAAGAATATTCTGTCTGAAACAGTATTCCCAGTTGCAGCCCCACAAGCGTAAAACTCCGTAAACCCAACTCAAGTTGTTAGACATGTTCTATCCGAAACCTTCCTGTTTGCTTTTACAGAAAACAATCAAAGTCCCTCATTCTAGAAGGTATTTCACTTGCAGGTGAGAAAAGAGAACCCAAACCAATGGTGCTGCATATTGTTAAACACCTTATTCTCAAGGGCTAAATTAGGCAATAACTGTCCAGTCTTATGAAAGCGAGTCTTACTGGCTTCATTGGGGCCAGGGACAAACCAAGATTTTTCACTGTTGGAGGTGAAATAAAATGTTCCACCTCTTCCTCCTGCCAGTCTCTCTACTGTGCAGCATATTAAACAATCATAGCTCACCAGGATTTATTTTCTTATTTTCAGCTTTAATATCAGTAATTTCTTTGTATCTTCTCTTTAGAACTATGAAACAGCCTGATTGTTACACTTGTCATCCAAGGTCCAGCTCTGTAAGCCCCGTCTTCAAAGGTGAAATGGGTGGTAGGGTTATGTGCAGACAACAGCTCCTGTCTTTGTTTTTTTTTAAAAAAATACCTCCTTTTTTAACTTTTTGAATTTTTCTGCAAGCCTGAGGGAACCCTCAAATTTGTAGAAAAATCTACTTAATCTCAATGTGATCCCAATCCACAGATTTACGTATCTACAGATCAGGACCACTTAGCAATCAGAATAGATAATTTGAGCAGCTACTGTCTCTACTGTTGCCTGATTATCTATCTAGTACATTTATTTTGCCTGTCCTCTGTTCAAGTTGGCTTTTGAGGGTAATTAGTAGTAAGTGTACAGTCTGACTTTATACTGCACTTTTATTTAGGTCCTGTGTTGTAATTACTGACATTATTTGAATGGATGGTTGCTTTAATATGTTGATGTAATGTTTTGGCATTTTAATTCTCTGTAAACTATTATTTCTCTTGCTGGAGAACAATGTATTAGAAGTGTTTAAATACATTTTAAAATAAAATTAAGTCATGTGTGCAAACATCAGTTTGTTTGCTAGCATTATAGTGTAATCCTAAGAAAAGGTAAACCCTTCTAAATCCATTGAAATCAGTGGGCTTAGGAGGATATAACTGCTTAGGAATGTACCATTACAGTGCATATTAAATGCTTGGTTTGGAGGGAAACATGATTGGAAAGAAGCCAGAAATGAAAAACATACTCCACTGGGGAAACTGGAACTATGCAAAGCTGCTAGTTAAACAAAACGCTTACTCAGGCGTCATTCTGACTTACTTCTAGTTCCAAAACATTTCTCACGGCATGTGAGAAAGCAAGGAGGCCAGCATACACCATGGGAACATGAACTACGGTATTAGTATTTGACTTCTTATTGTATTTGAATCTGAGGCACTGAGCTCCAAAGCTAAACAGGGCCAACAGGTGCATCCTAGCAAGATTAACTATTCACAAAATACTTAATGAAGGATTAAAACTCTTTAAAAATTAGGGATAAGAAACTGGAACAGCCTAGCCTGTGATATCTTCCCTGCCTGTCAATGACCACAGTTATTCAGGGAACTGAGGGCCTAATTACACAATACATTGTTTTTGGGAAGTGCTTGGAAGCTTAAACAGTACCCCATGCACTATTTTAGGAACTGAAAGAACCCTGATGAACTCTTATTTGACCTGCTGGGGAAACTTACATGTAAGCCCATCAATACATGTAAGTTTTAGCAAACAGGAAAATGGCAGCTCCTGGGAGCCATTTTAGGCTGAGCAAATGGCAGGGAGGGTATACCACAGTCCCAAACTGAACCAGGCCTTTGCATACCTGGGGATTAAGTTTGAACTCCTAGTGCATGTGTGGTTGCCAGGACTCAGAGCAGACATGAGGTGGACCTAAACACAAGTTATGTCTTGAACTACTAATTCCCATATTAAACATGGGGTTTAGCTTGGCCCTCTGTCTCTTGTGGCACAGCACTAGCTACTCAACAGCACCCACGGGCTGCTACATCTAGGGTTGCCAGTCCCTCTTAACCTTCCGGCAGGGGACTGGCTCCCTGCACTTACCTCTCGGGGTGGGGGGTGCATATGCACGAAGTACTCGTGCACTTGGGGAAGTGACATCATCACACAGGCCCTGGGAGTGCACCCACACTCCACAGGGGCTTGGATTGGGGCTGCTGTGGAGTACGGAAGCACTCCTGTGCTCTGCAGTGGCCCAAAACGGGCCCATTTCAGCCCAAATCGGGCTCGTTTCAGGTCCATTTTGGTGAGGATGGCCCGTTTTGGCCCAGATTGGAGCTGCTGCAGAGTGCGGGAGTGCTCCTGCACTCTGCAGTGGCCCAAAACAGGCCTGATCTGCACCAAAATGGGCCCCAAAACAAGCGCAATTTGGGCTAAAACGGGCCCATTTTGGGCCGCTGCATAGCGCAGCAGCGCTCCTGCACTCCGCAGCGGCCCGATCTGGGCCAAAACAGGCCCGATCCAGGCAGCGGCTGCACAGAGGAGCGCACTGCGCCGCAGGAGAGCATGCACGGAAGTTGTGCGCGCCCCCCCCTGCTGGCCAGGTAAGTGGGGCCAGGGGGTCTGGCATCCCTAGCTACATCACACCTGAGAAAGTGTAGAATGACTGTCAGTGGATTAAGGGAGGGGAGAGAGAGAACTCAGCAACTTGTGTCCATCTTAATTTTTTTTTTACCTGTTTGGCAACAATCAAAGAAATCCCTCCGTATGAGCATCCTAAATTGCCCCCTTTCCTGTGCATTGTTCTTAATCACCCAATGAAATTGACTGACAGTTGCTCAGGACAAATAAAAGTAAGTACTTCTGATCTCATTTATAGAATCCCTACATGGATGGCCCCAGAAAGGGATTAGATAAATTAATGGAAAAGATGCCTGTCAGTAGCTGTTATAGCTAAAGGGAATCTCCAAAGGTAGCGTACCTGCACAGTTCTGACTGTTGCCTTTGTGCCCTAGCTACAAGCTTCCCGGAATTAGCTCGGCAGGTAGCTCAGGAAACAGAACACATGGATGTTTCCTCTGATCCAGCACGTGCCAGATTTCCCATAGCTTCTTGTAGTTTCTTTTCTGGGCCAGAATTCCCAAGCAGGACACTATTTGAGTCCCTGCCTCCACTGAAAGTAACACGGCTGTGCCAAAACAGACTACAACCTAGACAGGGACCAAACGTTTGATTTTCCCTTTAAATGTAAGTACTGATTATATTTGTGAACTGCTCACAGAGCCTCGTGAAATGATGAGTCCCTGTGCTGAGATACACTAATGTTACCTAGGGACTTTGCTAACACATGTTGACATCTTGGTCTTTAGTGTGAGATATGCCTCAAACCAGAACGACCCTTTTCACCCAGCATGACTGATAAACGCAGGTATTTCCAAAAGTACAGGCTTTTGCTATCTGATTATTAGGCTTTACTCATCAGCTTGAGAAGTATCTTTGTCTTTCATCTACTGCCAGTGGATTTCATTTGAAGACCAAAACCAAAAGAAGAGTTTTGCGGCACCTTAAAAGGTAAAAAATGTATTGCAACATAAGCTTTCATGGGCTTGAATTTGCTTCATCAGACCCATTAAGTAAATTCTCAGACACACAAAGGGGCGGAGGGGAGTTGTCACTGATGAATTAAAAGGCCTGGTTTGTGACATTTCTACGTAAAATTCAAAAGGATATAGATAAGTATATTCCTAACAGTTTTGCATAAAAATGTCATAAACACCATCTTTTAAGCCTTTGTTCCTAACTTTTTTTTCTTCTTCTTTGTATATAAAATCTTGCTGACTCTCAGTGACTTCACACATCCAATGAAGTGGACTCGGGAATGCTTATATTTTAAAAAGTCTTTAAGTTGCCATAAAACTTTTGTTTTTGCTGAAAAAGGCCAACGTGGCTCCTGGAATTTTGTCCACCAGAAGTTGGAGCACAGTATGTGCACACATGTGTGGTAGTGTGAGAGTAATATTTATCTCCTGTACCTTTTAATTGCCCTGACCTGGGTAGCCCAGGTGCACCTAATCTTGTTAGATCTCAAAAACTAAGCAGGATCCACCTTGGTTAGTAATTGGATGGGAGACCTCCAACAAAGACCAGGGTTGCAGAGGCAGGCAATGGCAAACCTCCTCTGTAAGTCTCTTGCCTTGAAATCCCTCCCCACCAGGGGTTGCTATAAGTCAGCTATGACTTGACGGCACTCTCCACCACCACCTTTTAATCATCTTTTTTTTCTAAACTAAAATGCTCACAGAAATCTAGCCTCTCTCTACTGCTTTTTTCAGTTTCTTTTCCTATACTTCCTTCCAAATCCAGTTGCTCTGACAAATGCTGTATTTGCCAAACCATCCAGCGTATTCTGAAAAGATGGGGAGATTATAGAAATCTGTGACCGCCGTAGGATTTTCCTACCTTCTTCAGCACAAAATCCAGCTCATTGGCTTGATAGGCTGGGTTCACAGAAACCTGGAAAAATGAAGAGATGAATTAAATGATGAATTAAATATTGTATCTTCAAACCATATATTGTAAGATAGATCAAGATGGATAGCCGAGTTAGCCATTCTGAAGAAGTGAGATGTGACTCACGAAAGCTCATATCCTACCACAAATTTTGTTAGTCTTATAGGTGCTACTGGACTCTTGCTCTTTTCATATATTCTAAGATAGGGTTCCACAACATGGCATTCTCTGAGCTTTTCAGAAAGTGGGTGGGGGCATTGTGTTAGAGCTGACATCCAGAGCTAGGCTCAGGCCTTTAAAACTGACCAAAGCACAGCCATTTTCCCCTTCCCTCCATACTGTATCTTTCTCTCACAGCGCCTGCAAGAGACATGTAGATATGGGAGGGTGATTATCAATAAGCCAAGGTCAAATAGCCTGAGAAAAGTAAGTCCCTGGAATTCTGACACAGTTCATATTCCCTGGCCGCAGTAAGTCTGAGAGATCCAGGAGATGAAAGGAGGATTGGAGGGGCCTTGGAATCCTTATCAATTATGTGACAAGTGTAACACTAAGCAGAACGACTGAGCTGGATTCTTTCCGGTAACTGTAGAAACAAAGCCAGGTCCTGCCCCCAAGTGACTCATGCCAATCCAAGGGGAGAGCCAGTTTGGAGTAGTGGTTAAGAGCGGTGGGACTCTAATCTGGAGAACTGGGTTTGACTCCCCACTCCTCCGCTTGAATCCAACTTGGTGACCTTGGGTCAGCCACAGCTCTCTCAGAGCTCACTCAGTCCCACCCACCTCACTGGGTATTTATTGTTGTGGGGTTAATAATGACATACTTTGTAAACCACTCTGTGTGGGCGTTAAATTGTCCTGAAGGGTGGTATATAATCGAATGTTATTAAAACCCTAACGCATGGGAAAAGGAAAATAAGGAGGAACAGGTTAGAGGTTGCCCTCTTTCTACAGGAGCACCCTGCCCAAACATATACAGCGCTTTCTCCCTTCACACCATGGCATCTGGGCTAGTCCTAGATGACTTATTCTTTGATTGCACGCCTGAGTAAAATCCAGGCCACTCCACTCTTATTTGTCTTTATAGTTCAATAAACTCTTTCTTATTTACAGCAACTGAGGCCTCTTCCTCATGGTGAACTTTACAGTGAGTTTTCTGCATATTCAGTCCTAGAGGATTGGGTCCTCTTTATTCATCAGTTCTGGCGCTGTCATGGGTCAAAATACTACACACCACACTTCCCAGAGTGTGGGAAGATAGTCAATTAATTAGTTTCCAGATATTTTACAGTATATTAAAGTGACAAAGTGCACGAAGTGTTCCACAATGATAAATAACAATTCACATACAACCAACAGGTAACCATACATTCAATAATCCAATAAATACATCAATAAATAATTCAATAAATATTCCAATAAGTACACATGCAATTGTTGCAAAACAGTCCAACCGGTGGAGAAGATGTAATCACAGAAACAATGAGCACTTAATGAGTCTTTTGTATATTTCCACATAATTGAGCACTTAAAGAGTCTCTTGTATATTTCCTTGTAAGAATCTAGAAGCCCCAATGGGCTGAAAGACTTTCGTTTACAGCTGTAAAGATGCCTGTAGAACTACTGTGAACGCCGAAGCTGTAAACAACGCCTCAAGGGGTTGAGAAACTTCAGTGTAAAGCTGCACGGTCCGACCGTCCTTTGAAGCCAACATGATGGTAGTGAAATACTGTCAGATTGGAAATTTGTATTGAAAGCAGAAGCCTACGAAGAAGTGATCTTACGAAACGGGATTGCATACATTTATGCCGGCAAAACCCGTAGGTGTTTGTTGCAGCTTTGCGGATTGCAGCAGCCTCACAGGCAATCTTGCAGCTTTACATACAAAGCAACAAGCGGGCGTGCCTTCATTAGCTAGATCTTGCTGGTTGGAAGCGCTGCTCAGGGCACTTTCTCCCTTATGCTTTGTGGTTGAACCACTGAAAGCACAGAGGGAGGCCAGCCACTTGGCCAGCTGAGGAGGTCAGCTACCACAGCAGCAGCAAGCTGAGGAAACACATGCTCAGCTTATGAGCAGGCAAAGGAATTGCAAAGCCTGACAAGAGGGCTGTCTTATGCAAGGAGGAGGAGGGAGAGGTAGTAAGTGGGGCACAAGGGTCTGTATGGGGCTAGAAGGGGAAGATAGGGGCTGGTGGAAGGGGTGCGCCTCAAATTGGCTGGCTGGTCTCTTTTGGGAGGGAGCTCACATTAAGATCATCAGGTTTTGCATACTGGCTTCTGATTGGGGGGCATATTTAACGTTGTCTTCCTTTCAGTCTGTTAACAGTATACATGTGAAAAGAGTAAGAGTCCAGTAGCACTTATTAGACTCACAAAATTAGTGGTAGGGGATGAGCTTTCATGAGCCACAGCTCGCTTCTTCAGATACAGCTAGAATGTGAGTCCATCTGTCCTTATATCTTGGAGAGTGGAGTGGTTAGAGACTGAATGATAATTGCCAGTGAATGACAATGGCAGGTGTAATTGAATAGGGTGGGCTATGCAGAGAGGTAGTGGGTGTGGAGAAATTAGCACTGGTAATGAGGCAGGAAGCCAATGTCATGATTCAGTCCAGGTGGATGCCTTGTTGCTGAATTGCAACTGATAATGAAGCTCAAGCTGTGGCTCACGAAAGCTCATATTCTACCACAAGTTTTGTTAGTCTTATAGGTGCTACTGGACTCTTGCTGTTTTCTACCACTACAGACTAACACGGCTACCCATTTAGTATACATGTGAGTGGCTGCCAATGTCTATTCTTTACATATCCAGGTTCCCTTCCCCATCTTCACAGCTCCGTAGGGATCTTTAACTTACCAGGATGATTCCTGCCTGGGCTGTTGCAAATTGCATTAGGGTCCATTCATACTTGTTGGGACCCCACATTCCTAGTCGGTCGCCTTTTCTCAAGCCAAGGGCCACAAGCCCTGCTGCTGCCAGCTCTACCTAGAGTATGAAAAGAAATGCACTCTCAGCAACTTGAGTTAGAAGAATACAGCAATAGGAAATGAATGTTCTGCTTTGCCACACTGATGATACGGAAGGACAAGAGGTCACAGCTTCAGAATGGGCTCCAACCCCTGCATCTTTCATTATAGAGGCGAAGTTCTGTTTGGGGCTGCATCCAGTTTTTAGTCGTGGTATCTTAATGTATGACTTTTGAAACCACTTGTGATTCCTTTCACCTTTACAGTATTCACCCATGAGCGGTCAGGACAGAGTGAACTAACCAGAACAAATAATCACAGGCCCTCGATCAACAGATTTCCTCACTCAGTCTGAATTAGCAGAGCACTTCTAACACTTCCCAAGATATTCTTGCCTTCCAACCTTATAGGTCACCACCACCAACAAAACAGAGGAAGAACCAACAGAACTGTTGTATGGGTAGACAATGCTGTAGTTTTGGATACAGGTATAATAGAGTTTTGATGATTTAAATATCACTCTGCCTACAGTATTTTGCAGCTGTTGCAGTTTCTAAATTGTCTTCATGAGCAGCCTGTGCAGAGCATGTTGCAACAGTTTTTAAGGTATGAATGACAATGAAAAGCTAGAGCACCTGTCAATGTCACCTGGGCCACAGCCAACACTTTTGGAATCCAAGAGCCAGGCTAGTTTGAGCAACACCTCCATGCTGTGCATCTGATCTTACAAGGAAAATGTGACTCATCTAAGATAGTCTGATTGCTTCTAACCAGCCCAGAGAGCACCCTACGGTCATTACTTCTGTTTTGTCTGGATTGAGTTTAAGTTTATATACCCTCACCCAATCAGTTTCAGAGTTCAGGCACAGATTTAGGGTCACTACCGCCCTAGCAAGTAAAGATGGAGAAGAGAAATAGAGCTGTGTGTTGTGTGCATACTGATTCCACTAAATTTCCTAACTCCAGGTGATCTATCCCAGAAGTTTTATGTAAAAGAATGTGTATTTTTGAAGAATCACACAGGATATTATCTCCTATAAGAAGGAACGAAAATGCCTCCCAACTGCCTTCTCTAACCGACATTCCAGACAAGAATACAACCAGTGCTAAGCAATGCCCATCTTTTCCAATTCAGTGAGAGCGGAACTACAAGTGACAAAAGGCACAGGTTGGACACTTGTCAGCTTCCCTCAAGTATTGGCGGGAAATGTAGGCAGCTTGGCGGAATGTTGGACAAGTGACAGTTGAAAAGTCCATTGGACAGCAGCCAGAGAGCCAAGCTGCAAGACCAGGATGCCTACATTTCCCATCAAAACTTGAGGGAAGCTGACAAGTGTCCAACCTGTGCCTTTTGTCACTTGTAGTTTCGCTCTAAGACATTCCAGAAAGATGCAATGCTATTGAAAGTTGCCACATGGTGGAATGGCCTGTTTGACAGGATCCCTCGCTACTATCAATTCTATAGAACAAGTGGAGTGAACTGTTCAGGAGGGCATTTTAAGAAAAGGAATATTGTTGTAGTCTTAATGTCTGTAGGAATTTTCTAGATAGCTTTTATTGCATTTATTGTTTTTATTGTACTTACTTTTGGTTTTTAATGTTTATAATCTGCCTTGTGTCTCTGTAAGAAAGGCTGTCTACAAATGGAGTAAATAAATAAATACAGGCGAATGAACAGGATCACACATCTGCTGCCCCCCTCTTGACATAGGTCATATACTAGGCTAACCAAAGCTGTTCCCAAAACCAACTGAAAACATGAACAAAATGGATACAGACACTCATGCTTCATCAAAGAGCATCTGGTGTCGTCCATCCAACACCCTCTTATTCATTTGATCACAAAATGGCAGCTGGAATGCCAGCCCATAATTATTCAGATCAGCTGGGTACAGAGGTAGCTTCTTGAAGGAAAGATCTACCATTTGCTTCAAAGTGGTTAGTAGATAACCATCTTTAACTGACCACAGTACCTTTTGAAACTCGTTTAACATTTTGTTGAGATACTGTGATTTGATAGGATGACAAAATTGGCAGTTTGGACTGAAGAAAGTTAGCAGTTTGGATTGAGCAAGAAGCAAAACATTTACTTACATCTTGTCTTAACTGGGCAAAAGTCTTCCGAATCCCTTCTTTAGAATACACCACAGCTTCTCGATCAGGATACCGGTGGGTTATCTCCTCTAGGCACTGATCCACAGTTTTGGAAAGAAGAGGAATGTTTGTCACCCCATGGACAAAACTTTTGTTTGCTATAGGTGCAGTAGAGGGTGCATTAATTTGCAGAGCACTGTAATAAAACAGGTGAGAATCAGAAATTGTGGTGGGCAAAGTTGTTCATTGCTGGAAGACAGAGACAAAGGAGGATGTTCTTTGTTATAATCAAATAATGCTCAATGTTACAAATCCAAATTATATATATAAAGACAAGTGTCCTGACTGACTCATCAACGTCCAGCCCAAACCCCTGGACCTAGAAACGTGAAATTTGGGGAGAACGTTCCTTTTGTGATGTAGAGGCTCACTAAGAAGGGTTTTTAAGAAATTCCAATGATCTCCAATGGGTTCTGTAGCATGCTCTATCAGTTTCTGTGCAAGTTTTCTGCCAGCGTCTTTCTAGACATCTTCAAACTTTCTTTAGGTCACCCAGCTCCACGGTAAACCATGGTAAACCACAGCACTGGTTTCTGTCCCAAGGGCTGGAGGGGTCGACAATGGTGTCAATAGCGTAAAGAGGTTCACATTCCACACTCCTACAGCAGCTTCCATAGAACATGTGTCTGGAATTCTAAAATCCCCCAAGGCATTTTGGAATCTAGAAGGATCCATAAACCTTTGTGGACAAATCATATTAACTGGACCACCCATTTTGTGGGAGTGTCGGGGCCATATTCACTTTTGCCTTTAGCAGATGATGGTCTGACCACGGTTCAGGCCGAATCTCTAATGCTGAAACAAGACTTTCCCTCAAAGGCTCAGTGCAAAATATTAAGTCCAAGGCATGGCCTCTTTCATGTGTAGGGCCTGTCACTATTTGAGAGAGGCCCAGGGTTGCCAGGGAAGCTATAAATTCCTGGCCAGGACCTGACAGGGGGGGAGGGGGAGACGGGGGGGAGGGGGGAACAAAATGAGAGTTTCGCATTTCATTGCTTTCCAGAGCAGCAGGAGGATGAGAGGTAGAGAGTCAGGGAAGGGTTTCTGAAGCTGGCAAGCAGCAAGCAGCGGCAGAAGGAGCTCCTGAGGTGGCTGCCACCGCCGCTACTCCACCATTCCATTCTTAAAAATGGAGAAGGGAACAGAGAGGGGAAGGAGTCTCTGACTACAGTTCCCAAGTAAACTTGCACAGACCTGCATTGCTCAGCTCTCAGGTTGGCAGGGAAAGCTGCCTATCAAGGTTATGTGGCTAAGATTGGGGTTTCCACGGCAACATAAGATCTGCAGACATTCCAGGCCTATGTTGCCTAGGGAATCAATGGACTAGCGCCAGCCTGTCTGGCATCACAAAGCATTCATGAATCGAACGAATCGGCCCCAAAAGTCGTGGATTCTGTGAAAAACGCAGCCCCACGAAATGCGTTTTCACGATACATGTATCGGCCTGATTCATCACAAAATTTGATTCGTATTTCGATTCGTGCTCATGTCTACTTGGAACACTCATCATGGATGTTGAAGTCCCTGAATTTGGCTGCAAATAGTTAACAATGCCCTGACCTGGATGACCAAGGCTAGTCCAATCTTGTCAAATTTTGGAAGCAAAGCAGGGTTGGCTCAGGTCAGTAGCACAGCAAAAGTCTGAGGTTGCTATGCAGAGACAGCAAATGGAAAACCATCTCTGTTTATATCTTGCCTTGAAAACCCTATGGGGTTGAAATAAATTGGCTGTTATTTGATGGCAGTTTATGCACATCAAACAATATTTTGAGAATGCATCCCTGAACAGAAAAGAAGTATGTTTGTATTGAACAAAGACGGCTGTACTTCCACTGCTTTACAGACTGAAGGTAGAAACCACTCCTGTTACTTTGGAACTGTTTTCAGGAGAAAGTCAGGCAATAAAGAAGGGCACAGTTTCATACTTCCCATCTTCCTATTTGTGCAACCTCAATTTATTACATTTCAAACCAGCGTCACGGTCATGGTGCTGTGATACAATTAAAGTGGTTGGGAGAGGATGGAACAAACAGAAAGGTATAAACCAGCAGGTAAATGTTAAACAAGAATAACTTTTACTACTTGGAAACTTCTGTGCAGGTTTGGTAAATAAACCAGGGAAGATTTAAAGAGAAGAAATTGCAGGAGAGAAATTTATACCTTTGTATTTCCAGGAAATGTTCTCCTAAACCTTCGCAAGAGTAGATATAAGAAACCGTTGGATGGTTGTGCTAGTAGGACAAGAACTCAAATAAGTACAGAGTCCTAAAAGTCACTGACCTGGTAATTTCCCAACCACCTCATGACCAAGTGGGGCTTTTGCCCAGTAGGGCTTCTGATAGGCCAGTGGAGATCTCATTGGCTGGTACGGGTTTTTAAAAATGTTGCTTTGGCAATAGCTGTCACCATAGCACAAGGATTTTACTACGTAACTGAAGATAAGCTGTGTGTATTCAAGAAAATATTTTAAAGCCATATGTTTATTTTCAAAGACATCCTTTTAAACAGAGCTTCTGCCTGAAATGTTGAACTGTTACTAGTAGAATTATGCATAACTTCACTCCCTGATATTTTATGGTTGGTTCTGCCTTATGCAGCAAAGCACCGGGACTTTGCCCATCATCAGTGGGCACCTGGGAACCCTACACAGAGTTGATCTATGATTTAATTCAAGCTTGTGAGGGATGTGTGTGTGCATGTAATACTGAAATATGGTGAGGGAAGAGGGGTTTTTGCTTTGTTGTTCTGCTGTAAGGATATGTCAGCATCCCACTATATATATTTCAATCCATTAGTTCACCCCTTCATTCCACTTGTTGTATCAGGGGCAATCACAAAGAAGGCCCTATTCCTGGTTACAGATGCTCTAAAATCCCAAGTTGAAGAACTCTGGAGTGCAGCCGACAAAGAAAACATCAGCAGACAAACAGGTTTAGTTGAGGAAAGGTGATCTTTTGGGCATGTTTACCCTAGACCATGACAGGCTTTAAATGTCAAAAGAAGCACCTTGAATTGAGCCTGGAAACACTGAAAACCAATGGCAGTTGATAAACTGGCTGCATTTGCTCTCTCTCTATACCCACCCAAAGGCAGGATGCAGCATTCTACACTAAGTGCAATTTCTGAATCATCTTTTTGAGCAGTGCCATGGGCAGCATATTACAGCAGTCAGTCCACCTGTTTCAAAGACTGACTACTGCAATATGGTATCCATAGGACTGCACTAGAAGACTGTATAGAAATTGCAATTAGAGTAGAAAAGAATAAAGTCAGTGTATCTGAAAAAAGTCACTCCTGACTACTTTAGCAACCTAATTATCTAAGTGATAATGTGTTAGATCCAGGAGCATTCTTTTAATATATATAGTTTTGTTAAATACCAATGGTTATTTGACACTTTTGCCTTCGTAAATGCTATTTTTTAGTACTTTCTGTTCTTGGCACTAGCAGAATTAGGAACAGCCAGGAGTTCTGACTGCCAGCTTCTTTGGTGAGCATGAAATTGGCTTACAGAGATGCAGATGAAAGGAGGAGATTGGGTAAATAAAGAAACTACTGCTATGAAATACAAAACAGAGAAACTGTCCTGTTCAGGTGCCCTTCCAGTGCTCAGCAATCATAAATGTTCTGGCATCACTGACTATGCAAGAATTTCAGGATCTCCTATGCTGGCAGAAGCATTTTTTTGCAATTTCCATGGGTAACAGGATCTGAATAAACAACTAGTAATTGGCAAAACTTGGCATAGGACCAGATACTGGCAGTGGAGAAGATTAAAAGAAAGCTGGGTAAAGAGGCAAAAAAAGTAGGACTGGATGAAAATACCTGTTCTTCCTGATGAGACGTGTAGCACAAAGTTTTCTCCTGACATTTTGCATGTGCTTACAGGATAACAAGATGTAAAGCAAGACAGGGCTTAATTAACCTTACTTTTTTGATGCTGAAATATTTTAAGAGGTGAATAAAGGTTCACTGCTCAAGCTTCCTCCGCATTCAATGTGCAGGAGCCCTTCTTTGCAATATGGTCACACTATTTGCATGCTCATCAAAACCAATGTGTTTTCTATTAAAGTGCCAGGGTACTGATTTGATGAATCAGAATTAGCAAAGGAATTTAAGCTTCCAAAACTTTATCCTCTCCAGACCTAAGGTCCAAACTGTATTATGTCTCGATTCACAGACAAAGACCAACTGAATGAGGAATGACTTAATGCAATTTTATTTATTTACTTACTTCATTTATACCCCATCTTTCACCCCAGTTGGGACTCAAAACGTCTTACATCGTTTTCCTCTCCTCCATTAATCCAACTCGGTGAAGTAGGTTAGGTTGAGAATGTGTGACTGGCCCAAGGTGACCCAGCGAGCTTCCATGTCAGAACGGGGATTCAAACCCCAGTCTCCCAGATCCTAGTCCGAGACTCTTAACCACTATGCCACACTGGCTCTTTCTTAAAGCATGAACATCAAACTTCTTGAATAGTAATGTTGATGCAATATTCTAGAACCAAGATCATGTGATCTCAGATCACATCTTCAAACGACAAGTTCCTTAACAAATATAAGGAAATGTCTCTAAATATACATTCTGTCACTATACAAACTACAAGAGACAGCATATTTCATGACCATAAGAAACAGCTGCGTGGAGCTTCAACATAGATTAGCACTCTGGTGTTCGGTCTTAACTCTTCCTATATCATTTCCCCAAGAAAAAATGACACCTGTGGTCAATTTTAAGGCCCAATATGGAAAATGACAGGTACCTGTATTGTGTTTATCCCCCCTCTATGGGGTTTAAAGCAGCTGGAGTGGCAGGAAACACTATGAGGGAAGTTCCTTCTTCCCCAGTACTGTGGCTGCGATTCTGTGTAGTATTTATCTCCCTTTGCCTACATCTGCTTTTATTTATTTTTAAACTGCAAATTTCTCTGTTAATGCTGCCAAAGTAAACACGTGACACCTAGCTATAGCCTTGAGCCGGATAGTCCAGACTAGCCTGATCTTGTCAGTTCTCAGAAACTAAGCCGGGTCTGCCTTGCTTAGTACCTAGATGGGAAACCACCAAAGTCGTCTAAGGTTGCTGCAGAGAGGCAGGCAATGGCAAACCACCTCTGAACATCTCTTGCCTTGAAAATCCTATGGGGTCACCATAAGTTGGCTACCACTTGATGCTTCCCCACCCCCTTAAAAAAAACCTGGCTGTAATAGTCTGAATCCCACAAACGAAGCACTAACCGCCATTGGAGTCAATCTCTCTCTCACACACACACACACATTATTTCATTTATTGCTCACCTTTGTCACCTGAACTCCAGGAAGGTTACAAAATATAAAAACAATTGAATCAGACAGCAAAGACCTGCAGTCAGACTAAGATCATAGACTTGATAAATCATGCCAACAGAGAACTGTCTAAGGCATGACAGCGCCATCATGCAGAAAGCGGCTTTCAAAGGTAGAAGACAATGCAGCCAAAGGAAGGCGATGCATACAATAAACATTGCAACAGGCTAGAGCCCTATCCCTTAAAAGTGACCACCTGTGCCAATTCATTTTTCAACAGTTCTAATCACTTTATAAAAATGCCTTCCTGAACACTTTTGTTCTGAACATACTGAGAAATCATAGAGACATGGGGCCCTTCTCAGATCAATGGGGAAAAAAGAAAGATGGGGAATACTGGATCAAAGTTGTGGCCATTTGTGAAAAGGGAAGGAGGTGGTCATGATTGACATGCAATATCAAACATATTTGCTTTTCCTGTATATGACAAAATGGCACTTCACCCTGGTATCGGGATAAAAATTTACAATGTGGCAAGGTAAATGCTGAACTTGCACTTTGTGATTGCTCACAGGTTAACCTAAAACCACCTATACTGGTAGGCAAAGGGCTGGAGAATACATTTTTATATTTAGCTTTCAGTCCACCAGTATAACAGGATATCAATTCATATATTGATGGAGATAGCCAGAAGAACAAAGACCTTTTCCTGGGGCCCCAGGAGAACACTTTGAGATCTAGCAGCTTGAAGCCTGGGCCAGATGAGTCAATTCCACATCTCCCATTGTAGAATAAGATACCTGCAGGTCCCATTTTGCCACATTATTTAGGACACAAGGAATAGTTGATAGCAATAGGGTCATTTCATTGCTTTCTGACTACTACTCCTTTTTGCATATTGCATCTCATACCAACTTCTCCTTCTTCTGTCCCCATGCCCAAGTTATTTTCTCTCTCTCTTTCATTGCAATCCTAAACAGTGTTACACCCTTCTACTTCCACTGACAACAAATGATTTAGAAGGGTCTGAATCTGCTTAGGATGGTAGTTTGCTTTCAACTGAGCTTACTTGGAAGTAAGCCCCACCAAATTCAGTAGGACTTTATTCAGAAGTAAGTCCCATTGAATTTGCTAGAACTTGTTTACGTGAAATAGAGAGAGAAAAAATAAACCAGTGTGTCTAGCACTGCAGCCTCAAACACTCTGATATTGCAATAGCATCCATTTCCGTACAGGTTATCTATCCAAGGATCAATGGTATCTGGAAGTGGTGTTTTTTCCTGTTTCCCCACAGTATTGTAATGCATTGGTGCGCTTCTCAGCATTTCTCCAATCTTTCTCAAACCTGCTTTATTGAGAAGTTTGGGGAAATATCACTGTAAAGTATAGAGGGGTGTTGTGTGGATGGGAAAGTTCCAGTTTTCCCATTCACATAGCAGTCATTTCCCCCAATCATTTCTATGCAGTGGCCATTTCCTCCCCCATCACCAAGCGGCTTTTAAAAATCAGCATTATATCGATATAGCCCTATACAGGGGTCATTTCGTAGAAAAAGAGCTGGAGGAACTCATTAGCATAGCTCATTAGTATATGCCACACCCCTTGCCATCACCAGAAGTGTGTCATTAGCATAACTGATTTGCATATGCCACACACCCCTGACATCACCTATCCCGGCTGTTTTGGACCCCATCCTGGCCATTCAAGGCCGAAATTGGGCCCAAAATGGCAAAAAGGGGCTGAAAATGGCCAAAAAGGGGCCCAAATGGTCAGGATTGGGGCACTGCTGAGTGGGAGAGTGATCCACCACCCATCAGAGGCCCGATCCAGACCGTTTCGGCCCCAATCCAGGCTGAAACGGGCCCAAAATGGCCAAGAGTCAAGTGGGCAGGGCCACCTGACATGTGACCTCTTTGGGGAACTGCCAGAACTGCGTTCCTGTGCGTTCCCCCTCGCAATGAGCCCTGGCCCTATAACAATATGTGTGAAACATTTTGTGAATTCCCAGCTTTCATTTTTTAAAAAAGTAAGTCTCCAGCTCCCTCCATAAAGGCATATCTGTAATGAAAGGGGCAAGATAGTTACTGTTTTAAAAAATGAACGCTTCAAATTCAGAGAATCTGTTACATTTATTGATATAATGGTATATCAATATGGTGGTGGAGAGTGCACTCAAGTCATAGCTGACTTATGGCGACCCCTGGTGGGGTTTTCATGGCAAGAGACTAAGAGGTAGTTGGCCATTGCCTGCCTCTGCAACCCTGGACTTCATCGGAGGTCTCCCATCCAAATACTAACCAAGGCCAACCCTGCTTAGCTTCTGAGATCTGATGAGATATAACAATATCAAATTGCTGATTTAAAAAAATTACCCAGAAGTTCTGGGGAAGAAGGGATTGCAGTTGCTCCTGTGCTGTATCAGCAGCTGCGCTGGCAACAGGAAACCTCACCTGCCTGTCCTTGTGAGGCAATCACAGTATGTACTGGACAACAGAAAAAAAATATCTCCCAACAAAAACCTGGTGTGCAATAAAGTTAGAAAATACAGTGATTAAAATGTGTACTGGAAGTTATTATGACATGAGTGCTGTACTTCAGGGAGGGGGAATTCAGTACATTCTCTTTAATGGCCCCACCCTATAGAATGGAGTGTCTGAGGAAGTCAGGAAGGCTCTCGTATGTTTGTCTTTCCACAAAATACGTAAAACAGAACTGTTTAGAAGGGCATTTTTTTACAAAGGAATAGAACTGCATTATAAGAGAATGATTCAGGGAGATGTTTTGATAGAAAGAACAGGACTGTGGACTCTGTATTATCTGTTGCTGTATGTTTCAATCTTGCTTTCACAGCATTATAGTTCTACTTAAATAATACCATTTCTTGCATTTTAACATCATGTTTAATACTTATGCCTTGTTCTGATTTTCAAAATCCTAGTACTATTACATTGTTTTTAGATGTCTCCTCATCCTACTGTTCTGTCATACATTACATAATCTACCTTGAGTCTCAGTGAGAAAGGCAGACTATAAATGACAAACAAATATATGAATATTTATTAATATATTTATACCTCCACTTTCCCTTTTAGCTCAAGGTGGTCTACAATTTCAGAAATTAAAAATATACAAGTCCCACAGAATTGCAAGTATGACACACGCATTATAAACAGCCCCTTCTATTGTGAATGGGAGAAAAACCGAAGGAAAAAATCCTCCGAGGCAAAGATTTGGACTGCAGGACACACCACATCTCATTCTGTACAGAAAATATGCATTATCTTTTATCCCAAGGGAAGCCACAATTTAAATAAAGATTTTTTTAAAGGAAAAATCAGCCAAGTTGTTCCCTGGTGGCCAAGTAAGTGAAACAAGCAGTTTCAATACTGACAGCTGAGTTCGTTTCCTAATGAAACTGCTGACCCAACAGCACACATGCTTCCTTCACATGTTTGCCAAAATCATCTCTGATATCAGCAAACGGGCCAAGGAAAGTACAGGGTCCTGCGAGGTAAAGGCCCTTCCTGCTAACTGCAACAGTTTTCAACCATAGCAGGAAAGCACAATGCAGCCTGGGAATAGCAGAGCCCTGCTACTCCAGTTGCTGCTTGTACCAAGAAAATTAATTTAGAAGTCACCCAAACTATTGATTTTTAAAAAGCAGATACAGAAGTAATCATCATGACATTAAAATCTAACACAGAAGTTTCATTTGGCTGGCCTTAATTACCTCTTTTTACTTGTTGACTCAAGATAAGTTGCTTCAACTCTGTGCTCCAATACTGTCCCCACAGAAATTAGGGAGGAGGAAACACCAAAATTGTGCGATAGCAAAGAGTCCAGAAGCACCTTTAAAACTAACCAACTTTATCGTAGCATAAGCTTTTGAGAACCACAGCTCTCTTCATCAGCTGTGGTTCTCGAAAGCTTATGCTACAATAAAGTTGGTTAGTCTTAAAGATGCTCCTGGACTCTTTACTATTTTGCAACTACAGACTAACATGGCAAACTCCTCTGGATCTATGACTAAAATTGTGTGGATGTTCTCAGGGAAGAAAGATCTATGACACTCAGTGCCAGTGTAGTGTGTAGTGGTTAGACTAGGATCTGGGAGGCCCGGGTTCAAATTCCCATTCTGCCATGGAAGCTCACCAGCTGACTTGGGGCTAGTCACATAGTCTAACCTACCTCACAGGGTTGTTGTGAGAATAAGATAGAGAACAGTTGAATGATGTAAGCTGCTTTGAGTTCCCATTGGAGAGAAAGGGGGTTATAAATGAAAAATTAAAAATGAATAAGTGCACCAGAATATATAAAAAGAGTCCGTTTTTGAAGAAGGCTGGCATTCATTCCCCCCTTTTTCTGCCCTGCACTCTCTGCTACAGTAACCGGCCCCTGAATCAATAATCTCTTGGCATGTGCCCCCTATCTCTAAATATGTGTCCAAATATAACCATTCCCTCCCCTTCCTAAGTGCATCACTTCCCCTGACCTCGTTCTCCTCTGTCCTCGACATACCTTCACCCCATCTTCTCCAGCAAGTCTTCCAAGCAAGCCTCCTTCCAAGTATTCCTAAATCCACCCACCCCTCTCTTTCCATGCAGAGCCTGACATACATTCACCCGTCTTCATGTCCTGAGGAAACTTCTGCCTCGACCCCCAAACAGAAGACTTCAAAGTCTCTGGCCCCCCTTCCTCCCACTCTTCTTTCCTCCACCGCCACCCACCTTCTCCCGACCTTGACTTCCCAGCACAACCTACCACCCCCCAAGTCCTCTTCCATCTCTTGCCCCTGGTACCTGAACCGATGGATGCCCCGGAGACCGGTTCGAGTCACCACCAGCGCGGCCAAAAGCTCCCGAGCCACTCTCTTCAGCGGGCCGGTGTTAGAAGCCATGAGCGGGGCGCGCGTATATCGAAGCCTCCCAGCAAAATGCAGCGGGCACCCCTTTCCCCGCGCGTTGGACGCCTGCACCTCTCACTCACCCCAGGCGCGCAACAGCCGAACTGGGAGCTGGAAAGGGGCGGTGCCGCCATTGCTCAGCCCGCCCTGCAGCGACGAAGTGACTGCTTCTTTGGGGTGGGCGGGAAGGGCTCTTGTGGCGGAGAGGAAGTTTCGGCCTGCTTTCAGGAAAGTCATTCTAGGGCCAGCAACTTCAGAGCGACGAGGTTCGCTAGCAACGCCAGCAATGCAGCCCATCGACGGCGGCTCTCAGCTTCCCGAAAGCGGGTGACTGTGGAGGGCAGGACAGAACCCCGTTTTAAAGCAAAGCCCCTAGGCTTACAGGTATTTCCCCACTTCAGTCTTTCACCCCACTATAGCTGACAGCCTGACCCCACTCGTGCCCCTAGGCTTACAGGTATTTCCCCACTTCAGTCTTTCACCCCACTTCGGCTGACAGCCTGACCCCACTCGTGCCCCTAGGCTTACAGGTATTTCCCCACTTCAATCTTTCACCCCACTACAGCTGACAGCCTGACCCCACTCGTGCCCCTAGGCTTACAGCTATTTCCCCCCTTCAGTCTTTCACCCCACTTCGGCTGACAGCCTGACCCCACTCGTGCTCCTAGGCTTACAGGTATTTCCCCACTTCAGTCTTTCACCCCACTAAGGCTGACAGCCTGACCCCACTCGTGCCCCTAGGCTTACAGGTATTTCCCCACTTCAGTCTTTCACCCCACTAAGGCTGACAGCCTGACCCCACTCGTGCCCCTAGGCTTACAGGTATTTCCCCACTTCAGTCTTTCACCCCACTTCGGCTGACAGCCTGACCCCACTCGTGCCCCTAGGCTTACAGGTATTTCCCCACTTCAGTCTTTCACCCCACTAAGGCTGACATTCGCCTGACCCTACTCGTGCCCCTAGGCTTACAGGTATTTCCACACTTCAGTCTTTCACCCCACTACGGCTGACAGCCTGACCCCACTCGTGCCCCTAGGCTTACAGGTATTTCCCCACTTCAGTCTTTCACCCCACTACAGCTGACAGCCTGACCCTGGTACAGTAGGTACTGGACCACAATACATAGCCCTATATCCAGTTTGAGGGTCTCCTGAAGTATTCTATTCACAATTTTTAAAATATTGTTTTTATTGTGCGAGTAGAACACGAGAGCTCATTTTGGGGGTATAACTGTAATACTTTGAAGTGAACATTTTTTAATTATTTATTAAAAATATATAATTTATGGATAATTGTTTTAATATAAGAGACAATTTGTTTCACTTCAATAGGGAAGCAGTTAAGTACCTTACTAATAGAGGTTATATAAGAGAATCAGTTAATTGTAATTTATGTGGGGGGTGCCTTAGAAAAAATAATTGACGGGCCCCTAGTCCCTGCGGGGCCCCTGGGCTTCAACCTTGTCAGTCTTACGGTGCTCTGACTGGTGGTCTAAGGACAGAGCTTGAGGCAGAGGAGAAAACACATCATGAGCTGAGGCAATTTTTTTCTCTTTTGGTTCACGTGTCTGCCTCCCCAGTTATCATCTTCAATAGGGGAAAGGGGCAAGTCTTAATTTTTATCCAAAATGCTCACAGAGATGAGCTTCAGAAGGGACAAAAGGCATTAAGGAGGGGAGAAAGCGGGGAGACAAGGCTTATCTCCTTCTCCGGCAAATATTATTTTCCCCTCCTGTTTTACACATGAACAAGACAGATGAGTTTTTTTTTTTAAGTGCCTCACCCTTGTTCCATGTATTGTGGCACTGGAGCAAAGCTCTGCAAAAGTTTACCTAAGTAAACTAACTACTGAAAGGCGGAAGCAAAGAGAAAAGGTCAAATCCAGTAGCGCCCTTTTAAACTGTATTTATAGAGGGTGAGCTTCTGTAAGATATCACCTACTTTTTCATCGGATGTCAGCTGAATTATCCGCTTCAGGCTACAGATTTTAGGTGGTGGGATGTTTACGCATGAACAACAACCTAAGTCAAGGATACACATATAATAATATTACGTTTAGCACTTACTAATGTGGAGGGTGTTGTAATTCCTGTTTAAGCCTTGATGAATACAATCACATTTACAATATCTTCCTCTTCCGCCACTTGACAATCCATATGTCTGCCTGAATATAGCCACTTGAAGATGACACTGGCCGATTCCAGACAGCCCTCCCCATCCCGAAATGCCGCGTGTCGTCGCGCGGAAAACACAAAATATCGCATTTTCTCGTGCGAGTTTTGCGCGACGTCGCGCAAAACTCACGCGAGAAAACGCGATATTTTGTGTTTTCCGCGCGACGACGCGCGATTCCGTCTGGAATCGGCCACTCTCTACACAAGACATCTTACACAGAGGATGCTCAAGTGACTTACTTTCTGTTTGGTCTTATATTCAAGTGTAATCTATCTCCCTAGCAGTGTATGTGTATCCTCAATGGGAGAACAAGGCCATTTCCACACACGTTGAGTAATGCGCTTTCAATGCGCTTTCGCAATCCTTTGGAAGTGGATTTTTTGTTCCACACATGGAAAATCAGTTTCAAATATTCACTAAAGAGTATTGAAAGTGGATTATCCATCATGTGTGGAAGCAGCTCAAGTGTAAGATCTTTCACTTTGAGCATCCCTGTGTAAGATGTCTTGCGTAGAGAGACTCTCTGAAGTCTCTGACAGATTGATCAGGGAAGTTCAGAAAAGGTTTGTCAGGAGTGGGATATGAGTCAGGAGGAGTAGCAGCTTAAATATCAATCTTCTGCACATTGCTCCTAATAACATTATATAATTCTATGTTACAAAGTCCAATAAATATCCTGATTTTCACAAAATTCGTCAATCCTTTGATTTCCTCCATTCATGCAAACATATTTTTATCTTTCTTTATTATCTTGTGTTGGCGAGGAACGGATCAAATTGCATTTCACGTTCCATTTATTTTATTCGTTTGAGTTGATGTACTTGTCAATTCTCAGAACAATCCCAACTGCTGAATACCGAAACATTACTGGCATAGCTGGCCAGTCTCTCTAAAAGAGAAATGGCAGTAAGATTAACCTCCAAGAGCTGAAAACATAGCAACTGCACTTAAGCTCATGACAAAACTCCTTTCATCCACCAGTCATGAAATAGCTTGCTAATCCCTCCCTGCTAGTCAATATAGAATCATACAACCAAACACACACCAACACTACCATACCTTGCAGATGTCCATCCTGAAGTGGAGGGTCAAATATCTTGCAAACCCTTTTGACAGGCCAACAACGGGGAAGGAAGCATAGCCACTATCAACCGCATCACCTCTGCAGCACACTTTGCAGAGAGAAATCCCCATGCAAAGGCCACAGCCTCTCCCGCACACTGATTCAGGCTCCCATGGAGGGCAGGTTATAATACCTCGTAGAGCAGCTTTTAGCAAGGCAAAGAGAACAGATACACCAGGATGGGAACAGGAAAACACACTACTGCTCACAAGAGTTTCCCACATGAGGAAAAGCACTCTTGATGAGTGCTTTTCTTCATGTGGCAGCAGCATGAGGAAAAGCACTGTGGGACATGTGTCTCCCACTGAAGAAAAGCACTCATACGGGAAACAGGAGTTTCCCACATTCATGTAAGACATTCTTGTCATTTCTCCAGTAGCTTACTGAGGAAAAGCACTCTTCTGGGAAACAGGAATGAAACTGTGTCCAATTGGTGGTATAGGGACTTAGGCTTATGACAAGAAGTTTTTTCAGGAAAGGTATAGGCGTCCTGCCATGCATGCACAGACATAAAATGCTAGGTTTTGCTTCACAAAAGCAGCTAAAATTTGGGTGGCACTAGATCATGTGACCAAGTAGCAAATTTCTTTTTGGCTTCAGTATGAGGAAGATGTTGTTTTGTTTTTAATGTATATGTCACATTTTGTCCAGATGTCCTCTTTTTAGAAGAGATATCCTCTTTTTTTTTTCTTTTTTTTTTTTGGATGTCTGGGCTTTTTTTTTCAGCTGATGAAAATTTCCTGGTTTTTTGGGAGGCTGAGCTTATTTTTCCCTACAGTCCCCCAGTACAAGGAAACTTCCATTGCTGCCATCACCACTTCCTAGTATGTGTTTTGAATATTTATTTATTTAAAACATTTATATACCACCTTTACACTCAAAACAGGGTTCCCAAGGCACTGTTTCACTGCTGTGGTCCGCAGACCTCTTTGTTCCATGTGATCCTCATAGCAATGGTATCGGGTCTCTGCTCCAACGCCAGGAAGTGCACAGGTCCTGGACATTTCTTGTGTCGTTCTTGTTAACCATGCAACAACAGTGGCTCATGAATGGAAATAATTAACATGTTTTCAGAGGTCTAGCAGAAAATGAGATCAGGCAAGGTTGCATGTCAACCAAGTTTGATACAGTGTTTTGAGTTCCCTACTGGAAGCTTCTGCTTCTGTCTGTGTCTCTCTTTGTGTGTTTGCACATGTGTGTGACAAAGAAGGCCTTGCTTTGTTTTAAATTATTTGTGCTCATTTGCTGTTTAAGATTTAATCATCTTGAATCGCAAATCCAAATATCTTGTTTATTCCAAGACTTAGTGTGGACTTAGTCACTCTGGTAAGCTCTGGCTAAGAGTTCTCTCCTTTGTAGCCAGACATCTCCTAGAATTACAACTGATCTCCAGGTCACAGAGATCAGTTCCCTTGGAAAAAATGACTGTTTTAGAAGGTGGACTATATAGCATTATATTCCCTGAGGTCCCTTGCCTCTCCAAACTCTGCCATCCACCCCCAAAATCTCCAGGAATTTCTCAGTCCAAAGCTGGCAACCTTACTCTCTTGGACTGTGAGTTTGCACAGGAGGTGTTTCGTTGCATTTGCCACCTGCTGCTGCCAGTGGTGAGCAACCTCATGTGCTGGAGAGAAGCCCTTGGGAACATCCATACCAGCAAGGTAGAAAGTTAAGCAACGTGTATTTTTTTCATCTTGACCAGGAATATGGTCAAGAATATGGTCATCTTGACCAGGAATATGGTCAAGTGTAAATTCTGCTTCAGTGCTGGCAGAAATGAAAATGGAGCAGAATGTACTACATGCAAGTGTTTCCTGTCTGTGGAAAACAAAGGAAGTCATGATTAAGAAGTAGATTTCAGCAGTGACAACCACAAGAAAAAAAAACCCAGAGCTGTCTTAATACTCAAAATGTCAGTGAATTCTTTATCAAACAAAATTCAGAAACGGAGGACCAAGTTATGGCAACTGAAGGGGCATTGTCATTTTATGCTGTAAAACATCACCTACCATAGAGTCTATGGATTGCACTTCAAAATTAAATCAAGTGATATTCCGATTCAGACATAGTGGAAAGGGTTTACTATGCATAAACAAAAGCTGAGGCCATTGTCAACAGAATGCTTGCTCCACACTCCGTTGCTATGGGAGTTCAGGATTTAAATGGAATACCCTTTTAAGTGTTAACTGATGGAAGCAACCATGGGTCACAAATGCTATTCTCTGTTGTGACACAATATTTTCATAAAGTCCATGTTATTAAATCAACAGTTGATTCAGCTGAATAGCATACCAAATGAAAAATTGGAAACAATAGCAGTATGTGCGACATGAGCATTCAACCATGCTTCATTCATTCAACATGCTTCAACCAGGGCCAGGGCCTTTTCAGTCCTGGCCCCAGCCTGGTGGAACGCTCTGTCAATGGAGACCCAGGTCCAGCAGGACATATTATCGTTCTGCCGTGCCTATAAGACAGAGCTGTTCCGCCAGGCGTTCAGTAGTTGAAAGGGGCAGTGCCATGTCGGCCTCCCACCTTTGGGGTGGGGTGGGGGGTTCTCTCCACCATTGCACTTGGTTAATTTATTTCATTATTGTTTTGTATATTGATTTTAGTATTGTTGTTTTCTTGTTTTTATTGATTTTAAACTGTTCACCTCCCAGAGCCCCTGAGGATGGGCGGTATATAAACTGAAATATAAAATAAATTAAAAGACCATAGCCTCCTTATGAAGTGTGTTGCGTTCTCTGATAACTACACAAACACTAATTTTGGAGGAATCAATTGCTCTGAGAGAGAAAAATGTCTTCCATGCCTTGAAGCATGAATTAAAGAGAGAATTAGTCAATGTTTGTTGTCCAGCACACATCCTTCACAAAGCTTGGAACAGATGCATTGCCTGTATACATTGTATTTCATCATAATAAAGATTTACAATTATTTCTCCATATATATGGTAAGAACAGAAAATCTCAAGTTATTGTGAATTCACTGACATAAACTACAAACAATTATTGTCACACAGCAGAACAAGATGGCTATCACATTTTCCTGCCATAGTTACTGCAGATGTTTCCGGGCATGAAATCTTTTTTTCTGTTTCAATCCAATCCACCATCCATATTGAAGAAATTATTTGAAAATGACTTAGCAGCAGCTTATATGCAAAAGATCTATACCTGATAAATGTCACTGCAGGCTCCCCTTGGCCTTAATCTGAGAACTCCTAAATTGCATATCCAAACCCTCCAACAATCGGTGTTGCCCAGTGGCCTGGAATAAAATGTCCTGTCCCTTTAATAGAGGATTAATGCATAGAAATGGACAGGTGAAGCTTTTTATGGCATAAAGGTAAATATCACCTGAAAAGTAACATTCATTAAGACTCTTTTAAAGGGGCAGGACATTTTTCTTCAGGTTTCCTTCCAATGATACTTGCACGGGTAGATCATGCTGACACCATGCTTCTGACGCTCACTTTCAATTTACAATTTAAATGTTCTCTGTACTTTGGTCTGTATTGTTATGAGACTATATTGAGGCAATTAGCATTTTTATAACTAGAACATTTTTTGTGGTATGTACCTTTGTCCCGCAAGATTTGATGCTTCTACCAGTTTTATCTCCTTAAGATAGAGATGTGCAGAGGCTGCTGGAATATATGCCCCAAAGCAGCAACCGTAAATGTAAGAGTTCAGCTTTAGTGCTACAAAACCTGTGCACACATACTTAAGAATACGTTTCATTAAACTCTGTGGGATTTTCTTTGGAGTAAATATGGATAGAATCAGGTTACAAGATTTCTAGTTTCAAGATAGATTTTAGGTTGTCTTTTGATGGTTTTCTTTATGTACAGTTTCATCATTAGAGAATGGGTTTATTAGAATCAAATGTTCATGTGTGCATACACCATTACATGTAGGTTAGTTATATGTATTCTTCCAGGGCATCATCAGAATCAGCTGCTCTGTTGTCTTCAGTGAAGATGTCAAGCCATTATTCCTAAACTGAAGAGAAAGAATTTTTCCTGCTGGAATGTCTCCAATGCATTGTTTAGCAACACAACACATCATCAAGGAAACAATGTTAAATATCTGCATATGAAAAATACTATGTTCTCAATCTTTCATTGTTCTTTTGTGGCCTGTTACTGTGTGTGTGGTCACATACATATGTATTCAGCCCTACATTCACCTAGAGTGGCCTGAGCATAAAGAAGTTACCTTCCTTGCACTGCTTCACACTACTAAGCTAAAGCAGTTGTTAGCTTACATTTTGTACATTTCTACCCAAGTGGTAATAAGGGATGTTGACAGAAACTCCTAGCAAAATACTGGGGGAAAGTATTGAGACCATGAATATGGTAAAATCAGAGATAGTTGATTAAGGGGAGTAATTAGCACACTCAAACACTCGAGATAATATCAAATATCCATATACCAGCATGGTATAGTCATCAGAGTGCTGGAGGAGACCGGGTTTGACTCTGCACGCTGCCATGGAAGACTGCTGGGTGACCTTTGTCCAGTAACACTCTGACAGCCTAACCTACTTCACAGGGCTGTTGTGAGGCTTAGATGGAACAGAATGATGTAAGCCACTTTGGGGACCAAATGAAACAAACAAAATTGTAAACATGTCCCCAGAGTATGCATCAAAAAAGCTACACAATGGGGTCACCATATATAGATTGGTGGAGTTTTTTCCCAGAATGAAGAAAGTACACGTTTTTAACATCCACCCCCACCACAATAAAAGGGGGAAAATGAGATCTCCATGGCCACTACATTGTGACATCTCAACTGCCATTTTGAGAGTTGCCTAGCAACCCCACAAACAGTGTTGATGGTGGCCATAGGCTGCCAATGGGGAAAGGGGAAGCAAGGCGGCGGTGGGAAGGGGGAGAGCAGTGAAGGAATGAGGTAGCAGTGAGTGAGCAAGCAAGCTATGGTGAGAAAAGCAGCAGTGAATGAAGGAGGAGACAGTGGTCAAGCAAGGGGGAATCAGAGACCATGGCGAAGGAAGGAGAAGGAGATGGGCAGGTGAGCAAGCGAGGGGAGGGAGAGAGGACAGCGACAGAAGGGTGAGCAGAGAAAGGAGGAAAAGGCAGAAGGAACTACATGCCCACACATGCTGTACAACATGGCCCACTATAGGAGGGGGAGGCAAAATGCCAAAGAGACACCTAAAACAGAGGTAATCCTTGTGAGTTTTAGGCAATGGTGCAGATCCAAAGCATGAATCCCAGATTTCTGGGCAGCCAGAAGTCCAGATAATAATAACGGGAAAGATAAGATGCATGTGATGGCAGCAAGGGGCTTCAGCCACGACACAAAAATGGGTGGGTTGCAGACCAGAAGTTAGTAGTAGTCTTGCAGAAACAAAAGTTCACTTGGTGGAGGTTTAAGTTTTAAAACAAAATATTGTTTCTGATCCTGGCTTGAGGACCAAGTGAACTACGCTTCCTGATTTTGTAAAGGAGGGAGGGCCAGGTAGCTTTGTCAACTGCCTGGGGAAAAAATCCTATTTACCAGGCGATGTATTTACCTCCATGTCATGATAAGCTTCAGTAAGCATTTTTCTCCAGGCCTTGTTGGCCACCCTTAGTTCAGGATCCTGAAAACATTTCCAAATCAGGAAAATACGAAGAGGTCTTTGGATGGGGGAGGGGGAAAGGGAAGTGTGTTGGCTAAGATTACCTGAAGGCTAGGGATGGGGTGGAGATCTAGACTCACAACTAATCTCCAGACAACAGAGATCGGTTCCCCTGGAGGAAATGGCAGTTTTAGTCTCTGTGACAATTCACCCCCTTCCTCAAACTCCATCCTCCTCAGTCACCACCCCCAAATCAAATTTTCCAAATGAGAGCTGGCGACCTTTGGAATTAGTGTGTTTTAGTTATTTTACTGAGGGGGGGGGGCTTTGGTGGGAAACCCCAGCCAGTTTACATAAAACCTGGACTATTTTTTTAAAAAATGGGAAGAAACCTAAAGATAGCTTGAATGCTAAAGAGGGTGACACATTTTACTAAAGTACTTCTGATTAATGTTTTGAAGGCCACATAAAGGAAAAGTATATCTTTCTTGTGCTACTGTTGCTCCCCAGTTAGTGGGAACAGGTTTTGTGCGATTATGCCTGATTTTGCCCTCTCTGCTGTTCTCAGCCTTTGTTTTGGAGGTGCCCTAAAACTAATTTCTGGGCCTCATGTGACTGGCAGAGAAAAAGTGGCCTTAGTCACCAAGACAGAGAGAGAAAGCCTAATAAAACGAGAGGTTTGATGACAGATAGGTCACACCATGCATTATGTTTGTTTCTGGCGTACACACTAATCCTTAATCCAATTTAGAGTTAAGCATGTTTCACAGCTGACTGATTTCAACAGGCTTAAAAGTACTGAAAACTTTAATAGGTAAGGGACATAATTTGTGTGCTTTAAAAAAACACAATTTAAACTGATTTAAAAACAAGTATGTGCATCCAGCTGTTAACATTTGTCATCCTTTCACAATTTCTGTTCAAAGGGGACACTCAAACTGAAGGCCTTCCTATATTTTGTTAAACCAGGGTGGCAAATTAATTAACTGGACTGCCTCACCCCTGCCTACACTTCCAGCAGGGTAGCAGTTATGTTAGCACTCTGCTGCAAACAAAAAGAAGCCTTGTGGTATGTTAAAGCATCTATTCTGGCATACAGCTCAATCAGTTGGCACCATACAGTTCCAGCAAGACCTCTCCAGTTTTTACTGCCTCAGAGTCTCTCTCTATGTTACTAAGTACCTAGGGATGCTCCAATGAACGTCATTTCACGTGTCCCCCCTCCAACTTTCCATGCACTCTGGCATAATCACACTTCAATTTGCTCCCCGAGAGTACATTCATGCATTCCATATCAGCTCCTCCTCAACTGCTAACAGAATCCCAGTTTCTCCCACACCCAATCACTTGACACTTTCTCACACCTTAGAGAAATGCAAAGTGGCACTTCAAAGGAGCTTACAGCACTTGTTCTCACAGCAAAAACAAAGCTAAATTGGTGCTTTGCCCTTCGCAATCACTTGCAGATGCAGCCACACAAAGGGAGCTCCCCTGAAATCGGCATTCCTGTGCATTGAGCAAGAACAGCCTGCACGAGAATTGAGGACTAGACATACAACTCTGCTTTCCACGAAAGCTGGACAGTGAAGAAAGCTGCCAGGAAGAAAACTGATTCATTTGAAATGTGTTACTGGAAGTTTTGCTGGTACCATGGATAGCCAAAAAGACCTATACGTTGATACTAGATCAAATCAAGCCTGAATTCTCCCTGGAAATTAAAACGACAAAACTGAGGCTATGGTACTTTGGTCACATCGTAAGAAGGCACGATGCTCTAGAAAAGTCAATTATGCTAGGAAAAATGGAAAGCAGTAGGAAAAGAGGAAGACCTAAAACGAGATGGCTTGACTCAATAAAAGAAGCGGCGTCCTCCAATTTGCAGGATCTGAGCAAGTCTGTTAATGACAGGACGTTTGGGAGGTCTTTCATTCATAGGGTCGCCATAGGTCGGAGGCTACCTGACGGCACATAAATCACACATACAACCCTGCACTTGAGCCTCCCTAAGCAAAGAGAGGCTCTCAGCCTGTTCTCTACCCCGCCAAGCGGACTTCCCAGGCCGCTTCTGCAGCCGCGCAGCCTCCAGAGGGCGATGGCAGGCCTTCCTCCCGCTGTCTGCGAGACGCTCTTGCCGGGACGCGCCTCTTCCGCGTTGCTCCCTGGCCAGGCCCGGGCGAGGAGGCGGGTGCGGAAGTGGCTGGCACTGGCGGGCGAGCGGGCCGCGCAGCCGGAGGGGTGGGGGCCAGGTGAGTGTGGCGGCGAGGAGCGATCGCCTGAGTGGGAGGGGGCGGCAGGACGGCGCCCACCCGCCCCGCTTCCCTCTCCCGGTCCCGGAAAGCGTCTGGCGTCTGCGGCGGGCGGGGCTGGCAGTCTCAGGCGCCGCTGCTGGGCACGGGCTGCCCTGCGTTGTGCGGTGGGACGGTGTTGTGCTCGACGTGCCAGTCCTGGCAGGGGTTTGGAGCTCTGGGGCGTGGAGGGAAACGTGGCTACCACGTGGGTGGTGAGCGCCGTCAGAGAGATCGCAGCGGGGAGGCAACCCTCCGAACTCATACTTTGGATGGCTGTCATCCAATAAAAAAACCAGCCCACCTTGGAGAAAACTTACGAGTTGTGCACTACTCAGTAAAGAATCCATTAGCACCTTTAAGACTAACCAACTTTATCTAGCATAAGCTTTCGAGAACCACAGCTTTCTTTGTCAGATGCGCCTGAGGAAGAGAGCTGTGGTTCTTGAAAGCTTATGCTACAATATAGTTGGTTAGTCTTAAATGTGCTCCTGGACTCTTTACTATTTTGCAACTATGGACTAACCAGCTAACTCCTCTGGATCCTGAACTACTCGGGAAGAGTTCTGCCCTGATTTACTCTTTAACAACACCTTGACCAACACCTTGACCTGCAGCAATTCAACAGGCGCAGATTTCTCCATTGTGAAAGGGCTGATGATGGAGAAAGCATGACTGGTTGAATTTCTGCATACCACACCATTGTTAAGGGCATAGCACCTGCTAGGGAAGAAAAAGTGAGATGTTATTATATAAACAGACTGCAAATGTGTCTGTTTGCAGACAAATGTGTTTTTTTTTAACTTTCCTAATTTTATCCCAACATTTTGTCACACTCTAGAATGACCAAGAAACTAAATCTGTGACAGCATTTCAGAGGCATGAATGGGTGAGAGCTTAATTCTCCCTGGCTGGAGTAACTGATGTCTATAAGCACAGGGAATAGGTTAGGTGTTGAATGTGATGTCACCAAATGCTTTTCGATACGTAACTAGTTCATTCCTTGGGGGAAGTAAGACCCTGAGTTCGAGGATACTTCTGTTGTGGGGAGAAACTTGTCCATTCCCTTGCCGTTGGGTGACTTGGTTTTTGCTTCAGGCACTCTACATTGTTCCTAGCGAGGCTTGTAATACATAGGTCTTTCGTTTCAACATGCAGGATCTATCATAAGAATGGGTATATCGCTAGTTATATACGAAGGATAATTCCCACAAAACAGAATATTTTGAATAGTGATGGGCAGACTGCAGCATGCATTAGAATGGGACAAGCAATTATAAGCAATGCTAGAGAATGGCTGGAATGGATTGATGCTTCTGCAGTAACATCTCTGGTTTTGGAGAGGCTGGGAAATGGATTTTTCCCAGGGTGCCTGATGTCCTTAGTAAATAGGTGGTAAAGCTGTACCCCTAGTGTGAACTTCGGCAGTCTTGACAGGAGTCTAAGGACTGCCAAGGGCCATGGTGACTGGATATTTTCCCTAGGAACAATCCTTCTTACCATAAGATGGGTGGGAGAGTGGATAGTTCAAAGATTCTCTTGTCATACTAACAGCTCAAAAATTGTGATTGCTAACATGACAATGAAAGAAAAAGTATTCTGAACCAGGTAATTTTTTTTGCTTATGAGAAGCAGGCACATAGCTTCAGGATACCACCACTCTTGTATAGTGAGGCCTTATGCATGTTGACTCAGAAGTGAGTAAAATGGAGTTCCTGATTAGTGAGAGTGCACCTTTACTGTTTCACAGTGGTCATTTTGTAGAAAAAGAGCTGCAGGAATTCATTGGCGTAATGCATTAGCATAACTCATTGGCATATGCCACACCCCTTGCCATCACTGGAAATGTGTCATTAGCACTGATTTGCATATGTCACACCCCCTGACCTCACCTATCCTGGCTCTTTTGGACCCAATCCTGGCCATTCAGGGCCGAAATTGGGCCCAAAATGGCAAAAAGGGGGCTGAAAATGACTGAAAAGAGGCCCAAAATGGTCAGAATTGGACCGCTGCTGAGCAGGAGAGTGATCCACCACCCGTAAGAGACCTGATCCTGGCCATTTTGGGCCCAATCCTGGCTGTTTTAGGCCCAATCCAGGCCAAAACAGGCCCGAAATGGCTAAAAATCAGGTGGGCGGGGCCACCTGACGTGTGACCTCTTTGGAGAACTACCGGAACTGTGCTCCTGCACGTTCCCCCTCAAAATGAGCCCTGCTGTTTCTACCCCCTCAGGAACCAACGCATTTGCCAGGCTGCTTGGACAAAATCTGCTTCCTTGAAGGTCATGGCAAAATCTGGAGGAAAAGGAGTGAATCTGAAGGACAAACTGGAAGGCAATGAGTTGGACTTAAGCCTGTGTGACTTGAACGAGGTGCCAGTTAAAGAGCTGGTTGGTATCCATTTTCTTATGGATAGTAATATTTGTCAAGGGGTTGTGGGAATCTACGCCGTCTCAAAGTAAGATTTTGAATATACATCGAGAAGTTGGTTAATTTCTTTGTTTATCACAATTTTAGGTTTACTTGTAGAACAAGTTTAAACCATAAGTGTATCTGTGTTTGGGGACATGTATTCCTTTCTCCTCACAACTTGAAGAAAGGCACTACCTTGAAACACGCATAGTCTGTACATTTCAGGGAACTGAATTGGCATAAAGGTATGTGTGGGTAAATTTGGTCGAACTGTAACAAAAAGTAGTCCCAGCCTAAATAACATGAGTGCTGCTGCTGGGCTAGCATTTTCTCTTGACTACTGTAAGCGAATGACAACAATACTTTTTCTGAAAAGTGACACATGAGTGGATAATGACCAGGTGGGCAGAAAAATATGCTTTGCTTGGGCAGCCAGCTTGTGGAAGAATACAAGTTGCTCCTAAATTGTTTAACAAATCTGAAGAAGGGAGCTTTAACTCTCAAAAGCTTATATCCTGGAAATCTTATACCCTGAAAATCTATAGAAGCCTTTGAGAAGTCTTACGAGCTCTATTAAGTTCCTGTCTGAAGAAGTGAACTGTGACTCATGAAAGCTCAGACCCTTCCACAAAAACAGAATTGGCATAAATGGGCCTGTGATATAAATCAGCATTTGTAAAATGTTATTTGTTGGCTAGTTAAAAATGTGAAGTTGCTTGAAAAGTTTTACCTATGTTATGGCAAATGAAAAATTCTGAAAGTGACATCACTGAAGTTTCTTTGGACAGTTTTCATTCTTTACAAAGTACTGTGGCCAGCTGACAGATTTTACTTAGTTTTTTGGCTCTCTTTCAGGCAGGGCTTCCAAAGGCTACTGTTTTGGACCTGTCCTGTAACAACCTCACTTCTTTACCAGTAAGTTGTAACCTTACCTCTTCTACAGCCTTTTCGTCTAAATAGTCCAAATAAAGCCTGCCCAAGGAATGATCCTTTAATCTCAAAGTGGGTGGACAGCTACAGTAGTGAGAGGTTACAAATCTCCCAACAGAGGAGGCTGGAAAGTTAACGATATTAAGGGGCTAAGATGGGGAGAAATTTTGGGGTCAAAATTTCTAGAACTGAAATGTGGATCCATTTAATGAACTACAGGACCTATGATTATCTTGTTCCTGTATGACTAAAGGAAGCGCAATGTGTGCCTGTTTTCCGCTCTGTACTCCTAGCATGATGGAAGTCATATAGGAAGAGCATGTCGGATTTGATGGCTGGAATGGACTGGCGAGTCCTGGGTTCAAATTCCCACTCTCAAAGTTCACTGGCAGTGCCATCCTAAGCATAGTTACAGTCTTCTGAGCCAGTTAGTGATAATGGATTTGGAAGGGCATAACTGTGCTCAGGATAGCACTGTTGGGTGCCTTAGGCCTAGTCACTGTCTCTCAGTCTAATCCACCTCACATGGTTGATGTGAGAACAGAATGGGGGCATGAGAGAACTATGTAGGCTGCCCTGAGATTCTTGAGGAAAAATTGGAATTAAAAAAAAAAACTGAAAGAGCAACACCACAGCACAGGTTTCAGTATGTCTCAGCTTTTAGATAAGATGGTGGTTGAACTCTTTTTCATTTGTCTTTGGGTTCCAGTCAGACTTCTGCAGTTTGACCCACTTAGTGAAATTGGACCTCAGTAAAAATCAGCTTCAACAGCTGCCACTGGACTTTGGTCGTTTGGTTAACTTGCAACACCTGGACCTTCTGAACAATCGATTATCTATCTTGCCAGTCAGTTTTGCACAACTCAAGGTAATCCTCTTACTCGCTTCTCCTCCCTCAATCCCCAAATTAAGTCTGGTCTTGGGCTTCAGCCCAGAACATATTTGAAATTATTCCAGTGTTTATTGCTCTAGTCCAAATTGGTGTTCCTGGCAAATGTGGGTAGAAGTTCACATTCTAGCAGACATCGATAGCAGCCTTTGAGAGATCTTAGTGGCTCTATTAAGTTCCATCTGTGAGGAAATCAGATGGCTATTGGTTTGTGATTTTATTCTTTAAGATTAATTATTGTGAAGTCTATTGAAATTTCCATAGCCTTATCAATAGAGATAGCTAGTAAACACATAGGTCCACTTGGGCAGAAGAGTTCCTTTCCGAATTCTCTGTAGCTGTACATGCTACAAATCAGAATAACGAATGAGCATATATTTTAAACAATTATTTTTTAAAAATTACTACTTTCTATATTTCTTTCCAACTTTTCCTTAATTATTGCCTCTCAAAGGAATTGTTGCATGAAAGTTAAGCACTAGTATAAGTGTCTATATCAGGGGTCCCCAACATGGCATCAGTGGGTGTCTTGGCACCCATTGACACCTTTCCTGGTGCCCAACAACTGTTTTTAGAAAGAACATGGGGCTGTTGCCCAACAGGGCTTCTGATTGTCCACTGGGGAGCTGATTGGCTGTGCAAATTAAAATAATGCTGTTTCAGCAGCAGCTGCCCACAGAAGTGTTAGTTTTAATCTCTTTCACTCCTCTTTCCCAGTGTATTTTTTAAAAAATTATCTCTTGTACTTCCTCTGCATGTATGGCTTTGCCTCCTGTGGCAGCCATTTTGTGGTTGATACCGCCACCCTGTGTCAGAATCCCAAAGGTACCCACGAGCATAAAAAGGTTGGGCACTCTTGGTTTATATTTTGTAATTCTGTTATTGTCATTCCTTTGAAGTGAAGTGTTACTTCAGAAAATTTCTGCTACCTGCAGCTCTTGTGTTCAACACCAAGAGCTTGAGTAATTTATTCATCTTGCTGATAGGCTGTCCCCAGCAGACATATGTTTATTAGCACTTGTCTTATTATCTGCTCCCTAAATAGTAGATCAAAAAATTCAAAAGCAATTAATTTTTCTCACAGTATGAACATTGTCCAGAAGACTCCAGAAATAAGGAGTTAAGTCTTGTCTGTGTGAGAGTATCTCTAAAACACCTATGAGGTTTGCTTAAGATCTAGGGCCTTCTGAGTAGTAGTAATAGGATAAGTAATGATTCCAAGGAGTAAAACTTGAAAAAAATGTTAGCTATTCCATTGGACTAGTCCCATGTGTGTTCCTCTTTGACAGAACTTGAAGTGGCTGGATCTGAAGGACAACCCACTGGATCCCACACTGGCTAAAGTAGCTGGGGATTGTTTGGATGAAAAGCAGTGTAAACAGGCTGCCATTAGGGTAAGTGAACTACTTTGCATTACATTTTTATTTAGATGCCTCCTTTTTGATTTCAGAAAAGCTGTTTCTTCAGGAAGTGGCTTGCACTCCTCCCTTGAACCTGAGTTCCAGCTAAGAGCACATTCCAGACATGTTTCCATCATTTCTGAATCCAGTTCTGCTGAGAATCCCTGACAAACACTTTGTTATTGGTAGTAGTTTTCTGCCAGCCATCAGTCTTTGACTGAAAAGCGGTATCCGGCTGTGGCATTTTTATTCTAGTTATCCTCCAGAAAGCTCAGGGAAAGATATATAGCTCTCTGTCCATTTTTCCCCTCATAAGAAACAGCACTATGAGGTAGGTTAGACAGAGAATGAGTGGGACAAAGTCTCCCAGTGTGTTTCAGTGGTATAGCGGGGATTTGAACCTGAGTCTCTCCAGGTCTAGTCTAGTACTTTAACCATTACACTGTGCTGGGATTCAATGATAATATTGACAGAGATTACAGGTAGCTGTGTTGGTCCAAAGAAAATCTCCAAACCAAAGCAGTGCTATACCTCTTCTGCAGACAAAATAACACTGTTCTCACTAACAAAGGACAGTTTTGAGAGTAGACCAATAACTGTGGTTGTTCGCTTCTGTCATCTTCTCTAAATCTAATGCACAAATCTTGCTTAAAGTAGTGAAAGTTACTTGCCCCTCATAATCAAGGATAAAATTGGGATGATATTTTTATTTGCTTTTGGGGGATTTTTATGTATCCTATCCTACGGCTTAGTGTGTCAAATAATTATAATTACAAAGCAGAGAAAGTAATGCATACAGTATGTATGTACCCCATTTTGTTAGTTTTTGTATATGTTCCAAATTAGTTTGTGCCAGCATATGCCTGCTACGCCGTATGTGGCAGTTTTGGAAACACCTAGTGTTGTTTCAAATGTTATGGGGGCCACTCGAGATAAATTTGTTGCTGATGGATTTAATAACAACAACAACAATACATTTGATTTATATACCGCCCACTCAGAGTGGTTTACAAAATATGTCATTATTATCCCCACAACAAAACACCCTGTGAGGTGGGTGGGGCTGAGAGAGCTCCTAGAAGCTGTGACTGATCCAAGGTCACCCAGCTGCCTTCAAGCGGAGGAGTGGGGAATCAAACCCAGTTCTCCAGATTAGAGTCCCACGCTCTTAACCACTACACCAAACTGATGTAGCATGAGGGTAATCAGAAGGGTACATTACCACTGGTCCTTGTCCCTGTGCTCCGAGCGATGCTGAGGATGTGTGCGTGGGTGTTAACCCTCATTAAATGCTATCACTCCTTTTTCTTTCTTTAATATCCTTTGTTCTTCAAGACTCAAGAGTAAACATACGGGGAATTCTATGGATGGTGTTGAAGAGCCATGTATGAAAAAGTGACATTGCCAATGTTCAGGGTCCTGTTGAATTGTTAGTTTTCCTGGAAAGGAATTTTTCCCCTGGACAAATTGGCTAGCAGCCTGGATTCTGCTTTCTCCTTTTTTGCAGCGTGTGACTTTGCTCCCTTGCTTCATTATTTGCTGTGCAGGCACCAATCCATGTTTCTGTTCTCTGCTTCTGGGGCACTGTGCTCTGTATTGCATAAGTTGCTCCATGTAAATGGAAAGATGGCCTTGCCTTCGAAGCATGAGGAGCTGGACAAGATAACCTTTGGTCTTCACATTTGTATTTTATTAAACTGTCTGGAGCCACAGCTCTTCCTCAGGACTAGTTAGCCAAATGTACTCTTTCAGTGCCTCTTTCCTTAGTTGGTCTTGGGTGTCCTTAGCAGGAATTGCAGCCTGTTGCCACTTACGGCTATCCCTTCTTGTTTCTGTGCTAAAAACATCAGTGACGAAATAAATCTCATGCAATTTTTTTTGGATCTCAAAGGTTCTGCAGTATATGAAGTCTATCCAGTCTGAGCTGGATCGTGAGAAGCAACGGAGGCTACAGGCAGAGCGAGGTAAGCTGAAGCAGGAATTGAGCTCAGTTTCTTTTGTGTAAGGCTGCTTGCAACCTTTATGATGTATGTGACATAAGAATTGATTTTCGTCTTCAGAGGCATGAAAAATACGGTTCCAAGGCCACTATTCAAAATGAATGAGAGGCAAACTAGAGATCCTACCACATTGGTTTGTAAAAGGAAGAATGTTCCAATGCTGGTAGCTGATTCGGGGAATGGCTGTCAACTCCTGCTATCTCTGATTTCTGGTATGCAAATTTTGGCATAAGGTAGCAAAACTCAGACTTGGATCTCACTGGAAGTTACAATGCTATTATAAAGCTTTGGGGTTAAGTGATGGACTTATTTAGATGACCATTTAAAACAATGCAGTTTGGGGGGTGGGTCTGGAGGCCACATTTTCACTCTGGAATTGTAATGTAACACATTGAAATATTCTTAATGTTGGTTTTAGGTTTGGGCAGGGCTTTTTTTTTTGAGCTGGAACGCGGTGGAACGGAGTTCTGGAATCTCTTGAAAATGGTCACATGGCTGGCGGCCCCACCCCCTGATCTCCAGACAGAGGGGAGTTTAGATTGCCCTCCATGCCGAGCGGCGCGGAGGGCAATCTAAACTCCCCTCTATCTGGAGATCAGGGGACGGAGCCTCCAGCCATTTGACCATTTTAGCCAAGGGCGATTTAAACTTTTAAAAACTCCCCCCCCCCTGTTCCAGCTGACCCAAAGTGACATCATTGCTCCTGGGAGCGTGCGTGCACTTTGCATGTGCACATGTGGTACCAGGGCCACCACCTCCCGCCAAGAGTTGCCCCCTGTGCTGGAAACCCGCTGAGTTCCACCACCTCTTTTCCCAGAAAAAAATCCCTGGGTTTGGGGTATTTTAAAAATTTTATGTAGCCATTAACCATACTCTCAACATAATAGTTGAAGTGGGTTACAACAGCATATGACAAATACCCGAGATCTAATAATAACAACAAACAATTACACAGTGGCAAAAATAACTGCTGCCAGCAAAAGTTCCTATTCAAATAATAATGGAATGAAGAGCAAAAGATAAAAAGAATGTGAAATTTTTGGTCAAAGCCAGTTGGAGATATTTGGGTTTATAAATAGAAAATACAATCTACCAAAGCAGACTGTAATCAACTTCAAATGTATCCAGAAATATCTGGAAGAATAATAAACCTGGAACCCAAAGCGTAACAAGCTAGATACCAAACAGACTGCTATGGGGAGGACATTCCATAGTTGGGATGCCACCATAGAAAGGCCCTGTCTCTGATACAACTGACGAGCGGCCTTGTATGGAAGTCAGCAGTCTTTATATTCTGTTTCTGGATTATTTAGAGTTGCTCTGAAGGTAAGAACCTGCGGTTTGTTGTACTGGAAATAAACTGGCAACCAATGCAATTCTTTTAAAACCAGCAGGACATGTTCTATATAACCTACATCAGTTAACAATTTTGCTACCACATTCTGAACTATCTGAACTGTCCTCACAGGCAGTCCCATGTAGAATGCATTACATTAATCTGTGTTAATCTAATCAGTGGAGCATGAATAACTATGGCCAGGGGTCATTTCATAGAAAAAGAGCTGGAGGAACTCATTAGCATATGCCACACCCCATGACATCACCGGATATGTATCATTGGCATAATTGATTTGCATATGCCACACCCCCTGACATCATCTATCCTGGCTGTTTTGGACCCAATCCTGGCCATTCAGGGCCGAAATTGGGCCCAAAATGGTAAAAAGGGGCTGTAAAGGGCCGAGCAGGAGCCCAAAAAGGTCAAGATCGGGCCGCTGCTGAGCAGGAGAGTGATCCACCACCCATCAGAGGCCCGATCTGGGCCGTTTTGGCCCCAATCCAGGACAAAACAGGCCCAAAATGGCCGAGAGTCAGGTGGGTGGGGCCACCTGACATGTGACCTCTTTGGGAAACTGCCGGAACTGCATTCCTGCGCGTTTCCCCTTGAAATGAGCCCTGACTATGGACAAATTTCTCTTTTCAAGGAAAGGCCATAGCTGGCTCACCAACTGAAGCTGGTTAAAGACACTGCTTGCCACAAGCTGAGGCTCCCTCTGTAGGCATGGCTCTAACAGCACAGGCACCCACACCTATACAACAGTCCTGCTTCCTTAGAGGAGTGTGAGCCTAAACACAACAGAGTGACACCTTCGCTCTTGTGAGTGTAAGCTGTTGTCTGTTTTGATAGAATTGTTACACATTTGATAGAATTATTACACATGCATGTTCTCTATGTCTGAAATATGTATGCTGTGTGTATTTTTTCCTCTCTCACATACAGCGATATAGAAAGTCAGTATTGGGCTTATGTGTAGAAATTCCCACTTGACTGCAGAGCACGCTAGGTAACATTGAGACAGTCACTCTCTCTCAGTCTCATGAGGTTGGGACACTAACCTCCTTGGAGGAAAGTATGACACGTTTTCCCCACATGATATATTTCATATCACATGCGCATGCTCTCTTTGCGGGCTCTCATAGTCAAAATGCTCTTGCACACCCGTATGTGGAGAACATTAATTACAAAATTATGAAAATTTGCTCAGTTTTTTTATCCTGGATTTTGTGCTGCGATACTTCTAGAAGGAAATTTTATCCTATGAGGTATTTACTTAGTGGCATTTCTTTACTCTTCTCTCACACACTTATGTTCATTCTCACTCTAATAGTCAGTTCCTAAGTCTGTGTAATGGGATGGAGGGTACTAATAGGAGCACTTTCTAAAATGAATGAGGACTCCTTGAACTTGCTTCAATGCTTAGAACTGGAGAAGAAGCGTGAAGCAGAGCAACGAGCAAGGGAAGCCCAAGAGCGGGAACTGCGGAAGAGGGAAAAGGCTGAAGAGAAGGAACGCAGGAGAAGGGAGTACGATGCTCTGAAAGCTGCAAAGCAGGAAACAGATAAACATAAAAAGAAGGAAAATGGTGAGAATCCAAGTAAGTACAAAACAATGTGCATGTATATGTGTTAAAAATAATAGTGGAAGGTTAGGTCGGAGAACAAACAGATGAACATTAATTTCAGTGTATTAACGAAAAGTCCTACATTGTGCTTTGCCTCTGAATGGAGAGTAAGGCTGCATTCACAAACGCATACTTTTTTCTGCATATCTTTTAAAAGCTGGCTTTAATGTTTTTGATTGTTTACCATCTTTTAGAGGAGCTAAATTGGGTTGAAAGGCGGCATCAAAATGTTGTAAATAAATAAAAGTAGAGGTGTGGGGTGGTAGCACTTCTGACTGCAGGTGGAAGATCAGAGTTTGAAATGCTGATCTATAAGTGTGCTTTTAGACAGATTAGTGCCCAACTCACAGCAGTGAACAAAGTCAGTGTTGTTATTATCCCCACAATACAGCTGGGGCTAAGAGGAATGGCTTACCCAGGGTACCTGCTGAGCTCTTAGAATCATAGAATCCTAGAGTTGGAAGGGGCCATACAGACCATCTAGTCCAACCCCCTGCCCAGTGCAGGATCAGCCTAAAGCATCTCTGACCAATATTCATCCAGCCTCTTCTTGAAAACTGCCAGTGAAGGGGAGCTCACCACCTCCCTAGGCAGCTGATTCCACCTTTGAACTACTCTGTGAAAAAGTTTTTCCTAATATCCAGCCGATACCTTTGTGCATGTAGTTTTAGCCCATTGCTTTGCGTCCTACCCTCTGCTGCCAACTGGAACAGCTCTTTGCCCTCCTCCAAATGACAGCCTTTCAAATATTTAAAGAAAGCAATCATGTCCCCCCTCAACCTCCTCTTCTCCAATCTAAACATTCCCAAGGCCCTCAGCCTTTCCTCGTAGGGCTCAGTCTCCAGACCCCTGATCATTCTCGTCACTCTCCTCTGCACCCTCTCGATTTTGTCCACATCCTTTTTGAAGTGAGGCCTCCAGAACTGCACACAATACTCCAGGTGTGGCCTGACCAAGGCAGTATAGAGAGGGGCTATGACCTCCTGCGATTTCGACGCTATGGCCCCTTTGATACAACCCAGGATTGAATTAGCCTTTTTTGCCACCGCACCACACTGACTGCTCATATTCAGTTTACAGTCCACTCTTACCCCAAGATCCCTTTCACATGTACTACTGCCCAGAAGTGTGTCCCCCATCCAGTATTTGTGCTTCTCATTTTTGTGGCCCAGATGTAATACTGTGCACTTGTCTTTGTTGGCAGTCATGGGTGTCAAGCTAACAGAGTGCTTACTCACATCCCAACCACTTAACCACTGTGCTGCAGCAGCTGTCATGATCTATGTCAAAAGCTCCCTGCAAATGACAAAGCAGCACAGCAAGCAAAATGGGGGGAGGGGCGCCTTTCTTTCAGCTGTGCTATTGGCACAGAGGCTTGCTTATTAAGGAGTGACTCCAAACTACCTTGACAAGTTCAGTTAAATATGTTTGTTTCACTTTTAGGCCCTAACAAAACTATTGAACAAATACAGCTTTAAAAGCAGAACCAGTGTAGTCATATTTTAAATGTGTATTAATCCACTGCTGTTTTAATGATGTTTTAATGCAGATGAATTTTTATTGTGTTTTGTTATCTGCCCTGAGCCCGCTCGTGGGGAGGGCGGAATAGAAATTTGAAATAAATAAATATAAGTAGTTATTTAGAACACATTTTGTTCTATTTTGCTACTGTAGACTAACACGGCTAACTCCTCTGGATCTATCACATAGAACACAGAACAACTTGGTTCATCAGACAGCCATACTTTTGTTCAATTAACAGTTTATTTGCTTCATTTATAGCCTGCCTTTCTTGATGAGACACAAGGTGGATTACAAAATATAAAAAAACATCCAATCAGACAGCATAAGACATGTAAACAGTGCAGTCGGAATAGGACTGCAGAATTTGAAACCAGGGCAGATAAACAAACAAACAAAAAACCTGCCTTAGGCATGCCATACCGCAGAGCAGAAAATGGGTTACAAAGATCAAAGACTATCCACAGGAACATCAGTAAAATACAGTTGCTAAGGCAAAGATGTGTACCCTAGTTGCTCTCCTCTGCAAGCAAGCAGATTCTTTTGCAGATTTGATAAATGATCACAGCCCTTTCACTGCAAAGAGAAAAGCTTGTATCAGTCGACAGTTACAGGAAATCTAAATAAAGCAGAACGTCTTTAGTGCTGCCATTATTAAAATGCAAAAGTGTAGATTAAGGGGCATGAGGTCATCTCTTCATCTAAAACAGAGGAAAATATTTCTTGGAAACCAGTGAGAGCATGTATAGATAAACTAAGTAGTTTTTCTAGAGTATTTAACATACTAACTGGGCAATTCCAGCGTATTAGCTAAAATGTGTTTCACTATTTTATAATCCAGCTTTGCAGTGTACATCCTGATCCTGGAATAAATAATCAGTCAGAAATCCTAAGTCTGGATTGTTTCCACTTGCCTCAGATTCAGCATGGTGTGAATCCAATTGGCAAGAGAGTGTAGTTATTTTATGACTAAATACTACATTTGTCCTGTTGTAATTAATGTTCAGTGTTGGTTGTTGTGGATTTTCCGAGATCTCTGTCTTTCGGTGCTACACCTCTGAGGATGCCAGTCACAGCTGCTGGCGAAACATCAGGAACTACAATGCCAAGACTACGGCTATACAGCCCGGAAAATCCACAACCACCATCATTCTCTGGCCATGAAAGCCTTCGACAATACAATGTTCAGTGTGTTTTTTTTAAAAAAAATTCCTAAGGCTGATAACATACATAGGTAAACCTGAGTATAGAAGACCATACAAAACTGCCTTGTACCGAGTCAAACTTTTATCTTGCCTGCTATTTTTTACTGGAACTCACAGGGCTGAGATCTTTTTACCCGGAGTTACTGGGAATCTTCTTGTGCAAGGCATTTGCTTCCTTCACGCAAGAATCATGGCAATAAAATAATAAAGGCAGCCCCCCCCCCCCATGGTAGTGAGCAAAAACTCCAGTGTTGTTAAACTTGACTGATATCTGTCAGTAATACGAACTGAGTGTATACAACCTTGTTTAATACTACTAATTAAGGTGTGGAAACCAAAATACACATTCAAAAGTTTCCCCTGCAGTGTCTGCTTGTATATAGGACTGAAAGCAGATACTGTGAAAGTAGCAGGCGACACTTCTGCGTGGTCAGATTGCGGTATGATGTAAGTACAAACAATGATGGATTTGAATCCAGCTTCTCCCTTAACCAAAACAGGAGGAGGATTTCCTGTCGCTCAGGTTTAGAAGATGCTGGGTATACAATTTAGCCACACTATCTGATAAACTTATTTCTTCTTATAATGGGCTATGTGCTCATGTTCCATTAAGCTGATGGCAGAGATTCCCAATAATGGTTTCATTTCCCTCCCCTTTCTAATTTTTTACAGAACTCTCAGTTTCCCGTTCATCAAAGCAACATCAACACAAACGTTCCTGGTCTAAAATCCTGCTGAAGATCCTCTTATTCCTGCTCCTGAGTGCCCTCAGCACGTTGGTGATTTGCAAGGTTACAGATCTGCAGCACAAGTCTGTGTGCATCAGTGTGAACATGCTCTATGAAGACGCGCTCACCGTTTTGCAGCGTCACAGAATCGTGCAGAATGTCCTGCATCCAAACTCACAGCAGTAATGTTGGCTCAGCCCCGCAGGACCCTTCCATTGTCAGCATCTCTTCCAACCATTTCTGTGTCAGCACAGCCAGAATTCCTATGGAATTGTGCTCTGGTGAAAATTGCCTTTAGTCATTCAGCAGTGGCGGCCTCCTTCAAGCAGAACAGAATCACTGCCCAGTTCCCCTTACCTGCAGCGGCTGTGGCTAATTAGAACTTGTTGCCTTTTCTATGCTGCAAAATGCAGGCTGCTTGCCTGCAGAAGAGAAAGGAGGGCCAATATGCCCAACAACGGGCCTTGTTCTGAGAGACGGTCTATTGATCATCTCTTACAAAAGTTTTGTATATGTAGTATCTAAATGTTGTATCGCTATAGGGAACAAACACTACATGGGATGGCTTGAGCTACCTGTACAATGGAGAGTGGAATCGATGTGCTAAATGTTAACAATATATATTTTTACTCAAGCTTGGTGTATGATTCATAGGTGGAAGCCTGCTATTTTTCCATACCATACCCACTAATCTAAACCACTTCATGCATAAACTGCGTATCTGATTTGCCATAATCCTACCTTCCCCAAACTCTGTTGTCTACCAAGGAAAACCACCAAATAAGTTCCACCTTAAGAACTTATTTCACTGTAATGCTGGTATCCGATTGATCTTTCCTGTTAGTCTTAGAGCTTGAATTTCCATGTGCCTGGGAACATGATACAATTATTCCTCAAGTCCGAGATGTTTGGAAAGTTGCCCGCTCCTCTTTCTTTTCCTATGCTTGCTTGTTTGACAGTTGCCACCGGGGGGTGGGGGGGGGAGAGAGATGAGGAATAAACAAGTTCTCTCTGCCCTTGGATGAAGGTTCTAATGGGAAATATTTCTGCAATTATAACAAGTAATATGTTGTATCAGAACCTTCCTCCGAGGGGAGAGGGAACTTGCTTATTCTTCACATACCCGCAAATATCAAACAGGCAACCACAGGAAAACACAGTTGAGCAGGCAGTTTTGTTGGCCAAACTTGTCCAAGCAGTTAACAGCTTTAGCGCCCTTTAAAATTGCTGTTAGATACCCACTGAAGATATTCCCCTCTAAGCCGCCTTATCTGGTCTGCAAGTCCCACTGAACTTAGTGAGAACTCAGGGTAAGCATGCATAGGATTTGAAGAAACAGCTTAGCAGGAAAAAATAGCACGAGGGAGACAGTGGAATTGGTGATATTTGTGTTATCAAATTAAGCCAATGCATACCCTTTTTAAAAGACTTCAGAAAAGAAATCTCTAAAGATTTTTAGCTCAGTAAAATTCCTGTCCTCCTTTAAATTCCTGTTACCCAAGTTAGATAATCCCATTGTGCCTTGCAAGACAATTACACTTCTAGTCAAATGCACATTGATTATATGGTGGGCTCTTGCATGTTAGAGTGTGCCATTAAGGCCTCCTAAAACCCATGGAATGAAAGGAGAATGTTTTTCCAGTTTGGTGGATAAGCAGCTGTATGTTGAAACGAAATTATACGACATAAGACTTATTCACAATCCGCTTTAACTCACAATATTCTGCCTTGAGGTTAACACTGTCATATATGGATAGTGCTTTGGGTTATACAGCAGTTAGTACAAATCCATTTGGGATAACCTGCTTTTTATAAAAAGTTTCTTTCGAAGACCGCCGCTGTTATCTCACAAACGAAAGCAACAGTTTCCCATTAGTTACAATGTGCTAAAACGGATTTGGGGATTGTTAGCCGAGGAGACTTCCATAAGGACGGACAGTAAGCAAGGTCATTTCTCCTTTCCAAGTTCTAAGCAGCATTTATGTTTTCAGAAATGTTTAATGTTTTTCCCCCTGACAATAAAAGGAATACGAGAGTCTGCTTAAATCTACGTTTTGGTTCATCCAGTAACATCTAGTGAAAGGTCAGGGTTAAGGGAAGTCATATGAAGATAAATCCGTTTGGAGAGCTCCGGCCCAACTCGTCTTGTAGTGGCAGTCACACCATCACCACGGCGTACAGGGATCTCTGCAAGAAGGTTCTGTCGGTCCTGTTCAGACGAGGTGGCGCTGTAGGCCTAAATGTAACACAGGTCAAAACTGGCTGATCAAAGGGATAAAAGTATCATGTACGTTTATTCTCTCGTTTTCCTAAATCCATAACCACAATGCAGCATTATGATGATGCTGGAAACCACCACTTCCGCCAGAAAAAGTGCAATCTAGAGCCGCCCGTTTGTTTGTTTACCTACTCATAGCCAAAAACTCATCATCCAACTCTCTTCCCATGTGAGTGCAGTAAAGAGCTGCTGCTGTGTGCTTGGGGGGGGGGGGAGTGCATTTGGGCACGCCCAACCACTGAACAACATAGGATTCCAGAGAAATTGCAGGATTCATCTTCTCCCATCAATTGTACCAGGTGTGAGGGAAGGAAGTTCATTCCGATTTTAGAAATGCCTTCCTAACTATTACAGTGCTTGAGTTGCGGAATGAACTATGTAGCCAGGTTTAATCTTTTTGGAGATTAAACATGCGCAAAAAAGATGGTTAGACGTTACCCAGGATTCTTTAGATACCAGACAGTAGCAAGAGTTATTTAAAATATTGTGAAAAGCTGGACATCCGAAAACCATGAGATGCTAATTGTCATAAAAAACTCAAACATGCCTTCTCATAGGATCTCACCAAAGCCATTTTGAAGCTTAGTGACACAGATCACAGATTGCCATCTACTGTCCAAATTGGAGAAAGCAAAAGAGCCACATTTCACTACTGGTTCCATATGTAACTTGCCGTACCCTTGAGAAAGTTGCAAATACCCTCTCAAGACTGCAAAAGAGGCTCTAGTAACTATTTTTTCAGGCTGTGTCACCAGCATCCTGTGGAAATGCAGTTTAGTAGCTAGAACCGTGCCAGAAGTAACAAGGGAGAAATAAATCGGGATAGTAAAGAGTCCAGCGGCACCTTTAAGACTAGCAAACTTTATTGTAGCATAAGCTTTCGAGAGCGACCGCTCTCTTCGTCACATGCATCTGACAGAGCTGTGGCTCTCAAAAGTTTATGCTACAATAAAGTTTGCTAGTCTTAAAGGTGCTACTGGACTCTACTATTTTGTTACTACAGACTAAAACAGCTAACTCCTCTGGATCTATAAAATCAAGATGAGTCTCAATCAAGTTGTGCAGGTAACTTGCAACACTGCGCTATATTTGTTCAGGCCTATGGATATTCCACACTACAGAATTTCCAGGCTATACAAGTTAGATAAACATGAATTTAATTTCCTTCCCAGAATTGGGTTCCCTGTGTGGATTATGGACTTCGTTGGATGTTTTAAAAGAGAATGAGAATTTCAACATGCAAAACATGACACGAATGTTCAGATTTCCACGTCTGCACATGAAATACTCATCACCATTCCTATACCTGCACAAGGAGCAGTGGAGAAGGGTATTTGGCCACAATGGCGTTGGCCATCTCCAGGCTGACCCGGTTAAACTGCTGAAGCTGCCTCTTCCACACTTGCAGTAGCCCCTTTCCAGAGCGGTCTACCTTTATACCTCCGATCCAATCGCCCTCCAAGCAAAAGGAAAAGCTGGTTTTATCCCGTTCTCTTCTGTAAAAGATACAAAGGAGACATCCAATCTAATGAGCAAGGAAAGGAAATGTGAATACACACAAAGCATTTTAAACACTAGAAATTCAGACTGAATGTAATAACCCAATTCAAGGAGTGTTACAGCAGGAGATATCCTCTGACTGTCTACCATTAGATTGCCTGAACACATGGAGAAAATGCATTCAAGAGCCTCAGCCAATTGCAACTCTTAGATATGTTTGCCACGTTTTAAGACATACAAGTGCTTCTCCAGTATTATAAGGAAGACACCATCAACTTGCCCTGCAAACACGGAGATCGGGCTTTTTTGTAACACATGGAACCACAAAAAGATGGCACAGAAGCCTAGAAGTGGGTGAAATAGGAGGAGACCTTGAGCTGGGAGAAGAAGTAGGAGAGTGTAAGAGATCCTGGAAGGGGTCCACGCAAGCTTGCTTAGTGAGACTTGGCCTAAACCAGCAGCCAATGGCTGCAAAGAATACTTCACCTAAGGGTTCCTTCTAACCTCCACAGGTGAGCTCAATGGGTCCCACTTAAAGAATCGGCATTTTAGATTTCAGTGAAAGGCTTGGCTCTGGAGGGTGATGAGAGCATCTCTGGCAGCATCCCATTGAACTGAGGCCGTTGAAAATATCCCCAGGAAATGCCCCAAGAAAGACGCTTCTTGTTTCCACACTCACTTGAATGGTGCTTCAGCTACAGCCTTGGTGAACATGCTGGCAAAGTCGGCAAACTCCTTCCAGCTCTCGAGGACTCGAACTTGGATGCCTGTGTCAAGCTGTAGACCCACTAAAGCCTGAAAATTCAAAGACTAACGGGTGAGCAAAGCAGCTTACCTTTGGAATACAGGACAATACTACTAACCCAAATCACCACTTCAGTGCAGTACAGTCTTAACCATTCTCCTCACCCTAGAAAGGCAAGGTGTAGTATCTAAGACCAGTTACTGGTGGGGAGCTGTGTTGGTCTGTAGTAAAAGAGCAAGATTTGGGTCCACTAGCACCTTAAAGACCAACTAGATTTCCAGGGGATGAGCTCTGAGTGCTCTCAATCTGACATCCGTTAAGCTGCTTTTCAAGGCTGGTCCTCCAGTCTTCAACCCAATTGTCTGCCAGTTAAGATCACAACACTGAATCTGTACTCGACGGATCAAGATGAGCAGCCGTGTTTGTCTGTAGCAGTAGAAAAGAGCACATGTCCAGAAGCACCTGTAATACTACCAGATCTGAAGAAGTGAGCTGTGACTCACAAAAGCTCATACCCTATCACAAATTTTGTTAGTCTTATGGGTGCTACAGGACTCTTCCTCTTCTGTACTTGATGGACTGTCTACTCCTTCACTACCTTTGCAATGCCCCCCTCCCCCACCAAGACCTGCTTAGCATCTCAGTACCATCACTTAGATGCCAGGCTACAACGTTTCTTTCTAACTAGACTTTCCGTTTAATATGAGAACCAGCATGCTATAACAGTTAGCATGTCAGAGCATCTGGGAGACCCAGGTTTGAATCCCTGTGAAAGCTTGCCCGGTGACTTTGAGCCAGTCACTTTAGCTCAGCCTTACCTACTTCGCAGGGTTGCTGTAAGGAAGGAAGAACGATGTTGTAAGCCCCTATGGATCCCTTTTGGGGCAATAAGCAGGGTATGAACTTCTAAATAAAGAAACAATTGAGGTTTTGTCCTGTCTCTTCTATCTAATTGTTTTATACCCTGCATATTGTTAGTTTTATGTCAATTGCGGTTTTATGACTACTGCTTCTCACTTCTGAAATGACATGTTGGTGTTTACGTCCCTTTGGTTTCTTTTAATCAACAATTTAATTGATTTTTATGTCATGCTTTTATTGTTTATTACTGTACTTTTTAGCCATCTTGGCAGCCTACAAATCCCCTAAATAAATAAATCAGCTGTGATCTACGACGTGTCTGATTTCTTCAGCCTCGGTGTTCGGCTGCGCTCTCCAGCCATGGCATTGTTGTACCTAACAACCCACATGAAGTGTGTCTGTGTGTTATGTGCCATCAAGTCGCCTCCGACCTATGGCAACCCTATGAATGAAAGACCTCCAAAATGTCCTATAATTAACAGACTTGCTCAGATCCTGCAAACTGGAGGACATGGCTTCTTTTATTGAGTCAAGCCATCTCGTTTTAGGTCTTCCTCTTTTCCTCCTGCCTTCCGCTTTTCCTAGCATTATTGACTTTCCCAGAGCATCTTGTCTTCTCATATGTGACCAAAGTACAATAGCCTCAGTTTTGTCATTTTAGCTTCTAGGGAGAATTCAGGCTTGATTTGATCTAGTACCCACATATTTGTCTTTTTGGCTGTCCATGGTATCCGCAGAACTGATCAAAAGCCTGGCAGCTGAAAAAGTTCTTTGTAGGAAGAACCTTAAGTATTACAGAGATGTCCTGTACAAAACACAGGTATACGCTTCCAAACACACTCACTTCTTCCACATCCACTCTGGACACCTCTGGGGTTGAAACAGTCTTCCCTTTCCGATTCCTTTGTTTGCCCTGCTCCTGTGTTATGGCTCGCTGCAGTTTCTTTTGTTGCTTCTCCTTGTGACAACTGAGAAGACAAAATGTGAACTTAATAGTCTGTTATCGCAGGAAACGGCCAGGAGTATGCGTGGCATAAGGACTGCAAACAAGCTCACAGACAACTTCGATCCCCTCAGACAGCCCATAACTCAAAAGAAACTGAGCTTTGAGTTAGAGTATTGCCAATTTTGTATTTCTCTGCAGGAAAAAATTCACTGGGTTTTATATGGAGCAATGGGAAGGACTTCTTTCATTTAGCCTCATTTAGGCCAAAGATATAAAGCTTCTAGAAATGTTGAAGCTGGGGTGGGGATTTTTTTTTGCAATGTTTTAAACAAACGTATTGTTTATAGCTTAATTATACTTCACTACTCCATATGCAGCAGCTGCTGGAATGACAGCACATTGTAGCAAAGAACCATCTCATATCTGAGATGAACAATAATTACTACAGGAAACAACTTTACCAACCACAACATACCCATTCGAAAACTAGTCGCAAAGCAACATATACACTATGAAACTGGGGTCAACCAGCTCTAGTTTGACAGCATTCTCTGCCCCATGTACATTGCTATTTTGATACATGCGAGTGGGTGGACAGTGATTTAACCTTTTAATATTTCATTCTTGGTTCTTGTCTCCAATTTGTTGATTTTAAAAAAAAAAATTCAACCCATCTTAGCCTGAGAATTTAGGCCTAGTAAATGATGCCAATATAAGAAACAGATTTTTATCTGCCAAAGATTTGCTATCAAACATAGTGCTGTACCATATGACGTCGTATAGAGTAGGGTCTGCTGGGCATTCATGCTTATGGGCCATCATTTCTAAAGAAAACATGCCAATAGCATATCCTTCTTCAGATAAGAGTGAATTCACAAGCAGGAAAGAGACCTTAAAAACAACAACAACAACAGTATCTTGGTGCCATGCAAAGAAAAAGAAAAATCCATAAATCTCTGCAACAAATATTTCAAACCTGAAATATTTTTCTAGTTCAACTACAGCCAGTGCCAGAGTTTTCCCAGGGATTTTCTTCTCAACATTAGCCACAAAGCTCTGCAGAGTCACACTAGATCCTTCCATGCTAACCTATTAAAAAAAAAAAAAAAAACCAGAGAGACTATACCTTACTGAGCCAAGGAAAAAACCCACAGCCTTCAACCCGATCCACATGGTTATAAGCAGGGGTCATTTCATAGAAAAAGAGCTGGAGGAACTCATTAGCATATGTCATGCCCCTTGCCATCACCGGAAGTGTGTCATTCACATAACTGATTTGCATATGCCACACCCCCTGACGTCACCGATTCTGGCCATTCAGGGCTGAAATTGGGCCCCAAATGGCAAAAGGGGGCTGAAAATGGCCAAAAAGGGGCCCAAAATGGTCAGGATCAGGCCACTGCTGAGTGGGAGAGTGATCCACCACCTGTCAGAGGCCCAATCCAGGACATTTTGGCCCCAATCCAGGCTGAAACGGGCCCAAAACGGCCAAGAGTCAGGTGGGTGGGGCCACCTGACATGTGACCTCTTTGGGGAACTGCCGGAACTTGTGCGTTCCTCCTCAAAATGAGCCCTGGTTATAAATAATCTCTGCAAGCAAAGTCACATCTAACACTTAATATTCAGACTTATAAACTAGCAAACCTTTCTAAGCTAAATAAAGCCTATTACAATCTGTGATCTTTCCTTCAGGATTGTCACAATTGACCATTGCTGTTTTTCAATATGCCTCCCACTTCCAAAAAAGCTGCCATGAAACGTAACCCGGTAGCAGCTATAAGTGACCTCACCTGCTTATAGTTTTGGATCATGGAGACAAACTCTTCTAGGAGTATGAGAATAAGGATGTTGGGTTCTTTGATCCAACTGTCTTCTTCAGCCTTCAGATACAAACAACACAGATTAAGACCAGAGACGAATACAATACAAAGAAAATACAAAGAAGAATTCCGTTCTCTGCTTTGTTTATGGCATGCCATATCTTATGTCAGTTTTTTGTTTGCATTTTTCTTCTGATTTTGTAATCCCAGACCTATCATGTTTTTTATTGCACATCTTATGCTGATTGCATTGTTTTTATATTTTGTAATTGGCCTCAAATCTCAGTGAACAGGGCACACTATAAATAAATATAATGGTAATTATCAGGGCGGGGAAACATCACTGCAGTGAATGCGTAAGATATTGCTGGAAATGGGATGTATCATTTTGTGTATGGGTGTTGCAAGGATTAAAAGAAGAAACCTCTGAGGTAGATGTTTATTACAATTAGATAGTGTAACAAAATCACCACAGGATACCACCAATAGTCAACAGCCAACTGACATTGCCTTTTTGCTAGAAATAGCATGAAAGGGGTGGAAGAACTGTGCGCCATTACCTGAGCTAGTCCAGTTTTCCTTCTCCAGGTAATACTGCAGGGAACAGCTTGAGGCTCGATAATGTAGCTACAGTCCATGGACTGCAAAGAGGTAAGCACCTGTCCACCACCCTCTACCTGTAAAAGACCTAAAGTAGGGACAGAGATCAAGGATCTGCAGGGAGGGTAAACAGCTCCTAAGAGAGCTAGAAATGAAAATACCTGGATCCAGCACGACTTGAACGTGTTTCAGACACTCTTCCGGTCTCTGCGCCTTCCACATATTGGCAAGAACCTTCTTCCTCTCTCTTTCCTTCTCCTGCAGCACCTTCCGCATTTCTTGATCTTTTCTTTTCTGTACGGTGGCCTGGCGAGCTTTGTCCATTTCCTCCAGGCTGCGTTTTGTTTTTGTCTTTTGGCGGCTTCCGTTTTCTATTGAGCACCGATTGAGGCAGACTGAAAGTTGGTTCAAAGATTGTTTCTGAGGCACCCTTGGAGTCACTTCCGGATCACTATCTGACAACTCCCAAGTATTGTGTGCAGCTCTTCTCCTAACGTCGAATGCTTTGGGTGGCGACTGCGGCCAGCAATCAGCGGCGACTTGCTCGTCCGTTGAATGTGGCCTCTTGCCCCCCGCTGAGTCTTGCTTGCTCTGTTCCTGGATCCGAGTAAATGCAGCTCCAGCTATAGGCGGCTTGCTGTTCAAAAGGTTCATTTTGAGTCGTTCAGCCAAGGGCATCAGGTCTTCGTCCTCTTCGCTTTCGCTGCTGAGTTCTTCCATTACTTTCAGATGCGTAGCCGCTTTGGCTGAATCTTGCGTACTACGGGGCTTTTTCCATGCGGGAGACAGAGTGGACGAGTCTTCAGAATCCGAGCTGCAGAGGACAACGACTTCATCTCTCGGAGGCAGCTGCTTCTCTAGAAAAGAACAGGGGGGTAGTGCCTCACCTTCAGTGTCATCCACCTCTGGGACCATTGTGTAAACCTTGATGCGATGAGCAGAGGGCAGCGGAGCTAGGTAACATCTAAGGGAGGGAGGACAAGAATTAAAGTCACCAGCAGCGGCAGGATAACTCTGTATAGTTTGTATAAGCAACCAAGGAGGGGTAAGGAGAGCCATTATACAATTATGTTTAGTTATGGCAAATTTGGAAGGTATTTTTCTATTAGTATAACGCAATTTTAAATGAGGTGCTTGATCCGGAGACTTCAACGGGTCCAGAATGCTGCTGCGCATGTCCTAACTGCAGCTTCGTGTAGGACACATATTACGCCCATCTTGCAGCAGCTTCACTGGCTCCCAGTAGAATTCTGGATCCGGTTCAAGGTGTTGGTTCTGACCTATAAAGCTCTAAATGGACTGGGACCAGCATACCTAAGGGACCGTCTCTCCCTGTATGTGCTCCAGAGAGTGCTTTGTTCAACCGGAAAACATCTACTGGTGGTCCCTGGCCCTAGGGAGGCTCGGCTGGCCTCTATCAGGGCCAGGGCCTTTTCGGTCCCGGTCCCATCCTGGTGGAACTCCCTGTCTGAGGACACTCAGGCCCGCCATGATCTTGTATCATTTAGGCGGGCCTGTAAGACAGAGATGTTCCACCAGGCATATGGTGGAGGCTAATTTTAATCCATCAGTGCCAAGCCTTCCACCATAGATACAGAGGAGTTAGCTGTGTTAGTCTGTGGTAGCAAAATCAAAGCGAGTCCAGTAGCACCTTTAAGACTAACCAATTTTATTGTAGCATAAGCTTTCGAGAATCAAGTTCTCTTCGTCAGATGCATGATACAGAGACTGGTCAAATACAGAAGAGGAGGGAGGAGAAGAGGAGGAGAGAGAAGAGGCAATTACGGGGGGAGGGTGCAACCAAAACATTCCTTTGCTAGTATATGTAAACATCTCCTTTTGGTGTGTGGATCAGTTGGCTTCAAAGGAGTTTCCCTGTTAGTTTGTAGCAGCCAAACAGCTAGACCATCCAATTCCAATGCAGTATGAGCCTTCGACAACCACAGCTCTCCCTGCCAGATGCATCTGACAAAGAGATCTGTGGTCCCCAAAAGCCCACGCCAGGTGCCACTGAGCTCCCCCAGACCCCGCCTCTGTAAAGGAAATCTGTTACCTGTGATAATGTGATAACCATTCATAGTCCCTATTCAGTCCCAGCTTGACAGAGTCAAATTTGCATATGAATTCACACTTCAATCTACCAGGACATTCCATCAAAGACTTAAAGGTCGTTGTAGTTCAACAGAAACCTTTCAAAACCAAAATCCAACGGGAGGCTGCTGAATTGGAATTCAGCAGCCAACTGATCCACACACCAAAAGGAGATGTTTACATATACTAGCAAAGGAATGTTTTGGTTGCACCCTCCCCCCCCCAATTGCCTCTTCTCTCTCCTCCTCTTCTCTTCCCTCCTCTTCTATATTTGACCAGTCTCTGTATCATGCATCTGACGAAGAGAACTTGATTCTTGAAAGCCTTCCACCAGTCTCCCTCTATGAGGTGTTATGGAGGGTCCACTGCTGGCTGCCCCGAAAAGGGGTACAGTAATCTATCTGTCCACTACTACCTCCCTTTTTTGTATGCTGATGGGCAGGAATGCAGGACTGCCCGTCTTGGAATGGTTTTATTAATTGCTGTTTTTATGCTGAGTTTATTGTTTTCATGTTGTATTTTAATCAATGTTGTACCTTGCCCTGAGCCCGCTTGCGGGGAGGGCGGGTTCAAAATATAATAAATAAATAAATATGTCTTAAAATGAATTCCAAATGTACTGTTTATATAAGTTTGTATGTCTCATTTTGATTTCAAATGTGCTGTTTCTATAACCTTTTATTACGCACTTTTTATTTTCACATCTTTTCTTTTAAATAAAATTTCTATTTAAAAAAAAAAGAATGTGACGTCCGTGCTGAAGTTATCTACAGGAAAAGATTCCGCTGATCAACATTTCTCTGGTTCTGTAACAAGGAGATTTCCACCATTTTAATCCACTTGTCTCGTAGAAAGATGCGACTTATTTTGGAAGGCACTGCGGAGCAATCACTTTCACGGTTTTGCGCTTTGCGCAGGGCAACAGCCAGAGGGAAATCCACACAACTATTTACCGCATCCTTTAGAATGAGGATGTCCTGGAGTAAAGAATCTGATACAGCCTGTAGTGTCATGTTGCAGAGGTTTCCAAGCCCCATGGAAACATTATCAAGAAGCTTGAACATGTGATACTATGAGTGCCCTGCTGAAGGGCAAGGCTTCCTGCATTTTCAGAGAACAATTCTCGGTGCTCAGGTCAATATGATCCTTAGTTTAGGGCAACGGTTCTCAAACTTTTTAAAGTAGGACATATTTTTAAACTTATTCTACTTTCTCAGACTGACTTGCAAAGTAACTCCATGTTACTTCCCCCCCTTCCCAACATAAAAGGCAGGAGTGTACTTAGCACTTGAATTTTCCATGTTTAGTATTTATAAATATATAACAATACTGAATAACAGGCAGTACTTCATAGCTACTTTGAGCCCTATATCAAGGCCACTCCAAACTTACCACTGAGCTCCTCTCCCAGCTACCCTTTTCATATAAATTGAAATATAATAATAATAATAATAATTCTCTTCCCTGCTAGCCCTTTGATCCATCTGTGAGTTTTCAACTCACTTGGGATCTTGACCAATAGTATGTGAACCACTAATTCAAGGACAGCCAACTAGTAGTGACTTAGAGTGCAATCCTACACACACCTACTCCAATCCAAGTCCGCTGAAATAATTGGTCTTAGACTGGAATAATTCTGCATAGGACTGCACTATTTAATTTACTAGGTGGAGAGCATCTGCGAAGGGTTGCCACCCTCCAGGTGCGGCCTACAATTCTACCAAAATTACAACTGAGCGCTAGCAGTAGAAAAGTTTAAGAATCCAGTAGCACCTATTGAAAAGAGTCCAGTAGCACCTTTAAGACTAACCAACTTTACTATAGCATAAGCTTTCGAGTAAACAGTAAAGTTGGTTAGTCTTAAAGGTGCTACTGGACTCTTTTCTATTTTGCTACTACAGACTAACACGGCTAACTCCTCTGGATCAGTAGCACCTATAAGAGTAATAAAATGTGTAGTAGGGAATGTGCAGATCTTGGTATCTGAAGAAGTGAGCTGTGGCTCACGAAAGCGCATACTTTACCACAACTTTTGTTAAGTCTTACAGGTGCTACTGGACTCTTGCTCTTTTCTACATCTACAGACAGACTAACACCACTACCCATCTTGTTTTATTTCTATGGAACTGAGATCTAGGCTAGAGAGATCCGTTCCCTCGGATAAAATAGTAGCTTTGGAGGGTATATATACTCTATGGAACCACATCCCTGCTGGCTCTATGAAATCACATCCTCTCCGCCACCAAATCTCCAGGAACTTTCCAACCCGGGCCTGGCAACCTTCCTGTTGTAAGAAAGGGCTTCGTCTGCACCCAGGACTCACCTAGTCTCAGCTTGGGAACTTGCGCTGAATACGAGAACCGGAGCTCAGCGTCTTTCAAGGCAAAGTGCCTCTGGGCGCGTACAGAGCGCTCCTAATCAGAGCCACGATCTGCCGCCCCCACCTAACTCCTTGGGAATAAAGAGCAGGGCTCCCCCGAGGGCCGGCGTGGAGAGCTTTCGGATAGCCTGAAATCCTGGAGCCTCCGCTGTGGACGGCGGCGGCACCTTTCGCTCCAGCCGAGCCGTAGAAGCGGAGGCCGGAATTGGCGGCTGCATTCAAAGGCCTCCCGCCGGATGCGGAAGCCGAGTGGGCCGGCCTGGGGAGCCTGCGAGCGGCGGACTGATGGCGGCGTTGCTCGGCCGGGGTTTACTTCTGGGCAGGGCGGCCAACGGCCAGCGTGAGTCGGAGCGCCGGGAAACGGGCCCAAAAGGAGGGCGGGAGATCCGTGCGGCCCACGTTGGCCAAGCTGCAGCCCCTTCTCGCCCTCGGCTGTGAAAAGAACTAACAGCCCCCGGCTCTAGGGTTGCCAGCCTCCAGGTGGTGGCTGGAGATCTCCCGCAATTACTACTGAGCTCCAGGCCATAGAGATTAGGTCCCCGGGAGAAAATGGCTGCTTTGGAGGGTGGCCTCTCTGGCATTACATCCTAATCAGTAACCCCCCCCCCGCCCTCTCTAGGGTCCTCTTCCAAATTCTCCAGGAATTTTCCACCCTAGAGCTGGCAACTCTACTTGGACGTGTGGATGTTTGTTCAGCATGGCATAGAGGTTAGAGTGTCAGAGAAGGATCTGGAAGGCCCAGGTTCGAATCCCCCCTCTGCCACGGAAGATTTCTGGATGACCTTGGCCAGTCACGTACTCTTCTTGGCCTACCTCACAGGGTTGTTGAGAGGATAAAAAGGAGAAGTGGGTGATATGAGCTGCTTTGGGTCTCTGTGTCGGCAGAAAGTTGGGATACAAAAAAATAAAACTCAGTAGGATTATGAGTACTCCTAAACAAGGATGCAGGGGGAAGATAGATAAGCAGGCCGATGTTATACAGAAGTGGGCGCTTCTTCATTTAGGCACCCCTAATGCTGTGTACGAAAGGCCTGTGAAAACCCCTCGCTTTACCTAAACAGGGTGGGAGAATCAATTTTTTAAAAACTATGGCTTTTGTGAGTAGGATAGAGTGATTAAAAGTGACTGGGGGATTGGAATCACAGCAACATCCATCAAAAGCAAGGAAAATTTTACCCCGTGGTAGCTTTAGCCATTCTGATTGCTGACAGCCTAGAGCTGTTAAAGCCCAACTCAGCCAGGTTTCAGACTTTTAAATCCTGACCTGAAACATTGCAGTTCTCCCCCCCCCCCCTCTCTGTTTTATCAGCCTCATGAAAAAGGGTGGTTGTGGATTGGAAAGAAGATTAGCAGCTATCCTTAGGCATGGGATGTGAAAGTTTTTAGGCCCTGAAGGCAACGTCTGGAACAAGTCCTGAGATCAGAAGAGTGTAGAAGAACAGTGAAAGTTAGGCGTTCGTTGCCTGGAAAAATATCGCAGTTACTGAAAGCGTTGATCGTGTTAAAGGATCCACTCTGGAACAGGACATGAATCTGCAGCTTGATAAACATCAGTGAAGTTTCCTATACAAAAAGTGTGAGGAAATCTGAATATCAGATAGTAATTACCTTGATAGTACAAGTTTCTTTCATTTTGGGACTCGAAGTTGCATCCATAAAGGTACCTGGAGCTCTCTTTTGTAGGCATTGGCTAGAACCAGATTTACTTAGATTCTGCAAAATGTCTCTGTTGTGTGCTGTCCAACCTAGGCTTTTTTTAAAAAAAGAAACACCTGAAATTGTACAGTGGTATGGGATTGTAATTTTCATTCACATCACATGCTGCTACAACACACCTGTGCATTTGCCTTGTGTATGTGTGCATGCTTTGTTGCTTAGAATCACACCCCATGATATTGAGAAGCCTGTGTAAAATGTCTGGTTGTATCTGGTGAAATCTTTAAATAAGTTCAAGGAGCATCCGCTTCCCCAGTTGGATACCAGATTGGGAATTGTGTTGTTTCATGAAGGTTTATTGCAATGAGGCCTCTTATTAGGAATGACCTCTTGGGTATTTTCTAGCATCACCGCTCTTTACGTTGACTGCTTCATCTTACTGGTCAGGAAAAAGGTTCCCAGGTTCTAGAGTGATTTCCTTCATTTTGAAACACTTGGGAAAGTAGCAGTGGATTCTGTAGCAAATGTCTTTGGTGGGGAGGGGAAATGGGTACATTGGATCAATGTCTGGGGTTCTAGAGGAGCCTGCACTACCCACATGATTATGACTTGAAATTTTCAATTGCACAAATTTTCTTTTGGAACTGCTTATCCCCCTACACCCCTTTTGGGGTGCTCTCCCAACAGCAGTAGAGTGATAGGTGCTTTCCTGTATCTGGTGGAGAGAATAGAACTACAAATGACCTCCCCAAAAAAACCTAGCACCGTGAGTGTACACCACTGGATCTAGGCAATGTATACTTCATTTTATTAAACCCAGTAAGGGGTTAGATTTGTTTGCCCTTAATGTACACAGAAGAGAAAATTTTCACCACTTTTTTCTGTATAGTGCTGGGAAGTGGGAGATAAAATTGCTGAAATTCTATTCTGCTTAACTTCAAAGGCACAGAACCACTGTACCATTTAAAATGTAGCAACCCTAGGCGTCTTGGGATTCAATTCAGAAACAATCTGCCTCCTTCCTGGTGCTTTTAGTGCACTTCTGCATCTTCTTCAGGAAGTGAGACTTGGGATAAAATCCAGCGTATCTTCAGCCAATGCATCTGCTTTTTGCTTTTGGAGTTGGAGTTGAGCATTTGATAGTTAACATTCCTAATAGCTAACAAAGTGAAATTCAATAGAGACAGATAAAAAGTTCTGAACTTTAACAAAAAGAATAATATGCCCAGTTATAGGATGGGGGATATTTGGCTTGCAAAGAAAAAGAGGAGAAGCAAGTCCTAGTACAACCAGCACAATTGAAAAAGGGCCTTGAGAAAAGAGTCATCTGTGTTCCCAGTCGTGAAAGAAACAGCATACACTCGTGAATGCCATGTACCGAGATTTACTCTGGGTTCCTTGTAGTGGAGTTTGAAATATCAGCAGATACCAACCTGCCATCATGAAGATTCAAATCAACATTAGTGATTTTATTATGGGATTTACTTCCATCCGTTGCATGTTTATTCAGATTGCAGGCTGGAATGGGAAGTCAGCTGCTTCTTGTAGCAACTCTTGAAAAAAGTGTATTATGTGGACTTTTCATAATCTTACGGACTTGCTATTCCATGATTGCCATATTGTGTAAATGACATTTATTCTACATAACGTATACTCTTTCTTCTGTCGTTGGTAACGTGTATATTTTCTTTTGGTCTTTTTTTGCCTGGCTGTAGGATATGTGAAAAATGTCTCGAGATGGCAGCCAATCACAAGTTGAACGCGATTGAGCTGTGTGACGCTGCTGCAAAATAACTTAATACCATTTTCAGCTTCATTAATGGAAGCCTGGTATCAAAGTCACAGGAAGTAATAGTTCCACTCTATCATGCTCTTATGGACTAGGGTGTCTAGTTCTGGGCTCCACATTTTAAAAAGGCTGGGAATTGGAATGGACTCAGAGGAAGGCGGTTGTGGGGTCTAGAAAGCAAGTTGGAGGAACTGGAAATGTTTATCCTGCAGAAGAGAAGACCTAATACTGGAAGATACCTTGGAGAAGATGAACCCTGATTACAAATACTCGAAGGGCTGTCACATTGAAGAGGACAAATCCTTGTTCTCTGCTGCTCCAGGGACCATGTTTAAGTCATGCGAGGATAGCATAGTTGAACATTAGGAGATTCTTTGTAATGGTAACAGTGTTTTGACATTGGGAAGGGGGATCTGTTGCTGGAGGTCTTCAACAGAGGCTGGACAGCCATCTGTCAGGATTGTTGTAGCTCTGTGGGCTTCCTGCCCAGTGTACGGGGTTGGACTAGATGGCCTTTGTACTGATCCTTCCAACTCTAGGCCTGTATGGGAGGTTGATGGCACTGATGCAGAATCTTATTTAATATAACCAGGGGTCATTTCATAGAAAAACAGCTGCAGGAACTCATTAGCATAACTCATTAGCATATGCCACGCCCCTTGCCATCACCGGAAGTGTGTCACTGGCATAACTACTTTGCATATGCCACAGCCCCTGACCTCACCTATCCTGGCTGTTTTGGACCCAATCCTGGCCATTCAGGGTCAAAATTGGGCCCAAAATGGCAAAAAGGGGCCCCAAATGGTCAGAATTGGGCCGCTGCTGAGCGGGAGAGTGATCCACCACCCGTAAGAGGCCGGATTCTGGCCGTTTTAGGACCAATCCTGGCTGTTTTAGGCCCAGTCCTGACTGTTTTAGGCCCAATCCTGGCCATTTGGGGCCCAGTCCAGGCAAAACAGGCCCCAAATGGCCAAAAATCAGGTGGGTGGGGCCACCTGACATGTCACCTCTTTGGAGAACTACTGGAACTGCGTTCCTGCACGTTCCCCCTCAAACTGAGCCCTGAATATAACGAATGACAGCAGGCCTGTTCAGATATATGCAAGTGTTCAGTGCATTGGAGCGGCAGGATCATGGGCGAATACGCGAGGAGGAAAGGAATACCCAGAAATGGCCAGATAAGCACAATCCTGCTGCTCCACTCTAGAGAATGTGATAACTGCAGTTTTTCCCCCACCACATATACACTGGGAAATTTTTACCCCTCAGCAGTGGGATGGGAGTGCTACCTTTTTTGCCATATGAATGCTGGAGCAATTGCATATACCTTGCTTTAAACTGTGCGTCAGTACATGGAGACAAGGGCTTGGATCCAAGGGAGTGTTTCTGTGGGTGGAAGATTTAAGAGGGCATTAGGGGGTGGGGGGAGCAAAAGTCGTGCTCTGTGGGCTTCCGTGAGCGGAAACACTGTTGGATCCACACCAGTGAGTGTAAGGGCATGGAGTGGACATTCAGAATGCATATATTATAAACGTGTGAATAGGCCTTAATATTTTAGGACAGGAGCTTTGTGTTCCCCACCCTGCTGTTTCGCTAGGGTATTGTCCCTTTCTTGTCATTCACATTTCAAATTTCTGTTTCTTTGTTACTATCGCCCTCCTCTCTAATCCTTTAATGTGACCCCCTATGCATAGGTAGAAAATTAAGATCAAATTAATCCTGTGTTTCATTTGCTCGAGGAAATTACGTTAGAGCCGCAATGTTCTTTTAACAACATGCTAGTTAAAAGGGCTGAGCTGAAGGCTTTAGAGGTGAAACGGACCTGGCTGCTCATTGTATGCAGAAGAATTAACTGAAGTCCCATAAAGTAAAGGTCAAAGCAGTCTTGGTGTTCTCAATTAGAAATAACATGCACATTTATCAAGAGTATGTGTTTATACGAGAAACATTTTGTGAAATAACCAATTTTTAATCCAAAAATTAGTAAATATTAACTGTTTAAACAAAAACAAAAAGCAGCTATATTAGTCCATAGGGAAAATATCCAAATACCACCAGCAGCATAATAGGTAAAGGTAGTCCCCTGTGCAAGCACTGAGTCATTACTGACCCATGGGGGGGACGTCGCATCACGATGTTTTCTTGGCAGTCTTTTTACGGGGTGGTTTGCCATTTCCTTCCCCAGTCATCTACACTTTACCCCCAGGAAACTGGGTACTCATTTTACCTCGGAAGGATGGAAGGCTGAGTCAACCTTGAGCTACCTGAACCCGACTTCCGCCAGGATCGAACTCGGGTTGTGAGCAGAGCTTGGACTGCAGTACTGCAGCTTACCACTCTGCGCCACGGGGCAGCATAATACTTTTATTAAAATCAATGAAAGGCAGAATAGCACTGGAGTTCCAGAGAACTTTTCCTCCGGCTGACAGAACTTGGGCGGGGTAGGGGGAGACATTGCTCTTCAGGGGTTTGGTGAAAGCCATGTTTTCAGTATGTGTTACAGTCTTGAGATAAAAATGTGGGATATTTTATTCCATGGGAAAAGTTCAAAGACAACACTACTGTAATACCTTTTCTCACCTAATCACAATATAGTGAGTATGAAGTTTTGAGTTCCCTGAGACACTTCAACAGACTGGTTGTTTAGTACAAAAGGGAAACACGGCTTGAGATGTGAAACTTAGAAATTTTGAAGCTAAAAAACCTTTTATTTTGGTGGAGGAACCCAGCATGTTGGGAAAAATGGAAATATATGCAAAACTTACTTTCTATCAAACCTAATGTTACTGGTTTTAAAATAAAAATGTATTATTTATAACTTAATTAGCATATGTGCTCAGAAGTAAGCCCCATATTGTGCAGTGGGGCTTACTCTTAGGAATTATATTTAGGAGTGACCAGCTTACTGGATCGGGGGAACTCTGTTGATGTGATTTATCTGGATTTCAGTAAAGCTTTTGATAAGGTCCCCCATGACATTCTGATGGGCAAACTGGAAGACTGTGGACTGGACTATAGGACAGTTGGGTGGATAGGGAACTGGTTAGAGGACCGCACCCAAAGAATGGTGGTCAACGGTGTTTCATCAGATTGGAGGGAGGTGTCCAGTGGGGTGCTGCCGGGCTCGGTTTTGGGCCCGGTACTTTTCAATATTTTTATCAATGATCTGGATGAAGGAGTGGAAGGGCTGCTAATTAAATTTGCTGATGATACCAAATTGGGAGGAGTAGCAAACACCCAAGAAGATAGAATTAAAATTCAACAAGACCTGAATACTCTGGAGAAGTGGGCAGCTGTGAATAGGAGGCAATTCAACAAAGACAAGTGCACAGTATTACATCTGGGCTACAAAAATGGGAAGCACAAATATTGGATGGGGGATACACTTCTGGGCAGTAGTATATGTGAAAGGGATCTTGGGGTAAGAGTGGACTGTAAACTAAATATGAGCAGTCAGTGTGATGCGGTGGCAAAAAAGGCCAATTCAATCTTGGATTGTATCAAAGGGGCCATAGCGTCGAAATCGCAGGAGGTCATAGCGCCTCTCTATACTGCCTTGGTTAGGCTGCACCTGGAGTATTGTGTGCAGTTCTGGAGGCCTCACTTCAAAAAGGATGTGGACAAAATCGAGAGGGTGCAGAGGAGAGCGACAAGAATGATCAGGGGTCTGGAGACTGAGCCCTACGAGGAAAGGCTGAGGGCCTTGGGAATGTTTAGTTTGGAGAAGAGGAGATTGAGGGGGGACATGATTGCTCTCTTTAAATATTTGAAAGGCTGTCATTTGGAGGAGGGCAGGGAGCTGTTCCAGTTGGCAGCAGAGGGTAGGACCTGAAGCAATGGGCTAAAACTACATGCACAAAGGTACCAGCTGGATATTAGGAAGAACTTTTTCATGGTCAGAGTAGTTCAAAAGTGGAATCAGCTGCCTAGGGAGGTGGTGAGCTCCCCTTCACTGGCAGTTTTCAAGAAGAGGCTGGATGAATACTTGTCAGAGATGCTTTAGGCTGATCCTGCACTGGGCAGAGGGTTGGACTAGATGGTCTGTATGGCCCCTTCCAACTCTATGGTTCTATGATTTCAGCCATAATTATCTGCAAGGAAAACTGTTACTTCAAAGAGAGCTGCAAGAGAGCTATAATACCTTAAGCACTCATATCTTCAGTTTTCCTTCTGAGAGGTGGGGAAAAGTAAGTTGAAAATAATGAACTCAAATCTGGATATCAAAATGGGGGAGATAAAATTGGGGGGCATGACAGTCCTGCTGTTTTTCTCCCAAACTTTCCCATTTTCCCCCCTGAGAAAAAGATTTCAGTTCATGTGGGCAGAGCCCAGAAATTTTCATTTGTAGTTTTCTTAATGTTGAGACAAGGGATGTGTCGCAGACTTAATTAACTTTGATGATGTTGGGTGCAAATCATATTTCACGATATCCAGGAGGCTCCTGGGATGAAGTAGAAACGATGGGCTTAAGATGGCGATTTAGAAAGTTCTTTGTACTGTTCCTTAAGCTAGTTTGTACAGATCACAAATAATTGCACCATAGCACAGTGGTGCTGGAAGCAAAGTCCCCTTCCCTTTGAAAACATAAACGCCAGCACTTATTTCGGGCTCTCTGTCTCTCAGCTCATGGGTGGGCTGAGACTTCAAATGGGGATTGTTCCCCACCCACTTACCTAGGCTTTTGAAGGACGATAAAATCTTTTATATTAAGAATTTGAAATGAGTGAGTTTTTTCTCCATGTAAATAACGATGGCCGTTTTTGAATCGTATTTGGTCTCTCTCTCGTTCCCTCAGTCACCGTTCTGCCAATTCCTCCCATGAGCGCAGCTGCAGTGAGGTTCGCATCAAAGAAGAGTGGAACCACCACCAGAAATCGTGGGGGGAACTCTCCTGGGAAACGTTACGGCTTTAAAAAAACAGAAGGTAAATCACTTGCCTTTTTTGCAGCTGTTTAGTTCTCTCTTGTCAGCTAACATAAGAGTTGGGGGGGGGGGCATACTTTTTGCCTCTTATGTTTATTTGCAAATTTGGAACACTAGATCCCCTAAATTGGGACACAGGATTTTTATTGCATTATAGATGTTAATTTCACACATTATCAACCAAATATGGTTAGCTTCCTAACAATCTGATTTGCAGTACTCCTCCCACCCTCTACCTGGATTTTAAAGACTCCTACCCAGGGCTTTTTTTTCTGGGGAAAGAGGTGGTGGAACTCTCTATTATCTCCCCCAGAAACAAGCAATGACGTCACTTCCGGAAGTGATATCACTTCCCTGGAAGTGCCGTTGCTTCCCCGAAGTGGCATCACTTCCCGGAAGTGGCATCATCACACAGGGCGCAGCCACCCCCGAGCACTCCCTTGATTTGGGCCTGCTCGCCTCCCTACCCCTTAGCAATGTTCCCTCTAATGTATTGAGCCAGAAATGTACTTTGTGAGCAGCGACTTGCAAGTTTTTAGCATGACTTTTCCAAAATCAGAATCCATTTTATTAAAAGGCTTTTGAATAAGATTGTCTGAGGCATTGGTATTGGGTGCCATCAATATGTTGGTGACACAAGGGTCCTCTAAGATACCTGTGAATGACTTACTGGGATGTTCCTTTGTGCACCTCACCAAATGCAACAGTTTTCTCCAGTAATCCCTCAAAACAGAGGCACAGCCTACAAACACCACCATTCTGGTTTTACTTTTGGAATACTGATCTAGCAGCCCCAGCACCTTCAGGAGCAGTACTGTAGATAACAGCATCGCTCAGAAGTGAAGTAAGAATTAACACTAGACCAACAATCGTTAAGATCTGTAGCTCAAAATCCAAGCATTGCTAAAATTTCCTGCTTGATGCGTATTCCAGCACAGGATGCTTAAACCATGGCTGTCAGTCCTTCTGTGGTATTCCAGCTCTGCAGAGAGAGAGAGCCTTATTTTCACAGGTTTTTTTCACACCAGGGAGTTTTACGATTATGGAGACATTGAGACAAGACCCAAACACTATTTTTTTCCCACAGTTGGGCTCTGACTGTGATCTGTGCATACCTGCTGCCTTTCCGTCTGTTGCTCCCTGTTTCACCTCAGCCCATGTTTCTGTAGCCCATAGACCCTCCCCACATGCTTTATGCAGCTGATTTACTTTAATTTACTTTCTCATTGAGACTTAAGGCAGATTTCAAGATAATCAGGCAGCGTAAGACAACCAATGTGCAATGCAACTGGACTAGATTTCAGTGTTATGTGACAGTGTGAGGTATTAAAGGCAAGGTATACTATATACAATACAGGATTTGAGTCCTGGGGCATCACAGAGACCAACACGATTTTCAGGGAATAAGCCTTCAAGTGTTAAATACCTTGAAAAACTTGGTGGTCTCTAACATGCCACTGGACACAGCTACCTACCTGAAACGATAAGAAATGCAGAAAGAGGCTTACAAAGTATGGGAAGCAGTGTAATAAAAACAGGCAGTGCCTACAATAATAACCACTGCTCCCCACAATCCTATTCCATTATAAAGAACCCTCCTAGACTGGTCCATTCTCACCGCTCCGAGCTCATGCCACACAGTGCCAGTTTCAGCACAGCCATGTCTATGCTCTTTTACTCAGAAGACCACCCCACTGAGAGGAACGTGCTATTTCCAAGGAAAGGGATGTTTAAGGTTGCAGCCTGGAATCCTTTCACAGAAACAGAGCAAGGACATCCATGCTCTGCCCGGTGACTTGTCCACTCCTCTCAAGAAGTCCCAAGAATACTTTTCCCCTCCCCACTTCTGACTACCCCCTCCCTGGGGTGTGGGGCAGGGCACAGGATTGTCAACCCCCAGGTGGGGACCTGGTGATTTCCTGGAAATACAACTGACCCTTCGGGCTGGTGAGTCTTGAAATCAAAACAACTCAGATATCTGCGTAGACAAGAGTTTTTTGAGATGGGGTGGAGCCCACTGGGAGTTTGGGGGTGGGTCCAGTACTAAGCCCATGATATTTGGACGGGGCAAGATGCAGCCTTGTGATCTTTGGCGCTTTTCCAGGCTATATAGTTTGTTTCCCCTGGAGAAAATGAGTGCTTTGGAGAGTGGACTCTATGGCATTATACCCCACCAAACCCCTCCCCTCTTCAAACTGCCATTTTAGGAACTACATTCCCATAGAGCAAGTTTCCTACACTGAAAATCCAATATTGCCAACCTCCAAGTGTAGCCTGGAGATCTCCAAGCAAAAACTGATCTCCAGACAACACAGATCAGTTCCCCTGGAGAGAATGGGTGTTCTGGAGAGTGAACTCTTTATTAGAATCATAGGGTTGAGTCCAAGGTCATCTAGTCCAACCCCCTGCACAATGCAGGAGGTTGGACAAGATGTTGTTAATTTATTTATTAAATAGTCCTCCTTTCTCTCTGAGATCCAAGGCAGATTACACAGCGCATATCCTGTGGAGGCCCCTCCCTTCCCAAACTCCAACCCCAAATCTTCAGGAATCTCCTAACCTGGAGTTGGAAAGCATGTTGGAAGCTCCATGCCAGTGTCAGGTTTCCCCTCGCCTCTCCCTCCTTTCCTCCCCAGGATCTTTCTGCATTTGACACCCCCAGCAGAACCCCCAGCCAGTGCTGCAGAGGGGCAGCCCAGCCTCAAACGCCCCCAACCCTCACCCTGCTTGCAGTGCAGCGGCAAGGGAGGGGCCAGCTGAAGGGGTGGCGGCAGCACCAGCACGTCGGGGGGGCCACCTGCGAGTGAGGGTAGGCGGAGCTAGCAGTGCGGCGGGGACAGGCAGCGGCGGCACAGCGAGTGGAGGCAGGGCAGCAGCTTGGGCTGCCAGCCCTGGAGGTGTGGCCCGCACCTCCCACAGGTGTCCAGTAGGGCCAGCGACCGCCCTCCACCCAGAAGGCTCTCTACCTCATTCAAAGCGCTGAGGGCGGCGGGGACAGCCCAGCGTTGCCCAGGGCAAAGCGTTGCCCAGGGCTCGTGCATTTGAGTGGGACACGCTGCCGCCAGAGACACACAGGCTGGGCATCAACCGCTGCTCCCAATGGTCGCACCGACCAACCTTCGGGTCAACACACCAAAGTGTGCACGCACGTACAGAAGCAGCTGCCCCCCCCCAAATGTGAGGCGGATGAGAACCAAGCGGGGGAGGAGAGGCTCCTGTGCAGAGGAGAGGGAAGCTCGTTGTGTCACCCCAGCTTTGACTTTCTTCCCACTTTCCTTTTCCTCATTTTAATGATTTGATTATGTCCCCCTTAGCCAGCCATTAAGCCTCAGCTCACAAAACTCCAGCAACTTCAGAAAACGACAATTACCTCCTTCCTCACCACACCAAAATAAATAAACACAAAGCCAAGTCGCTTCAACAGTGCTTTGTCTTCCCCCTTTCCGTGGGGAGGAAGGTGAGGAGGAAACGGGAGCATCCTCTCTCCACCTCCCCTCCCCTCCATGCCACTTCAGTCCCCTCCCCTCCCGCACACACGCCGATCGACCGCACACACGCCGTCCCTGAAGCCCCACATGACTGCCCCAGGGCAAGGCTGCCTCCCAGTCTCCTGCCCCCTTCTCAGATCTAGGACCAGCTCTCACAACACGTGGCCAGCCTCCCATTTGCTGTGCTCCCAGGCCAGGCCGGGCTGCTGTCGTCCCCACCTCATTGAGCTGCCTCTCGGCTGCCTCCTGCAGCACTGGATCCATTATGCCCCGCAGGGCCTCGACAAGAACCACAGATGCAGAGCTGACTTGCAGATTTTCTAATTTCCATTTCTTTAAAGTGTGAGAAAGTGTCAAGATCTGTATTTCATTGAATGAATGTGGGGGAAACTGGGATCTGTGGAGAGAGGAGGGGCTCTTCCCTCCCCCCTCAAGCCATTTTCTCATGTCACAGCTCTGTTTTTGCTGCGAGAACAAGTACTGTAGGCTCCTTTGACTTGCCAGTTTGCATTTCTTTAAGTGTCAAGATCTGTACTTCAGTGAATGAATGTGGGGGAAACTGGGATACTGGGAAACTCGGATACGTGGAGAGAGAGGAGGGGCTCCTCCCTTCCCCCTTAAGCCATTTTCTCGTGTCACAATAGCACAGATGGAGTCCCCCCCCCCCAATTTTTACTGCTCCACATGCACAGAAAAATGGGGGAAACTCCCTCCCTTGCTACAGAGAAACGGCTTGAGGTGGGAGGGAGGAGCCGCTCCTCCCCTTCCCCCCACAAAGGCATTCTGAGGCTGTTTAAGGTCTCCTTCATTTTTGACAGCTATTCCCAAACCTGCTGTGTAGCTGCAGGGAACTTAAGTTGGGTCTGGGGAACCCAGATCAAACTCTTTTAAAACCTGCATGTCTAGCTTGGCTTTAAGGTGCTACTGGACCCGAATTTTGCCCTATATAAGTGTCTCTTCTGAGACTGGCCAGCAGGTGGCAGCAGCAAGCTATCCAACTAGAGGATTCTCCCAACTGTAAATTACAGCCAAGTAAAATATGTGTTTGTCTTAATCTTATCCTTTCTTGGGGTGTAACTTGCAGCAAGAACAGTCTTGAAAATACATGTGGTATTTGCCGTGCTATTCACCATGTTTGTGTGATTTTTTTTTTAAACACCATTTACACTGATGGTGTCATACACAGGGCTTTTTTTCTGGGAAAAGAGGTGGTGGAACTCAGGACCGCACAATGATGTCACTTTGGGTCAGCTGGAAGAAGGGGGGAGTTTTTTTAAAGTTTAAATCGTCCTCTGCGAAAATGGTCACATGGCCGGTGGCCCCGCCCCGTCATCTCCAGACAGAGGGGAGTTCAGATTGCTCTCCACGCCGCTTGGCGCAGAGGGCAATCTAAACACCCCTCTGTCTGGAGATCCGGGGGCAGGGCCACTGGCCATGTGACCATTTTCAAGAAGTGCCGGAACACCGTTCCACCATGTTCCGGCTGAAAAAAAGCCCTGGTCATACAGATCTGGAGGGGGTAAGCCAATGTGCTGAGTAACTATGCTCTGGATTCCAGGTAACCCAAACTGAGCATTTCCCTCTTCTGAGTGTGAGATGCTGCATGCTGAGCCCGATGCTGTAATATGTGATGGTTGCAGAGAATTAGCCTGCATGTTAGGGAAACTAGAATTTCAGTGAGGGTTTAGTCTTCGAATGAGGGAAGAAGAAAATATTTATGAGCATCTGCAGAACTGCCTTTTCCTCATCATTGTCTATGTCCAGCTTGGCCTACACAGCTGTGATCAGCAATAAGGATTTCCAAAACTTTGGCCCTGGGTTTCACCCTGTAGAAATTAAGGAAAGAATCACTTTCTTAATTCAGATTATTTTAAGGAATTCATAGCATGTTTCTTCATAACAAAGAATGCTGTAGTAAGCTAATCTTTGCCTCAGGAAGCGATTCCTATGTACGGATGACAGAAGGTTCCTTTTTCTTTCTAATTATAACTTTGTCCAATTTATTTGCAGGCACATTTGTTCATGCGGGCAACATATTGGCAACCCAGCGACTGATGCGTTGGCACCCAGGGGCTCATGTAAGAATTCCTGTCTGGATATTCCCTATAAGTACTTAAATGAGTCTTTGCTTGCTCCATCTTTTATCAAAGCTTTGGTTTCCTGGATCTCATTGTGTGTTATCCTGAAAACATTGACAGTGTTTTCCCAGATGTCTTAGGGGTGCAGAATTCATCTAAACTATTCTTGTGATCACAATAATAAAATGTTTTTTTTCCTGTTCGATATCCTTTCTCTGATCCAACGGCAGGCCTCACCTCATGTTCTCCTTGTCTCGTGCTGAAGCCTGATTGCTCGCCTTTACAACAGAGGCTCAAATTTCTTATTGTTGTTTCAGATTTTTGAACAGCTGATGCCTCTGAAAGAAATTCTTTGTAACTATAGCTTGGATCTCACAAAAAATGTTTGTGAATGGAAAGATTTCCACTTTCAGAGTGCAGCTTTCTCACCACCCCCCCCCCCCATAACCCACAACGCCACACCAAATGTTGTTTGTGAAGGACAGGGAACCCAGTCACACCCTGGAGGTTTGTCACAGGAGGAGGGAGTCAGCAAAATTCACTCATCTCTTACACATGCAAGTTCAATCAGCAGGGTCCAATTCCATGTAATTGGATTTAGAAACAAGGTAGTTCATGTATCTGAGAGCCAAACTACAAGAGACAAATTACACGAGAAGGAGTACGTGAAGGGAGTCGTAATGTTAGCCAGGAAGCTGAGTTTTAAAAGAGATCGGAAGGCTCTGTCAATTTCCTTTCTCTACAGAGCCAGCAAAGATGGCTCCTCAGAGGGTTTGTTAATTTCTTCTTTGCCTCCCAAAGGCTCTGTCAGTTTCACCTCCCCTTCTTGGAGGCAAAGAGGAAATAAACCTGAATAGGGATCTCCCTCACTCTGTAGAGAAGGGAAATTGACAAAGCCTTCAAATCTCTAAAACTCAGCTTCCCAGCTAACATTGCGACTCCCTTCACGTGCTCCTCCTCGTGTAATTCGTCTCTTGTAGCTTGGCTCTGAGTGGTGTAAACTATGTTGGAAACCTTGCACAATGTGCCATAAGACATCCCATTCTTTTAGTTCCTCTGACACAAACCAGGAAGGTCAAATTTTGATGAATGGATGAAACTGAACCAGCCATATATTTAGTGTATCACAGTATAAAACTTGATGGATTTATAACATCATTTATGCAAAGGTCTGGAGATGTTTGTCAAAGGCTGGGAAATGTTTGTCAAGAAATGTGAACAAGAGAGGGTGGGTGCCAGTTTAAAAATACTCTTGTTTTAGTGTGCTCTTATCTGACAGTTTTGATCATATGATCACCTCTTAAACGTAAGGGTGCCTGTGCAACAAAACATCCCATGAATAGAAAACAGTAAAAAGTCCAGTAGCATCATTAAGACTAACCCACTTTATTGAGACATAAGCTTTTGAGAACCACAGCTCTCTTTGTCAGGTGCATCTGATGAAGAGAGCTGTGGTTCTCGAAAGCTTATGCCTCAATAAAGTGGGTTAGTCTTTTAAGTTGCTACTGGGCTTTTTACTATTTGCAGCTACAGACCAACATGGCTAACTCCTCTGAATCCATGAATAGAAAAACTTATCTTTTTCATGGGGATGTAGCCATGACTTTAGTTAAGTTGCCTGCCACAACAAACTGTGAGCCTGACATACACTATCGACTGTCGTTCGCCGTCCGATCCAGAAGCTACCCTTTCCCCTTTCTAACTCTCATCTTGTTCACCTTTATCAGGTGGGGATGGGCCGCAACAAGTGGCTGTATGCGCTAGAAGATGGGATTGTGCGCTACACCAAGGAAGTCTATGTGCCGCGTCCCCACAGCAAGGAGAGCCAGGAGATGATCCCTCGGTTACCCAGAGGAGCAGTGCTGTATAAGACGTTCATCAACGTCATCCCTACTGCCGAGGTGGGGAGCTACAAGTTGGTCAACATGCTCTAAGGCTCACAGCAAAAGACTGCACAGATTGACCCGAGCCCCCTATGCGGACGATTCCGATCAAACACATTTGCTCTGAGTGACTTTTGTTCAACTCTGGAGAGCCCTGGCTGGCGGAAGGTAGAGACCAACGCAGCATTTCAGCACCCGTAGTAGTACATTAACCTATTCTGAAAGTGGTCTCTGTTGCACTGCCAATGAAATAAACAGCATCCACACTGGTTTTCAGAACCATAAGGGGAATGTTGTCATTTCTTGTTTGTGGGGAACCACTTCAGGGGAGTATCTACGCCCATTTGGTTTTTTAAGTTTACTGCAATAATGAGAATGCTTGATGGGTGACATCAGAGCGGTTTTGGACACCGTGCTGCTCAGAATTTTTTTGCAAAGCTGCCTGCATGTCTGAAAATACAAACATGCAATTATTTCCCCTTCCACTTGTGAAAGATGCAGACACAAAATGAACCCGTAAGTCAGAAGTGTAGCTTTTGTGTAATGGGCAAAGTCAGGCTTTGCAGTGTTGATGTCAGTTGTATGCTCGGTAAACTAATTCATCTGTTAAGAGAGGCAGTTTAGCGGAAGGCGCAAAGCTGCTTTACACTGCCTGAGCGACATCCCCAGGGTTAAGGCTTGGTGGAGTATATCTGTCTAACAGTGTTAAGGCATTGGGGGGGGGGGTAATAGCTATCGTGCTAAGGGTCCGGCGGAATTTTGAAGAATTCATGTGCACCCTCCAAAATCACCCTTGGAAAACCCAGATTTAATATAAAAGCCAAAAACAGACCCCCTAAGCTCTACTCGTACATGTTAAGCCAGAGAGTGTTGCCCTAAGATTCCCTACATTCTGCAGTCAGAAACCCCAACTTCTGAAAAAGGAATACGGTATGCAGATTAGGAGATTTTAAAAATATAAATATCCTGATTGCAAATGTGGTGACTATCTACAGATTCCTTAGTTCTTCAACAGTGGAAGCCAACTTTTTCGATAAATCAAAACCACAAATCAAATCCTGCGTGTAGCTCTGGTACCAGCTAGCCCATGTACAGTCCCAGTGGCTTGTGCTTTGCCTCTGCTCCAGTGGTACGGACGCTGAGAGTTGGGGCCAAAAGTGAGTTGAGACTCTCTTATTGGTGGGTTGCAAAACCAGGGCTGTTTTACACTCTTTAACATTGCGCAAAACTCATGGAACGAGGCCCGCCTTCATAGTGCGATTACTGATGTCATGGCACCACAAAAATGGAACCGTGGCGGGGTGACGTCAGAAATCGTGCCTTGAATTCGCCCTCGTTCCATGAGTTTTGTGCGCTGTTAAAGAGTGAGAAAATGGCCCAGGAGGGAGGAGGAAGAACTGAGTGAGCAGAGAGAAGTGCTGGGACGTTCAATAGCAAATTTCGGTTGGTAGCTATATATGGTGCATAATGGTAATCAAATACAGCCCCTTGCTCGGTAATGCTATTCACAAATACTAAACATGAACAATACATTATAACCATATTCACTGCTATCTGAAGTGAGATTCCTCCATTTATGATGGGAAGGGAAAGTAGCATGGAGTTATTTTGTAAGTGGATTTCAAAAGGTACGCTAATAGTTCTACCCTAGGCATAGTTACACCCTTCTATGACTTCGGTGGACTTAGAATGATGCAACTGGGCTTTGGGCGGCACTGTTAGTGTAGTAGCTGGCCCCATTTTACAAAGGCTGAGATGGAGAACTTTGCTCTAGTCTACCGAGGCTGTCAGCAGCACATGGAAAACACACAGGAGTGAAGGTTCGATTCTCTGCCGTGAACACTCCTGTGTCTTGACATAACACAAGCCCCCACTGGCTTTGCCACAGGCTGAACATGTTCTCTCCACCAGTACCTCTTGCTCATTTTTGTTGATAATTAATCTGAGTTACCTTTTGGATCACAGTTGTTGGTTCCACGCATTTTGATTTTTAGATACGAGGGAACTGGTATGGGCATGTGTCCAACCATCCATGCATCCATCCATGTACAAGTTTTCCTGTGTTCTTCTGTGTGCCTGCAGCCTCTTCTGATCCCAGAAGGATAATGCTTGAGGTTGTGTGGTCCAGGTAGAGGAACAAGCAATGAAAATGGAGCTACGGGAGAGGAAGGAGATCGCGATTTCACCCCCTTGTCCTTCCTTACTCCATGCCTACACCTACCTATGGGGTAGAAGGGGCTGCAAGAACGCAGGAGGGCTCTTGTGTTTTGTGTACAGAATGGTTGAAGCCATATCATTATAGAGCCATGAAATTCAAATGATTCAGAAAACAGAAATGTTTCCCCCCCACACACACCTTAATTTTTGGATGCGTAAGAAGATGTATTTAGGACTATCGTGTATAAGTGTATTTGTGTGCATAAGAAATGTAATGGGTTGGTTTTCACGTACCACAGATGGTGTGCATGTTTTCATGAGTTAGTATAAGCGGATGTGTGGCATGGTTCTTAAGTCACACTGCGTCTTAACGTGCCAAGTCCGGCTAGAGGGAACATTTCTTTCAGTAAAGGGCAGGCATCGTTACTTCTAAAGTGGAGGCCAACCTCAGAAACGCTGTTCCAGAGCCGCCCCTCCCCCATCCCATATTAGCAAATTCCTTTTTCTGCCTTACAGCAACGTTTAATTAGCTTGCTGGCACCAACACGGTTAAAGCTGTTTGCCCCGGAGTATGTGAAACTGTGTTAAATGTTGAGTTAAGGGAAACCTGGTTAACTTTAACTGGGCTTAACGGAGCTGGCAAATTGCTAGACTGTGGTTAAGGAGGGGCCGGGAAACATTTGCTGGGAGAACAAGAAGGAAATATATCCCCGAGTCACTTGTTGCTGCGGCTTACTAGCAACAGTCAAACCAGGCTGTGTAAAAAGACCTTGAAATAACAAAAATCAGGTAATTCATTAATTCTGATGTCACCTGACTGCTGTTCCACAGGTAGGTCACAGACCGTCTCCCCCACCCCACCCCACCCCATCCCTTGAGAGGCTCATTACATTGGACCAGAGAGAGAGGTTCCAGACATTTCTTCATCAGATTGTTTTAGTTTAAACTATGGCATTGGGATCAACATTTTAAAAGCTTGTCAAATACAAAAAAAAAAGACCTCTAAGTAACAAAAACCGGAGTTAAACTTTACAAGATTGTCTGAGCTCCAACAGACAAACCTTCAGACAGAGTTAATGAAGGTGCCTATCCCCTTCCTGGGAGGAGAGACCTCTGTCTTTGCACGTAACCGTTTCTCAGCTATATGGCTTGGACTGAAGCTCAGGCTGTGAACTCTGTTTGCTCATCCGTCACAGGCGCTTACTGCAGAAGAGTTTGCTGCAAAGAACACACATCCTGCCTGTTGTGGAATCTCTTATCTTGTTTGGATTTGCAAAACTGTTCAGCACTTGGGGGGGGGGTGAGGGGAGAAGTGGAGGAGAGTCGCACTGGAATTTGTTCAAGTAGTAGGGCTGCATTGATTGATACAACTGGAGGGCAAAGTACATTCATTCCGTCACTCAAAGCGCCAGTCGCTTATTAAGAGTTCGAAGACAACCAACAAGGCAATGGAGATGCCTCCCTTTTGAGATTTAATACTTGGAAGGTTTGCCATCTCTCGGGGTCTCGCAGCGGTGTCTCTTCTTTGTTCTACTGAAACTGCCTGTGGCTCCTCCAAGGATTTTCTTTGGTTAGGCAGCTTTGCTCCGTCCCTTTAAAATGATGTGGCAATCTTCTGACTGGCTTTGTTCAAGGTATCACTCCCACTGGAGCTGACAAGTTCCTGAAGCATTTGTACTTGGCTTATTTATTCCTAGGGCAGGAAAGTACCCTTAAGATTCAGTCCTCTGTATTGGTTGGCAGGATTCCCTGGATCTAGACCATTCCAGATGGGAGATTTCCCCAGCCTCTCATACTTCACAAAAGAAGAGATTCTATTCTTCGAGTCATTTCATCCGTTACCCATCCGTTTTCACTGTTGGTTCCAGAGAGCTGGGGGTGTGCAGATCTTCTATTGTTTGTTCTCACTGCTAGTCCGTGAACATGGCTGGTTTTGTCTGGAATGTTCTAGAGCATTTCTTTCAGCTACTGTCGCACTGGGAAAAGGGCTTAGCAGAGTGCATGGTAGACAGGAAACCCATGTAGCGAACGCCGCTGTCCCAGAGACAGTTAGGGGGACTGACTCGGCCTATACCGATGTGTTTCTGTGAGGTTGGAATGTGGGCGAGGCTTGGAGCATGTCCGGCAAGCTCTGTCTGGCTGACAACTCTGAACCCGGTCCAGTTCCTGATAAAGCTGCAGGATACCTCAAGGCCTGTTCATAGGGTGGTGGTAGCTGTAGCGGGGGGGAAAGGAGGAATCCATTATATCACCTCGAACCAGGAATGATTGTGTCATCACCTCACAAACATTTGCTCAGACATATAGCTGCAGGGATCAGGATTCTGCTGGTTCATCCGACAGCCAACCGTCGATCAGCACATTGCATAAGGACATGGTAGACTCTGTGTGAGAGGCACTTACACAAGTATGATGCTCCATGTGCAGACCTTGGTGGGTGCTTAGGATGGGGCAGAGCAAACTGAGGCAATTCTAATATGCCACTCTGGTCAAACATTAGCATAAGCCACACTATAAAAGAATATCTGACACCCAGTCGATGAAGCAGTCCCACCACTTAAAAGGAACACCAGAGGTTGGATCCAGACTTAAGTGGCAATTTCTGTCAATCTCTCCTCCTCCCTGGTTGTTCTTCGGGGCTTCCTATTCTCTGGGGAAAGCATTTCATGGATATCAGTGGGTTTCAGCTAGCGGGGGGGGGGGGAATGTTCTGTTCCGCTTAATTTAGTTCCAACCCCATTTCTGGTCTTCGCTAGCCCCACTCAGTCTATCTTGCACTTCATTGTCCAAAATCACTGTCCTTTCAGTTCCTTCCTGTTCCCAAAACTTCCTACAGATTACAGATATGGAAGATCGAGAACAATTCCCATCATGCTGGTACTTGGTCTGTTGAGGTTACTGCAGTTCAGAGCAATTGGTGGTTTGTTCAGCAATGAAGTATAGCAACTCTCGGTTGACTACAGCAACACTTACATGTTTGCTTTAGCTTGGGAGAACAATTGGCCAGTTTATAAGTGAAAACATTCATGGCAGAGGTTAGAAATGGATTAAAGCAGGCCTTTTTTTCTGCCGGAATGCTCCGGAACAGAGTTCTGGCAGCTCTGCAAAGTAGTCACGTATTCAGGTGGCCCTGACCAGCTTGCAAACTGTGGGAAAGGAGCTCTTAAACCCCTGCTCTTCAGCTAGTCGGGGGAAGCCCCAAACGGGCTTTAAACTTCAGCTGAGAGGAGGGGCATTCTCCCCTCCCAGCTGAAGCCTCCCTTCCTTTCTCTTTCTATGTCTTTCCTTCTTTCTCTCTTTCTTTCTTTCCATGTCTCCTTCCTTCCTTTCCTTCCTTCCTCTTTCCTTCTTTCTTTCCTCCCTCCCTTTCTCTTTCCTTCTTTCCATGTATTTACTTTATTTCTTTCCCTTCCTTTCTCTTTCTTCTAGTGGGGCGGCTGCACCGTGCACGATGACATCACTTCCTGGAAGTGACGTCATTGCATGGTCCCAGGAGCATATGCGTGCACTTTACATGTGCATGTGTAGTGACAGGGGTGCCACCTCCTGTCGGGAGTTGCCTTGGGTGAGAGTTCCCCCACCTCTTTTCCCAGAAAAAAGCCCTGGAAGTCGCATTCATCCAAGTTCTATGTGACCTTCCCATAAAAAGATGGTTCACATGAGAACTTTTAAGTGTTGTGGCAGAAGGTGAATTGAAATTTGAGCACTCAGGAAAACGGGGATCATTTTCTGACATGAGTGGTTCTTTTATGAGAGCAAATCTGGAATGCACTGAATCAGAAAGCAGAGCATTGTAAGTACCAGAGAGTGTATTAGCTGGGCAATTGGTAAAGAGGGAGGTGGGCTCCTGCCCCAAGAACTTGCTCATGTGAATCTCATTTTTTAAAAAAATTAAACAATTGATTCGATCAACTATTGGCTGCTATATTTTCAACTGGATAGCTTCCATATTTTTTGCTTCTTGGTCCCAGCATGCCAAAGGTGTAACCTGAAACTAGCCAACTACACATTTAAAAGGAGCCCTACACCAGAACAGACTTTGCTAGGAGCAGTTGGACCAAATGGACTGCTTTGAGTTTCTCTTTGTTCTGGGACATGGATGCTGACATGAAAACCGCACTCGCTGCATTTTCCTCCATGCTGTAAGTAGGAACCTACTATGTAATTTCTGGATCCTTTAATGGAAAAGAGTCCAGTAGCACCTTTAAGACTAACCAACTTTACTGTAGCATAAGCTTTCGAGAACCGCAGCTCTCTTCGTCAGATGCATGATGCATCTGACGAAGAGAACTGTGATTCTCAAAAGCTCATGCTACAGAAAAGTTGGTTAGTCTCAAAGGTGCTACTGGACTCTTCTATTTTGCTACTACAGACTAAGACGGCTAACTCCTCTGGATCTGGATCATTTAATGTGTCATTTTAATGCTAATGATTTGTTTCCGCCCTGTTTCCGATTTCTGCTTGGTTTCAGATTTCTACAATCCCAATCTTATTGCATTGTTTATTGGATGTCAGGTGCTGTTGATTGTATTGATTTACACTGTGCAATCCACCTTGAGTCACAGTGAGAAAGGTGAACTCTAAATAACATAATGAAAAAATAGCAATAAATGTGCCCACTGAAGCATCCTACACAGGATGCTGACTGTCTGTGTTGGCTTCCACCTTGTGAAACGGCCTGCCTGGCAGGCAGTCTCCTCAAGCTTTTATCATTCTACAGAATATGTAAACTAGAAATGTTTAGGGGGCCATTTTTATAAAGAGATCAGAATTGCAGTACAGTTGAACAGTCCAGGAGGGCGCTTTTATGAATAAATAGGATTGTAGTCTACTGCAATATTTATTATATGTATCATCTTGCTTTCATGGCTCTGTCCTCTACCTTTATAATACACTTTCTCCATTGTTTATGGTATATCATGCCTTAGAAACCCTTGTTTTCTAATTCTGTAATCCTAGTTCTATTGCATTTTCCTAGATGTCTTATCCTATCCAATAAAATATTTTTTTATAACCCACCTTATCCATCTCAGCAAGAAAGGTGGGCTACAAACAAAGTAAGTAAATCAATCAATAAACTTTAGTCCACTTCCCTTTGTGAACAACATTAACACATTTTCCACTATACAATTATTTTAGAAAAAAAACTGTATCTAGAAATGTAGGAAGATGTAAATGTGACAAATGTGTATCATACAGGTACATTTGTCAAAGCCAGGTTTGGCAGGCTTTTCTTGCTAAGGGTACACTTGCTAGCAAAGCTTGGCTTGCCACATAATATGCCATGTGTATGCTTCCTTCATTTCACATAGCTTCTATTGGAAATACTCCTTGGAAAACCATTGCCAGAATATCAGTGAATGGAAGGAGAAATCGTTCCATAACACAGTTTCTTCCTCCATGCAAACTGTCCTAACCTTCCTTGAGAACTTTTCACGTCTGCAATCATAATTTGTGAACTGGGTGATCACTGACATGGGCAGCTGCAATTTCTCTGCTACCACCATCAGGGATTTTCTAGTGGCCAGAGACCCAGTTTTGTGCGTGAGTCTATAAATGGAGAATGCTCACATGCAGCTGGAAAAGAGTATTACATGGACAAACCCAAAGCCCGCAACTGTCTTGGGTAAGAAATGAAAGATGCAACACTAATGTGGTTCCGTTAACTCAGCTACCTCACCCTTTTCCATTGCCCTTTGGCACAGCTTGTAGGCATTTCCAGTACAAAACAGGCACAAGTTGTGCTGCAGGGGCTACTTGGTAAGATGGAGTGGTTGGGTTCACAGAAGGACATTAGAGGGGCATAAACGGCGAATTCTGATTGCACACTTTTGCATCCATGAAACCGCAGTATTGGAAAAATCTATGCCATTGTGAGCGTTTATATGATGCGCTTAGGTAGAGAGTGGGGAGAGCGGACTATACATTAATAAAAATAAAATTAAATGTTAGCTAGCTGAATAATTTTTTTTATACTCTTTTTTTTTTAAGTAGGTGGGGACTTGCTAAATTTGTAGTGGCTGCACAGACACTGGCCAGGATCCACCAGAGCACTTCCACGGAGGGATCTCCACCAGCAGAGCGTGACTCCCCCCCCCCTCCAGTTGTAGCCCCAAATGCTACACCTGGGAGACAGGAGACTCATGGAACAGCATTTCAAGGATACTGGGAGAGGCTCAGTGGGAAATCCTTCTGTACACAGAAACGTGTTGGTGGATTGCTTTAGGAAGAGACCTTGGCTCAGTGGTGGGGCGTTCGTCATGCAGAAGGTCCCAGGTTCGTTCCAGTTTAAAAAATCAGGTAGGAAGTGACGTGAAAGACCTCTACCTGAGACCCCCAGAGAGCCACTGGCTTTTGGAGTAGACCAGGGTTCCCACAGACACCTTTTCTGGAGTGGACCAGAAAAGTGATCAGGGCCAGGTGGGGCTTTTGCCTAATAGGGTTACTGATTAGCCATTGGAGATCTGGCTGGGCAGATGTTTAAAAAGTTATTTTGGCAGCAGCCACTACCATAGCACAAGGATCTTCACTGTGTGACTGGAGATAAGCTGTGTATAGGTAAGAAAATATTTCTAAACAATATGCTCATAAGGCATCCTGTTAAGAATAACTTCTTGAAATGTTTAAGAGTTACTATTAGAATTATGCATGAACTCGCTCCCAGAGACTTTGTGGGTGGCTTCGCCTCTGGTGGCAGCCATTTTTTTGTTGCAGCTTCCCCCCACTCCCATCCAATGTCAAAAGTTCCACAGGTATCCACAGGCTCCAAATGGTTGTCAAAATGGTAGACAATAACGACCCTGGTGGACCGATGGTCTGGTTCAACATACTGCAGCTTCATGTGTGTTCATGTGTGATCCAAGCCAAAAAAAAGTATGCCTAGATGAACCAATACTAGTTTTATGATATAACTTTCAACCAAGGAATAGATTTAAGCAGTCTTATAGCCACTGTTGGATATCAATTGCTAACCATTCTTGTTTTAGTGATGGCTTGTGATTTTGTGTGCTGACTTTTGACACCGAGCAATAAAATTTGTGTAGCTTCCAGTATAATAAACCTTTGCCCATATTTCTTGATATGTCATCTGATTAATCAGAGAATTATTAGGCTGGGAGAGACTTCAAAGGTCACAGAACAAAATAACAGAAATAGAAGTGGAAAGACATCAGGTACTCCAGACCCAAACAGCAAGAAGGCTGGGCTCCCTGACCTTTTCAACTATTGTGCAGGAAGAATTTAGACAGGTGTAGCCTCAAAGGATGGAATAAGAAAAGCTATACCTGCTCAAGTTTTGTGCAGCGAGGGAAGGGCAGTATCCCTGCCCCGCCCCCAGCCCCATCACTGGACTACTGAGGTAAGATCTGATGTGCTCCAGACAACTCTTAATACCATAACCCACAGAAGGCCACAGTTACTTGGGGACATCAAGCACCAGGACTATAGGTTTCTGAAGGTCAAAAGTAAGTTTTGATAAAGTCCAAGGACATGGAGGGTTGAAATTAGAGAAAATAAAGAACCTACCCCAAACTAGCAGTTCAAAATTGATCTGGGGTTAGGCCAAGTTTGAATTTGTGCTAGGAATGTTCAATGAACATAAGGAAATGTGGGTAAGTGGACAGTGAACAAGTGGATCATTTTAAAAGATACATTTATGGAATGCACACAACATAAAATAGTCCTTGGCTTCCCTGTCCTAGATTGGGGCTGGGTTGATTTTGGCCAGGTGAAAGTGTCCAGCATTATCAATATATAGGAGCTTTGTGTGTGGGGGTCCTCTTTGGGCCTTTAATTAAAGAATTTTAATAGCTGGCCATATCCTAGGAGCTTATCCCTTATTTTTCTACTAGCACCAGAGCCTGTTGTGATTTAATACAATGGGCTCTAGTGGCGGGTGGTGGGCTGAGCCACACCACAACGGGCTGGGCAGCCCCGCACTGCAGCAGCCTGGGCAGCCCCAGGTGCCCGGGCAACCCCACACTGCAATGGACTGCCAGGCCATGCTATCCCATGCCACAGCAGACCGCCAGGCTGGGGTGCAGCAGGCTGCCAGCTGGACAGACCCACACCGCGCCTCTCTGCCAGCTCTGCAGGCAGGCCTTTGAGGGGCTGTGGAGCCCACAGGGAAGCGCAACGTGGCCCACAGCCACCGCAGAAGCAGCGAGAAAACTGGAGGGGGCTGCCCTGCACTGTGCTATGCCTCCCCGCTGGCTCCACAGGCAGGCTTCTGAGGGGGTTGCAGTGGCAACAGGGAGGTACAGCCCAGCTCCCCTGTGCTACGCCTCCCTGCTGGCTCCGCGGCCCCTCAGAGGCCTGCCGTCCAATGACTCAATTCTTATTCTGGCGCAAGTGCACTTGCAGACTCCTCAGTGCCCCTGCGCCAGGATAAGAAGTGAGTCATCAGGAACACGGTTTGCCTTTTATGTCTTAGAATAGGCAAACTTCTTATCAAGCCCTTCCTTTCTCCAGACATCTCTCAGTCTTTAGAGGCCAATGAAAATAAATCTCAGCATTTTGGGAGGAGGCATTGCCCCCACTGCCATGAATACAGACTGAGGGCAGGCGTGTGATCTGAGTATAAAGAGCTGAAATCTATAATTAGAACGTGGATTCCAACACGTGCTTCTGCTTTTCCACCCCAGGCCTGCCCTTATCTAGACCGTGGGCTGTTATGAGGGCTTGCCTATCTGAAGAAAAGCAATTAAGTGCCCAGTATAAAACTGTAAGTGAGGCTAAGAGTGCTGACTGGCACTGCTGCCTGGCACTGGCTGTGGGATTCAAGGCCATTAGAATCAACTGAAGGATCTGAATACTTGAATGTTTTTCATATTTTGGTCGTGTCCCAATCAGACTGGTGTGGAGCCAAGACCAGTAATAATAGAATCCCATGACTCTGGTGGGCTTAGACTGGAGTAACTCTCTGTTGGGTTGCGCTACTGGGGAGCTGGACCCTTTAATGCATCAATGGAAGATGCTGATGGTTGCCGATCTTTCCAGTTGTCTTCCTCCCCCAGCAATCTCTTCTGTCCCCAGGGGAAGTTTATTTCTGGGGCCGTGGGACCCATGTAGAGTAACAGCCATGTGGGTCAGGATCCTGCAGTGGGGAGAGGAAGAAGACAAACTTGCTCCCTCCTGCCCCTTGCATGAGCATAGCTCTGCTGATGGAAGAGGCAGGAGGGAATCATTCCACCTCCTCCTCTCTGCAGCTTCCTAACTTTCATGGCTTTTGCTCCATGCAGGTCCCACAACTCAAGGAATAAACTTTCATAGCTTCATAAGGGACAGCTTAGGCAAGGGGAAAGCTGGAAAGATTGGCCTCACAGGGTCCTTGCGCTGAATTTAAACCAGAGTATTTTAATTCTGTTATGTGTTAAAACATTTATATTCCGCTTTTTGATTCAGGAATTTCTAGTATCCTACTCTAACAGTGATTGAAATGTCATTTGGCAAAATGATTTGGCTTTTGCCATTTATTTATTTAAACCTTTTCAACCCCTCCTTTCTCATTATACAAGGGCAACTGAAAATCTGGGCAAATTTAAATCTGTTTGGAACAGGATTCAGTTCAAGCTATGGCTATGGGTTTTGAGAACCGAAAGGACTGGTTTGATAGAGACACGGGTATCCACACCAGTTTCTTTCATCTTGTTATTTTTCCTGGTCAAACAGAGTTTGCAGATTTTTGCAGCACTCTGAAAACCTACAGTGTCTGTGAACAGAAACAAAAGAGGGACAAATGAAGGCAATATTGTCTCCTTCGAGCCACTTTCAAGTTTCTGTAACAAAGATTCTCTCTCTCTCTCTCTCTCTCTCTCTCTCTCTCTCTCAACAGATTCTTGTATTGCTCTTGTAGTTGTAATCCTAACTACATTTTCTGCATGCAAGTTTCATGGGCACCAAAAAGATTTCCACAACAATGTGTACAATCAGGGCTTGATGTGTAAACTACAATGCAAAACAAATTGCGCTCAACCACACCAAAGGATTACAGCCAGGGGAGCATGCTTTTCAGTGCAATTCTATGCATACTTACTTGGGAGTAAGGCCCTCTGTATACAGCGGGACTTACTTCTGAGTTAGCCTGCACAGGATTGTGGCGTCACTCTATCAGTTTCAGGTGGCAAAGAGAACCCGACATGGAGGAAATCTAAATCGCTTTCACTGTTTTGTTGTGCTTCCTCCCCAATTTAGGTCTGTATTGTAGACACCAATGAAGCAATGAGAAACACGCATGTGAACAGCTCCCCACTTGTTACTGTAAGTTTGCAATGTGAAAGTGGCCACAGCTCAAGAGAAACTTTGGCACAACTATGTTATGGGTAGATTTACAAATAACTCTCTTTTTGAGACTAAGATAAATTTCTCCCCTCAAAGGTATGAAGATACATGGGCTCCTGCGGTATTCTATTTAAATGGCTAAGAAGTTATGTCTTCAATTTGGGAACGACTTCAGATAATATAAGGGGCAATTTGGTTATTAGGATGTTACTTATTAGGATGTTACATAAAATTTTTTAAAACTTTTATTGCATGTGTCTTTTTTGGTATTTGATATATTGCATGTATAAACATTTTTAATTTTAAAAAAATGAAAGTGTCCACAGCTCAGTAGTGGGACATACATTTCACACGCTTCATTCCCAGTGCCTTCAATTTTAGATAGAAGGGTTGGAAGAGCTGCTGCCAGGCAGAGTAGATGGCATGGGGCTAGTTGAGTGACCCCCCCCCTCAACATGGAGGGGGGTCACTTAACTAGCTCCATGCCAGTGGGTTTCCTGACATGTATTTGCTTCTTTGACATAGCATTTCTTCCCCAAAGCAAACAACCAGCCAGTTTGAGAGCCAGTTTGGTGTAGTGGTTAAAAGCGGCAGGACTCTAATCTGGACAGCCAGGTTTGATTCCCCACTTCTCCACTTGAAGCCAGCTGGGTGACCTTGGAGCTCTCTCAGCCCCACCCACCTCACAGGGTGTTTCTTGTGGGCATAATAATAATATGCTTTGTAAACCACTCTGAGTGGGTGTTAAGTTGCCCTGAAGGGCGGTATATACATTGAATGTTGTTGTAATTATTATTATAACCACCCCTGTATTTCATTGGAGCAGGAGGTGCTTCAGAAGAACCCAGGAAGCATCATCTTAGCATCTTCAGGCTGCACCCGTTGTTGCCCACATTGTTGGTGGATGCTTGGCTTGCAACCTCTTAATTTTGGGGGGACTGGCTCTCGATAGCAGTCATTTTGTGGTGGCACCCACTCACTCTTCATCCTGAAAATTCCTAAAGTGGCCACAAGCTCAACAAGATCAGGCTAACGGGACAATATAAGGCAACTCCAAAGTTTCAATTAGGTTCTCTTTAAATTAAGTATTCTGTGGACTGCAGCCTTCATGTGCTGGAGAACTGGCCAAAAGCAAGAACTGAACAACAAAAAATTAGTTCAAGTACTTTCCAGACCTCCTGATCTTAATTCCTGTCTTGATCCTGATGGGAATCAGCCCGTTTGGACACAGCTCATACTGAAATGGATGTGACGGCAGCTATGGATAAAAGTCCATGCCCCCTCTCATATAAACATGCTTGCCACACACGTTCAGCCCATTCACACATAGGGCTGGCACACACTTAAGGCATGCCAGGATATGTGCAGAATGCTTATTCAGGCAAGCGCTTGACCCATGGCTGCCCCCCACATCTGATTAGGCTTCTTGTGGAAGACAGAAGAAATGCTACCTTTCCAAAGATACTTGATGAATCATTAACCAGAAGGAATATAAACAAGTAGCTCTGGAGCCTCCTGGTACGTTATGTTCCTTCTCCAAGAGATAAAAAAGCCATTGAAAAGAGAGCAGAGTTCTACAATATCACAGTAAGGAGTGCTATCCGCCAGTTCTACCAATGAACCCGACAAATGGGACGATTCTTTGCATTCATATGATGCGGGATGGGCACCTGGACAGTCAAAAGAGCCTGGCGGATGGTTGCTCACCTCTTGGGAGACTTCCGCCCACAAGCCAAACCTTTCAGCAATCATCTGGTGGATCTCCCGCTGCCGATCTTTCTTCCGCACACTCTCGTAGCTTGGCAGACGTGGCTGTTCCCATGGAGGCAGCTGATAGCTGCTGGGGGGTCCAACGCAGAAGAGTTCGTCCCCCTGGATACACAAACTAAGGTCACTTTCTTGTTCTGGGATAGTCATCTTGCTTAACTGGGATGGGTTTACAAGCTCTGCCCTCAACGATTACAGTCATTCTAGGCGTTGCAGCTTCATTGGACATTCAGGGCACATCAGGAGACTGGGGTCATTCAAGGTCAAAGCCAAGGTTAAGGTCATCCTCCTGCCCTCTCTCTTTCAAAAGCTGTTTCACACAGTTCTAGATCCTGAATATGTAAACTTATCTGGTTTACAAAACCAGATAAGTTGCATGGAGAACAAGGGTACCACGCATCCTGCCTGTCTCTGCATGCCACACCCACTGCAAAACACTGGTGGTGTGCCGCTATAAAATGCTACATCAGTAGCAATCTTTTCCTATGTCTGCCATACTGGCTATACTAGATATTCTTTGTTCAACAGACACACTATAGAAAGAAAAGTAAGGAGCCTTTTTTGCTGCTGGGCCATTCCCTTAAAATAAACTGCACTGAAATTCCACTCCCTGTGTCTTTGGAAGCCCTGATTTATTCAAAAGTGTGCACGCACACACTGCCCTCCTCCCATCTGAAAACAGAGGAAGGAGCTGTGTCTCCGTCAGAGTCGTGCTGTTCCTCTCTTAACACCAGGAACAGTTAGGATTTTCTCTGCTGAGAAGAGCCATCTGGGCAAGTGAGTGCAGTGCTAAAGCATGCAATTTACACTTACGAGCCATTTGCCATCATGTTTTAATAAGGAATTCTAAACGTCCAAAGAAAAATGCATTCAAAAAATAAAAAAGGGAGAGCTGATCTATACGCGCGGCAGAATCACCACGTGAACTACTCCTGGATTATACAATGCCAGGCTATAGAGTGGGGGACCACATTTCTGAATGCTCCTCTGCAATTCCAGGCCAGCCTTCTTTCTACCTGACATGCTAGTTTTCTATGTACAGGCAATTCTTCCCCAGGAGAGGGGCCATTCAAACATGCAGTGCACGCCACCACCCATAGCCTGAAGAGGTTCAGTCAATAAAAACTGTTCTTTATGGTTCAACATATATCAGTTGTCAGTTAAACACCAGTTAATGCGCAGCAATAAAAAATCAGATACCTACACATACAGTAAAATTAAACCTAATTGTTCAAGAGCCATTACCAACTCCCTCCTAATGTTAGCTGTGGCATTAGCAAAGTAAGCAACTATATATGTTTTTTCCTAACTTCTCAGAATAATTCCAATTTTTGCACTGGCAGTTTTTGTGCTAAAAAGGGAAGAACCCACCTACTTCTTCCCGATGTGTCCAGTCTATAAGGTAATGCAACTACTTTATCCCATCTGTCCAACGACCAGACTGAAAGAGAGCAAAGCCATTCCGGATGCTTTTGGTGAACCAGTTTCTATCAAGCAGACTCTGAGGCCAACCCTTATCCCATTAAAACCTCCAATGGTAGGGCTAATAAGGCATCCTGTATTTTGAAATACAGTCAGGGATCCATTCTGGAAAACTATCTGAGGATCTGTGTGGCAACGTATCCATCTAACCATGAGCAGCCTAAGGTCAGCAGACCCAAGATAAGCCCGTGTAGTCAGGGCTTTTTTTCAGGGGGAACGTGGGAGAACGGAGTTCCGGAACCTCTTGAAAATGGTCACATGGCTGGTGGCCCCGCCCCCTGATCTCCAGACAGAGGGCAATCTAAACTCCGCTCTGTCTGGAGATCAGGGGGCGGGGGCCACCAGCCATGTGACCATTTTCTCCAAGGGCAACCCACTGAGTTCCACCACCTCTTTTCCCACAAAAAAAGCCCTGAGTGTAGTGATAGGCAGCATTTTAGACTTTGACAACAAATACCTCAATTCAATTCATTAATAATACTGCAGAACAGTTCATCAGTTCTATCCATGTGAACCCTCCCTTTGCAAAGCCTCCTCACACCCTCTCCCTTGTGCTTTATTAGCTTCCCACTCGTGTCAAACTCTTCTTATAGATCTTCTATACCATTCATAAAAGACCTCCTCCCACCTGTACAGTGCCAGAATTTTCAGCAGCGCTCTCCAAACGTTGTGTTCCAGACTGGAGCCCCACCAATCGCTGGTTGCTACTGAAGTACGGAGGAGGACAGTCCTATATAATGTGAAGAGGGAGGGAAGGAAATTAAAATATGAATGAGCGTTCCTACGGGGGGGGGCGCTTACTGATTACGTGCCAAGATGTTGGCAAGTGACGCACTGCAAAGAACGAAGGCGACAAGCTGCCTAATGGAAACAGTAACTCCAAGTTCTTCTTTCCTTCAGGCACATCCATACACCGTATGCCTTTTTGGAAGCCTCTCTAGTTTAACCAGGGGTAGGATATGTTGGATGGATGTCAAGAAGGAAAGCAAGACATAGACTGGATGTTAGAGGAGGATTTTATTGGTTTCTAAAATGGGAAATCTGCTTGTGATAACCAGATTCTCTAAACGTTATCTCCTTTTGGCATGACATGACATCTTACACACACACAAAAGAAGACTGTCACACATCCAAAAAGGCAGTCCTACATGAACTTCTCCCCCTCCTCTTCTATATTACCTGTGGTTCAACTTATCTCATCTCCTAACGTCATTTGGTGGAAAATGCCATCAAGGTGCAGGTGATTTATGGTAACCCAACAGGGATTTCCAAAGCAAGAGACATTCAGAGGTGGTTTGCCTTTGCTTGATCCTAACCAGATCAGAGCACTGATGTCATTGTACTGGGCTTTTCGCCACTCTCCCTTCCTCTTCCCCAGGAGGGAAATCCTCATTATAATGACACTTTTGACACAAAGTAAGTTGAAGTATATAATATGGGGGATCAAACATGAGATGTTGCGACCATTTTTTTAAAAAAATGTAGTTCTGCTTTCACTCACCTCTCTTATCTGGCAGGGTTGTAAATATGTTTTAATAATAATAATAACAATAATAATAATATAACTTTTGATTTATATACCGCCCTTCCGGACAATTTAATGCACACTTAGAGCAGTTTACAAAGTATGTTATTATTATCCCCACAACAACAAACACCCTGTGAGGTGGGTGGGGCTGAGAGAGCTCCAGAGAGCCGTGACTAGCCCAAGGTCACCCAGCTGGCTTCAAGTGGAGGAGTGGGAAATCAAACCTGGCTCTCCAGATTAGAGTCCCGCGCTCTTAACCACTACACCAAACTGGCTTTAATGTCTTGGAGGGGCAGCTTCCAAACATTTCCACCTTCATTTCAGTACCACCACCCCCATCAGCAGCAGGGTAGCAGAACCTTGGAAGTACAAACAAGGGGCTATGTCTGGGCAATAAAACAAGGGACATCTCTTTCATGTTTCCATGGCACTTGAGCGCACTCTTAGCCTTCCAAAGAGTGGTTTCTTATCAATGATGACTGGTATTCATGGAACCCTTGGTTCCTGTTACACCAGATATGGTTCCCATAAGGTGATTTCCATGAGGAAGACCTATCACCTTTTATTTATTGCACCATACTGCTTACAGGGTGCGTGTGATCATCAAATGATATGATGGCAGAAACGGCAAGATGTTAAAGAAAAAATAAAGGGCCACAGCTGAACTTCAGCTGGTCATTAAGTTATTTAACTACAACTATAGGCAGTGGCAGTAAAATGATTATCATATTCCATGCTGTGAGCTCATATCAGAGGGATTGTGACAGCACCGGTAGCAGTAATCAAAGCATCCCAGTTGTAGATAATAGTGAATCATCTATAGAAATTCCCAACACTGGTCCTTTCTATCCCCGATCTCTGCAGGTGTTTTTCTCTAGAGCGGAGTGCTTTGAGTATAATATGGAGATCTAACGCAGCACTGGCTGGTGGCCCCCCCAGAACAGAGTGCGTGCACAATCTCAGCTGTGAATCCCACCTCCACTTCCATCCCCTTTGAACTCAGCGAGTCATTAACCAATAGGCACCTGCAGAAGGGCACCGAAACACAAAAGGAAGGAGTCGAGAGCCATACAGAGGGAACAACAGACTGAGTAATTGCAAGAATGTAGAACAGAGACCTCATTGCGGGGATGAATATGGTCACACTGCCAAAAGACTGCTCACTTCAAAGGATATATTGCCACTGATCCAGTAGCACTGAGCTATTGTAGGCCAAAGAAAAATTAAAATGAGTTGTCATTGTTAAAAGAAGAACTTAAACAGGCCAGGATCTGCCTTCAGGCCAAATAGTTCTCCTCTGATGAAAATATCTCTAGGTGAGCTACAATAGGATGAGAGGACATTGGGGAAAATACAATAGGAAAAAGACATTAAGGGATAGCAGACTATAATGGCTCGTGCAGGAGCAGGGCCAGGGAGGGAGGGGAGGTTTACTCGCATTCTTGTGAAAAGTGAATGTGAGCTTCACTGACTAGAAGAGGTTGACGCCTCAGTTTTACATTTCACCTTCCTTTTATCCCCCTTTCTTCCTGTTATGGGGAGTTTATGCCCATTGCTCTCAGATAAACCTCCACAGGTGTCTGAACAAGAGGTACCATATCAATTGCCTGAAGAGTTTCCATTGTCTACCCATTAATCCCTTCATGAGCAAAAATAACAAACTTGGCTTCCATCAGCTGTGCAAACTGAATCTGGGATTTGAAAGGTGAGCCGCAAGCAAATAAGATTCAGGTCTTATTGTTTGCAAAATGACTAGACATGTGGTGTTGATTCACATGGCTCAAGGCTCCACAATCTGTGGAGCGCTGCGAAGAAGTCTGATGGCTTTGTTGCCACCCATAGAGCAATATTTTCAATGTGTGCCAATGTTTTGTTGACAACCCACTTTCAGAAGCCTTCATGGCAATGTGGTTGATGTGAAAAAAACCTGTACTCTATGCATTCAGACAATCAAATGGCAATTTTAACCCACGCATGGAATCAAGGTTCATTCAGATAAGAAGGATCCACAGAATAATGTAAAGGCTTACCACAAAGTTACTCATAGCTAGAGATGGGCATGAACTGAAATACAAACTAAAAAAGCATGAACCAGGCCAGTTTGTGGTTTGCGAACCAGCGGTTCATCAGATCCTATTTCTGACAAACTGCCACGAACTTTAGGCTGGTTCGTTTGGTTCGTCAGACAGCCTGGTGCTAATCAATCAGTTTCCTAGGCAACAGGGGATGGACTTCTTGCAGACCTTCTGCTGACCCAGAAGTGACCTTCTGCTGACCCGGAAGTGATTATTTTCTGACCTGGATATGATGTTTTCACAAACCAAATGAGCCAGTTTGCGAACCAGGGGTAGGTTCGTGAAAGTTCGTGAAATTTGACAAACCACGAATCACATGGTTCTTTTTTTCTGGTTCGTGCCCATCTCTACTCATATCTTAAGAGAACTGGAGCTGACTATAGCCTGAAAGCATATGGTTAGCCGTATCCAAGTTCCACAGTCAGTAACCACTCAGAAATTTTGAAAAGTGGAGAGATGGCTACACCAGGTTTCATCACATGGTTAGAGGCTGCACATGATCACTTTCCCATACTAATACAATGGGGGAGGCCTTTAAGCAGCTGAGCCAGTTTCAGTTAGTAGCATGCTGCCACACGCTCAGAATCAGATTACTTGGCTTAAGATAAAAAAAGTAAGATTTGAAAGCACTAAACATGGGGTAAAACACACACTCTTATGGCTGCATTTACAAACATTTGCAGGTTGCCTGGCATGGCATGGCAACCATCAGGAGACTGGGATGGGTGAAAACATGAGGGTACTGTCAGTGATAGTGTGATGTCACTTCTGGAGGAAACCAGAAGTGACACCATGTCTCTCTAGGAATCATCAGATAATCTATGGTAAAACCATAGAGTTTTCAACAATTCCTAGAGCGGACTAACTTCACTTCTGAGTTCCGCTGGGTACTGACATCATGCCATCTCCCAATGGAAATTTTTAAAGACTATTTTTCTCCCCCAGAAGAGGTGGTGGGAAACAGGAGCCAGGGTGGGGAATCCTCTGCCCCTGGTAAGAATTTGACAGTCATAAACCCCCCAGCCATCTTAACATGATCTGAGTTGACTGTTTATATGTGCCACAAAATCAGCCATGATAGGCTTCATTCTTGGTCCCTCTGGCCACATTCATGACATGTGGAAGGCTTTATTTTGACAAGTTTCATCAGGAGTTGCTTGAGAAAGCAGAGGTTATACTGAGGTAGTCCTTCAACCTTTAAATGCAATACAGAACTTTCCAGAGAAAGGCTCTTAAGACTGCTTCCCCCAACTGCCGTCTAAGAATTGTGGCTAAATCAAGGATGAGACAGATGCTAGCTACTTCAAATTAATCGTCAGTGGTTAACTATACAGAATTTGGATTAATCATGATATTATCTCAATTACTCAATCCATTAAGTCCCCCTCAATGTTGTAAGACTCCATACAAAATTAGGACTTGTCACAAGATAAAATAATGTATTCAACTCTTCTGAGTACATACAGGGTATCTTTAGGAACAAAGCAATAAACTCGTAACAACCATGGGATAATGGTGTGGCGATTGTGTTCTTCAGAAGGGCTTTTCCAGGCCTGACTTCTCTACCAGGCTGAAAACTCCGAACAACATGGCTCTTACAATGAATAAGGTGACACGACTGAAGATAATTTAAGATAAACAAGTAGCTACGTGCACTATACTCTGTGAACCCTGAAATCTTTTGCAGATTCATGATGGTTTCCTTTCAAATTATGGAAGATCCCATACCTTGACTACAGTTTATTTATAGTGGGAAAACTTGGGGACAGACATGCCAGATGTCATTGTTTGACCCAGACACGATGGCTTTGCCCTATTTTTGACATGCGGCTACATTTACCCTACACCATCTAATCCTGACCTTTGGCTGCCATCTGCCAGAGCTGCCTTCTCAAAAGCCATCGGATAACAGATACTATTCATTTTTAAGGTGCCCCAACCTGTACCATTCATTCAGTTTGTGCCTGGCATGTGTGGTTTCTTTTGGGGTCTGAGAGACAGCTGCCTGGCTCTCCATTCTTTCTGAAGGTTTTGAATAGGAAAGAAGTGAGGAAAAATAGTTTTAAATTGTAATAGACACAATCCCTGTGCCAAGCTTGCTCCTTATGCTCCTTTTTCCTTGACAGCTTCCCTCCTCCTTCTTATAACCTGTTTAATAATCTCACTCTCATTCTGTTTAGGAGGAAGGATGAATCAGCCCTTCCTGTCACCACCCAGAGAGCAAGTGGAGTCTCTGGAACAGAGAGGATCTCCTTTGGGCAACTTCCTTCTCTCCTGGCTCTTGCTGCTTCCTCATTGATCAGGGTCAGGGCACGAGACAGGGTTGCCAAATGAGAACAAGGAAAACCAACCTGGGCAACTTGATTCGTAACAATCAGCTGCTGCAACTTAACGTGGCATGGAGAGAAGAGTTATTGCCTCCTTCGGTACACAGATCAAGAACAGGAGCCAAGAAAAAGATGGCAATTCTAGCATGAGGTCAAGCTAGGGTTGCCGGCTCGTTTTTCAATCAGGGCTTCTGTGCCTTTAACAGCTACCCATCTTCATATGCTCTCTCATAACTGGAACAAACCTAGCTTTATTTCTGTATACCAGGTAGCTATTAAAAGCAGAGGAGCCTGCTAGAAAATTGCTGGCAACTTGAGGGCAAGTCCTAAAGAGAAATGTACTGCAGGCAGGCCACCTAGCCATCTCTAAACCAGCCTTGGTGGTTACTACATGGCTAGAAGATCCAATGTGGCTCGCATTCCCCTCTCTCTGATTGGTCAGCTGTGGAACTCTGTGTTCTGAGGTAAAAATCAAGTAAAGGAAAGTAGTTAAATACTTTCATGGGTATCAAGCTAGTATTAAATATATAACGATAACCTTTTAAACTACCAGAGTGTCTCTGAGCTTGTAGGGCTGTCTCCCCACCACTGTTGAACAAACCAGTTCTTGTGTATTTGGAGAGAAGGGAAGGGCTGCTCTCTCCACAGCATGAGACACAGCAGGTTGGGTGACAGTGAGATTGCTCAGGTGCCCAGAGGAGACCCAGCTGGCTGTGGAGTGAGGGGAGTAAAACCACCACCCCACTGTGGCCAGCTTGCTCTTTTGTGGAGTGGCTGCCATGGTGGTGGTGAATGATTTTACTCTCTTTTCTCTGTAGTAGGGTTGCTCTTCTTTCGGCAATTGCCTACTGCTGGGATGAGAAATACAGAGACTGCAGAGAAGGAGGTTGTTGGAGAGGTTGGGCCCTTTACTTCCATCCCTGGCACAAGGTCTGCAGCTCAGGAAGGCTCACAGCTTACCTGACTTCCAGTCCCTCCAAGGAAGGAACCACCTGCCAGCCACAAGCACTACTGAACAACAACCTCCCCCACTTTCCTGGAACGTGGGAAGGGTGTCATACTGGGGGAAAGCCACAAGTAGCATGCCAAAGAGCCACATAACAACAGCAACAACAACAACAACAACAACAACATTCAATTTATATACCACCCTTCAGGACAACTTAATGCCCACTCAGAGAGGTTTACAAAGTATGTTATTATTGGTTGTTGTGGATTTTCCGGGCTATATCGCCGTGGTCTTGGCATTGTAGTTCCTGACATTTCGCCAGCAGCTGTGACTGGCATCTTCAGAGGTGTAGCACCGAAAGACAGAGATCTCTCAGTGTTATTATTATCCCTACAACAAAACACCCTGTGAGGTGGGCAGGGCTGAAAGAGCTGGTTTCAAGTGGAAGAGGGGGGGGGAATCAAACCCGGCTCTCCAGATTAGAGTCCCGCACTCTTAACCACTACACCAAACTGGCCCTCCCATGGTGATAGGAGTCACTCTGAAGTGATACCTTGTCCCAGCTCTCACACTTGGATAATGGACCCCCTGACAGGACAACCCCCGCTCAAACATGGGATTCATGAGCCACTGACTGAGTATCACTGATCTAAATAAATTCATCTGAAAGTCAGTCTTTGCTACTCAATGGACACCTCTGCACTTGTACATATTTAAGAACACATATACATTAACAAAGGGTATATTTCCTCCTACAGGAGCAGCAGCCACACCGAACACAATCAACACAGATTCAAGTTGGGGTCTTTTGTGGGGGATGTTGGGGAATTCAGGTGAAGTTGCCCCCTCCCCTTATTCCAGCTCCTCCTCCTCTCCTGTTGCTTGAAAACAAACGTTAGCCCTGAGAAAGCATGTATGAGAGAGGAAGGGAGGGGGAACCAGGGGGGAAATGTTCCCTTTCTGCCTGTTCCCAGTTCATGAGCTGTGGAAAGTATAATACCGGTTGCCGGGATACCAGCAACGGAAAGTGGCATTGTCTGTATTTACCCAGTGCCTTACAGTAGCGTTCCCTGCTGTGCTCCATCCCTGCGAAAGGAAGGAGGCCTGGCTTGGAAAAAGAGTGCCAGAGAGGCAGGGAGGGACTTGGCTCTTTTTTGCCCAGAGGGAGCCCATCATTGCCCTGGTAACAGAAGTCACTTCGAAGTGCTACCTTGTCCCAGCTCTCACACTTGGACAATGGACCCCCTGACAGGACAATCCTTGCTCAAAAGCTACCGGTTGGGGACCGGCTCAGGTGAAAGGGCTTTGTTTGTCGACAGAGTAGGGAATAAGCAGGGAGGTTCAGAGTTCCTTGGGGCACAAGACTATACGCCAGCAGGAGAGAACCACAAATAGCCTCCGAGCAGCTTTCCAACAAGGGATAGCAAACGGCGGCCGTTCGGTGCAAACACGCCATGCAAAGGGACCCTGCAAAAGGCGCACGGTGGGCGCAACTGTGGTTGTCTTTCAATCCAAGCAAAGCACAAAGAAATAATGCTGCTTCTCCAGGTTTGAGAGTGGGGGTGAGAGGATCAGGCAAAGCAGATGGATAAAACTCCTGGTCAAGGGCAGAAGAGAGACTTACATATTGGCTGGGATTCTGGAAGAAGCGGCAGGAGCACAGAAACTGGCAGCACAGAGGGTCTCGGTGATACAAAAGCAGCAGCAGCACCAAAATGGCCACGATGAACACGGAAGAAGAAACTGCTACCAAAGAAGAGGAAAAAGGAAATAGAAGGCAGGTTAATGGGAAGCCTTGAAATAGCGCCAAGCTCACTGTCTTTGCTGAAATCTCAGTCGTACGGGGCAACCGAAAGGGAGTTTAAACCCAGAGAGAGCAGGACAGAGAGTACTATGAGCCAAGCTACAAGTGACACCTCACACAGGTTGGACACTTGTCAGCTTCCCTCAAGTTTTGATGGGAAATGTAGGCGTCCTGGTCTTGCAGCTGTTATGGAGAGCCAAGCTGTAAAACCAGGACGCCTACATTTCCCATCAAAACTTGAGGGAAGCTGACAAGTGTCCAACCTGTGTCAGGCGTCACTTGTAGCTTGGCTCTGAGGCACATGTTGTGGCACTGTAGCAATGTCTGCTGCAAGCTAGGAGCAGCAGAACTGAACCATAAGTGGCAAACGGCAGCATTGGGCATCTAATGCAGGATCCCTTGGAAGACTGAAAATATCAATTACCAGTTGCAAAAAGCTACCACAAAAGCTCCACCCTCCTTCCCACTGGACTAGGATCTGGGAGACCCAGGTTTGAATCCCCGTTCTGACATGGAAGCTTTCTGGGTGATCCTGGGCCAGCCTTACACACTCTGAGACTTGATCGTGAGGATAAAATGGAAGACAGGAGAACAATGTAAGCTGCTTTGGATTTCCATTGGGAAGAAAAGTGGGGAGATAAATGAAGTAAATAAACAAATAAACATACTTGTAATCTAGTGACTTGTGGACTCATCTGAAAGTTGTATTAAACTAATCTATGTTGCTTGATGAGTAAAAAATTAACTTCACAGAACAAGTGTTCTGTACCATCTTGAGTAGAAAAAAACAGATACGGATACATATTTGAATAGCTAGTTGTTTGTAGGCTTAGAAACCAGCAACCTTTTGAATTACAAAAAATTGTCATTAAATACAATGGAAAGAGAGGCTGCTTTTCAGGGACAGGCATAAGCTATGCCAGGATGTCAAAAGGGCGGGGTTTAGAGTTCTTCCAGATTTTGGGGGGAGGTAGTAGCCGAAAAGAGAGTTAAGAACAAACTTCTGATCCCACTTCTGCCTTGGACTGGCTTCAGTAGCACCTGACAAGAAGGTATTTTCTTCTCTAAGTGTCTCCAATTCATTAGCTGCTGTTGGGGAGGGGCGGGGGAGCACTGATGCAACATCACACATTTCTGCAGTTTCAAATTACTGGGAAAATACGGAGTGGTGGTGGATTGGTGATGCCCATGTATCTTCCTGTAATATTTAATTTGCGTCTGAGATTCTGGGATTTTATCATCTTCCTCTCACACCTTAAGAGATGGGCCAACATTCACTAAGGAATAGGATACACCACTGATAAGAGGCAAATGAAAATATTTCCTATTCAGGAATAGAGATGGGCACGAACCAGAAAAAAACAAACCATGTGGTTCGTGGTTTGTCAAATTTCACAAACCACGAACTTTCACGAGCCTGCCCCCCACCCACCCCAGTTCACGAACTGGTTCATTTAGTTAGTGAAAATATCACATCCAGGTCAGAAAACCGTCACTTCTGGATCAGCAGAAGGTCTGCAGGAAATCCATCCCCTGTTGCCTAGGAAACTGATTGATCGGCACCAGGCTGTCTGCAGTGATGAACCAAAAAACGAACCAAACAAACCAGCCTAAAGTTTGTGGCAGCTCGTCAGAAATGGGATCTGATGAACCTCTGGTTCGCGAACCACAAACTGGCCGGGTTCGTCATGAATTTTGGTTCGTGCCCATCAAGTTCTAGAAGAAATCTGCCTGTTCTCAGTCTACGAGTACTCAGTCAGGGGTGGGGGTAGTCCTTCCTTGTGTGTATGATCCAAAACTTATTTGGGTTTAGCCTTTTTTTTGGCAACTCTTCCTTCTCTTATGGGACCTCTGGAGGAGTGCACCTTGGTAACTCTATCTTTGACTGCAGCACAATCTAATCTGGATCATTTGAACAAACCCTTCGATCCTTTCCAGACATGGTTTTCCTGGGATGACTAAGCAGCTGTTGCTAGTTTCTCCAGATATTACCCAAGCCTACCCATCAATCTGAATGCCTACCATTGTGAGGGGTGGGAAGTATTGTTGTAAAAGCTTGTTTGCTGTATACAACTGATCAGTTGCACATCTACAGGCAATTTTTACAGAGACAAGGATCTCTCTGTAATGACAGAAAGGGATAAGGATAGTTGCCTGCAATATTGATACCAGGGAATGCCCTTAGAAGAGAAAGGTTTGGGTAAACAAGGTTCAGTGCAGTGAGGTCAGACTGGTTGATTTCAAGTACCATCCAGTCCAGCTGCAGTGATTTTTGTATCTGACGAAGAGAGCTGTGGTTCTTGAAAGCTTATGCTACAATAAAGTTGGTTAGTCATAAAGGTGCTACTAGACTCTTTACTATTTTGTACCAAAACCATCCAGACTGAGATTCTGAAACAGGGAAATCCAGATGACGTGGACTGAAAAAAATGAACAGGTACTTTCTGGCCTTGTTTTATTATGGAATTAGGACTTCTTACTTTAAAAAAACAATTGGGGTGACAGTGGGAAATATGTTAGAAAAGTCTCCACAGAGGTGGAAGTTCGGTGGGTCACAGCTGGGAAAGATGGAAAGTACAGGTCTTAGGTCAGTCAGGTATGGTACGGAGGTTTACAGCCCAGCCACAACTGGCCCATGTTACATCAAATACTGGCAGAGGCTTTAAATATTTCATTCCATACAAGCATCACTAGGATCTAGTTCTCATTGAGGAGATTGACCTCTCTCTGAGCTGTACCACTTCAGACTGCAGGTGGGGGAATCACATAATGTAAAGCTCCCCCATTCAGAAGAAAAAAAAAATCTCTGTTTGCTGAAAACTAGTACAGGGCAGAAGGCTCAGCTAGATTCTCTCTCTCTGATATCCAGTTTTCTATAAGCGGGGCATTTTTGTATGAATAATCACATTTATTTTGTTTTATTTTCCACCTTTCTCACTGAGATTCTAGGTGGATTAGAGTGCCCCCATCAGCAGTTTCAAACATTTCAACTATTCGGTCAACCAGGAACAGTCCATCTCACATCCCTGTCCCTATCTCGTTCCTACTTTTGCTTTCGGGGGAATGCCAAATTAAAAACAGTCGTGAGGACTGCTCATTGTCATTCTTCAGTGATTAATTTGCTTACTTCAGGGTCCCTGGAATTTAAATCTCGGAAGTGGCCATAGAGACTCTAGAGGTAATACCTGCTCCTGAACCCTAAGGCTGCATTCAACACCCGGCCTGACATTTCATATGCTGCAGCCCCTGGGGTATATTTTGATTGTTGGTAGTGTGAATGAACCCAGACCAATGATGGGAATGCACATCCAGAAGTCAGGCACTGATCTTTGGTATAAGAACTGGAGCATTACAAGCATGTTCCTGTTTATGTCTGTGAAATGCTTTGGGCGTGTGAGGTCTAAATTGGTGCAGCCTGGACACATGGTTTACCCCCAACCCCAGAAGGAAGCCTTCGTTGAGTCACGAAACTTGGCGTGCTCTGATTATTGGCAGGAATTTGATAAAAATGGTCAAATTCTCTGACTTAAATTTCAAAGCTACAATTACTGTTTTCCCATTGGAACATATCTCTGCGCTGGATCGCCACCCAATCTCTAACTGGCAATTGTGTTTGTATCTTTAAATAAAACACAGACCTACTTCCCCCAGGTTTTCCCTTAGTGGCTTTCTCTCTTTCTTAATTCCTGCTTTGCCTCTGTTCTTTGTGTCCTATTTTCTTAGATTGTGAGCCGGTGGGCAGGGCCTACCTTTATTTTGTTCTCTGTAGTGCTTAGCAAGAGGCAAGCACACCACAAATGTCACAGTGCTGATGATATTCGGCCGCTATCAAATTCAGTGAAAATAATGAGCTGTTGCAAACTGTTACGAAATGCAAAACGTTTCCATTCCCATGATTTTCCTTACTTCAGAACAGTCCTGTTGACTTTAATAGGTTCGGTTTTGGATCGTGACTTTAATCTCTACTTTGTCACGTCTCCAGTTTCTCCATCTGTGAATGCTAGAAGGTAATATTCCCTTAATTCACCAGAGAGTGAAGACTTTGATTTTAATCTGGTTGTTTTTGTAAAAGCTACCTGAAAGGTTCTAACATGGCTGCAGGCCTCAAACTAATCATTCATTTCCCTGTAGTTCCACTGATCTGATTACTCCAGAGAAATTAGTTTGAATATTGTCCTTCTGTTGTGTGAGGTTTGGGCATTTTGAAAAAGGGAGTTTAGAAGCTAATGCTAAAGAATATGCTTTGTGAGACAATTTTATTTACTGTCTTAAATCAGAGAAAAAACATATTAATGTTTTGTGTTTTCAAAACACATCTTGGTTAAGGCATACTCAATCAGGAATCATGTATGCAGTGAATTAATTTATATCCTTACATCAAATCATAATGGAACAATTCAGGCAGACTATAAATAAATAAATATGTTCAGTTAGCAGGAGGAAATTTGCCTTCAGCCATGGAAGTAGGAAGTGAGTAAAAAGAGCTTCGCATCTATGTTGAACTTCTTCTGTCTTATTCTTAATCAACATTTCTGGTGTTAATATGGAAAAGTTGTAGCGCTAAATACACATTACAAAAAAAAATTTTGGGAAGGGCTTGGAAACCCAAAACCGATTCGCTCATTTCATCAATTAAAATTTAAAAAAAATATTGCTTCCCCAATACAGAGAATGCCAGTTTTGTTTTATACTCTGATGCCAACACTCCCAAAATGATAATTTCCGATCTAGGCCATGACCTTTGTCCTGAATAAAAATCGGGGTTCAAATCCATATTCTACTTCTACAGAGGATGCTGCATCTTCTTCCTAACAAAAAGGTATGGAAACTCATTCTCTGGAGGCTTCTGAGAAGAAATCTTCATCAGACAAAAACAGTGCTATGGATCTCACTTGTATACTTCTGTACCAGAACACAATGATCTGATCTGATGTATTATTCAGTCTGTAATATTATCTATTGAACGTCTTCCTAAAATAACTGAAGTAAAGGAGCTAGGGAAGAGGCACAGACACATGCACAAAGGTGTCCCTGTCCTGGAATGGGATGCCGCTCTGTTTTCCTCCTTATGGTTCTAAAGGGATGTCTATATGGGTTGTGAACGGAAGCCAGAAGCACTGAGCCTGCATAGCCAGATCTTGCCAGCAACTTGCTCCCACACACAACCTCATGCTAATTCGCCTCAATAACCTAAACAAAAGACCGGGGGAATTGCGGGTCATTGTGGACTACAGAAGGACACCAAATGGGAAGCATAAGTAAGTCCCATGCAGACATGCTTTAATCCAACATCCCTAGCCAGGACCCAAGTACTGGGAAGAAGAAGTAATGGGGGCAATAGCCTGGGGAGGGGTGGCCCGGGGTATAAGTCTATTATTACAATATGGTTTATGTCATTTCAGAAATAAAACAGATTTTTTTTAAAAAAAGCAGTTACTTCGGAAACTTATATGGGGTACAATTGTGGGTGGTGATGTTTGTTCCAGGCCCAGAGCAATGATGCTTCTCGAGTTCTGTTCCTAGCAGGAAATCCCAGATCACTCCACATCCCTTATGGCTGAACACCATGTACCAGTAATTTACAGAATCTACAATTGCCTGAATCAATGCTTAGCGGAGGCTCTGCCCAGGGCTTGTGGATATCAGTTTCTAAGAATTGGGTTTATTGCCCACATTGAGGAAATCGCCAGCATTTCCAGCCCTCAGAAGTTCAGGTGCAAAACCTGTGTATATACAGAGAAATAGCATCTCCTCTGAAGTGCCTTAACTTTAGAACAAATCAGGTTGAAGAGGGGTGGGAAGGGGGAGAGACGGGGGTGTTTTCTGCAGGCAATCTGGTTCCGAGAGGATCCCCCAACCCAATTTATGGTGATTCCGCACATGTTGGATAATGCACTTCCAATCCTCTTTATATATCATTTGGAACGGATTTTTTTGTGTGCGGAACAAAAAATCCACCTCAAACGATTGATAAAGTGCATTGAAAGTGCATTATCCAACGTGTGCGGAATCAGCTGTGGTTTAAGAAAGAGAGGTAGGCATGCAAGTACTCACTGGTCGCTATGATAATGGCCACTACATTGCTGTCCATGGGAACACTGGCAGTGGGCGCATGTGATGGTGCCTCGCTGGGCTCCGACATCTCGGGGGTGTCTGTTTTGAACTCTCCTCTACTGTGGCAGCTCCATAAGCCAGAAGCCCTGCCAGGTCGACCTGACCCCGTCTCCTTGAAGCTGTGTCTCCTGCCCTGGCCAGCCAGTTGCAGGACCCAGTCAACGTTTGCCCCCCCACCACAGAGGCCCTTCACGCAAGGTTGGTTTTTGCCTTCTCCTTTTCTTGATCAGATCCTGCCAGGAGTCCTAATAACGGCTGGAAATTTTTTTTGGCTTCTGTTTTCTATTGAGATTGGATTTGGAAAGCTCTCCTCCCCAGTTTAACCTGTTGTTGCCTGATGAATTCCGCTCGCCGTTCGTTGCATTAGCGGATTACCTTGCAAGAGCTTGTCCTAAAATCTCTTCGGTCGCTTCTGGAATAAACAGCAGCTACTTTCTCCCCCTCTTTTTTTCTCCTACAAAGGGCAAGCTGTACCAAAGGTGACCGTGCCTGGAATGGCTGGCTGGACTGGTCCGAGATGATTCCGCAGGTTTTGCTCCGGCTGTACCCCACCTCCGCTCCTCATAGGGTCCGTCCTATAGAAATCTGAAGAAACCTCTAGTTTCGGATCACCTCCACTCCCCGCGCCTCGACGCAGCCTCTTGCTTTTAGAAACCTTCCGGGCCTGGTTTGCCCCCTCCGGCACCTCATGCACAGCCAGGCTCACTATGCCCTTCCACGTGCCACATATTCCAGCGCCATCAAAGGAGGACCGGTGCGCAAGGATCAGCCAGGGCTGGGATTTGACAGACAAGATCAGACCGGACTAGGCGCTATCAAAGGAACCCCTTCACTTTCCAGCCGCACGGCTATCACCAGCCTCACCGGGAGATCTTTGCACCCTCGCTCTCCTTCCTGCTCCAATAGCCCAGTTTTCGCTCCTGATTGGCTGTTGACTCAACGCTCTGGGGCCCGATTGGTTTAAAGTGGGAATCGCTACATTCTCCGGATAGAACATTGTGTCGGCGGTCGCCATAGAAACTGTGCACGTGTGGGGGGGGGGGGCGCAGGAACACTCTTCCCCGCCTCCTCAAGCGTTCCTTTATCAATGGATTTTATTGTGTATCGTAATAGCTGCTGCCCTGATATCCTCCTGGGTTATTGGTTGCCGGCGGCCCGAGGAACAAAACCGCGCAGGCACAGGCGCTTTCTTTGAAACGATCACGAGGACTGTCTAACCCTAAATTAAAAATATTCACAGGGTGCAGAGATCGCTTCAAATTCCTCTTTGCTGCACTGTAAGGAGCCCGATGTATTCACCCTTCACAGCAAGCATGCTTTAGCACGATGGAGCGCGTTCAACTCTAGGGAAGCTCGGGTTCAGACCCCACCACCATTCTCCAGGCTCCAAAGCGGCTCGATCCACCTCATTCCAGAGCATGAGCTGTGTTAGCACGTTGCAACAAATACAACGCAACGTTTGGTGGCCGAGGGCGGATACACTTCAGGCATCTAATGAAAACCCACGAGAGGTGATGCTCCAAGAAATCATCTCATCTTCAAAGTGCCGCCGCTGTTCTTGGAAAAGTCACTCTCTCCTGTCATGACATACTTCCTGAAATCAATATGAGATAACACCCTGGACGCATGATGCAAATATGAGGGGGGTTTTGTTTGTTTTTTTAAAAAAGACTGTCGTAAAAAGCTCTTTAAAAAATTGTTACATGGCTTGTTATGAGGGGCAAGGTAGAGGTGTTATAACTCCTGGAAAGTTTTCAGTCCTTAGACAGAAAATGAAAGTATACTTGAAAAATAGTAAACAGGTTCCTAATTGATGGTTGTTGTGGGTTTTCTGGGCTGTATTGCCGTGGTCTTGGCATTGTAGTTTCTGACGTTTCGCCAGCAGCTGTGGCTGGCATCTTCAGAGGTGTAGCACCAAAAGACAGAGATCTCTCAGTGTCACAGTGTGGAAAAGATGTAGGTCATTTGTATCTACTCAGGAGGGGTGGGGGTGAGCTGAATCATCCTGTAAGAGTTTCCCAGGGTGTGGAATGCTAATGGCGGGAGGCTTCACTGTATCCTGAGGAGGTTCTTTTGCATATGGATTGGTGCTTGATGTGCTAATCTTCTCTGCAGGGCTATTGTCGGGGATAGAATGTTTTGTTAGCCTGGTGTCTTTCAGAACTGGAAACCATGTTCTGTTCATTCTTAGGGTTTCTTCTTTCCTGTTGAAGTTTTGCTTATGCTTGTGAATTTCAATGGCTTCCCTGTGCAGTCTGACAAAGTAGTTGGAAGTGTTGTCCAGTATTTTGGTGTCCTGGAATAAGATACTGTGCCCTGTTTGAGTTAGGCTATGTAATTCCAGTTTTGCAGACTGTAATTCCTTTGATATATGGCAAAAACACTTTTCCTGTAGGAGACTGTTTTTCCTTGGTTGTTTGATTCATCCTGGGTTTGATTGCTCTTCGGATTTCATTTCTGGAGTAGCCATTTGCCTGAAGTGCGTGGTTTAGATGATTAATTTCCTCATTGAGAAAGTGCGGCTCACATATCCGTCTTGCACGATCCACTAATGTTTTCATTATGCCTCTTTTCTGTCGGGGGTGGTGATTGGAGTTTTTGTGTAAGTACCGATCAGTGTGAGTTGGTTTCCTGTAGACCTTGTGACCTAACTGAAAGTTTGCTTTGCGGATGACCAAGGTATCCAGGAATGGGAGTTTTCCCTCGATTTCTTTCTCCATTGTGAATTGTATGTTCAGGTGGATGTTGTTGAGATGATTCAAAAAACCCATCAATTCTTCCTCCCCATGGCTCCAAATGATAAATGTATCATCCACAAACCGGAACCATACACTAGGCTTGTGGGGTGCTGATTCTAGAGCTGTTTTTTCAAAATGTTCCATGTAGAAGTTTGCTATAACTGGGCTGAGTGGGCTCCCCATGGCCACCCCATCCATCTGTTCATAGAATTCGTTGTCCCATTGGAAGTAACTGGTTGTCAGACAATGGTGGAATAAGGCTGTTACATCCTCTGGGAAAATCTGATTAATAAGTGCAATAGTGTATTTTACTGGAACCTTGGTAAACAGGGATACAACATCAAAACTGACAAGTATATCTTGTGGATTGAGTTTTTGCCATATATCAAAGGAATTACTGATCAGATGGGAAAGCTTATGAAAAAGCATAACCTTCAAGCAGTATTCAGACCCACCTGAAAAATACAACAGATGCTACGATCAGCAAAAGACAGTAGAGACCCCCTCACCTCTGCAGGAGTATACCGTATACCCTGCAGCTGTGGACAAGTTTACATCGGGACCACAAAGCGTAGCATCCAGACAAGAATAAAAGAACATGAAAGACACTGCAGACTTGGACAACCTGAAAAATCAGCAGTGGCTGAACATAGCCTAACTCAAACAGGGCACAGTATCTTATTCCAGGACACCAAAATACTGGACAACACTTCCAACTACTTTGTCAGACTGCACAGGGAAGCCATTGAAATTCACAAGCATAAGCAAAACTTCAACAGGAAAGAAGAAACCCTAAGAATGAACAGAGCATGGTTTCCAGTTCTGAAAAACAACAGGCTAACAAAACATTCTATCCCCGACAATAGCCCTGCAGAGAAGATTAGCACATCAAGTACCAATCCATATGCAAAAGAACCTCCTCAGGATACAGTGAAGCCTCCCGCCATTAGCATTCCACACCCTGGGAAACTCTTACAGGATGACTCAGCTCAACCCCACCCCTCCTGCGTAGATACAAATGACCTACATCTTTTCCACACTGTGACACTGAGAGATCTCTGTCTTTTGGTGCTACACCTCTGAAGATGCCAGCCACAGCTGCTGGCGAAACGTCAGGAACTACAATGCCAAGACCACAGCAATACAGCCCGGAAAACCTACAACAACCATCGTTCTCCGGCCGTGAAAGCCTTCGACAATACAAGGTTCCTAATTGTATTGGTATTGTGTGTGTTTGTGTGTGTGTGTGTGTGTGTGTGAGAGAGAGACCTGTGTTTACTTATTCAGTTCATTTATACCGGGCATTTCTCCCCAACCGAGACCCACAGCATCTTATATTGTTCTCCTCCCCTTTATACTCACAACAACCCTGTGTGGCAGGTTAGGCAACTGGCCCAAGGTCACCCAGCAAGCTTCCATGGCAGAGTGGGGATTCAAACCTGCATCGCTCAGTACTATATTCTAATCACTACAGCACTAGGATTTGTCCCTGCTCTGTCCTCAGCTAGAGGCTTTGTTTAGTTTCTCCTCTCTCTTTCTCTCTGCCATAAATATTAATAACTTACTTCCTGGGATTGTTGCTAATAAATACAAAAGGTAGCATGAAGCACTCAGCAGCAGCAAGGTATATATATTATTAGTAACATCCAGTCTTGCATTACAGCTACACCTGCTAATATATGTCTTCTTGTTTCTTATTTTCAACAGGAGCAATGTTGTTCAAAGTATACTATAAGGCAACAGGTCCCTGCCCCAAGCAATTTACAATCTGAAGCTCCATACTGGGGAAACAGACAAGGAACTGATGATATATCATGAGAGAATTTGTATTCACTTTGTTCACATGCTGGGGGTCAGCTGGGGGTTAAGGGATTGTGCCGTGACTTTTCCTTTGTGAATAAAGCATTTTTTTAAAAAAAAATCATACCATGTCCCTGTAATTGTAACACACACACACACACACACACACACACACACACACACACAATTAGGAAGATTAATAAAATAGATTCAAAATTTACAGATGATGAGCACCATCCAATTAGGTTCCAGTAAAATTACTGGCATTTTAGTCAGTCACAGCTCACTGAAACGAACAAGTACAGGATCAGGCCAAATAACCATACTGTATGTAAATTCCAGAATCGTTTCCATTCCAGAGCAGTCTTTTAACCGGTTTTATACAGAACACTTAACTGTGAACATACAATTTTGCCTCCCATTAACTCTGTTTTGGAAAAAATTAAAGTCTTCTTAAAGCAGCCAACTTCTCAGTGGTAGGTGTTAAAATTCTAGTCCTGATGCAATTATCAGGCTGCAAAGATGAAAGTAATGAAGAATCCTCACCCAAACTTGCAATTCTTCATGCCAAGTCATAAAAGAAAATGTACCAGTAGTCTCTCTACATTAAGTAGAACCAGGACATGAGGACGTATTCTTTTTTATTAAAATATTTATATCTGACATTTTTCCAAGGCCTCATGCCAACAGGCAAAGAAAATACAATAAAATGACAAAAAGCATAAAACAATGTGATTCTTGATGTGTACAGGTGGTTGCTAGACTCCTTTACAACCCATCACCTTTAGAACAGCTTACAGAACCAGCGATCCCTGTCAAAAGTTCTCTGAAATAGGGTCATCTTGCACACCTTGCTAACAATCGGACACCTAAAAATGTGGACTTCCTCTTGTAGGCTATTCCAGAAAACTGACTTAGGCTGTACAGAGAAAGAATGGAGAGATCTAGTAGAAACTGACCAGAGAAATGAAATTGGTTCATATAAGGAGATGCAGTCCTTTAGACAGCTTCTTTCCCTATCACACACCTGGATCCATGAATTTGAGAGCCAGTGAAGATGCCCTGACAGATTAACTCTCACAGGGATAAAATGGTATCCTTCTCCTAGTTTTAGCTCAGGTAATAATTCTCAGTCTGAAGTTACAAAGAGCTTCACTGAGATGTCCCCTTGCAAAGCTCAGTCCATCTACATCCTGTTAGAGGATATTTGCAATTAGCATTTTATTACTGCCTAGAAAATTTCAGGTGGATAGCCATGTTGGTCTGCAGTAAAAGAGCAATGCTTGAGTCCAGTAGCACCTTGAAGACTAACAAGATTTCCAAGGTATAAACTTATGAGAGTCAAAGCTCCCTTCCTTAGATACTTAGCAAGAGGCTCTGGAAACTTGTTCGGAATCAATGACCCAGTAAACAAGTGTACAAGTATCAGTGGTACAGGATCATAATGCAAGTACTAAGAACAATTCAGCCAAATCCTTTCACTGCAAAGGTTCAATTTGCTACCAAGACTTGCCTATCAGGAAAGAATCTGGCAAACCAGGCTTTACCAGTCTTATCCATTCTGGAAGAATGGGAAACCCCTTTAGGGTTTGCAGCTATGTCCCTCATGCCATATCCTTTGGCTTGACACCTCTCAGTCGTGCTTATTTGAATGTAGAGGTTGCTCTGTTAGAGAGGCAGTGGGATGCTAGCTTTCCTGGTTCTGCTGCATTCATATTCAGAATCGAATGTTTGTGTGACCTGCAGACCATCTGTTCATTTGCTTTGCCGAAGAAACAGATTTTCCCCAAGCATCTTCTACACAGCAAGACGCTTTAAATTGCCTGTAGAAATGACACAGGACTTTCTAGAACAGTACATTGGGGGGATTTTCTCAACTTGTAACAACAGTGATTGGACAGAGCGGAAAGGAACTGAAGCACGGTTTCTTGAACTTGTCCTCAGCAAGCAGATCTTGCATGTCGAGGTGAAACATAATGCACTGTAGTTGTTCTTGCCCTTCACCTGTAACATATTATAATTTATATACAGAACAGGGGAAAATCTGGCCATCGGTTACAGGGCACCACCCTTCACTGACCGAACTGCTGGGATGCCATGGAATGACTATAGGCTCTCTTAACTTCTGAAGAGGAAAGGAGAAAGCAACAGAATGTTGACAAACAGTGACAATTTTACAAGGGAACTTGAAGAAGTCAGTCAGGAGGGGGAAAAATTTCCCCCAAGAGAAAGAGTGCTGTCAATTGGAAGATGTGAGCAGGTGGTGTAGACTGGAAAGCTGAAGTAGGAAGCAAGGAACAGGATGCATAGAGGCAAGGCAGCTGGAAGGGTAGCAATACAGTCTGCAAAACTGGAATTGGGAATGATGGACATACGGATGGATGGGATTCCAAGAGGAACGTATTAAGGAGTAAATTTGCCTTGCAAGAAGAGCAGCTGTGCGCTATGGTTAAAAAGGAGTGGATAGCTAAGGGAGCTTTGGCAAGAAGAAAGCTAATTTTTTGCATCTTGATTCATAATTCTAAGCAGGGCTTTTTTCTGGGAAAAGAGGAGGTGGAACTCAGTGGGTTGCCCTTGGAGAAAAGCGGCGTGGAGGGCAATCTGAACTCCCCTATATCTGGAGATCAGGGGGCGGGGCCACCAGCCATGTGACCATTTTCAAGAGGTTCCGGAACTCCGTTCCACCGCGTTCCTGCTGAAAAAAAGCCCTGATTCTAAGTCTTGAGTTAGGATCTTCCTACTAGAATATTCCTTCCTGCTAGAATAATAAAAAAATAAAATGGAGACAAGATTGTCTAATAATATATTTACTTGTTTAATGTACCCAAAACGAACCAAAAATATTATTGAGGTGTACCTCTAGCCAGGAGATTAATGATCTGATCTGATACAGGAAACTTAACTAGCTACCTAGGGCTTCTTAAGAGCACACCTATATCTGAATCAGGAACACTTCGATGGTCTTAGAAGACTGTAGCTGGGCTTAGAATTGAACATAAGCCATATATGTAGGCAGTCGTTTTGATACATACTTGGGTGATTTACTATGAGGCTTAGTATTTTACAAGATTTTGAGTCTTTTCTCCAGCAAAGACTGCTGCATTGCTCTATTTTAAGATGGATTCAAGAAACTATTTCATACTGTACTTGAGAGATGTAACAGGCACGACAGCATTAAGAGTGACCTGAACACTCTATTATCTCCGTAAGCCTAATTTACACTGAAAGCTCAAGAATAGCCGCTATACATCTGGAACACCAAAGAAGGAAGATTGCCACTGCAAAATTCACGGACAGCATGTCTGCAAAAGAAAAAGCGTGGTACATTATCATGTATGCACGGTGGCACGAGAGTTTGTTTTGCAACAATTACTCAGATGGGTCAGTCACATCACACGCAGGTTGACTGCCAATTCCACGCCTGAAAAAAGTGCACCCTACTTCATCTATCACAACTCACCTGCTTTTGCCAACATTGAGATGACAGACATGCGCAGACTTGTGGACAGTCTTCTGATTTCCTATCACATATTATATCGGGTGTCAACGAACAGCTGACAGACACTTTGCATTTAAAGTGCCGTTCAAAGCACTGCCTCTGAATGGCCTAGGATGGTGATTAAGCCCAACAGTGACATAACTCCCAAATATACAGGCGTATCTGGAGATATGCCAGTGCTCCCCAGCTGCACCAGCATACATATGGGCAGCATCAGTGCCATATCTAGAACAGAGCAGGGTTTAGTTGGCATCAGCCCCTGGCGTAGGCATAATGTTATGTCACCCCAAACCCTGGTGAATCCTTTACAAACCCCAATATAACACACAGAGTGTGAAATACAAGTCCCCAGCTTCCCACCCTGCTCCCAAACCCTTGTGCAGTATAGGATACCAACTCTGCAGCCGTTCCCAGCCCTTCAAGCATGATATAACCCTCCTTGGCCCAAACACTCATAGATGATACCATGGGCCCATCTCGCTTTGGCCTCATGTTGTACACAATTAGGACACATGGGGGAGAAGAGTTAGGTGGTAGGAATAGAGAAAGGGGACTTTGCACAAGGGAGCACTGTGCATGGCCAGGTAAAGGAGAGACCAAACATACCTCTAAGGCTGCTCCACTTCTATGGTACTCCCTCTAAGTACACAAATATCCCAGGAGAGCATTTGCTTCTCTTATTGGGATGCAAGGACAATGCACCCCCGACAGGAAAGCAAATGCCTGTACATTTCCAGGGCTGTATGTCTTTAGCTGCAGTTCTCCCTGCCCTGGCCTATATGGGTTGTTGACACTGGGGCTGCTGGGGACTCTCAATAACCTATGCTGTGCCTGAGTCCTGTGTTCCCAGTTGGGTATGGAGTTAGAGGACTGCTCCTAAGTCCATGCAATGTGGGTTCTAGTCTAGCCTGCTCTATTTTGGCAATTAGCCTGTTGTTGGCCAAAAAGGGGGCTTTGCCTTCTTGCCAGCATCCCAACCTAGTGGGATCAGAACCCCTGATTCCTTGTTTCCACATAGGTGACTTTCCCCAGTGAGTTCTTGTGAGGTTGACAGATAATGCTTTCTGCGAGTGTGCAGTTGTGTGTTTTAGTTTCTGTATTCCAAGATGGGTGTTCCTTAGCTACCACTCCAAGGCCTGAACAGGAGAGGTCTTTGGCGCTCTCTCAGCGCTGCCCATGGCAAGGTAGTTACAGCGCAGTGACTATTTCTTTCACTGGTGTACGTGTGTACACCTGCCCAAAGAGAACATGGTTGCTGGAGAGGACATAAAGCAAGAGGTGTTGATTCTAGGGCTCCTTCTGCCACAGTCCTCCAGGGGGAGGCGGCCCTGTGGTCCCTCCCTCGTCGTGTTCTGCATGTGGGCAACAGCAGGTCATGTGGCTGGCTGCTTCCCTGTCTACCATGATTGATGGGTGTTAGTGGGCATGCCATGGACTCCAGTATAGTTGCTAGTTGGAGGACCCTTTGAAGGGAATTGAAACTTTAATGACAAAGTTGAAAGAATTTGGTGTAGCAGTCAGTTTTAAGGTTAATAAGCAGAAAACCAAAGTCTTAACTAAAAATATGAAAATACAAGATCAAATGAAACCTGAGAGCAAAACAGGGTTCAAAATTGAGAAAAGGGTAAAATACTTGGGTATTACTTTGTCAAATATGAATTGTATGTTATTCCAAAATAATTATATTAAGACTTGGAAAGAAATTAAAAGGGATATGCTAAGATGGGATAAAATATGGAAAGGCAAAAAACCAAGGGTCAAATTTAAGGTTCTACGGGATGCAAAAGAAAGAGGAGGTTTGGGTCTACCAGATTTGAGATTTTATTTTGCGGCTGTTTGGTTTGGATGAAGGAATGGATACAGTTAAAAAATAGAAGACTATTGGACCTTGAAGGGCATGATTTAAACTTTGGGTGGCATGGGTATCTATGATATGACAAAGTTAAAGCCAACGCAGAGTTTAATCATTATCATATAAGGCGTGACATTCTGAGAGTATGGAATAAATACAAACTTAGATTTTGTTCGAAAATACCTCTCTGGCTGTCATCACAAGAAGCTCATTTTAGAAGGGAAATGGTTAGTCCACCTAAATGGTTAACTTACTAGGATTTATTGGAATTCTCTCAGGACCAAGATAAAATTAAATCAAGCAGAAGGGCACGCTTGTCAGTGGTTTCCATATATGCAAATTTCAGAGAGATTCAAATTAGACAAGAGTCATTATGACTTTGAGAAATCTAAAACTGAATTTGAAATTGCCCTTTGTACGAATGATGAACACGTTATTTCCAAAATGTATAAATTTTTGTTGAAGTTTGAGACGGAAGAAGTGCAAGTAAAAGAATGTATGACTAAATGGGCGAAAAATTGTGGACATGATATATTAATGGAGCAATGGGAAAATATGTGGATAAGAGGGTTGAAATTTACATTAAGCTCTAGTATTAAAGAAAATTTTTACAAAATGATGTATCATTGGTATATGACTCCTGAAAAATTAGCTAGAATGTATAAGGGGGCGTCAAATGCATGTTGGAAATGTGCTAAACAAGAAGAGATATTTTTTCATATGTGGTGAACACGTAAGAAAGCAAAGAGTTTTTGGCTGCAGATACAATCATCAAGTCAGAAGATTTTGAAGATTAAAATTCAGTTGAAACCAGAGACTTTTCTGTTGGGAATAATAGACAGCCGGTTGGAAAAAAGCTTTAGAACATCGTTTTTATACTTTATTATGGCAGCAAGAGTACTTTATGCACAGAAGTGGAAAACTCCAACATTGGCTACAGTGGAGTAATGGTGGACAACAGTTTTGTGTCAATGGCAAAACTTACTGCATTGATTAGAGAAAGGATATTAGTTAACTTCTTGACTGAATGGAAACCGTTTATAGACTTTTTGCATGAAATGAATAACAAGGATTTGATGACATATGGATTTATGGATTAAGAAACATGAACAATAGAAAAAAAGAGGGGGTTTGTGACTAACTTAGAATAAGTGTGACTCTAGAAATGATATATACTTGTTGCAGAGAAAATCAGAACTCAACTTGTAGTGTAATTTAGGGTTTTTAAAATTTTAATTATATAGATATATGTATTGTTAGTGTGTCTTATGTTTAGAATGTTGTGTTTTTTCTTATTCTCTCTGTTTATTGTTTATAGCTATTATGTTATGGTTTATAGTTTATAGTTCAAATAAAGAAAATGCTAACTGCAAAAAAAGAAGACAAGATTCTCTGAAAAAGTTGATAATACTAGGAAAAGTGGAAGGCAGCAGAAAAAGAGGAAGATTTAAAATGAGATGGCTTGACTCAATAAAAGAAGCCACGTCCTCCAGTTTGCAGTATCTGAGCAAGTCTGTTAATGATCGGATGTTTTGGAGGTCTCTCGTTCATAGAATACACTTCCATCACACGTGGCCAGTTCTGGTGTGCCCCTCAAGACACAGTATCAGGCAGTTAGGGCCGGATTTAGATCAATCTGTAGGTCTTACAGTGGCAACAATCACTTGCTGACCGTTCCTGGGCTAGAAAATGATTGATATGTTGACCCCACCGAGAACGAAAAAGACAGGATCACAGCCAGAACCTTTGCAACCGTAACTAGGCAAAGGAAGGCATAGCAGCACACCTGTGCCTACCCAGCATTAAGGAAACATGCCAAATCCAGAAGCTGCTTTTGTTTAACGCTTCCCCCACTCTATTTACCAATAAAAGAAGGCGGTCTCCTTGGGGCTGTTACAAAATCTATTTGTTGAACGGCTTTGGAAAAGTGCCCTATTTACTCAATCAACCCTCATTAGGCTCATTAAAAGATGGTTATAATATCTGAGCGTAGGCAGCCTTGCTCGACCCCCCGGAGTGCAGCAGTGCGCAGGTTGATAATAAAGCCGATGTGGCAAGGTTAATCACGTTTGACAGTGCAACACCAATTTTTATGCAAGAGGCCTTGGAGCACTTTGCAAAGATTAATTCTCTCATTTCCTTCACAATGGAGTGACAATGATCTTATTCAATACTTGGAAACCCTTGGGACTAATCAGTTCAAAGATCCCATGGGTCAGTGATATATGATGATTAACAGAACCACAATTGCTGGACCAATCTCTTTCATGTTCTCCTTTGCATCTGCATATACCGCTTGCATATAGACCCAAGCTGGATTTTATTTTTACACCAAAATTACATACATTTGGTATTTTACTGTTTTTAGTGGGCTCAGGGAAGCAAATGGGTATGGCCCATCCCATTCGATCACTATGAATCCTGCCCAATCTCTACTCTCAAAGAACACATTTCCTTCCACCACAATAACAGGAAATCAGATTTGACGTCAGACAACTCCATGCTGTATTATCAGTATGGGTTCAACATACCACAGTCCAACTTGCAGCAACTATCGGAGAGCCAGTTTGGTGGAGTGGTTAAGAGTGACGGGACTCTGATCTGGAGAACCAGATTTGATTCCCCACTCCGTCACTTGAAGCCAGCTGGGTGACTTTGGGTCAGTCACAGATCTCTGGAGCTCTCTGAGCCCCACCCACCTCACAGGGTGATTGTTGTGGGGATAATAATAACATACTTTGTAAACCGCTGAGTGGGCATTAAGTTGTCCCGAAGGGTGGTGCACGAAGATGGGCACGAACCAGGAAAAAAAATGAACCGTGCAGTTCGTGGTTTGTCACATTTCACGAACCATGAACTTTCACAAACCTGTCCTGGTTCATGAACTGGTTTGTGAAAACATCACATTCAGGTCAGCAAATCGTCACTTCCAGGTCAGCAGAAGATCACTTCCGTGCCAGCAGAAGGTCTGCAGGAAGTCCATCCCCTGTTGCCTAGGAAACTGATTGGCACCAGGCTGTCTGCAGTGGTGAACCAAAAGAACCAGTCTAAAGTTCATGGCAGCTCGTCAGAAATGGGCTCTGATGAACCACCAGTTCGCGAACTACAAACCGGCCCATTTTGTCACAAACTTTGGTTTGTATTTTGGTCCATGCCTGTCTCTAGCAGTATATAAATTGAATGTTATTGTTGTTAATAATAATATTATTATTCACTGTGAATCTGAGGAACTTATGATAAACAATGGGGGGAGGAATTAGATCTTAAATATTTTTTTAAAATTATCACCTTTCTTTCAAACTCCAGGCTAGTAAGCTTCAATACGGGTGGTTTAGACTATGAATTTTTCACCAAAATGCCCCAAATTTTACAAAATACAAAATTCATATCCTAAATGCAGGATATAGAATACAAACTGATGTTAAATACATTTAATTTGTATAGTGCTACCTAAGGAATTTGTATTACTTGTGGAATCTGGGTAGGCAATGTAGGCAAAGAACTGCAATTACACGGGTCAAAACGGGAAAGCTGTGATGCTCAATCTACAATTCCCCATCATCCGGAGACACTTAGGAGCTGGAGAGAGAAAAAGGAATGAAACTACATCTCCCTTTCCCATTCTTAACCACAAAGACTCTGCACTGGAAGTGGACCTGGGTCCTAGACTTCATCTAATCCTTCAAGCTAAGAATAAGCCATTTTCCTCTAGTTCACACCATCAAAATGAACCCCATTTGTGTCTTATACTGGGGGAAAAGTAATTGGCTCCAAGAATTCACACTCTTCACACACTGTAGAGATATAGATATATTTGTGTTGCATATTTAAGACAACTTTACATAACGCTTCTGACACAAAGCTTTCGGCACTCATTCTTTGGAACAGGCTTTATGCCCTGCCTAGTTCTCCCCACCTCCATCCCCCACCCTTGGCTCAGAAGACAGAATACATTTAATGAGTCCATTTTCTGGAGGCAGGGGCTATCACTTTTCATAGTTAAAATAGTGAGTAGTACTGGGTGGGAAGGGGTATTGGACCTATGCAGAGCTCATACCAAAGAACAAATCAATCAGATCTTTTTCATGTGAGTCATGGATCTGGCAAACTCCATTCCAAAAGATCATCCGTTGCCTTAAAAAAAATGTTAGCACCACCCAAGCCATCTTAAAGCAAAAGCCAGAGATTGTTTATGATCTGCATGTCTCTGACCCAGAAAACACTCAGGTTTTGAAGAAATGCAGGCACGCCCTATCGCATGAAAGGGTCAGTCCAAGCCCTGAGATCCAAACATTCTTAAAATCTTGCCAAGTCCACCTCAGAACTCTGACCTGAGGCCCAGATCAACTTTAAAAAAAGAGCAACCTCCTTAGTTCCTTTGCAGAGGCTGCAGCAACAGTTCATTCCCATGTCAAGTCGTCAGCTATGCATTCGCTCTGAAATTTGATATGGCACACATTATAGAGAAAAGGTTGCCTCAAGGGAGCCCCTTTTCTCTTAACACTTTTGTTTCATAACCACTATTAGGAAAAAGACAATAGGCCCCAGACACTGCTGCCCCTAGTTCAACTTGGGGCGGTTCACTCAGCAACTGGGACTCACATGAAAGATCGTATCAGGATAAGAAATATGATTACACACCGATGACAACATTAAATACAGAACAGGGTCAATCCCAGCGGATGAAAACACTGTTTTTGCCTGGAAGGCATTCAGCTTTAGAGAGCTGACATGTTTGTGTAAAGGAGGGGGAGACACACAAATGGCGCTGCGTGACTTATTTAACAATGTTAGAAACAAAAACCGAAAAACAACCAGCAGACTGATGGAAAATGGGGGATGTGGGAGGAAACGTTGACTATTTACTGTGGCAGCAGTAGCAGGTTTCGAGACAGTGGCAATCCAAAGGCAAAAGAATTCATCCTGAAACCACATGAAGGAATTTCGTGCTCAGATACGGGATAGGCCACACGACCCTTGGGACGGGAGAGGTAGGAGCCAGGCCCCTAGCTCTACGAGATGCCACCAAATACAGTACAGCCAGGTTTCAGGCTAACAAAAGGAAGAATCACCGGGTGCGTTTTGACACATTTTCAAGGGGGTTTTAACATAGACAGAGGTTTGGCACAGACTGGCAGCTCTGTTAATGAGGAGCCGTGGCACAGCAGCCAGAGGGGCCTGGTTCCCTCCTGACTTTTAACTAAAGTGTGTGTGTTTGGGGTGGCAGTGGCGGGGGGGGCGGGGGGATGGCTCTGCATTGGAAAAAAAGAGAGAGTTTCTCTCTCTCTCTCTCAATTGTCTATAGCAAGAACCAAGCAATGAACACCACTAGGAGAAAACCAAGTATTCCACCCTCTTCTCATGCCTACAACATCACCAAAGACAACAAGGTATGGTTCAGTGTAAAAAGGAAACGGAGACACTGAGACCCTCCTTTGTGGGGCAAGGGGAGGAGGAATGACTGTGGTTTCTATTGCACTTTGCTTTATACATACACATAACATTTATTTAAAAAAATATGAACTAAAAGGATGGGGTGGGAAGAGGGGAAATGAGCATCAAGCTAGCACCAACTGCTCACAGGACACAGACCCAGTAAGTGACAGCCTGGCTGCCAGCATTCCCCGTCTACCCTCCCCTCCGTTTCCCAGAATCCTCTGCCAGCAACCATTTGGGAACAAAAAGTCCTGATCTTGTAGTGCATCGTCCGTTGTTGGGAAAAGTGTGCCGGAGCCAAGACACGGGCAGCTTTCCTGCCAGATCAGAATTTCCACTGCATGGATTCATAAACAGATGGCTCCTCCCATCTATGTGTTCTCTCTGACCAATCCTGAGATGGTGGGTGGGACATCCATCTTTACATCATCTTTGCACCGCAGACAAACGAGATAACTGTCTGTTTTAGGAATCCTCTCTTATGTTTGCCCAGTGCAAAATCACAGGACGACGCAATCTAGTTTTCCCTGTGTGTGTTCGTGTGTGCAGGGAAACATATGCTCCGCCTGCCATGTGGATGCTTCCTTGCTCCCAACAATGTGCTGCCGGCTGCCCCTGCTACCTCAGTCGCCCGTCAGGCTTGATGGCCCCCAGTTCTGATTTGGGGTCCGGGGAGAGTGAACTCCATGAGGTTTTGCTACAAAGCTCCAGAATGGAGCAACTGGAAGGACTTGCCACACATAGGCCGGCCACCGACCAGAAGCTGCCAATGCTGCTGTCTGTCCAGTTCTCTAGAGCTTTGCCTACTAGCTGTGTGTGGCGATAGGCGGCTCGTTCTGTTTCATCCAAACGTGGCAGGCTCAAGATCCCAGCCAGGCCCTGGAAATTCTGCTCCATGTACTCATTGCGGGGAGGACCGGAGTGCAGCCATTTGCCGTCATCTGAGCCAGAACAGAGAAGGAGAGGAGATTAGAGAGCTCAGCTGGGCCTGTGCCATCTTTCCCTATAGATAGCTTTATCCTCCAGTCCCCTTACTAGACTCACCCCTAGATTCTCCCCACTCCTGTTGCATAATATCCACAGCCCAGCTGAAGGACGTGAAATCTGGCAGGGGAGGCATCTTAGATTTAAATGGATTTTTTGATTTTGTAATGGCCCCTTTGGGAAATAGGTAAACAAAAAGAATGTGGACAAAATCGAGAGGGTGCAGAGGAGAGCAACGAGGATGATCAGGGGCCTGGAGACTGAGCCCTACGAGGAAAGGCTGAGGGCCTTGGGAATGTTTAGTTTGGAGAAGAGGAGGTTGAGGGGGGACATGATTGCTCTCTTTAAATATTTGAAAGGCTGTCATTTGGAGGAGGGCAGGGAGCTGTTCCAGTTGGCAGCAGAGGGTAGGACCTGAAGCAATGGGCTTAAATTACATGCACAAAGGTACCGACTGGATATTAGGAAGAACTTTTTCATGGGCAGAGTAGTTCAGAAGTGGAATCAGCTGCCTAGGGAGGTGGTGAGCTCCCCCTCACTGGCAGTTTTCAAGAAGAGGCTGGATGAATATTTGTCAGAGATGCTTTAGGCTGATTCTGCACTGGGCAGGGGGTTGGACTAGATGGTCTGTATGACCCCTTCCAACTCTATGATTCTATGAAAAAAAGGTATTAAATAAAATAAAGTTTTCAAAATGGTATAGGAAAATGAATTTAGTTTCCTGAGAGTCACTATTTTTGTTTTTGTTTTAAAAAAGAGGGAGAGATCAACACCCTTAGGAGACACGTGTCAAAGTCACACCTTTACAGCTGTAAAGACAGATAGGTAAGGCATACTGAAGACTCAGAAACATCTTTAAGAATGCTAACAATATCCCAACAGCAGTAGCACTACTTTTCATTACTAGAACTGAGCAGGCTTTCCAGCAGTTGAAGGGTGAAAACCGTGCCCTGTATGGTTCTTTGTCCTGTTCCTAAGAGAAGTAGAATAAATTACGCAGAGAAGTAAAACAGATTCAGATTTGCTCATCGGACTAGATAACAAGGTTGAATTTGGTTTCCTTGGCACAGGTTTTTGCTTAGTGCTGAATGTACATGCACACAGACATGAATACACCCACCATATCCTACAATAACCTTCTATCATTTCTCCCTTGCAGCAACTGTCTCATTGTTCCATTAACGGTACTAATGATTGTCTATTTTTATAATGGATTTAATAGTATGGTTAAATTCATTAGTACAGGTTAATGGTTTATTTGTTTCCAAAACATTTTCTCTTTCACCTTTTCATAGAATCAGAGTTGGAAAGGGCCGTACAGACCATCTAGTCCAACCCCCTGCCCAGTGCAGGATCAGCCTAAAGCATCTCTGACAAGTATTCATCCAGCCTCTTCTTGAAAACTGCCAGTGAGGGGGAGCTCACCACCTTCCTAGGCAGCTGATTCCACTTTTGAACTACTCTGGCCGTGAAAAAGTTTTTCCTAATATCCAGCCGGTACCTTTGTGCATGTAATTTAAGCCCACTGCTTCGGGTCCTACCCTCTGCTGCCAACTGGAACAGCTCCCTGCCCTCCTCCAAATGACAGCCTTTCAAATACTTAGAGAGCAATCATGTCCCCCCTCAATTTCCTCTTCTCTAAACTAAACATTCCCAAGGCCCTCAGCCTTTCCTCACAGAGCTCAGTCCCCAGACCCCTGATCATCCTCGTTGCTCTCCTCTGCATCCTCTCGATTTTGTCCACATTCTTTTTGAAGTGAGGCCTCCAGAACTGCACACAGTACTCCAGGTGCGGCCTGACCAAAGCAGTATAGAGAGGGGCTATGACCTCCTGCAATTTCAACGCTATGGCTCCTTTGATACAACCCAGGATTGAATTGGCCTTTTTTGCCACCGCATCACACTGACTGCTCATATTTAGTTTACAGTCCACTCTTACCCCAAGATCTCTTTCACATATCCTACTGCCCAGAAGTGTAACCCCCAACCAGTATTTGTGCTTCTCATTTTTGTGGCCCAGATGTAATACTGTGCACTTGTCTTTGTTGAATTGCATCCTATTCACAACTGCCCACTTCTCCAGAGTATTCAGGTCTTGTTGAATTTTAATTCTATCTTCTTGGGTGTTTGCAAAGAAGAAACACTTCTTTGATTGTTTTAGTGCTGTAATCTCTCTTTACATATAATAAGAATTCAATAGGAGGAAGAAAAGAAGTTCCAGTCAGGGAGAACAGGATTCTGCCCCACAAAAATGAAACACTTTTTTAGTCCTACAATCTATTGTTTTCTGTATTAAATTATTTTTCGTTGCAGATTTTTATTTACAGCAGCAAATTTTGCACTGATTCCAAGAGAGAGTCAATGTTTTTTTATTTTCATGCGGGTAGCTGTGCTGGTCTGCAGTAGAACAGCAAGATTCAAGTCCTGGGGCACCATAAAGACCAACAAGAATTTCAGGGTTTAAGCTTTCAAGGGCATGTTGACCCTTGAAAGCTTATAACCCTGAAAATGTTGCTGGTCTTTAAGGAGCCCTGGACTCAGACCTTGCTGTATGCTTTTTAGGTGTACGCGTAAGAAGTTTTTAAAAGTGTAAACCTACAAATGAATGCAAGAGTCAGACAAACATATATTTCAAAGGATCTGTATCATACAGGTACATTCTTCACAGAGCCCGTATGTACCCCGGAGAATGCTTAGATCAGCAGGTAAACACCTACTGGTGGTCCCTGGCCCCAGGGAGGCTCAGCTGGCCTCGACCAGGGCCAGAGCTTTCTCAGTCCTGGCCCCAACGTGGTGGAACTCTCTGTTGGAGGATACTCGGACCCACCAAGATCTTGTATCTTTTCGGCAGGCCTGTAAGACAGAGATGTTCTGACAGGCATACGGCTGAAGCCGGTCCCAGGTCCATCAAATAAGCCTCCCTACCAGTCTCCCGTTGAGGGGGGTGCTATACAGCCATCTGCCCCCAACATGTAAAGTTACAGCAGGATGATACCAACTCGCACCTCCCTTCTCCCCCATGTATGGTTGGTAGGGAAGAATGGAAGGGGTTCCATCCTGGGACCTGAAACCTATGTTTATTGAGATTTCTGATTTTATTGTGTCAACGTTTTTCTCTTTTGTATCTTTACGTATTACTGTAACCCGCCCTGAGCTCGCTCACAGGGAAAGCGGGCTAGAAACTGAATGAATAAGAACAACAACAATAATGATGATTGGCTAGTGCTGCCTGTTGAGTACACATTCAGTGGCAAAACCTCAGCTAGTTGCCAAAGAATGTGCAGAAAGGTCCAGCATCTTCAGCACTCGGTATCTCACCAGACCGACAAGGCACCACCCACCTTTCCTGAGAGGCTGCTTGCGATTGAAGGTCTGTGGGACCACCAAGAACTGGCTCTCACCCAACGGTTCCCAGAACTGGAGGAGACGGATGGTCCACACGCCAGGGCGAAGGGGCCGGTTCAGGGGCGGCTTGTACTGTGTGAACTCAGCCTCTGCGTCAACAGTGATGTCGTAAGATGTGGCGATGATGTAGGTGGGATCAATCCAAACGACAGTGGCCGTGAGGTTGGGGCCCCGTGACCATTTCTGCATAGCCACTGGCTCATCAAAAGGCCCAATCAGACCACCAAAGTTGCGGAAGATCCTCTCCTTGGGATCCCACTCAGTCCCTACCTGGAGGAGGGGAGAGAGAAGAAAGGCTCAGGACAGGAAAGAACACACGGTCCAATATGGAAAGGATTAAAGCTTGCCGTTTTCAGCTTACTATAGTAGACTTTCTAACAGCCTGAAAACATTTGTATAATTGAGGGTGGCCAACCTTCCTGGCCGAGTGCTGGAAAAAAATACAGCATCCACCTGTGAAGATGTTGGTACGTCAACAAATCTAAAGACAGTGAGTGGGCTGATGGTTAGACTTGGCCAGACGTGCATAAAGCAATCCAGGCTACGGTGCTGCTGCCGGCATCTCAGGGATTCGTTTTGGACTCAGCTGGTGGTTGGGCAGGTCTGAGAGGTTAGGAAAGGCATAAGCCATACCTGTTGCCTTCTCCCAAACAGCCAGCTCTCACAGCGTTGCTGAGGCTGAGATCTGGCCCTGAGTGGCAAGTAATATGGTCTGATATGTGACTGTCAGCTCATAGGTCAGGGGTTGTCTAAGCCCAATTTAGAACCAATCCTACTAAGTAAGGGTGCAGGATTAAAAAGTTGCAAAAAGCATAGTTTGCTGCACAAAACTACAATAGGTTACAAGGCAACATAACGTTATTTAAAACCACATCATATACCCAATAATCTTAGCACAAACCATGGACTAAGCCACCAAGTGCTTACGGAAGTTCCTCATCAGATCAGGAAGATCTTTTTTCCTAAAATCCCCTTCAGATGGTGATTAAGCCATTCCTCTGTGGCTCTCTGTGCTATTGTGGGTATTTCCCACCAAGTCAGACCCATCACTTTTGACAGGATGACCACTGCTCAGGGAAGACCCATGCAATCAATCCATGCAGGGTTTTTTTCAGCTGGAATGCGGTGGAACGGAGTTCCGGAACCGCTTGAAAATGGTCACATGACTGGTGGCCCCGCCCCCCTGCTCTCCAGACAGCTGGAGCAGCATGGAGGGCAATCTAAACTCCCCTCTGTCTGGAGATCAGGGGGTGGGGGCCACCAGCCATGTGACCATTTTCGCTGAGGCGATTTAAACTTTTAAAAACTCCCCCCCTTGTTCCAGCTGACCCAAAGTGGCGTCATTGGCCCTGGGAGCATGCATGCACTTTGCGCGTGCGCATGTGGTACCAGGGGCACCACCTCCCACCAAGAGTTGCCTCCTGTGCTGGCAACCCACTGAGTTCCACCACCTCTTTTCCCAGAAAAAAAGCCCTGGATCCATGTGACTGTGATACTCACACATTCCATGTGCCAGAGTCATAGAATCACAGAATCACAGGGTTGGAAGGGACCTCTAGGACCATCTAGTCCAACCCCCTGCAAAATGCAGGAAATTCTCAAATACCATAACACTCACAGTAACCCTTACTCTCCCTTTCACTCAGCTGGCTTGCATGTAGAGGGCATTTAAAGTGCTTGAGTAAAGGGACACAAGGTAGCCGGGGAGGGGAGACGTCGCTGGAAGGAGAGAGCTGGCAGGGGCTTTGCAGTGGGTGAAGACGCACTCACCAGTGAAGGAGCTTCTGCTACAGTTGCCCTGGCAGCACTCACATAAGCACTGCGGGCCCACACAGCCAGCTGCACCCTTCAGCTCAGAGGGACGAGGAGAGACCTTGGCCAGGTCTCAGCAGCAAGAGCTCCTCTGAGCCCTGAAGCTGCCCAGCCACTACAATGGCTCTTTGTGTAAAGGTAAGGAGAGGCTGAGGCATGCTGAGAGACTGCAAATCATAGTCCTGGCCAGCTACAGCAGGAGGGCAGATGTCGTATCGACCACGATGCTTTGGCCTAAGTTGAGAGGCACTGATCTCTCCCAAAGGGAGAGGCAGCCCCTCAGTTGACTCCGAGATGAAGGAAGCTTTTGCTCAGAGCTAAGCGCCCTACAGAAGATACCAAGGAAACATTCAACATCGGAATACCAGAGGGAGACCCACAGTCACCAGAGGGGGCTCCCCACCGTAGGGTGCTGATACTGGAGAAGAGGGAGAAGAAGGGGATGAAGTGAGGAAAAACAACATGCTGCAAATTCAGAGGCTTCAGGGAACCCTACAGCTTGCCCAGTTGGCTCAATCTATCCCGTCTCCCATTGTCCCTGAGAGACCACATCCATGTTGTGTCTTAATGGAAGGCCTCTTTCTTCGACGTGCTTTCTCATTGGCATAACTGAGGTTCTAAGAGAGAAAGTGTGTATGCGTGCACACGCTTGGACAGATCTGAGCCGAAAGAGATCATCAACAGAAGGGAGGAAACAGGAATCCTACCTCAAGGTTCTGCAGGCGGTTAGTTTGTCTCCCATGACCTGCTAGTTTGAGTGTCCCGCGGGGCATCATCCACATTTCTAGAGACTCCGCCTGCTGCGTTACAGAGTTCTGCACCTCCTGAGTCACCAAGTAACCCTGGAAATGGTCATCATAGAAATACAGATGCACACTGGATGGGAAGCCCTGTGGCTCAAACCTAGAGAAAGAAAGAAAGAAAGATAGCTATGATTACTTCACAATATCAGAATTAAAAAACAGAGACTCTCCTAACCTCTCTGGGCCCCAGGCCTATTAGTCAAAGGGACTTCTTAGGATAATTTCATCTTCCTGCAGAACTGCTTCTGTTATTGAAATTCACTGACTATCTGCTACGTTACCCTGGATACCCACTGCCACGTAAATGCATAAAGCTTCCTTATGCAGTCAGGCCACTGGTTCATCTAGCCCAGCACTTTCTTTTTTTCTTTCTTTTTTTAATTTAATAAAATAAAATTTATGTATTTAATAAATCTATTAACAGACTGTAAACATATACAAAAAAAGAAGCAGACACACAGCAAAATTACAGGATACAAATAAAAACACTGGTATCTACCGACCATGTCACTAATCCAACATCTCCTATCCCATCTCTACCAATACGTAAACTCACTCATCATCAGCTCATAATATTAATACCTCCTCTAGTTACATAATTCCAGGTTCCATTTTTTGTATCTATACTTTACTGAAATTAACTGCGTATCAGAAAAACGTACTGGTAACACAGATCTTTTATGGTCAAGAGCAATAGCCCAGCACCTTCTACTTCAACCAGCACACAGTAGTTCCCTAAGTCCTTTTCCAAATCTGCAACCCAAATCTGTAGACACCGGGCATTGAACCCAGGACTTCCTGCCTGCACAGCATATCCTCTGCCACTGAGCTGTTGCTTTATTTCAGTGTTTATATCCTGCCTTTCCTACCATCTACGATGGCTCAAGATGGTTCACAAAAGACAGCTAAGCAAATAATAGAGACACTAAAACCACAAATCAATCCAGTTACACAATAACAACAAGCCACCCATGTCCTCAACAGCACCAAACTCCTTCATAATCTTTAATCACTGACAAAAGCTTGGCTGTACAAGCCAATGTGGGGCCCTCAAGGAAACCACCGTGAAGGGCAAATTCCATTACTGAAGATGAATGAGTCCAAGCAGTGGCCAAACTGGTAACATTAAGGGAGGGAAACAACAGGAGGGAACTCTGTGGAGGTCTCAGGGGGAGCTATGGCAATTCTCCCAAGATACCGTGCCTTGTGCTCCCACAGCAGCAAGAAGGCCCCAAGGAATCAAACACCAAATTTCTACAGAGCAGGAGGTGCCTTTCCCTGTGAGTCAAGAGGCCCAAAATTCCAGGAACTCGCAGATAAACGCTCCCGTACCCAACCACTTCTATAATCCCCAGTATTTTGCAATTGGCGGAGCTACCTGCAAAGCCTCTCATCTTTCTGTGCCTGCGTAGACGTCACTTTCTGTAGCCCCAGCCTGGAGAAGGATGTGTACACAGTCAGGGTGACGTCGCTGAGCCCACTCAGCCCATCCACGCGGTCATAGACACTCTCCCAATAGGCCTTGAGGGCTGGCGTGTTAGGTGGGTAGTTACCATAGAGATGAGAGTCCAAGATCTCCAGCACCTCTTGATTGATAGTTGATTCGAACTTCCGGGCAAAGAAGGTGGGTCTGGAGAGTTGCTGTAAAGACAGGCATTTGTGAGAGAGCTTCACAACCCAAATCCTGAGACATTTGGTCTAGTCAACAGAAAATGGAAAGGAAACGGACTAAAAATTGACCATGGGGAGAAGACTTGGGGAGTCAAAATGGAGAAAGTGCCGTTCCTCAACAAATCCCTACAGATCCCGTGTGAAACCGTGCTGACACCTGCAGTAGTTAAAATAGAATCATAGGGTTGGAAGGGATCTTCAGGGTCATCTAGTCCAACCCCCTGCACACTGCAGGAAATTCACAACTACCTTCCCTTCTCCCCCCCACATCCATGCCCAGAAGATGGCAAAACACTGTTGGGATCCCTAGCCAAACTGGCCTGGGGAAAATTGCTTCCTGTCCCCAAGGTGGTGACTGGCATTACCCTGAGCATGTAAGAAGAGGCCACAAGAATTAAGCATTGATGTAACCTGTCCTGCCCTCCCTCTCATCATCTGTCGAGGTTCACAGAATCAGCATTGCTGTCAGATGGCCATCTAGCCTCTGCTTAAAAACCTCCAAAGAGGGAGAACCCACCACCTCCCGAGGAAGCCTGTTCCACTGAGGGACTGCTCTAACTGGCAGGAAATTCTTCCTAACACAACAGATATACAACTGATGTTACAGAGTGGGGCCCTAGCAAGCCCCTGCTTGTCATTCAGTCTTATTTGGAAAGGAAATGGCTGATTAAGCAAAGCGTTTGCAAAAGGGGAAGCCCTTTCATAGGGCGGTGATGGGGTGGGTGAGTGGTGGACAGCACACTGCTGCTGCAGGACAATGCAAGACTCATCCTGAATCGGATCTCTTGGAGATGTGCACTAGTGGGCATCTCTGTGCTCCTAATTCGAGCTTGATCACACTGGTGGAAGTTCTGAAATGACTTGTCAAGGGCTGTGACTGCCCAACTTCAAGGCCCTCAGAGAAAGCAATCTGCCTTTCAAGAACATTTCCTGCCTGATGGCCTAGCCAGGCAGCACTCATCATCATTACACCTGGCTTTTGCATGCAGGTTGCTGTTGCACCCGTTCAGTAGATTCTTACATCCATATGAGAGTCCATGATGCACTCCAAATCAATTTGTTCATATAATACCGAACCACAGAATCCGTTTTTGAAACTTCCAGTGGGGTTTATCATCACAGTTGACTCTGAACAAGATGTCCTAACAGTGCAATTCTACGCAGAGTTACTCCAGTCTAAACCGATTTAAAATCAATGTGCTTAGAAAAAAATCCCTGCGTAGGATTGGAATAAAGCTCAGAGGCCATTGTTGCATCCTTCATGCCGCATGCCTCCTTGAATCCCTACAAGGCTTTCTTCTCATGTTTTATGCTGATTTCAGGGTTGGCGTCAACGAAGCACTCCAACTTGGGGGGGCCTGATGATATGGTCTCGTGGCCTCTTTTCACTCCCTCTATCCCCCTCAAGCCACTCTCCTCTCTCAACTCCTTTCCTTCCCATTTCTATCTTTGTGCTATCCTGCTGCTCTCTATGCTTGGTATTATCCTCCACCTTTTAGTCTCCCCTACCATTTTAAAGAAAACGTTGCCATTCGACCCTTTCTTCTCCCTTCATGGTCAGCTCCTAGCCACGACCCAATCTGCTATGATCTATGTTCCCCGGAGACTGCTTCGATAAGCGGATAAATGTTTACTGGTGGTCCACGGCCCTAAGGAAGCCCGCCTCGCTTCAACCAGGGCCAGGGTCTTTTCAGTCCTGGCCCCAGCCTGGTGGAACGCTCTATCAATGGAGACCCGGGCCCAGCGGGACATATTATCGTTCCGCCGGGCCTGTAAGACAGAGCTGTTCCGCCAGGCGTTTGGTGGCTGAAGGGGGCGGTTCCATGTCGGCCTCCCACCTTTGGGGTGAGTTTTCCCCACCATTGCACCTTAATGTATTTGGTTAATTTATTTTATTATTGTTTATTGTATGTTGATTTTAGAATTATTGTTTTTTTGTTTTTATTGATTTTAACTGATGTTCACCGCCCAGAGCCCCTGAGGATGGGCGGTTTATAAATCAAAGTAGTAGTAGTAGTAGTAGTAGTAGTAGTAGTAAATAATAATTATTATTATAATTTAATAATAATAATATACCAGGGTGCCTTCTCTGTTCTCAACAACACACAACCAGGCAGCAGCACTAAGTACACAGACAAAAGTCAGAACTACCTGCCTGAAGAAGCCCATTAAGTGAAAGAGGCCAGGCTACTTATCAGAGCAAAGCAAGCAGGCTACTTATCAAAGGAGGCTGCTTATCCAAGCAAAGCAAGGTTTTTATTGTATGTGTTTTAATTATTATTATTATGCTGCTGTTTTATACTTTTTCTGTGATCCACTCTCAGGGAGAGTGGAATAGAAATGTAATAAAATACATAAATAAAAATAAAGGGGAGAAAGAACGATGCTAAGAGCCCGACTGTGACAGAGGGAAGGGGAATGTCTCCATCACCTGTAGTCTCAAGAAGTCTTGTGGCTTGAAGTCATTCGGTGAGCAGCCACACCAGTCAACAATGTGCTTATACTGGCACTTGCAGCCCAACTTGCGGTTCCAGTTTGTCACCCGGAGGTTGTTGTCGACCAGGGTATCACAGGCATGGCTGTTCTCCAGGACAGTATGGAAAAAGGACTGTACACAGACACAAAGAGAGCATGGGCTACAGTGAGCAATGGGGCAACCCCTTGCAAGAGACAACCACTGCCCGCCTCACCCCAAGTATGCCTTGTTCTAGCACTGACCATGGTATAAAGTGCAGGTCTGTGGGTACTGTGTGTGCTGCAAACACTTCCACATTCTGAAACAAGAAAAGCCACACTCTGCAAGAAGAAACCTCAAACTTATGTGATCAGAATATTTTAGTCAACATAAGCAAAGTATCCCAAACTGTTTAAGGTATTGACTTGTAGCTGGAAAGACCGCCTTTTCTCCTCACTGGATTCCCTTTTACAGTAACTTGGAAACAGGAAGTGAATGTGGAATGGGGCATTGGTAGTACTGGAAACTGCACCTAACGCTGTCAGGATTATGCATGAATTCTGGGAAAAACCATAACATAACCACAACTGCCAGATTTTGCCAATGTATTTTTGCAGACTTCACTGGGTGCTGTTTGTTAAACGGAAGAGGATCAATCTTAATGCCCATAAATCTACAGATCTGTCCTACACCCTGCTTTACCTTGAGTTTTACTGCAATATCAGCATTATCAACCACATCTGTCAATTTCACCATAGGAAAGTCAGGATGGTGCCCTGGCAGAGACTTTGGCTGATTCCACACACGTTGGATAATGCACTTCCAATCCTCTTTACAGATCATTTGGAATGGCTTTTTTTGTGTGCAGAACAAAAAATCCACCTCAAACGATTGATAAAGTGCATTGAAAGTGCATTATCCAACATGCGCGGAATCAGCCTTTGACAGGAATGTGAGAGAACTGGATTAAAAGAATTTTCAAACGTATGGCTGAGATTCCTTATACAGCAGGTGTTTTTTTAACAAGCAGGGCTGCCACCCAAGTGAAGAAATTGTAGTTGAATATTTGTATGAATTTAGTTAATTAATGAAAATGATTAACAGCGCTGCCCTAAGCATAGTTATACCTTTCTGAAGCCTATTGACTTCAATGAATTTAGAATGGTGCAAACTGTGCTTAACATTGCGTTGTAAAGCCGCAGAAATATGCATAGGAAGAAAAGCAGCATTTCTGAAGGAAGACGGGATACTTTTTCTATTTCAATAGGACGCCTGTGTATCCCAGAGAGTTCTGCCTTAGAAAAGGTATTCCTTTGTATCTCAAAGGTTAAAGGGAAATGCATCTTCTAAGTTGATTGAAAAGTTTTATAAAATCAAATGATCTAACCAATTAATTGACATGACAGCAATACTGATGAGGAATGAAAATAGTAGAAAGACTGTCCCTGAAAAGACAGTCTTCCCTGAAAGACAGTTTGCTCCTCAGCAGTCCCCAATGAATTTTAGAGCTCACTGTTCCCACAGGGTCATGGCAAAGCTCAAAAGGCTGGGCCAGTGCCTTGCAGGAACAGTGCGTCTGGCCTAGGACAGACTACAGAATCGCCCACTCTATACAGAGGCTTCAAATCAGCACGGAAATGGGCCCTCAAAGATAGCAAAATTTGAAAATTACCATCCTAAACCTGCAGGGTTTTGGCAAGGATGACTAAGGAAAATATTCACTGAGCTGTAGCTCACAAAAGCTCATACCCTACCACTAATTTTGTTAGTCTTATAGGTGCTACTGGAAAGAGCCCTGTGGCGCAGAGTGGTAAGCTGCAGTACTGCAGCCCAAGCTCTTCTCACAACCTGAGTTTGATCCCGGCGGAAGCTGGGTTCAGGCAGCCGGCTCAAGGTTGACTCAGCCGTCCATCCTTCCGAGGTCGGTAAAATGAGTACCCAGTTTCCTGGGGGTAAAGTGTAGATGACTGGGGAAGGCAATGGCAAGCCACCCCGTAAAAAGTTTGCCAAGAAAACGTCGTGATGCGACGGCCCCCCATGGGTCAGTAATGACTCAGTGCTTGCACAGGGGACTACCTTTACCTTTAGGTGCTACTGGACTCTTTTCTACTGCTAGACAGACAGACTAACACGGCTACCCATCTTGACCTAAGGAAAATATTGTTACTTGCTTTGAGTTATAAGAATGAAATAGGCTCGAAATAAAAATAATTTAAAAAGCATCATAAGGCTTCACATTTCTGGAAAATCCATCCAAGAATCCTTTTCTCCTTTCATCCTAAACCATGCATATAACCTTTTTCTTCATGTACTACATCAAACGTCAGCAGAGTTGCAGCGATTATATACACTCGCTCTCTGCAATGCCTACTGAAACAAACAGAACATATTAATATATATATATGCATCAGAGTTACTTTCTCCTTCTATTGGAAGACAGTTTGTTTGCAGAGGCCAACTTGTTTTGCTTCTGCACGATGCAAAGCAAACACATGGCAAAAATACAGCCTTGGTTGGTGCCAACAGATCTTGCCAACTTTCCATATTTAAGGTAATTAGGGCCCCGATAGGGAAAAATAAAAGAGATTGCATAAATGGCATCTGTTCATGAGCTACCCCACAGCTCTTCAGCACTGGCATCAGTGGCCGAGCAGGTGCACACAGATATACCTTACTTATACAGAAAGGCAGTATCTACTGTACCAGAGTCAGCACCAATCTACATGCCTATCGTTCAGTAAAGATAATTATATGAGAAGTCAGAAATGGAATGTGGGAGAAACACGACTTAATTTCATTCCAATGTTTGCACTGTGTTCTTATCTTCCTAATTCCCGGATAGTTTCCTTCTCAGAAAAAAGGGATTTCATTAGAGACTTGGCAATTTTATAGCCTTGAAGACGACTAATAAATTTAGACAGGTACAGTTGTGGCAGGGAGAGAAGAAATGACCCAATCCAAGGTTACTGGCTTAGCCAAGAATGTAACTTAGAGGTCTTTAGTCCCATAAAAGGTAAAAGGTAAAGGTAGTCCCCTTGTGCAAGCACCAAGTCATTACTGACCCATGGGGGGACGTTGCATCATGACGTTTTCTTGGCAGACTTTTTACGGGTTGGTTTGCCATTGCCTTCCCCAGTCATCTATGCTTTACCCCCAGGAAACTGGGTACTCACCAGGGCCCTATTCACTATAACTTCTAAGCCAAGTCCCTTGATTTATAGCCAGCCAGGAAACCCACCTCTGCTGGAAGAAGTGTGTACGTGTAGAACTGCCGCAGCTGGGAGACCAGTTTGTCGGTGGTGTAGACGACATATTCCACAAAACTGCGAGTGAGGGCAAACCAATCTGAACCGCCGTCCACCACAATGCCCTCCGGGATCTGCCGTTCGCCCAGCCGCCACATATGAGAGTCGCATTCATGGAAAAGTCGGTCTAGGCCCTGCTTCTTGATGAACCTGTGCAGGGATGAATGAAGGCCTCCGATTCACTAGAAAGCAACATGTAGAACACTAGAAAGCTGAGACCACAGTGCAAAGGAGCGGGATCTAGAATGCTACATGAGAACTCCTGATTCTGCGCCAGAAACTCCACATAATCTACATAATTATATTTATTTTGCCTAATTCATCACAATCTGAACTTCCATCTTATCTGCAAGGGCCCAGAGGATGAAGAAATAGCAAACTAAGCCTAGTTCTGGCAATCTGTCAGAAGTTTCAACAATTACCATGAGTCTGCCAATCTTTTCCCTTCAAGCTAGCAGAATTTCTCTACAGTAGCCTCTCCAGTAACACTCAAATGAAGCGGGTAGCAGAGTCGCTTGACCCATGAAGAAAAAAGTATGTATTGGCAGAAGGGTATGGAGAGTTTCAGGTTATTCAGTTACAGCAGAAACATCCTACATCCTTTGCACTGGGATACTTTTTTTAAAATCATTGCGAGTCTCTGTGAAGAAAAGGGGGGCAAAAATATTGTTAAGTTCTTTTCTTTTGGGCAGTCACTGCCATTGTGGTTTTATTAGAAGGACAGCGATAGTTCCCAATCTACGCAGGATAAGAACAAATTCTAAGTAAAGGCCCATTTAATTTTCTGAGCTTCTTGGAAAAACATATTTTAAAGCCATTTTCCCCCACAGGACTAGAATCATGATTTTTAAAACAAAAAAGTAAATGAAGAACTTCACAAACTGCGACTTTGAAAATATCTGGAATCTGAATTTCCAAACAGTCAAATTTCGCAATTCATGGTTACACTTGTAGTTTTGTGCTTGGGAACACACATCGTTCAATTAACCTGACCTCACTTGCTCAATGACGCAACTGCAGGTCTTTATCAATGAGTCACAGATATTGTGCTACGGAAATATGATGTGACAGCAGCTGATGGACATCTGATCGTCTTCTCTCCACCTACTTTTGCCCACCTTCTACTTTTGCCAAGCCTCGGTGAGAGAATTACCTGGCATTATCTCGACCATGAGACTTCAGGAAATTCTTGTCTCGGTATTTTGACAGGAACGTCACCAGCTCCTCATTGGTCCTGCAAGGGGCAATAATTTAAAGGATGAACTAATATCAATGGGGGGGATTATGGCTGGAATGGGTCACCAATATTTTAAAAAGGCAGTGACAAGCCAGGAATTAGGCAACCAAAACAGTATCAGAATCGGTTTTATATGGACAAAGAATTCAGCATCTAGATCCTGTCACTACCAAGTCGTTAACGCCTTCTCTCCTTGTCACATGACTTTGTCACACGCTCCGTGGGAATCAGGCTACTATTGGCTACAGTTGGTTCAGGAAAAGTAGAAGATCACTGATCTAAGTACTGAGCTAGAAGGATCAATAGTATGACTCAGTATACAGCGGTTTCATGAACTGGATCCCATGACCCATGAGAAGGTGGTGCAGATAGTTCACAAAACAGACCACCGCTTAAAAATATGGAAACTGCTTCCCAGTAACGCTTCTACCGTTGGGTCTCCTGTACTATCTCTCTCCCACCCATTTTTTGTGTTCTGCAGTGAAGGGTAGTCTGCTTCTGTTCTGGCACTTCCACCTCCTCCAGCCGGAAAGGCAAAGAAACGAACCCCTTCTAGTCATCTCACAGGATCCTACCATGTGAGATGGCCAACTCCAAACAATAATATTCTGTTAATGCTATCCTGCAAGTCTTCCCAGCTCTGCCCTCTTCCTCCCTTCTGCCTCACTGACCTCGTAGGGTAGTCTGTGGCACTCAGGTTGATGAAATAATCCCACGGCCAGTCCGTCATCTCCAGCAGATCCTTCATGCTGCGCAGGTACATCTTCAGTAGGCTGGCTCCGCCCCAGATAGTGACCATATGCCAGGGGGTGACCCGGATGTTGGTATAATGCTGGGCCAGCTCCAATACTTCACGGTGTAGGTAAGTGGAGCGCTGCAAGGGGCAAGAATCAGGAGAGAAAACTGAGTGCCAAGCTCGTGTTCTACAGGGCATCTCAAGGAAGATCATTGTTCAATCTGTTTCATTCATTCTAGAAGCAATTAGGAATATACAAGGCAGTGCAAAACTTTGAGGCGCAGTGCAGATTAACTTGAACAAGCCAACTCTAATTTACAAGATTTCTATCCCTCTTTAGTGGAAAAGAAAAACTGGAAACTATCCAGTCTTGTTTTCTAAAGGCTAAAAAAACAAGAAACCAGAAGAGGGTGCTTCCAAAGATCAGCAAACATCAAAATATTAAAACAGCATTTTAAATATATTTATAGATATACTAGCTTGATATCCATGCTTCGCTACGGTGGGAAGTGCATTTTACCTCAGGACATTTCAATGACTCCCAATAGCAACTGCAGACTGTTTAGAATGGAAGGGGGGAACCAATCAGGCCGCATATGCAAATGACCTCTGCGTTCCAATTGTCTGGGAGGGGGGGATGAGGTGTGGAATGTTGTGAGCCCCAAACAGCCTGCATATGCAAATGAACCTGAAAGGCTGGCCAAATCAGGGAAGAGTGGCCGAGCTGGCAGTGTGCGGGGGTGCAAGCAGTCAGCAGCCTGCCAGCCACACAGGGAAGCTGTATCCCTTTGGGAAAACACATTTTACCCCATTAAGGGGCGAATTGCTTAACATTCCTTCTTAGTGGGCGTTTACATCATGAAAGAATGTTCTCTCCAAATTTCATGTTTCTAGGTCCAGGGGTTTGGGCTGGGCTAGATGTCAGGACACACTGCAACTAGCACACGGAGGATTCAGGGGATTCTTTGTGCTGGGCCTCACCAGAGGAGGAGAGGCAGTTGCCCTGGGAACCTGGTGAGGGATTTGTGGATTCTTGTCCCCCCCCCCCCCCGCCACCATATCATCATGCCCACCTACCCCACCTTGTCAACATGGATGTAGAAGAAATGTTGCTGATGATACACGGCTTTGATGAGGCGCTTCAGTTGGCGGATGGCTCGCCCATGAACCACCAACATGTAGGCAATCCGTACTGGCTTGCTCACCGAGACCTGTAGCATTCTGCTGTCGTCCCACTGGATCACAGGGCTGACTTTCCCTGCATAGATCACAAATGGAATGATCATCCCTTGAGCAGGTAAGGCTAAACCTGTCCCCACAGAGAGAAGGAGCGGCCACACAAGCTACTAAGGACAAAATGACCTTTGGACAGAAGTAAGGCTCCAGGTCTTTCCAGTGCTCAGACCTAACAGTGTGGAAAGTTACCCAAAAGCAGCAATTAATTTTGCTATTAGAAACCACTGGAACGTTGTCTGAAGTGTGAGAGGTAAATATTGTCATAAGACTGCTCCCTAATAACTGTAAATGGGTATTTATCATCATGTCTCAAATATGGGGTCATGGCCTTTGACAAAATAAAGGTAATATTCAGTGAATTATAGAAATTAGGGTTGTCAACATATAAACTGGCCCATTTACTTATCCCTTTGATATCATTTTGATCTGTAGCAAATACTGGGTGATTTTTTTTTACCTCTATGCAATGAATCCCACACATTAAGCCTCTGCAAAAAGGCAGGGTATTTTTTTTCCCTGGTTAGTTGGCAAGACGGGCATGAACCGGGAAAATGGTGGTTCACTGCATTTCAGAAACCACGAACCACCATGAACTTGCCCAATTCATGAACCAGTTCATTGGTTCATCACTTCTGGGGCTGCAGAAGGTCTGCAGAAAACCCATCCCCCCGTTGCCTAGGTAATAGATTAATCGGCACCAGGCTGTCTGCAGTGACAAACTGAAAAACAAACCATACGAACCACTCTAAAAATCATAGTGGTTCATCACAGCTCGTAAGAAATGAGCTACAACAAACCGCCAGTTCTCGAACTAAAAACCACCCAGTTCATGACAAACTTTGGTTCGTTTTTCGATTCGTGCTCATCTCTATTGGCAACCCTAGCTGTATATGCTTTAAGTGTCAGGAGATGGTCTGAACTTTCTTATGCTCTTGTTCGTGGAAACATCAGAGAGATAGAGAGAGACAGAGAGAACTGGCTGAAAAGAGAAGCTGTTGGGGAAATCTATGTGTATCCCCCAATGGGGCCAATAGTGTCACCTTGAGAATCAAGTTTTATACAGGAACACTCAGCACACATCTGCTTCACAGTGGGACAGGCATGAGAACGAAGTTATTGTGTCGGTCAACAGAGTCAATTGCACTGGACTTGATGGATCATTGATTTGACTTGGTCAAAGGCAGCTTCACATGGATGCATGAAGACAGTGGATCTTGTGCTCTCAGAGTGTATGTGCTTCTGAGACAAGGGAATTCAGAGCATATGACAGGTAGTGATGACCCTCCAAGGTAAATTCAGTGCTCACCTGAGAGCTTGCACTGCCGGGGCAGAGAGCGTGGCATTAGGTTCCCTGCTTGGTGCAGGCACACCACATTGGCAATCTCCTGCTGACACTGCTTACTGCTGGCTCTGGCTAATGCAGACAGCGCATCCTTTCCTGTGATCTCACACTTGGGAGAGAAGTTGTTCTCAGTGGGCTGTGGTGCTCCTTCCACGCTGCCTGTGTCCCCATGTTGGAACACTGCCAACTGGGCATCCCCTCTGAGCTCTGTCAGGTTACTCCTACTGGAGGAATCCAGGTAGACTGGCATCCTGCGCCCAGGTTTGTGCTTCACTGTGACAGCTCTCACCACCTTGGCTACCAGAACACCTGGATTGTCCGGGCGATTCTTCCATCGTCCGTGCTTCCGGCTCAAGCTTCCCCGTCGGCCTGCTGAGCTGTCTGAATCCTTGGATCCTTCTCCATTTTCGAGTATTCGGGCCTTCTTCTGCCGTCCCTTCTCCAGTTTCAATCACACAAAGGAAAAAGGAAGAGGACGAGAATTTAGTTCAAGGGATCAGTACTAAACTACTATATGCTAAATACCAGCACCCCCCGCTTTTTAAGAGAATACAAACATTTCCATAGATTAATGAACTATGCATAGTACAAAGTGCCATGCCATTTTATTTTTGCCATCTGCTTAAGCTAGAAAAAAATGACAATCATAAACCACTGGTGGCAATATTTCTGGAATGAGCAAAACATGCTTTTGGTTAACCCAGCAACTCAGAGTTCAAAGTACACCGATGGGTCCATAAGCACTATGAGTGATAAAACTTCCTTATAAATATATATATTCTGGCTTTGCATTGGATTTTTTAATGGTAGTGACATGCACCTCAGTTGTTGACAAATGGATGTATATTTAACACATTTCATCTGCTTTTGCTATTCATTTGTAAAGTAGGCAATTATTATTCCCATTTCACAAGAAGGGAACTGAGAAGCAAAGATGACCTTAGCAGATCAAAGAAAGCAAAGTTAATAAGCCGCAAACGTAGATTCATTGGGAATAGATAAACCCCGTGTGTTAAATTGTAAATTGGCCCTTTACAGGGAGAAATTAAGATTCAAATAGTGAACTTTCTATTCAGAGGTGTAAAATGTGTGTTTCATGGGAGAGGGACATGGGCATAGATCCTAAGTGGTGTGAGGAGAGTCACCACACCAGAAGGCAACTTCCCTCCCCTCTCAATATTGCACAGAGCCACTTGAGATTCTCCAAGGGGGGAGCAACTGGCAAAATTGCCTTCCCCTCCCATGCGGATGCAAAAGCCATTCTGCTTGCCTGACAGAACCGCAACTGAATATCCAAGCTGCTGGAGACACATTTCCAAATAAAATTTTGATTTCTGTGCCGCCTGATCCAACAGACGTTTACTCAGAAGTAAGTCTTCCCAAGATCGATGTGGCTCACTCTCATTTAAGTCTGCACTGGCAGGCAGCCTGAATCTCCCCACTGACTGGGTGTCACCCTTTTGTACTGTATCTCCTTGGGCACGTCATTATCAGTGCATGGCAAAGACAGGATCTGAACCCAGGTCTCCACAACCACCTTTTTATCTGCTGGATTACACTGGCTCTCAGATCCTCATAGCAGCCAACTTAAAAGTGTCCAGGGGAGGGAAATCCTCCCATCAATGATATAGCCTTCATCCCCTCGTGTTATGTGAATTGATAAGCAGCCCTAAAACAACGAAGGCAGTGAATGGCTTTTCAGGGAACCGAGGCAGTATTACAGAGCTTATTGTCTGCATGTGCACTAAAAGTGTTTGTGTTCCAACATGTCTTCAGTGAAACTGGTTTTGCAGATCTCGCAGTGCTTCCAGAAGTATCCTGGAAAAAGTAAAAAAAATACCCCCTGGAGGTGCAGTTGGTACTGCTGCAATAGAAAAATGCATGTTTGGGCGTGGCTGCTGGATGTGCCAAGTGGACAGCGCCCATGACAGTCAGCACATGTCCATTATCACCTTCCCACACCTAGAGCAGTTTTGAGATGTTAACATTTTATTTTTGATGTTTAGGCAACAAGTAACAACAGACAAAATAGTGCCCAGTCATATGTCCCCACTCATATCTTCAGAAATGTAAAAAGATGGATGCTTTTCTACATATTTATGTTAGCTTGCAGAAAGGGGGAAAAATACAAGGTTACTTCCACTCTCAAAGAAGTGCTCCACAATTGAAATAACATTTTGTCCAATTTTTACAATCAAGTTTTGTTGTATATAACTTCTCCCTCCTGGTACTAGAACAACGGCAGAAAGACAAACAGACAGACTTCTTCCCATGTAATAATCTATATCCTCAGAGTGAAACTGACTGGACCAGAAGCATCTTACTAGTTAAGTTTATACCGCCGTTCACTGTATGAAATTAAGTAAAGCAGTTGTCACTAGAGAGGAGAAGCAATTAGGTCCCTCACCCTTCCCCAGTGCCCTGACCTGGATAGCCCAGGTGAGTCTGATCTCATCAGATCTCAGAAGCTAAGTAGGGTCGGCCTTGGTTAGTAATTGGATGGGAGACCTCCAATGAAGACCAGGGTTGCAGAGGCAGGCAATGGCAAACCACCTCTGTTAGTCTCTTGCCATGGAAATGCCACCAGTGGTCGCCATAAGTCAACTCTGACTTGAGGGCAGTCTCCACCATCACTACCACCACCCTTCTCCAGTAAGAGGGCTTTACCTTTCCTGCATTGGTGAGTATCCAACCATTCTGTGCAGGGAAGACAACATTTTCCTGTCGTCAGGTGGTAGGACACGTGTGGAGAAATTGCACCGCAGGTCGGGAACTGGAGTGAGGAATGACAAGGAGATAAAATAGCTCCGCCTTCCTCTTCTACCAACACAGCTCCATGGAGGAAAGGGGGTGGATTTCATACCCTTTTCACTCTTCATTCCAGACCACTGACCTGTATGGCTACTCCTACACATGGATCCCACAACCTCTGGAATGAACTTTCTAGTGGTCGGAAGAGGCTGCAGGCAAGGCTGTATGGTACCAATATGTACGTACCAATACGTCTGTACCTACCATACTAGGAATGATGTTAAGGTGCCCCCTTTGCTTGGTAGAAATAATGATCTATAAGCCATCATCAGGGGTAGATTCCAGTGTTAAAACAGCTTTGAAGAGAGCTCAGCCAAGGCACCGCTGCCATAGTGGCAGTGACAATAGGAGCAGGTTTGTAGCACCCACTGCCACCGATGCTGCATGGTGTCCAAGTGGCCCTTGTGGCACTGCCAGCGTCTCAGTGTCTTCTTGATACAACTTGCTCCTGCCCATCAGTGGCCCTTCTGGGCACTGGGCCACCAGGAACTTTCCCAGTAAGCCCAAACAGCTGTTTTATCCCAATCTTTAGCACGTCTGGATTCAGCTTCAATAAACTCAGGGCTTTTTTTCAGCTGGAATGTGGGGGAACGGAGTTCGGGCACCTCTTGAAAATGGTCATATGGCCGGTGGCCCTGCCCCCTGATCTCCAGACAGAGGGGAGTTTAGATTGCCCTCCGCGCAGCGGCACGGAGGGCAATCTAAACTCCCCTCTGTCTGGAGATCAGGGGGTGGGGCCACCAGCCATGTGACCATTTTCGCCAAGGGCGATTTGAACTTTAAAAAACTCCCCCCTTGTTCCAGCTGACCCAAAGTGACATCATTGTGCAGGCCTGAGTTCCACCAATGAGTTCCACCACCTCTTTTCCCAGAAAAAAAGCCCTGAATAAACTCACCCCGCATTCCATCTGCAGTCTCACTACAATAAACTCTACTAGTCCACTTGCGCTTCTTCCGCACTTTGGTTCACCTGAGCAGGCATGTATAAGTAATAGGGGGGGGGTGCATCCAATGGGCTGGACATTACTTCTTATGACTTCTCACATACTTTTTTTATTCCTATACTTGACACTGGTGTCACAAACCTATGGGCAACGCTCTTTTAGACGAGGTCTTGTGAGTTCCAATTAGGGTTGGCAACCCTAGAGAGAAAAAATGTCCTGTCTCTTTAACAGAGGCTTAATGAGATTTTGTTTTCTAGGCAATCTTATTTACCTCCATTCCATGAAAAGCTTCAACTGCCCATTTCTACACTTCTATTAAAAGGACAGGACATTTTTATCCAGGCCTGTTGGCAACTCTAATCCCAACTAAACTCTCTTCTGAAATATGCCAGAGAGAGAACTTTTTGCCGTCAGCTACCTCAACGGCTTTTCCTCTCACAGCGTTGGGGAGAGAAGTCTTCCTTGGAAAGATCACTAAGGAGCATATACATATGTTGGATGCAAGGTCTAATTCTCTACCAACAGTGGTGTTTTTAATCTCATTCAGTCTACATTCACATTCTGGCCAGTAGACCGACTTGAGCAACTAGGGACAAGAAGTTATACTTGAGCTTGCAGAGTTATCCCAGCTACAGCTTTTTACAAAAAATGGTATTTTTAGTGGTAAAATACAGAAAGCTGAATCCTAACAGCTTTTCTGCTGGTGCAAGAGGGAGGAGAGGTCTTATTTTGACCTTCAAAAGGTTATACCAGATCATAGATCCACATCAACAAAGAACCACGCAGGATAAGGACTGCAGTGAAGAAGGGAATCAGCTGACAGGATCCTACTCAGACAGAAAGAGACATCAGCAAAACACACAATTTAGGAAAGACAAAAAGGGGAATATAATTCTAACTTCCTACTCAGCACTGATAATTTGTTGAGCTATAAACTCCAGAACGCTAAAAAAAAGTCAGCACGTATACACACTCAGATAAACTGGAGCCAGAATGAATAGTAATGGTTTTACTGTTTTACTGCATTTTTTCTAATTTCTATTCTCCAGTTTTTGCATTTCTTATATGACATGTCTTATACTGTTCTTATTGCATGGTTTTAAATTTGTAACCCACCTAGAGCCTCAATGCAAAAGGCAGACTATACAGTAAGTAAATAATTTCTCAAAGTGGGCGTTTTCTGCTCCCTCCTTCCCAAATAAAACCCTCTTGTTTTCTAAAGGGTACTTTGGGGGCTGGAAATTTTCTTTAGGCCTCTTACCATTCAATTCAAAGCAGACATGCTCCTGTCAAATTGGTGTCACTCTGTACAGAATTGCACTCACAGCCAACGAGAGCCCAGGTCCGGGAGCCGGGATTTGTCTCACTTGTAGATTTAGAACCAACCAATGGAGAAGTTAAATTTGAAGCTGGTGCTTCCAGGTGGGGTATTAATAACTAAAGGCACATGGAGAAGTGAAGGGGATTACTACATGGCAGTAATGTGTCTTAACAGTTTCCGCTTAACTGGGCATTTATCTGTCTGGAAGGAAATGTGTTGTGACTGCTGGGACAATGGTGTGTGACTGTTCCCTCTGGGCACATTTGCTTGTTCTGGAATGTGACTAAGCCACCATGCTCTCATAGCAACCTTGAGGTATCAAAATGTACCCCAAAGGGCATTTCTCCACCACAATCAATTAATTTAAGATGATTGAGGCTAATTTGCTTCTATTAAGTAACCATCCTGGCAGAAACAGTGAAGCAGGAGAGAGGGAAAGAGGAAACTGAAGACAATTCCAGAGAGTCTGGAGGAAGAACAGTAGTCTTCCCACACCGGACCACGATACAGGATGGACGCTCTCCATCATCAGCACAATCTTATCTGCCTATTGTCATATATGTAGCCAAGCAACATGAAAACACAGGAGCCTTCAGGCCAGAAACTAACAACTGCCTTACTATTTAAGTGTATATATTATGTCCGGTTCTTGCAGCTACCAGCACCGGCTTCTTCAGCGAAAGAAACAGAGAAACCATCAAGCAATTATGGACTGAGTCAAGCCCTATCCATTCCCAAATTGTTAGGTTTTGCACGAAACTCCATCCCTCGCATGTTTCAGCTAATTGCTAGTGATGGGTCACCCTCAAGCCACTTTCCCATGCCTGTTCCAACATTTCACAATTTACAGTAGACTAGATGTCTAACCCTCTCCACACACACACACGTCTCTAAAGAGGTACAATGCTCAAAATGAGGTTGCAAGTGGTTAATTTCTAAGGCTGTCATCAAAGGGCCAACCGTGATGTACTTCAGGTGCTATGCAAATGACGTTTCTGTGTATAAATCAGAGCATGTCACTTGTAGGCATGAAACAATAACTGAACATGACTTCTTTGCAAGAGATACACCCTCCCCTCTCTGCATCAATGAGAACACTTGCAAACTCAGGCTGCTAATCTGGAATAAACCCCTCAGGCAAGGCTGTTCACATGAATACAGCCTCAGAAAAAGCGTCATTTTGGATGTTCATCATCAGCGTTACAAGAAAATGGAATACAATTATTTCACAGAACCTCCGTTAACATAATACTGGCTAGAGAGTTATGACGGCTGACATCCTGGAAGGCTATAGGTCAGTTTTGCTTGCAGTACGATTGTATGCAGAGGAACTCCACTTGAAAAACATTGTAATGAAGGGATTCTACCGAAGCAATTCAGTATAGGATTGCAGTGAAATACAATGTATGTTTATTCAGAAATCAGTTGTACTGTATTTATTCCTAGGAAAGTGTGCAGAGAATTTTGGGCTTAACTCATAACCTGAGTTACACTCATCCGAAGCTGAGTTACCCTCATTTAAGCCTACTGACATCCAACAGACCTGGAAAGCTTTAACTGCTTAGGGTGGCACTGTGAGTCTAGTCTACCCCCTCGTACTTGATCTACTGGAGCTCCTAACGAGTCAGATGTAGAACTGGCAATACCTCCCTTTCCGTCTAGTGTATGCTACAAACTCTATAATCTAGGGTGGCAGAGCGTATAGGAAGCGAGAAGTTTATTTGGCCAAACAACAACTTGCCTTCTCTAGAATAGCCAGGCTCTGCAGGCACTGTCTAGACTCTAGCCATAAAAGCTTCACAGTTGCAGAGTATTGCTGGGGCATTTAGTCCTGACCTTTAAAAAACAGCCCCCACTCTCCTGGCTTTCCACAAACGATGCAAAACCAAATTATTCAAAAAGGCTTTTTACTCAGATAGCAGGCCTGTATTGTAAAGAGGGGGTCTCAGATGCTTCACTAATGAGTTAGGGACCATAGACTTCGCCACTATCTTGCCTTACATATTGTCTCTTGCTTTAAATATGTGCTCCTATGAGCTACCTGTGCTTCATGTTGTCTAATGTCAGTCCTAGAACTGCTTATGCTGTTTCAGCATTTCTTAATTCTGTATTGGATTCTTGTATGTCTTTCTAAACCTGTATTTATTTACCCTATGACATTATTTCTGAAAATGTCCTTGATATTGACTGTACTAATCTCGCACTGTGTAATCCTCCTTGAGCCTCAGTGAGAAAGGCAGACTATAAATGATATTTATTTTTTAAATTTATTTTCGATTTTTATTCCGCCCTCCCTGCATTTCCAGCAGGCTCAGGGCGGATTACAAAATACATAAAGGTTAAAATATATTAGAGTTATTATAGTTAACAATTCTAAAAACATCCAATTTACACATAAATATAAATTATAAATAAATGAATAAATACACTAACTGAATGTCTTTGGAGTAGATTTTCTTTGAGGCTCACAGATAACTAGAAAGCACAAGTCATTAGATCAAGGCATGGCAAGGATCTCCATCGGCTACCAAAGCCACAATTCTAGTATTTTTAAAAATAGAAGCCCGAGGGTCAACCCGTGCCACAAAACAGAAGCGTTCGTGCCAGCTAGCATTTCTTATCCATGCCCCGAGATTCAGTTAATGGCCTAACTGGCCAGCTTTTACTCTGCTTTCTTTTAAAGCAACAATTCAATGTTTTTAAAAACAGGCTAAGTACAAGCAAAGATCAAATACTTCCCTGGGTTTCCACTTCAAACATGTATCCTAGAGAGAGGCCAGAACAGGCAGAGATAACAGCTCATTAGTCACCAGCCTGAGCCATCTGTTCAGAGACTTACAAACCTGTTTTATCTGCTCAGGAGGTGAGAGCTGAGGAGGAAGAAGAATAAACAAGGAAAATGCTGCTCTCCATTCAAATCACACTCCCCGGCAGGGTCAACCATGTACCCTCAGGAGGCAGGAGATACTTGCATCCGCCCCATCTCTGTTGGGGAGGCATGGAGAGAGACAGAGATGCTTAGGGGTCTTGTGGTCCAGAATATATTACCTTTCTCTAGAGCAAAGTCGTTTTGTTTACTTTGAGAGTTGAACTCCCAGCAGCATCTGTGCAAGTGTCTCTGTTCCTTTCCGGCATGCTCCTTTAACCCTCACACAGTCAAGCCCCTTCACATTCTCTTTGCAAAGGAAGGCATCCTTCAGGACAAATCTGTTCTCCGTGGCACACAACCTGGAGGAGCTGGTGACTGGGCAAGACAGAGGGATTCTGCAGGAGCATCTGTCTTCTGCTCCCTCCTTTCGCAGTATGCATGGCTGAGCAGTAAGGACAGGCCTCTTAAAAAGCCGATGCAGACACTGTTTACAGGTGGATCCGCCTCTCCCAAAAGGAGCTCTTCATCTAGCCCATGAGTCTTCCCATCCCAGGCGTCTCTCAGCTGCCAGTTAATGAACTCAGTGGTTCCTAATTGCAGCATGGCACAAATGCAAGCCCTTCCGCATGAACCACAGAGAAAAAAAAGTTTCTCCCACCTTTGGGCTTCATCTTTTGCATAAATTTTGGGTACATCTTTTGGTCCTTACACCACCAACATCCTCATGCGTGCTCTCTCTCCCTTCTTCATTTTGTTTCAGCTGTGGGAAACACACTCAACTGGCCGAAGCAAATCCACAAGGGCAGCTCTTTTAGAGAAACCATCATCCTGGGAAATGGATTCTCTTTCGAGTTCTCCAGACTGCCAGCATCTAGGCAATGCTAAAAAATGGCCAATTTTTACAGTATGTCACAGTCCTAATTTGCTGATAGCCAGACTTCTTAAAAACTTATTTATTTGGTCAAATTACTCAGTATAAACACCTCACTATGTTGTTACAGAGGCTCTATTCTTGTACATAGATCTTACTTCAGACAGTTACAGGCTGCATTCACACAATTATTGTTTGACATCACAAGAATGAGCTTTAGAAGTTCTCCACTCCTGCATTTCTCCTCCCACCCCACCCAGTGCACAGCTCTGATACGGAAGATTTCCTGACCTGCAATAAACCAAAGTTTCTTGCTTATAATATAAGTTTCTTGCTTATAATATAAACTAGGATCCCAAACCACAATTAAACCTCGGTTTAGAATCCTGACTTAGAGGCAAGAAACAAGTCAGAGTTTGTTGTAAACCAGCATTTGTTCTGTGTTCAATGGGAGGAGGGAGTGTGTAAATCAGAGAGGCCTTCCAAGGCCCCATCCCTTAACAACAAACCAGAGTTGATCATTACATTAAATGTCAATGTCCAATCCTGTTTTACTTTCAGAATAAGACTCTCACAAGTCCCTGTGCCAAAGCAAGAGCATGATAACCAACCCTCACAAAATGGAAGGGGAGGTGGCTATAACATATATGGGGAATATAAGCAAATTGCTATTCACTACCCATCTGCCAAAAAAGAAAGTGAAGCTCAATATTAACTCCAGCACTAGAGAAGGGGAGCACTCAGCCTTCAGAAGAACTAAACAACATTTATTTTTAAAAGATGGCAGAACAGTGGAGTGCTATCGTGCGTGGTGATGGGGGTGGGGGCACAGCCTCGCTTCTGTTCACCGCTTTAAGGTTAGGTAAGTGCTCTCATGCTGGAGAGCTCTCAACTTTTGAAGTGCAAATAAAAATACAAAAAAAGAATTTTCTAAACAGCATATGGGAGGGGCAGGGAAAGAGCTGTGCCACCAAGGGCTTCGTGAGCTCTCTCACACAGGGGTTTCTGACACTCACACAATCACATGCCACTCTAAAGTTCCCAGGTCACAACCCGGGGATTCATTTTGTGCCGCCACAGCTACTGATAGAGTGGGAACTGCAGCAGCTATCGCTTCTCCTGTCTGTGATTTCTCCATTCCTTCAATCCTTTGTTTCTTTTCCTGTTAGAGTAAGCAGAACTCCAGGTGTGCAAGCTGGAGGGGGGGGAAGGGGGAGATGAAAAGGATGAGAGGAGGAAGAAGAGGGAGAAGCCATGCTTGCTTCCCTTCTTGGATCATTGGTCGTTTCAGAAGTTCAGAGTCAGAGCAAACCTCTGAGTTGCCAGTCTGTCAGTCCTATTCAACACAAGGAGAGAAAGGCATTTCCCCAGAAATAGAATGCTGCTGCTTGAAACCGCAGGGAGGAATGAGATACACCTGCAAAAGAAACGCAGCTTTGAAAGAAGATGTCAGGACCGTGCAGAACAAATGAACAACAGCTACACTTTTACTGTGAAAAAACATTGATTTATTTGGAAAAGCCTCAGGAGGCTACTGGGAGAAAGATTTCCTAAGACATGTAACAGTTTAGAAGGATAAACTGTATAGCTAAGGGTGAAGGCAGATGTCACAACCTAAATGTGTTAGAAGCTGTTTGAATACACATTCTGGAATGTATTCTCAATTTCCAGAATGTTTTCTTTCAGGGCAGCCAATGCACGTTTAAACCACTTCTAAGATTGCAATGCCCGTCTTCACCCAAAGCACCCTCATATAAAGATCTATGTTAAGTTATATAGATAATTGGGCCAAGCTACAAGTGACGAATGACACAGGTTGGACACTTGTCAGCTTCCCTCAAGTTTTGATGGGAAATGTAGGAAGCTTGGCGGAATGTTGGACAAGTGACAGTTGAAAAGTCCATTGGACAGCAGTTGGAGAGCCAAGCTGCAAGACCAGGGCGCCTACATTTCCCATCAAAACTTGAGGGAAGCTGACAAGTGTCCAACCTGTGTCAGGCGTCACTTGTAGCTTGGCCCAATGTCTTCCAGCATGCACCACTTATACTCTACTTACATGCAGAGAAGTTAGCCGTGTTAGTCTGTGGTAGCAAAATCAAAAAGAGTCCAGTAGCACCTTTAAGACTAACCAATTTTATTTTAGCATAAGCTTTCGAGAATCAAGTTCTCTTCGTCAGATGCCTGATACAGAGGCATCTGTATCAGGCATCTGACGAAGAGAACTTGATTCTCGAAAGTTTATGCTAAAATAAAATTGGTTAGTCTTAAAGGTGCTACTGGACTCTACTTACAGACATCTTTCAGGGCAAATTCTAGAGAGGAATTTGTTGCTTCAAAAACAATCAGGAGTCTTTTGGCTCCTTAAAGACTAACAATAGTCCATTCTGACATCAGCATTTGTGTACCAGAGTACAGTTCGGCAGATGCTCTCCTATTTCTATCAGAAATGAGGACCAAATGAATCCTGCTTGGTGCAGTGGTTAAAGTGCTGCAGAAAGTCCTGCAACAGAAGAGACTGATATATGCTGCCCTGAGCCCCTTTGATTTTTTTTAACGCTTTTATTAGGAATTAACAAACATACAAACAAAACTCAACTGAGCATGAACTACTACACTTATCATACAGGAAGAGAATACTTATCTCTTTTTATCTATATACAAATAGCTAAAATAAGTAAATGCTTTTAATTAACAAGTTACAGAGTAAAGTATCCAGAGTTTGTTATTGATTGTAATATTTTCGATTTAGGTTGGATATTATTCAGATCAACATAATCAAAAAAGGTAACCATTTTTCAACAAAATTTGAGTTATCTGGAAAATGTTCTGCTTTATAAAGATCATTATTTATTTTTTCTAGGATAAAATGATTCCAGACCTTTTCAAACCAATTCTCCAATGTCGGTGTATGGTTTAATTTCCATAGTGTCGCAATTGCGCTCTTTGCTGCTATAAAAAAGTAGCGATAAGTTCCTTTCTAATCTAAGGGATGTATAAATTTCCTCATTGGTCCAAAAATACTGCCCTGAGCCCCTTTGATGAAGGGAATGAATAAAATGTACAACAAATTAATAACCAGTTACCTCATGCGCTCAGAGGGGAAGAATGGACAAACAACCACCACATACGTGGGCAACAACAGCACTCTTGATGCAGAGGAAAACTGTGGGAGGCTAGGATGAAAACTCCAGACCACACTTCCATGGGCATGATTCAGACTTCAAGTACATACAGAGCCCCTGCTCGGCAAACAGAGCTACCATACTCCTGACTGCTATTTCAGTTCAAAACCCTGGCAAAATCCCTTGAACTACGCGACATCACCTCATCAAATAAACTTTTGAACATCTTTCCAAGTCCTGATATCAGAGACCTTTTTAACAAGAAATACGAGAGAATGAATGGAAGAACTTCCACAGGAAAAGTTTATGTTCCAACACAGAGCTTTGCCTAGGGTTGCCAGCTCCAAGTTGGGAAATTCCTGGAGATTTGGGGAGTAATGCCTGGAGAAAACAGGGTTTGGGGAGGGAAAGGACCTCAGCATGGTATAATTCCATAGAGTCCAACCTCTAAAGCAGCCATTTTCTCCAGCTGAACTGATCTCTGTGGTCTGGAGATCAGTTGTAATTCTGGGAGATCTCCAGCCGTTACCTGGAGGCTCTCAAACCTACCATTGGCTCTGGGGGCAGGGTAAGAGGAGAACATGGCTTCTGAGGATACAATAAAATTTTATTTGATTCCTCTACTGATCCTCCAGATTAGTCACGGGCATTTAAAGAAACACTGCAAATTATTTCCACCAATGAAAAACGTCCTGTCCCTTTAACAAAGGCTTAAAGAGATATTATTTACTAGGGTATGTTTTTTACCTCCATACCATGAAAAGCTTCAGCCGACCACTTCCACCCAGAGGTTTAGACATTTGCAGCTTTCTCTCTATTATTGTGTAAATTCTTAGTTTGCTTGTAGTAAACTGTGACTTATATCTTAAGTTTCATGACAAATAGTACTGTTTTATATGTTGAGTTTTAAGCAATGTAAATCATGTTCTTGATGTTGTAAAATAAATTTAGGGTTGTTAAGTACATATTTCATATATTAAACAAAAATCTGTTTTTCCCCTTCACAGCTTCAAAATTTCCAGAAATTGTACATCTCTTCACCACACTGGCTTGTCTGCCTTACTTTCTTTTGTAATAAGTTTTATCAAATCTTTTGTTGTGCTTTACTGCAATCAAGTCCAGTTTCACTCTTGTGCCTCACAGACAACCATGAAGAGCACCTTGTAATAACATAAAGCCAGCTTTAATATTTTCTCTTGTAACTTCTTCCCTCACACTTTAAGTTTCAGTCCTCAGGCTGACCTCTATAGACTACAATCCCCTTGAGCCACCATTATTCCAAAGAACCAGGTCACAAGCTACATGGAAAACAGGGAATATGAGCCACGGGCATCGCTACATTCCTTATCTATGGGATGGAGCCTATACGGCACCAACAGAAGGCACTGGCGAAGCAAAACTTTTCCATCTTCCCCCCAGCGGTTGCTTGTGCATCTTAAAAAGGTGAGGCAAAGGCCTGTGTATGAAAAGCTATGCAATACAGGGGGCGGTTTTAAGGAGAGAAATCACACTTTTCTGCCTCTTCTGTCAATACAGCCTCTAGTTCTGATGGAAGAATTATTGGTGGAATTGATAGGAGACACAGTATTTGCCTACTTTTCCCTCTTCGGAGCAACTGCTTGTTTTGCACAGCAGCCATTTACACAATCTCCAACGGGACCTTTCTGGGACTCACAGTTAGCTAGCTAGTGAAAGGAGAAAGAGTAGGGAAAAATTAGGGCCTGGCATGGCCTACTATCTTTTTGCCGGGCCTGCAAGACAGAGTTGTTCCACCAGGCATCTGGCTGAGGCTGGGCCTCCGCCGGCCTGAAAAAAGGGGTGTATAAAATCTTAACCCTCCCCACCATCCTGTTTTAAATGTGTTGTTTTTAATGTACATGAATTATTAATTGTATTTTTAATATGTTGTTATTCGCCCTGAGCCTGCTCGCGGGGAGGGCAGAATAGAAATCTGAAAGAAATAATAAATAAAAATTCAACTTCCACCAATTCCTTATGTAGGTAGTACTTAGGATCCAACTTCGTGTCAATGGATGCAGATAACTAAAATAATATTTAAAATAAAAATAACTACCACTCTTCTAGACAGATTAGTGCCTAACCCAGAGCAGTGAACAAGTTAGTGTTATTATTCTCACAATACAGCTGGGGAGCTGGGGCTGAGAGGAGTGGCTTACCCAAGGCCGTCTACTGAGCTCATGGGCAGTAGTGGGATTTGAACCAGTAGACTGCTGATTCGCTGCCAAACCACTGTGCTACAACAGCTCTCAATATTAGGGATGATTCTAAGACTGCATATTTAGTTCACCACATTATTTGCGGGGGCAGGGGAGAGATAAGAGATGTGCCAATAACACATATTAAGCTCCAAGTGTTACAAGAAACTGAAAGATGAAGAGTCCACAGACATAAAAACTGATGGTTTCAAAAAAAACAAGCAAGGAAAGTTCATTATACTTACATAGTTAGTCTTTTCATTACTAAGAACATTGATGTCTAGCTGTTTTAGACCCCCTTCTGCTCATCAACTAAGAATACCCTAAACTCCCTCCACTATCTTTGCCTTGTCAGATTATTCAAGTATTTCTCATATTCAATATATAAAATTTCCCGACATTTAATCACTACAGCAAATATATTCATTGATCCTCTAAACTTGTGCTACAAGCAATCATCTTTGTAGCACCAAGGATCCTTCTTGCTCTGACACTTTCCATCAAACCAGTTGTAGAGGTTTTTGAGACCCTCACCACAAAGAATACTTATTTGCAAAGCATGCCCACCATCCAGATCCTAGAGAGATGCCCATTGGCCTTTTTTCCCTTTCAGTCTGGAGGAAGAGAACTTTGACATATTTGTATATAAATCAGAGAAATCAGATCGCATTAATAAAAAGATCTTTTATGATTGGTCTGGCCAATGGCCAGCCTTATGGTATAGGGCTATTTGCCCTTTTGATCCTTTCAGCCCTCTAAAAGCCCTGTATACTACTTTCATCAGCGGTCTGTGCCAATGCTACCAATAGGGAAATTGTAAAACAGCCTACTCAATTATCCATCCAGAGTTAAGAGAAAGCCATTTGCATCCAATATGACTATCACATTCTTCACTAACAGCAGGACTACAAGTGACGCCTGACACAGGTTGGACACTAGTCAGCTTCCCTCAAGTTTTGATGGGAAATGTAGGCATCCTGGTCTTGCAACTTGACTCTCTGACTGCTGTCCAACGGACTTTTCAACTGTCACTTGTCCAACATTCCACCAAGCTGCCTACATTTCCCATCAAAACTTGAGGGAAGCTGGCAAGTGTCCAACCTGTGTCAGGCGTCACTTGTGGTCCCGCTCTAAGACATCCCAAATGTTGCTAGAAGGGAAACAAAAAAAGTACAAATGAAGATAATATGCATAAATATAAATACCCGCTTATCACAGTTCAGATGTTTTTTTAAAGATTTGGGAATTCGTTTTGTGTATCATGATTATTGGGGAGGGAAATGCAATGATACACAGAGCCAGGTCAGCAGTATGGGTGGCTTTATCAAAACCTGGGGCACAGACCTTGAATTTAGCTGCTTAAGTGTGAGCTGGAGTCCAAAGTACAGGCAGCCAATAGGTCATACTTCTACCATTTACATCATCAGGCCTGGCCAATCAATAAGCTTCATACTGCCTGCCAGTCGCAGCAGACAATGTTGCACGCTCGTATATCTTTCTATGTCTGAGAAAAGAGTTTTGAGATCTGAGCACACACTGTCAAACCGTAGGCCTGTTTCCAGCCTCAGACCTGAGGTTTTTATTTCAAGTCACAGGATTCCCACATACTATGGGGTGGGGAAAAGCAGTGATGAGGTAATAGATAAGTATACAGATTCCTGACACCCTGCACTGCAAAATCTTCACAGATCTTTCTGATTTTTGAGTCATTCGCAAACACTGCCCACTTCTTTTCAAACATTTCTCCAAAGCCATTAGGACTAGGGACAAATCAGATCGCCTCAGGTTTTTTATATGAAGGCTAAAAATAAATCCTAAGTAGCTAGCTGCTCAACTTCAATGAAAATACTTAGGAACTGGAAAATTTGACCCATCCCCCAGTATATATTTAGCATTTTATCCTTGCACAAGGGCCACTTCACATTGCAAAATTCTACGAAAATAATAATACATAAACTGCATGTATATTACCCATGTGGCATTCACATCAGCAGGTTTTTCACTGAACATACATGCACTGAAACACCATGACTGGCTGTGGCCACCCAGTGTATGGTTACTGTTTGCAGGAGCAAGAGAAAAAAACCCGCACGTGATTACTGTACATGACATTTTACATGTAGGTTCCGTGTTGTTCCTACAATAAACTAATACCCATTTTGGAACTTCAAAATGTGGAAACTGTCTCAGAGTTCCAAAAACTAACCGTGTTACATGTTTAAAAGTTAGGGTTGCCAGCCTCCAGGTAGTGGCTTGAGATCTCCCGGAATTACAACTGGTTTCCAGGCCACAGAGATCAGTTCACCTGGAGAAAATGGCTACTCTGGGGGGTGGACTCTATGGATTTATGCCATGCCAAGATCTTTTCCCTCCCCAAACCCCACTTTCTTCAGGTTTCTCCAGGTTTCACCCTCCAGATCTCCAGGAATTTCCTAACTTGGAGCTGGCAACCCTATTAAAAGTACTCCCCCCCCCATCCCCACTGTACTTCTGCCAGCTGATCCCCAAATTCTTGGTCGACATTAACAGAGCATTCCTTCCTTCTTGCTTATCTCTTTAGTATAACAGTGTTTTCCCCAAAGACAGAAACAAACACCTCTGCTGACTTTAGATGAATTAATGTTTATTTCGAATCATCTGCTTTTACGCCACCTGTGCTCTTCACAGCTACATTTCTTCTACTATAGTTCACAGATACTAGGCTCCTGTCTGATTCTTTGATGCGAACATATTTGGAGAGAAGGCGTCAGATCTCAAAAGGGATTGGTTAATATTAATTCATCCAAAATACAAAGGACGAACATTGGTGAAAAAATGACACCTGATCTGGATAGCCCCAAGTAAGTCTGATCTCGTCAGATCTCAGAAGCTAAGCAGGGTCGACCTTGGTTAGTAATTGGATGGGAGACTTCCAAAGAAGACCAGGATTGCAGAGGCAGGCAATGACAAACCATCTCTGTTAGTTTCTTGCCATGAAAACCCCACCAAGAGTCACCATAAGTCAGCTATGACTTGAGGACACTCTCTAACACCAGCTCTTTATAGCCAACATAGAAGTTTCAAAATCCCATGTAGATTTCCAAGGAGGGGGAACCAATTTTTGCCAAATCACCCCTCCTGCAGCAGCCCAATTCCCCCCCCATATGGTGGGAGGGAGACCCCAGGAACAGATGGGGAGGAAAAAGGCAAAATTCACCCCTTTTGCACCTGCACAAAGCTATGTGGGAGCCAATGTGAGAACCCTGACTGACTGGAATTCTTTTTCTGCGTCTGAGAATGCACGAGAAGGCAATGCTGATGTGAAGTCCCGTAAGCCTTCACTTATAATACAGTCATACTATTTACATGATGGGCATTAAGCACTCTGGGAAGCATTCTTTATATCCTTCTAAATAATGAACAAATCATGTTTTAGATGAGACAAAGAATACAGTCGTGTTTTATGCACCTGAATCCATTAGCATGTACAGTATCATCTCAACCATACTCACTTGGAAGTCTCATATTGATTATCAGGGGCATTTACTTCCCAGTCACTAGGCTTGGGACAGCCTGATCCCATACATGTTTTCTTGGAATAAACTTCCTCTTATTTTGCATTCAAAGGACTGCTGTTGTGGGTCACTTGTTTATTATTGTTCAGCTTTAGAAATGTTACACGTATAAGTGTATTTTCTGAAGAGCCCTATAGACATAGAACATGTCATTTGGTCTGGACAATAAATATCTGCAACCTACGTTTCTCCTGTGTTTGGCACATAGGCCATTTTATTGTTGTGAACTAGTAGGATGAAAAAAAGGTTAAAAAAAGAACCTTTTGCCACCTACAAAAGCCACTGCCTTCTCATTTCTGTACTTTGTGAGGAAGCTAGGATTCTTTTAGATTTTCTTTGAACCTTTTCAAGGACTGTCTTTAAAAGACCAGCCTCCTTTTCTTGTCTCAATACCCCTTGCCCCCTTCTACATCTCTGCCAGTGAACAGCCCGGCCTACAATAATACCAGGGGTCCTACGTGGGTTTTGTATCGATTTTTTAGGTGGAAACTCTTGATCCTTCCCCTTTCTATTACTCAGCGGCTACATACTACTTGTGAGACACTTCCTCTGAAAAACAGAACCTTAAGGGGTTAAGGAAACAGATACCGCAGGCAGCTTTCTGAAAACAGAATTAAAGCTAAAAAGAACTGCTTTAAACAGCGGCTAGGTAACTCAGGGAGTAAACCCAACAACCTCTTAAGGGAAGATAATTTTGGTTGCAAGCCGATGTAGCCCAATAGTACTTTTGCATATCATAGAAACAATGCCAGATCAAGGACACCTGGGGGATGATTTTGATACACTTAACCCCCCCTCCCTTAAGGAAAAAAACCCCTCTGGAATTGTAGCTTATGGTCACAGGCACTTTTCCAGAATAAAAGACCAGTGGGGTGTGGCAAATTGGATAAGAAGACTATATCTGCTTCGGAGTTTCAGAGGCTGCCAACTATCCAATTTCTTCATAATTGTTAATTTTACAAAAGCCATCAATTATTCAAATATCTTGCTTGTAATTGATTGAAACTAAATGTTACAATATATAGTTGATTCTACAGATGTAGCAATAAAAAAAAACATTGACCATTTATTACTAGATAAAAGCCTCTTATAAATGCATTGCCAGAGTCAAGGAAAACTCTAATCAAAATCTGATAAAATCATCACAGAAGAAAAAAGGCTGCTCTATAGTTGATTGGTATAATCCATCAACTAATGCTTTCAGCACTGTATTTTACATTCCATGAAATTCAGACCTATGTTGGACTGATTCCAAGCTATCACCCCACAATGTTACGGGCATTCAATCTATATCAACTCCCCTGCCCCGCCCCCTCCAGTCTGTATCTAATACTTGCAGGGCAGACCAAACATTTCGGAGTTGTGTCCTCATCCCCTATCTCAAATTACCATTCTACTACAAACATTTCTGAAAGATAATCTCAAGTGGCACAGGGAAAAAATGAACAAAGACTCAATATAATAATACTGATGATGATGGTGATAATGATAACGATAATAACTGTGCTTATATACCGCTCTTCTAGACAGATTACTGCCTCACCCAGAGGGGTGAACAAGTTAGCATTACTATAATCCCCATAATACAGATGAGGAACTGGGGCTGAGAGGAGTGGCTTACCCAAGACCTCCTACTGAGCTCATGGCAGTAGTGGGATTTGAACCAGTAGAGTGCCAATTCATAGCCGCACCACTTAACCACTGTGCTACAGTAGCTCCAAAGCTTCCCAAGGAAAAGGAAATTCTCTCTCTGGTGAGAAGAAACCCCCAGTCATTTTCAGGGTGCCACTTGCCAGGGTGCCCTTGCCACAGGCACCTGTTGCTAGTCTCCTTCCTCAATAGTTACCTACACGAGTTGCTGTAGCAGGAATCTCGGGGAGGTCAACATTGGCAATGAGGCAGGCAGACCACGAAGAGACTGCAGATGAGGCAAGGTGCCATCTGGAGGCCTTCCAGTCCTGTTGTAGCTTGCAGAAAGCACATACAGTTAGATGTTGGGTTTTGGCCAGAGTTGGCAATGCGCTCTTCTTGTAAGAGGATAGGACTATATGGTCCACGCTCATGAGAAGAAAGGATATCAATAGTTTTCTCTCTAATCCATCACTGAGTTTATTTAATTGTTTTTGAGTTGACTGTCAGTTTACTATAAAGTATTAGATAATAAATTCATTAGTTGTCCCACATACAGTTCAGATACTGGAAGACCTCGTGTCACTCTGAATCAAGGAAGGTTGTGGAAATGGATAAAATTACTAGTAAGATGAATACTAAAACTGAGAAGAGGTTCATTGGTTCCTTATATCCAGAGATAAAGGTAAAGGTAGTCCCCTGTGCAAACACCAAGTCATTACTGACCCATGGGGGGATGTCGCATCATGACATTTTCTTGGCAGACTTTTTACGGGGTGGTTTGCCATTGCCTTCTGCAGTCATCTACACTTTACCCCCAGGAAACTGGGTAGTCATTTTACTGAGCTCAGAAGGATGGAAGGCTGAGTCAATCTTGAGCCGGCTACCTGAACCCAGCTTCCACCAGGGTCGAACTCAGGTTGTGAGCAGAGCTTGGGCTGCAGTACTGCAGCTTACCACTCTGTGCCACGAGGCTCCTCATATCCAGAAATGACCTCAATTTATAAATTACTGGGATATGTATCCAGCTTTTCACAAATTGGATAGGGCTGTTTTTGCAATCATATGAGAAAGACTCAAGATGATTGCATTTTATTCTGCTATTTGTGGAATTCATTCATGCATATAAAAGTTGTAACTTCAAAAATTGCTTCTCTGGCTTTCAGTCCTCTAGACAGGCAAGACGGGGTCCATCCAATTGGCTCATCTCTTTTTGGCCATTTTTCACTGCTTGCTGATTTGAGTCTCAGGAAGGGGAATACCGGGTTCTGTGTTGTGTAGGGGGGGGGAGAAGGATGGGGTGGTGTACAAGGGCAAAACCTTCTAGTAATATCACCAGTCTGACAGGTTAAGAGAGGTATGACAATGGGTAGAAGAGAAGAAGGGGGCTCAGACATTATGCCCCCTTCTGATCCTCTTCCCAGATCAGCCACAGCTGCCTGGGATGTCATATCATTGAATATAACTGCTGTTGAGGGAGAGATTTATAAGTAATAAAACACAGATTATCAATTATGCTGCCATGGCATATGTTATCAAGACCAGATTGGATAATCAAGGGGCATGGGTTTATCCCAGCTATGCTTGACAGTGTTGGTTCTCAGTAGAACAGCTGGTATGCCCTACAGCTTGGGGTGGTAGAGTTGCCTTGGGAGTTTATAATGCCACCTGAACCAACATCAACAGATTTTAAGTATTTGTTTCTGGAGCTGGTCTCCTGAGAAAGAATTGGGATTTTGTTGCTGTACTGTGCACCAGGCTACCCAATAGTCTTGCTACGTCAGGTTGTATTGGCATTGGTCCTGGAATTCTCCATCCATGAGAACTCATGAAAGCCAGCATGGTATACTGGCTATTAAAGGAGGATCTGGAAGACTCAATTTGCCATGGAACCTTGCTGGGTAATGCTGGGTTCTCTCTCACCCTAACCTCCTCACAGGGTTATTGTTGTGAGGATAAAATGGAGGATGTGAGAATGATGGTGTAAGCCACTTTGGGTTCCCTATTGGAAAGAAAAGTGGGATATAAACATCTAAACAAACATCCATCCATACCAAGGCCCTGCTGTCCGGAGCAGTTCATGATTTCATGGGCCGCCATGACACACCCATGAATGGTTTCAATATACATCAAGCCTGATGCACATAGCAGATCACACTGTGACTTTGGCGCTTAGGGAAAGTCAGGATAATGGTTATATAGAGGTCTCAAGAACATATAACGATTGGATCAGATTTAGGGCTAAACTAGACGTTACAGCATCCAGGGGTCCAACTCATGGATGTCAATGTCATTTTAATGCTGAACTCGACACCATTTTAGAGCTAAACACTTCAGGGTTGGTACAACCTGAGGATGTGGACAAAATACTTGGAGAGCACTAAGGCCAACCGTATGCTTATTGCCTCTGTAAGAGGGCTGTCCACATGGATATCCCACATCATCAATGCATCCCTAACAAAAGGTTTTGTTTCTCCACCTCTTGAAGAACAAGCCTTCAGACCTTTATTGAAAAAACATCAAATCTAGATCCAGTAGACTTTAATAATTAGCCTGTATCAAATCTGCCTTCCTCCAGGCATTTCTGGAGGAAAGCTATCTTGATCCCTTTGAGCTTTTGATCAAGTAGCCCTAACCAGTGCTGGGCCACTCATTTCAATCTTTTCTGGAAGCAGGTTTCAGAAGATGGTGCTTGGAGACTTCTGTTCAGCCCTAAAGCTATTCGCCTACAGGATCCAACAAGGTTCAATTTTTTTTCTCCCATGAAACCACTGGGAGAGATCATCTGTGGATCTGGGGTAAGTTATCACTGGTGGGACGATGATACTGAACTCTTTCCTCTCAGTCAACATCCAAGGAAGCTGTAGATGATCTTAAACACTATTAGGAGGCTGCAAGGAATTGGAGGAGGGTAACAAACTTGAAATTAAATCCAGATAAAATGAAGGTGCTGTGGGTTGGAATTAAAGATGATCCAGGAAGAGCCCCATGAAGGAGCAAGCTCTCAGTTCAGGCATGCTCTTATATGCCTCGCTGACTCTGGGTGTCCAGTTGACAGAGGTAGCCAGAACTGCCTTTTTCCAACATAGGTTGGTTCAGCAGTTGCAGCCTTTTCTGGAAAAGGTTGACTTGCCTACAGTCAAGCTTTGCTAACGTTCAGGTTGAATTACTGTGACATGTTATGTGTAGCACTGCTTAAATGGGTTTAGAACATGGTGGCCAGAGTGCTTGTGGAGACTGGCTGCAGTGAGCACATTGTTGCCACCTTCTGCCAATTATATTAACTGTCAATGTGCTTCAGGCCCAATACAAAGTGCTGGCATTAACTTTTAAGGGCTTAAATGGCTTGGGTTTAAATTATCCAGCAGACCACCTCCACCCATCCACACCAGCTCATGCTCAAAGACTTATTGCTGGAACATCCTGTTGGGAAAAATTCCTTTGGATAGGAATTTGGACAAAGGATTTTCAGCACCCACCCGTGCTCTTTGGAATTCATTCTCCCAGGATGGTTCTGTCATCAGAAGCATCCCAGAGTCAGTTCAAATTTTTTTTCCAGAAGGCCTTTTTTTAGGCAAACCTGGTGCTTTCTGGTTCAGGGTCAGACACTTACCCACCTCCAGCAAGTGGTTTCTTTGAGTATCAGGTGGTACCCAGATGGTGGTACCCTTAGGAGCATCTGAGTAAAGAGTAGGCTCAAGAGCCGCTGAGTAATGGTGTGACTGGAACCAATGAGGGACCCAACATCTTGCAAGATAAGGACTTTCATGAGAAGCTGGACCCCTGGTGATTTGCTGCACATCTGATGAGATGGTTGGGTGGGTCACAGAGAATGAGGGTCACTGAAGATGATCAGTCTTCCTAGATGCTCCTAGATGCAGAAGATGGGCAGTTGGAAGAAGAAAGAGGACTGATGGACCACAGAGAAGCTCCAGTGAGGAGTCATCAGGTGTGGGCCACTGAGCCCCCCCTCCACCATGGTACCTATTTTTTACTCTTTTTATGGACTTTTAATACTGTCAGACACCGTGAATATTTATTTCGAAATAGAAAAGGGGGAATATTCAAGTAAACAATATCAAACACGTGCCCTTAAATCACATGAATGTAATGTTTTCAGCTTTGTTAGCGTGAGAGAACGAGAGAATGGGAAAAACCTGAAGGCCATTTAGTTTAAGGTGTGGCCATCTATGTATTTTTTTAAAAAAAAAACACCCACCGTTTGCACACGCCTTGCTGCAGATCATTCTCTCTCATCCAAATGAGAGTGCGACCAAAGCACAAAGAAGAAATGAATTATTCCAGGCAAGGAAGAATTTTGCAGAATAATCCAAAGGGCAGAAATAAACAAGCTATTACACACATACACATAAAGAACACACACACACACACACACACACACACACACACACACACACACACACACACACACACACACACACAAATCTCCTTTCCATGGATATTAGCCTGATCAAGGTGATTTTCTCCCCTGACCTTGAACAAGAATCAGTCAATATATTCAGATGAATCTTACGGCACAGCCTTTCTGGCATTATACCATTTCAGAATGCAGTCAGATCGGATGATACACACTTCCTTACACATGGAAAGTTGGCATGGCACAGTGAAATGTTTACAGTTCCAGAGGGCTGTTACACATGGATCTTCTGAACATGTAGGTCAACCTCAAGCCAACCAATTTGGCCTGGAGCATGAGGCAAAAGTCCATGTAAGAGGTCCTCAATAGAAATTTCAGTGGCTTAACAGTGCAAGTCCATCTACCAAACATCTGATCTTGAACAACAGAAGCTCTCCTGAAAACCATGGTAGTGAATGTTTCTCGTGGAAGCATGCCATTGCTATTTATGCTTTAGCACTATAGGTAGAAGCTACAGCTGCAGCCAGAATCGAGAAGATGGGATGTACAGAAATCGAGAAGATGGTACATATACTCAGATCCTCTGAACTCATTAACGGGTTCATGTTCTCACAAAATGTTCTGGACAGGGGTTGGATCTTAACAAAAAATCAGTTGTACTTTTCATATTCACAGAGCCAGGGGGCAAACAGCAAGAGATCAGTCAGCCCAGCCGCACTGTTTCTCAACGAGATGTTCAGAAAATGTTTCCCTGTTCTTAAGAAATCCATTATATCTGATTTCCCAAAGCAAAGAGTAAAAAAGATTATCTTCATTATTAATCATGGAAGAAATGTATGATATACATAGAAAAACATCTATGTATTATTTCAGACACATGTAACCAATCCCACTGGAAGACACAGGAGAGATCAATTTTATCACGATTAGACAGATTGCTTGTTTGACACAGTAACTATTTTCTCATGTAAAAGTAGTAAATTTAATGTAAGTACAAGAAAGATGTTTTATGCTATCTGACTTAAGCATCCCCGTGTGGCTTTAAACCCCAACCCCCCAAGATAACTATGGACATATAGAAAAAGCATATAAATTCCAAATAGTGCAAACAAGTGATGAGTAATGTTGAGTTAGACATTTCTGCCATACCACAAAGTAATTCACATAGTTCAGGTGCAAGACATGTTTTACAAACATTAAATAAAGAACCTGTATTTTCACCTTTTACTTTGTTGATTGGAATTACTCCAGTGTTCAACTGGCACATACAATTTGTATTATTCTTTCGGGGTCAAAGGAAAATGGCAGAATTATTTAGCTCAAACCTTAATATGCATTAGTTTTCTCTTCTCATATGATCCAATTTCCGAAATACTGAACACGGTTATTACCAATATGACTTCATCTGAAAGCAGATTCAGGTGGCTGTTTCTGTCAACTCTTTTTTCTGCTTACTTCATCAATGAGCTTGAGCTAGATATGGATTCTCATCCTGTTAACAGGTATCCAGATCACAAGTTAACCCATGAAGACACATTCCTATCTAAAGTGAGGTGGTGGCAGGGTGGGTGCGTGCAAATAAAGCACACAGACAAAATGGGCATGGGAACTGACCAAATGGAGTACACAACACTTCCATCAGTAACTGCCTAACATCTCTTGCCTACGCTCATTCAATTTATGTATTCGAAACAGAAATTACCTTTGTCTCTGTAGCGCATGATTCCCTTCGAAGAAAGCCCTGGGTGCCAACTGTCCAATTCCATAAATAGGGTCAACTTACCAATGCTGCCATATACAGACTAATAAAACAATTCTATGTGGCAGACATGATGACAACATACTGAGATGATGATGGTGATAATAATAATAGATTTATATACCACCTTTCAGGATGACAACACCCACTTAGAGCAGTTTACAAAGTATGTTATTATTATCCCCACAACAAACACCCTGTGAGGTGGGTGAGGCTGAGACAGCTCCTAAAAGCTGTGACTGACCCAGCTGGTTTCAAGTGGAGGAGTGAGGAATCAAGCCCGGTTCTCCAGATTAGAGTCCTGCGCTCTTAATCACTACACCAACCTGGCTCTCCACACATGCTCATACTATGGACTGGGCGGTGGTTTTCACCACTGCCTACAAAAGAGGAAAGAGCCATGGCACCAAAAGGACCTTCTGAGAGACGGAATGAAGACGCTTGCCCCCTCTACCCTCCAGCAGCGCTGCAAAGATGAAGACTGAATAGCTTGGCCTCACGGCAACCTCATCCTGGGGTCTTTTTAAAAAAGCAATGCTTTAATTTAAAATTTGTTTTAGAAAGTTGTAAGTTGTTTTCGTGCCCAATACTGGCATAAAAAATGAGGGTCTAATGGTGCATTTCTCAGTAGAGTTGCCTTCAATGGAAGGGTGGGACAGTGCTTAAGGTTGCACAGAAAACGTTCTACATAAATAAAGATGGGGGGGGGCAGGGAGGATATTTAAATAGCTTTTATGTCATGGCAAAATAATAATCAGATTCATGTAGTCAGCTTCTATATGCAAACCATTAGTCACACCGTAACATCTGCCCATGGACAAATTTAAAGCAGCCCCCAAACATCACACTATAAATCTTCTGGGGATACTCAGCTCAAACCAGCTCACACTGTATTTTAGCATCCCCAACAAACTTCTTGGCCTGATACCCACTTCGTACCCCAGCCTATCATGTCACATTTCTCAAACACAGGGGAAGGGACATAGCTTAATAGCAGAACAGAGCTTTTCAGGACAAAGGTCCCCGCTTCAGTCGCTGGTACCTCATGTTAGACGACCCAGTAGAGCCTAGAAAGGCCTTCCCTGAAGTATCTGGCTGGCCAGAAAGAGGATGCCAGGTTAGAGAGACCCACAGGTCTCTTCTTATGTTTATGTTACAAACAGACATCCGGGGAAATGGGTCACCTACCCAGCAGGTAACCAAGCACCCTGAAGGCTGAACTGATGCAGCAAGTTTTGGAAATGGGCGCGCTTATGGCATATTCTGTACCAAATCCCACATCTAAGGCATCGAAACTCCCCAGACCAAGCCCAGGAGCTCCCACGGACTCCCCCCTACTGTCATCTTCAGGTTCCTGCCACAGTCACTTCACAACACTGCTCTCCTATTCAGACGCTCTAAGGCTGCAATTTTATGCACACCTCCTTGGCAAGAAGGTCCGTCGGACTTAGCGGCAGTTTCGTCGGAGTAAGCAGGCAAAGAACCGAGTTCCCCAGATCTGCCAAAGCTTCACGCCCCACTTCGTATGTGAAACACCCCCTTGTCAAAATTCTTAAAAAGGAAAAAAAACCCCACATATTTTGCAACGCTCAGGCCTTGACACGCACCCCTGAGTTACTTACCACGCCTACAACTACCACGAACGCAGCATGACCACCACCGTCCGGACTTTACCGCACCGCCACCCTCTAGCTGAGCCTCCCAATCCCCAATGCACCATCGCCCTCGCCCCGAGGCGGGCACCCAGCCCCCGTCGTACCACCCACCGCCCCCAACCGCGGACACCCCCCACTCCCCTTCCCTAAGCACTCCCCACCTTGCCCCATCGACCCCGCAGCCACATGCGCCCCCTTGGCTTTGGGGCGCACCACCACATCGGCGCATCCGCCCCGGGCTGACCCGACGCAGCGCCCCCAGCCCCGAACCAGACGCTGCCCCGAAGGGGGCTTGCAAACGCTCCTTTCCGGCCCCGACCCGAAGGCGCCCACCCCGCGGGTCGCCGCTTCCCCAGCCGCCCGGCCAGCCCAGCTCCGTGCCCTCTCGCGTGACCGCTGCAGGCGCCCGCGCTCGCCCTGCCCTCACCTCGCCCTGCTCGTCCTCCTCCAGGCTGCTGAAGCTCCACACCACCAGGCCCTGGACGAGCAGGATGGCCAGCGCCGTGGCGATCGCCAGCTTGTACCGCCGGACCAGCTTCTGCACCCGGGCGCTCGCCACCATCTTCCTTCCAGGCGGCCGGGGAGAGAAAGAGGGCGGCAGAGTTGAGAACCCTGCAGACCGCGGGTGCGAGCACGCACGGCGCGGCAGGGCGCGGGCACCCGCACGCCGGCGGGGGGCCCCGGGAAAGGCGCGGGGGGGGGGCGGTGGAGAGGCGCTCGCCGACTCCGCCGTCTGCAGGACAGCCCGACCGGGCGAGCGAGCCGGCCGGGGCTGCTGGCCTGGAGCCCCGAAGGAGGCTGGAAAGGGACAGGGGCTGCTGTAAGGCCGAATTCTGAGGCGCGATGCTGGGCAGCCCAAGCGATTAGAGCCTCTCCTTAAAGCAAGACGCTCAGGCTCGCTCTCCCCTCTACCTCGCAGGTCCCAAAAGAGCCTGGATAAAATGAGAGGGACAGCCGGGTGAGAAAAACGTGATAAAGCCCCTTTACGCAGGAGAAAAGAGCAAGAGTCCGGTAGCACCTAGAAGCAGGGCTTTTTTTCTGGGAAAAGAGGTGGTGGAACTCAGTGGGTTGCCAGCACAGGGGGCAACTCTTGGCGGGAGGTGGTGCCCCTGGTACCACATGTGCCATCGCAAAGTGTGAGCACACTCTGAGGACCGATGATGTCACTTTGGGTCAGCTGGAACAAGGGGATTTTTTAAAAGTTTAAATCGCCCTCTGCAAAAATGGCCAGGTGGCTGGTGGCCCCGCCCCCTGATCTCCAGACAGAGGGGAGTTGAGATTGCCCTCCATACCGCTCCAGCAGCGCACAGGGCAATCTCAACTCCCCTCTGCCTGGAGATCAGGGGGCGGGGCCACCATCCATGTTACCATTTTCAAGAGGTGCTGGAACTCCTTCCACCAGGTTCCAGCTGAAAAAAAAACCCTGCCTATAAGACTAACAGAATTCAGCCTAGTTAGTTTTATAGGTCCTACTGCTCTTTTCTATGACTACAGACAAACACGGCTACCCTTTATGCAGCTTGTCTGGATGCCTTTAGATGCGGAAATAAATGCACCTGTGCCTTTTATCACCCTGATGTATCAAAAGGTGAAGATGAGGTTGTCTTCCAGATATATGTGTTGGGATGGAGGAAAATGACTGGCATAACATTCTGAAATTATTCCCATTTGGACATATGAAAATGATGTGTTGTCTATGAAAAACTGGTAGTGTGGGTGGTGGATTCGATGATCTCTCCAATAATTTATGGCTCAACACCACAATAATGGGGGATTTTGTTTCCTTTTTTCCATATTGCATTTTCCCAGATGTTCGGACTAGTCTATAAGTAGTAACATTTGTGATGCAGGTATGAGAATTACTGGGGCCCCAGTGTGAGCTAGCTATAAGATTAGCTAACACAGAAGCATCATGTGTGGCCTTAAATGTGGTTAGGACTTGAGAAGGAATATTAAAAGAGACTATTCTTCAGGGAAATCTGTTGGACCAGAGAAGATAACCTCTGATAAGCTCAGGTAATGTATGTAATGGGGACACCGTGTGAAAGGGACTTGACATGGTTACTTTCTGCACTGATCATACCAACCTGCTGCTCTGAAGCTGGCGTTCTTGATGTGGGAAGTATCCTGTGAAATGCCCCTTGGTGCCCCCATTACATACATTAGCTGTGCAGCAGGATACGTAACTATTGAGATGTGGAAGCCGTGCTGCTGAAGTAACATATTAATAGCTGCTACAAGACCCTGTTTTAGAAATAAAAATAAATCCAGAAGAACGTGAGCATACTTGCACGAGGGGATCCTGTCTGTCTATCTAGGCCTCAGATGGAAATACATTCTACAGAAGCATGTCAATTTAAAGCCCAATAAGATATACAAATGAGTGTACAGCTACTCAAAAAGACAAGAATTAGAGATGAAGGGGCTTATGGATTCCTTGCTCCTAACAATGATTTTTTCCCCACCATCTCTTTTGTAATGGATCACTGCTGATATTTACCCCTGGGATTTTGGCACTGTTGCAAAGGCAGAATTCCTAGACTGTCCTCTCCTTGACCCTCTGTGGTTTAATTTAAACCTAGTTCTCATTGAGGTGGTAAACCTTGGTTTGGGATTTCAAACTGCAGTTGGGGGCTAACATATTATGTTCTTCCACACCAAAAAAGTCTGCTCACAGGAAAATGGATGTCAGGGAGAATTCTTCTGGCCTAGACATCTCCCTGATATCTAGTTTTCTGTGTGCAGGGTATGTATGCGTGTTACAGAGGACTATTCCTGCAATCTGACATGTACATTCGACACCCAGCTGACCACTTCAGTGAGAACTAGGACATAGATTTTTAAGTAGGCTTTATTCAGAGCTGGAAAAGCGTGCATTGCCTAGTAGGCAACTAGTATATTTTTTTGTGGATTGGACAGTAATCTTGAACTAGTTAAAACAGCAAGTTTTTGGAGTGTTCTATAAATATGCAAGTTGTGAAACTACTTATAAATGACACATTATGAATTGAGAAGTCAAAAATTAATGAATTACACATTATGAATTAATGAACTGTGAATTATGAATTATCTAAATTATTCAATGTCAGTCACAGTTCATTGAGGTTTTCAGAGGGCATGGTTTGGAGTCTTCCAAGTAGCTCTCAAAGGAAATGAATGCTCAGATCTGACCGACAGATATGAAATGCTCTGTTAATTTCAATGTTTTTATGGTAATTCATCCCATTATCCTGGGCTGGCTATTGTTTTGGTTATGTTTGCTGAGACTCTGTACTTTGACCAAGATTTTCAAATTACAGTTTAATGTACCAGAGTGAAATACTGATATGGTTAGATAGTGAGGCATATAATGAACTGAGCTCCAAATAAATTAAACCAGAGTGCATAGAGCTGATGTCACGTAGTGAGTAGATAAAGGACCCCAATGAACTCACTAGTTGTTGGTGCTGCACTGGTACAGCTAGTCAGTATCCTGTGCTTGTCAGCAGAGAGGAAACCTGCAGAAGAGACCCCTTTCCAAGATTCCAGGAGCATAGGATTTGCACCAGTATCTATAGCGATCCCAGCGCTTTTTTTCAGGGGAACACAGTGGAACGGAGTTCCGGAACCTCTTGAAAATGGTCACATGGCCGGTGGCCCCGCCCCCTGATCTCCAGACAGAGGGGAGTTTAGATTGCCCTCTGTGCACGGCATGCAGGGCAATCTAAACTCCCCTCTGTCTGGAGATCAGGGGGCGGGGCCACTAGCCATGTGACTATTTTCACCGAGGGCAATTTAAACTTTTAAAAACAACCCCCAGCTGACCCAAAGTGACGTCATTGTGCGGCCCTGAGTTCCACCACTGAGTTCTACCACCTCTTTTCTCAGAAAAAAAGCCCTGAGCAATCCCATTACAGTCCAACAATCATGGAGCAGTATGCCAGTGACACCCCGCATCAGAGCCAAGGGTTGCCAACGGCCAGTTTTGATTTGATTAAAATATCAAATCAAAATACTTAAACATCCAAAAACAAAGGTCATGTCTAAATCAGTGCGATTTTGGAGTTTGTTTATTTTTGCACAAAATGAGAAGGTTTATTGCCTGGCCAACGAAGCAGCCCCACCAGAATGGAACAGGACAAATCTAATGCAGCTCCTGAATAAATATTGATGCAGTTGTCAAAACACCCTTTGCCAGGCAAAAAGCGAGGGCCAGTGTTCCTGCACACTCCTGGGTCTTGGCTGTTTCACTGGCAAACTGAGAGCCGAAACAGACGTGACGAGATACTAGAGTTCAACTTATGTTTCCTTACCTCAAGGTTTGTCGGGAAGTGTAGGCTTCCTTGCAGCTTAAACTTTAACATTTACAGAGCGGCAGGGAGGGAAGTGCAGGTGTGGGGCGCCTTTCCTCCCGCTCTCCAGGTGCATCACTGCATTTCCCCTTCCACCTCTCATGCGGCCCGGAGCTACATAGCCTGCTCACACAGAGCGTCACTTCATCTCCCCCCCCTCTCCCAGCCTGGCCCCCGCAGAGAAACGCCAGGCTGCACCAGGAGAGCAGGAGGAAAGGCACCCAGAACATCGCTGCATCTCCCTCCCCTCACTCATCTGGCCCCTGCCTAGAGCCGCGCAGCCTGGCGTTGGCTCTACAGGGGCTGAGCGAGGGGTGGTGGTGCAGCGACGCTCCGTGTGAGCGGGCTATGTAGCTCTGGGCCGCGCAAGCGGGGGAAGTAACTTTAAGAACCGAGAACTACGTTTATGAAACCGATACGCTTCTTGACTAAATAAAAGTTCATTTTGTTTTGTTATATCCCAGAGTAGCTGTCATTGCTATATCCCATTCCTATCCTCAGGGCCACATAGAACCACGAAGGAGTCTGACGCTTAGGCACGTTACCAAAGGGAAAATTTAAATAAAATATCTTGGAATATAATATTCCTGGTGGCAGCAATCTACCCAGAGGGTGTAAGGGAAAGATTAATGGCAAAATCTACCCAAGAGGAAGTAAAAGGTCATAACAGCAACCCTTGGCTCTGATGTGGGGTGTCGATGGCATACTGCTCCATGATTGTTGGAGGTGCAGCTGCAGGTCACTATTGCATCCATGCATTAAATGTAATAATAATAATGAGTTTATATATCGCTCTTCTAGACAGATTAGTGCCCCACCCAGAGCGGTGAACAAGTTAATGTTGTTATTATACCCACAATACAGCTGGAACTGAGAGGAACAGCTTACCCAAGGCCACCTACTGAGCTCATGGCAGTAGTGGGATTCGAACCAGTAGAGTTCTGATTCACAGCCAAAGCACTTAACCACTGTGCTACAGTGGTCTAGTCCTGCTCTTGACACACCACAATTGCTCACCTTCAGCCCCCCCCCCCCCCAACCCATTTGTGCAACATGAGGATAACAAGACTGTTCTACTACACAGGGTAATAATCAGATAATGTATATGAAGTGCTTGAACACTCCAAAGTGCTAGACACATGCTATCCTTATTACAGAGATTTCCAGCCCACGGCTCAGTTGTACACAGCAACAGAGATGGCAAGTAGAACCTTTCAGTGCAATTCTGCGATCTAGGTCTTGATCTTTGGTGTGCTACCTTCAAGAGCCAACCTTTTCTCTTCCAGCTACTAATTCCTCCTTACTGAGACAGTTCGGGGTCATTATTACTGCTCTTTTTCAACAAGGATGCTTTGGTTATACCACTTTCAATTTTTTAAATATTATGTTTCATCTTAATCTTAGGAAAGTGCTTTATATAAGAATTATTATATAATAATTTACCAGTTACAAGCAACTGTGAGTACACTGTTTGCCTCAAGCGTTGTTTTAAATATCCTTGCCACAACTCTTTTTTTCCACAGTATGTTGTAAGGTATTTTCCATTCATACTTCTAGAAGTGGCTGTTAGGACAGGCAAAGCATACATAACTCAGTGCCACAGAAAGCACAGTTCTAACCTGAGCTATCAGATACTGGTAGGCTTCTCATTACAGGCAAGTTGTTACTTGGTAACAGCTATGGATTTTTCCAAAATGGCTCAGCAGGGCTCTCTTTACACATGGACCAAACTTGAGATTTATTGGGGGAAACCTCAACTCAGCTCTTGTTTAATGTGTGACCTGAAGTTTATTTTTAAAATGGAATGTGGTAGTGGTGGAGGAGAGTGCCCTCAAGTCATAACTGACTTATGGCGACCCTTAGTGGGATTTTCATGGCAAGAGACTAACAGAGGTGGTTTGCCATTGCCTGCCTCTGCAAGCCTGCTCTTCACTGGAGGTCTCCCATCCAAGTACTAACCAAGGCTGACTCTACTTAGCTTCTGAGATCTGACAAGATGGGGCTTTCCTGGGCTATCCAGGCCAGAGTGTCTGTGTGTGTAAATTGGCTCCCATGCATGTGCTATGTGTGTTTTAGTAACATCAGGGCTTTTTTTCAGCAGGAACGCGGTGGAACGGAGTTCCGGCACCTCTTGAAAATGGTCACATGGCCGGTGGCCCCGCCCCCTGATCTCCAGACAGAGGGGATTTTAAATTGCCCTCCACACTGCTGGAGCAGCGCAGAGGGCAATCTAAACTCCCCTCTGTCTGGAGATCAGGGGGCGGGGCCACCGGCCATGTGACCATTTTCGCAGAGGGTGATTTAAACTTTAAAAACTCCCCCCTTGTTCCAGCTGACTCAAAGTGAAGTCATTGTGCTGTCCTGAGTTCCACCACTGAGTTCCACCTCCTCTTTTCCCAGAAAAAAAGCCCTGAGTAACATACTTTGTAAACAGCTCTGAGTGGGCATTAAGTTGTCCTGAAGGGCAGTATATAAATCAAATGTTACTATAGCCAGCTCCATGCATCTGCCGAGACATGATCGTATGGCCAGATCCAGGGCAGATGCGTGGAACTTGCTGTAACACACATAGCCCTCCTCCCATGACCTTTCTCTGCTAGTTTAAGCCCATGGGTGCAAAGGAGGAAATCAGGCTGCTCTTGCTGCCTCCTCATATGCACAGGAGCTGATTGGCAACCACCCCCCTGTGTGTGTATGTGTACACACACACATAATTTTAAAGGTAAGCTTTGGGTTACACATCAAACACGAGTTGTGGTTTCCTCAATAATACTCATTTGGCAGGTGAGTAAAGAGACCCAGGTTGGTGTTGCAGCAGTCCGTTGGTCCTGGCTGTAGTCCAACCAGTACAGTAAGCCTGGCAGAAGGTACAACATGGTGTCTTAGACAGATGTGCACTCTGGCAGGTTAGACGTGAAGTCCCTTTAGGACAGTAGTAATTTCTCTGCTACTCTTGGGTCAGATTACACTCCTCCTCTCTGCTCCCGGCCCACTTATAATCTTGCATGGGGATGTGCGCCTTGGGGGTTGCACCAACTCAGTATTAACATCTTACATCATTTCCAGTCTCCCCCTTTGGTGTTGCTTAATGCCAGCAGGGTCATAACAGTATGGTGCCTCACAGTGATGCAAAAGAATATGCCACCCCTATCTTGCCTGATAATGAAAAGAGGGGCTCTGATATATTTTTGGATGATAAATATGTCTTTATATACATGTATATACTATGAGTTTTCTTAAAAGCCCTCTTAAGGTCTGCGCTTAAAGATTCACATTTTGTAAAGCATGACCCAAACAGAAAATTCTCAGGAGGCTTAAGGAACAAACATTTCTAGGTTTTCAGGTTTGTTTACACAGGGTTTCTGTTCTGTTATAATCAAGATTACATAAAGTAACCAAGCCTCTGGCATTGTTCCCTTTGCACAGTTTAACAGTCAGTAAACAGCCAAATGGCAGTATATATAGATCCAAGACACAATTTTGTTTCCAGGGCTCCCTTGTCTAAATTAAAATGAACATTTTTTCCCTTGTTTTAACCTGAAAGTAAAAGAGACGCTGGTGGTGAACCGAATAGTACATGGACCAGATGCACAAAGGAAATGATTTCAAAGGCACTCAGTGCTTTTGTATATTGTGTGGTTGAACTATGAAAAGGACCAAAATCTTATCTTTGGGCAGGACAGAAGAAGGTCCAACTCAAAGAGTTTTAGGTGGCTCCAAATGCTGTGCCATGTGATCTGAGAGACGTCCTCTAGGACAGAAGATGCTGGGTGGAACTCTTAGATTATGCACAAGTTTGCAATTAGAAATTGGGGGGGGGCTGCAAAGACTTGGGGGAGGGAAGAGCTCATTTTCCTCTCCCCCACTGTTTCCTCTTTTCCTTCCCTGGAAGCCCCTGTAGCCTCTCTCATTTTCATTCTTCTTTCTCTCCTTCTCACCCACCAGCCAACCTAATCTTTATCTCCTCCTACCCCCCCCCCGTCATCAGCTTTCCTTCCTTCGTCCTGACAGCCTCTCCCTGGGAAAACCATGGCCCAGTTGTGTAGTGTCAGCTGCCAGACCCAATTGTACAGTGAGAAACCCGCAAGAACATACTGGGAGGATCTTATTTCCCCCTATATCCCCTTCCCTGCACTGTTTCCGCTGTCCCTCCTCCTGGCAAACCACACTATATCCTCACTTTTCCCTGCTTCCTTCTCTCCTTCTTGTCCACCTACCAACCTACTTTTTATCTACCCCCCATCATCAGCTATATTTATTTACTTCATTTATAATCTGCCTTTCTCCACAACAGGGGACCCAATGTAGCTTGTGTCATTCTCTTCTCCAGGGCTTTTTTTCAGGGGGAACGCGGGGGAATGGAGTTCCGGAACCTCTTGAAAATGGTCACATGGCTGGTGGCCCCGCCCCCTGATCTCCAGACAGAGGGGAGTTGAGATTGCCCTACGCGGAGAGCAATCTCAACTCCCCTCTGTCTGGAGATCAGGGGGTGGGGCCACCAGCCATGTGACCATTTTCTCTGAGGGCAACCCACTGAGTTCCACCACCTCTTTTCCCAGGAAAAAAAGCCCTGCTCTTCTCCTCCATTTTATCCTCACAACAATTCTGTGAAGTGTTAGGCTGAGAGTATGTGACTGGCTGAAAGTTACCCAGTGAGTAACGGCAGAGGGGAAATTTGAACCTGTATCTCCCAGAGCTTCATGTGGAACTTCAATGACTACACAACACAAGCTTTCCTACAGTGGTTGCTGTTGAATAGGTAGCAAGCAGCTGGGCCTGAGTAAGATCCCTTCAGATTGATGTCTGAAATACAACATCTACTTAGAAAAATCAGTCTTGCAGTTTTTTTAAGGGCAGAGATAGGTGCTAATGCCTCATTTAACAATAACATATTAAGACTGAAGTCTACCTTTAACTTCTCCTCACAAAAAACCCTAGCATATTAATGTTCTAAGAACTTATTTTGGAGGAGATAGAAAAGCTGGAGTCATCAAGGCTAACGATTTGGCACAATTTAGATAAACTAGAAAAGAGCACATTAAAACAGCTCTGAATTCTGTACTCGCACCTTTCAAACTACCAGATATTGGGGGGGGGGGGCAGTTGTAGTTTGGAATAGAGATGACTAAATTAAAGAGGCATTCAAACAACATTAATCATTATAGGAACACAGAAAACCCAACCTCAATTATTAAGAAAGAAATTGTAAGCATTTTGGAAGAGGCACTACTGGAAGGGTACTTGAATAAGTCCACATATGATTTTTATTGGAAACTGAGGGCAGAGTTCTACCTCCTAAGATTCACGAATGCATTTTTTCCATCCTTAGCAGACCTATTGTCTCAGGGCATGGTTGTATTGTGGAACCTCTGGCAATTTATCTGGATTTGTTTTAAAAACCCTTTGTTCCTAAGATTTCTTCTTATTTGAGAGACACCATAGATTTTTTAAATCACATTTATTTATTTTTATTTATTTATTTTTTCAATTTATATACCGCCCATCCCCAGGGGCTCTGGGCGGTGAACAGTTAAAATCGATAAAAACAAGAACTAAAATCAATATACAAATAATAAAACAAATTAACAAAGTGCAGTGGTGGGGAGAACCACTGTTTGTTTGTTTGTTTAATAAAATGTATATCCCACCCTCCCTATGAACGGTCTTAGGGCAGCTTGCATCAATAAAAAATACAAAGTTAAGACACAGTAAAATTAAAGATGAAAAATAACAAAAAATCTACAGTATGTCCGACATCAGGTGCTAAGACTACAATAAAACTACAGGTGCAGCCATGATGGTGGGATATAGAGCATGCAGATCGCCAGCCCCTCAACCAAAGGCCCGGTGGAACATCTGCATCTTACAGGCCCTGCAGAACTGAACAAAACTGGCAGGGCTTGGATCTCGAATGGGAGTGTGTTCTACCACGCCTGACCAAAAAGGTCCTGGCCCTGGTCGAGGAGATGAACATCCCTCCAGCTGGGAACCACCAGTAACTGCTTATCCGCAGAGTGCGAGGCCCTGCGGGGACATAATTAACATCCAGGAGATACAGATAAAAGGGAGTATTATTCCAGTCCACCCACATCTTTTTTTATGCCATCTAGCCAAATTATTGTCGAAGGCTTTCACGGCCAGAAAACGTTAGTAGTTGTAGATTTTCCGGGCTGTATGGCCGTGGTCTTGGCATTGTAGTTCCTGACGTTTCGCCAGCAGCTGTGACTGGCATCTTCAGAGGTGTAGCACCAAAACCTCTGAAGATGACAGTCACAGCTGCTGGCGAAATGTCAGGAAGTACAATGCCAAGACCACGGCCATACAGCCTGGAAAATCTACAACTAGCCAAATTATATTTGAAAAGGAACTACTTTCAGTTCCAGAGCCAATTGTTTTGGCAAATCTCAGGCATGGCTATGGGGTACAAATTCACTCCTAAACTAGCAAATATGTTTATGAATAGATTAGAGAATAACTTCATCCTCCAGGGAGATAACATTTATAGAGATAGCATTATCCTTTACAAACATTTTTGGATGATATTTTCATCATTTGTAAAGGCTCTGAGGATCTTACTCAGTTTGGCCAGTTTATCAGTGCGATACATAACAGCATTAATTTTGAAATGACTTACGACAGATCTTGGGTTAATTTTTGGATGTATTGGTGAAGAAGGAAGATAGGACGATACATACAGATCTTTTCAGAAAACCTGCCACAGATGCTAATTATTTTCTAGCTGGGGATAGTTTTCACCCTTTCCACTTGAAAAGGAAATTGCCTTTTTCCTAGATTCTGAGAATTAGGAGGAATTGCAGTCAAGATATGGACTTCTATAGACAAGCCAACATACTAATGAGCCAGTTAAAGGACAGAGGATACTCCACTAAAGTTCTTAAACAAGCCTTTTATAAGGCAAGGAATACACCCAGAGAATCTCTTTTAACACCTAGGATCCATAATAACAATACTGACAGAATCCCTTAAATGGGATTGTCCCTTTAACTTATGGCTGTACCTTCTCAGGAGTGAGAAATATAATTGAAAAACATTGGTACCTTTAGTCAGAGATTCCAAGATGTAAGACTAACCCCTTATTCACCTTCAAGAGAGCAAAAAATCTTTAAAAGATATGCTGCTCAGGAGCACACTGAAGGAACATACTTCAGATAATACCCCTGAATGAGGGGAGTGGAATTCCCAAAGGTAACTTTTCATGTGGCAATTGCACTGTTTGTAGTCTTTGTCTTAAAACCAACATGTTTCAAAATTCTTCAAAGACCAAAAGTTACTATATTAGATCTTTTGTTAATTGTAACTCCAAAGGTGTTATTTATTGTATACAATGCCCTTGCAATTTGCTATAGGTAGGTCTCACAATTTTCCTGTATGGATAAAGATTACAGAAAACAGAAGATGTGTAGCCAGATTTTTGTTTCATTTCTGTTTCATCTTTAGTCGGTATCCAGAACTCCATCTTAAATTTTACATTCATGACCTGGTTATAAGGTAAATTTCCTATATTTCATTTTGTGATTTTAAAAAAAAAATTATTAATTGGGGTTTAATTGGCTGTCTCTCTTTTTGTAGATTTATGGGCAAAGGAAACACAACTATTATTATCAGCGCCATTACTTTTTTTCATGCCCTTTTGGAGTAGAATGGTAAGGAATTCACTCCATGTTATTTTAATTTCATCTCAATATGAGTAATTTTTATTAAAATGTATATGTTTGATATTGGTTTTACACTCACCATCCTGATATTAACCATTATACATTTTTTAAAAAAATATTTTTTATTATTTTTCCACACATACATGTACAGACATGAGACAGTTATACATTTTTGTCCCCTGTCCCCCTGTACCTTTCCTGCTCTATTTCAGGTTCAGTATGTTCTAGTTGTATATGTTTTATTTATACATTTTATTGATGGAGGTGCTGTCTTTAATATCTATGTATCACTGAGGAAGGCCTTTGGGCCAAAATGTATCTGGTTTTATTGGTTTTGTATGTATTATTTATTTTATTTTATTGATTTGATATCTAGCCCGCCCACCCTGCGAACGGGCTCAGGGCGGGTTATAGTAAAATGCTCAATGAGCATTAAAACATATAAATACCTTTAAAAACCAGAAAACACCACAAATACATACAAAACAGCATTTTGGATGGCAGGCCCCCTCCAATTTCCCCAATCATGGTATAAAACAACACAGAACAGAAGGTGTGAGGTGGGGCCACAGTTTATAATAATCTGGTGACTGCGCTTATAGGGAGACAGATTATTACGTTGCCCCCCTGGTGGGAGACCAGTAGGGAGGCTCCTAAAACGATCAAAGACTTGCCTCAACCATATGCCTGGCAGAACATCTCTGTCTTACAGGCCCACCAAAAAGATACTAGTTCTTGGCAGGCCTGGGTGTTCTCCGACAGAGAGTTCCACCAGGTTGGGGCCAGGACTGGAAAAGCCCTGGTCCTGGTCGAGGCCAGCCGGGCCTCCCTGGGGCCAGGGACCACCAGTAGGTACTTATTTGCTGATCTTAATGCTCTCTGGGGTACATACAGGGAGAGACGGTCCTGCAGGTATGCTGGTCCCAGTCCGCTTAGGGATTTAAAGGTTAAAACCAAAACCTTGAACCTAATCTAGAATTCAACGGGGAGCGAGTGCAGTTGCTGTAGGATGGGAGTAATATGTGCCCTGTATGGTGTGCCCATCAGGACACGTGTTGTCCTAATAGTATTAGTTGTACTATTATACCTGTATATTAATGGTGTTTGTTAAATAGTGGGTTCAGACACGAGGTAATTCAACAGCTCTTTATTTAGCAGGAACACAACACACACTGACAGACTGAACAGAAGCCCTCAATATATATACAGCAGCTCCACCCCCAGAATAACTGATAGCCAATGAGAATACATACTTTACAATACCATCATTTGCATAAACTATATACAATGTTTGAAGTAGGCAGGCCTCTTTGTTATAGAGGACCGATTGGTTGCTGCCTTGAGAAAGTAACCTGTGATATTGCAGGGATTAAGGGCCAATGAGAATGCAGGCATTGGGAGCCTTGACTGAACCTTAAGCACAACACAGTATAGTGCATTGCAATCAATACAGTAAATACTTTAGAGGCCTTTCTTGGCCCAGTACACAACAGTGTTACTTTACTTTATGTATATACAAGGTTTTAGTACATATATGTACAACCATATGATGCTTTTATTCTAATCTATGTATTCCTATTAAACTTTATACCAGTGTTTTTAAGTTATTTTCAATGATTTGATATATATTTCTGTTGTTCCAGCCTCCTTGGTTACCCTTGGTTTGCAGAGTTGTTGTTTTTGACTCCCATTTTTTTGTTGTCTTTACCAGGGTGATTCATGCAAATTGCTTGCTATCAGGTTGCCTGGTGGTTGCTGCCATGCTTGGCCCCATTGAGTCCTCCCTCTGGTCATAACCTTCCTGGAAGGGGCCCTGCTCCTCCTCACCTCTTACTGACAGAAACCAAGGCTTGAACTTTGGCAGTGCTCTTGTGATTGCTAAGCAACAGCCTCTGAGGGTGTTTGTTTCTGGTGCTACTTCTATTATTTTGGATTTTTTTAACCCCCACCCCACCCCACCTCGTCCCCACCCAAAGTTTCCAAGGAGCTCAGAGTGGTGTCCATTGCTGGCTGCATTTTATCATCTCAACAACCCTGGGAGATAGGTTAGGCTGAGTGATTGTCTCAAAGTCACCCAGTGAGTTTCATCATAGACTGATCATCTGACCCCTGATCTTGATCTTTCTATCCTTACTCCAAGTACACTACAGTGGCCGTCTATCAGCTTTCTGCATCCCCCAAGTCACACACACCAGAGAAAGTGTTCCTGACAGGATCTCACCGATTCTTGGCTCAATTCTTGGCCCAGATTCTAAATACACAAAAACTATTTCCCCATTGAAGTAATTTGATTGTGTGTGGGGACATATGTAAAATGATACTGTCATCACAGTTGTGGCTTATGACATCACTCTTTACTTCTGATGCAGGGAAAATGAGTTTTCAAGAAGGATTAAACATTTGCTGCCGTATCTTTTGCCCGTCGGTTGTGACAATGAATCCTTAGGGCAAGGCTGATCTGCAGTGAAAAAAGAAACCCTTAGAAATGACGGGGCGGTGGTGGTAACGATGTTCCCCAGGATCACTGCCGGTATCAGAATGTCTCAGCCGTTATTGTGGAGCTCTATAATTGATAAACCAAACAGAACAGGTGAGTTACAGCTTTGGAGAATAATGTGACGTTACCCTTTATTATTATGTGAATTGCTGCTGGAATGATCCAGTACCAAATAGCAAAAAACTTAGAACTCTGTGTAGAATGGCAGACTGTGTATGGGGGTGGGGGGTATTTGTTTAGGATTTCATGAGTTGTACAGACAGGGCTTTTTTTTCAGCAGGAACGTGGTAGAACGGAGTTCCAGAACCTCTTGAAAATGGTCACATGGCTGGTGGCCCCGCCTCCTGATCTCTAGACAGAGGGGAGTTTAGATTGCCCTCCGTGCCACCGAACAGTGTGGAGGGCAATCTCAACTCCCCTCTGTCTGGAGTTCAGGGGGCGGGGCCACCAGCCATGTGACCATTTTCTCCGATGGCAACCCACTGAGTTCCATCACCTCTTTTCCCAGAAAAAATGCCCTGTGTACAAATATATTAAACTTCATTTGTATTTAGGTAGCATCAATTATATCACATCTCTCGTTGGTTTTGTCTGCTGTCTTGTTGAATTACTTACAGTGCCCAACTAAGCAAGTCTAGTCAGAATCATTCTCAGATCTATTCAATGGGGTTTATCCCAAGAAAGTGTTCTTAGGATGGCATAATTTATATGATGAAGGGAGCTTTGACTTTCGAAAGCTCATACCTTGGAAATCTAGTTAACCTTTAAAGTGCTCCTAGACCTGAATCTTGCTACCCAAGATTGTTGCATTGTTGATTAAGATAGCTAAGAAGCCTGGCCCTTTACTAGAAGCTTAACTCCAGGAAACGGGCAACTGAAGTGTGTCATGGCATGGAGATAAATAACATCACCTGGAAAATAATAGGGCAGTAACCTCTCTTAAAGGGACAGCACATTTTTTCTTGAGGTGTTCCAGTTGAAGCAACTTTATTAGAGATCCATACAGTTCAGGGTGTTCGCACAAAGGTAGCAATTGGCAGAAGTGACTATTCAAACAAGGGTACTAGTAATTATAGGGAAACTTCATACCCTTTGGGTCCGTTGACATTCTGGCTCGAAAACCCCGAAGAGTTACATGGGAACCAATTAGTTTAGGCTAGACAGAAGACAGAATGAAATCATCTCAGTCTCTGAGAAAAGATACATTGCTCGCTGCCCGCAGCTTGCATCCAAGGACACTTGCTAGAAAAGTGAAAGTAAATACCTTCAACAGATAACAGAGAGGCCCCACTGTCTCTTTGGTGCATTTTATGCTAGCAGTTTAGGCATTCTCAGATGATTTATACAGTATACAGAATACAACCTTAGCAAACAGTTACGATCAGCACAAAATGCAAAACATATTAATTATTGGAAGGTATGCAGGCATACATGACATGTTATTTATTCCCTGCTGTTTCAGCCTATGAAGTAGATGCTTTCAGAGCAGTTTGCATTCTGCACTAATCCTGCCCTAATGTTCTGCACCCCAGGCACTCCAAAGAGTACATTTTTTTAAAAAAAAGCCTGATTCTGCAAACGGAAAAATTATACAAACAAAGCAAATTTTCAGAGTCTCTTATTGTGCATGATTTGTTCAGCTATGTTTGCTGTTATGAAAAATTTATTCCGGTTTCGCCGCTGCTGCTACTATTAGCATTTGTACAGAGTTCATAGCTTTTCTCATAAATGGTGATCCTTGCAATGGTTATGAATGGTAGGCCAATATTATTCTCTCCATATAGTCATGGGGAGAAGCCATTCAGGGGCCTGAGGGCCTATCCAAACTGCTAGATAATATTAATTCACTTCACCGCTTTCTGAGATTGGCCCATACTTTGACCTAGTGACGGGTTCCCCTTCCCTCTTCTTTTTTTTTTTTAAAGAGGACAAGAAGGCTCTAGATCGCCAGATTCCAAAGAACTCCTTCCACCAGGTACAGTCTCTGCTACTAAAAAACAGAGTCCAGGAGGGGGAGTGACAGTTACCAGTGGCTTCTGTTGAGACCACATAAGCTATGGAAATCTTCTAGGATCCCATGCTGGAAGTAGGCTGTGGCATTCTGATACATTGGCTAAGATGGAAGAAAATGCCTAAGGCCAGTCTTGTGCTTCGGTGTTAGCACTCTGAGGTTTGTAGCCATATTCTGAAGGGAAAATGCATTTTTGGATGGGGAGCATATTGCTGACATTGCGATCCTGGTGGTTTAAAACTGTTTTTCTCCCCCAGACGCCTCATATAACATACCCACGACCTCCTTCATTTTGGAGAAAATCCACTCCTGCACATCACATTATCCAGCCTAGGATAATTGAGCAACCCGATCCAGCTAGTTTGAAGCGGCAATGTATATATCGAAAGAAGCTGGAAAAGGAGAAATCCAAGACCCTAAAGAAAAAGTAAGAGAGGTGATGCTGGGTTTCCAGCAGACAAAGCAGAGCAAAATAAACACACTTGTGCAATCTCAACTCCCCTCTGTCTGGAGGTCAGGGGGCGGGGCCACCGGCCATGTGACCATTTTCAAGAGGTGCCGGAACTCCGTTCCACCGCGTTCCTGCTGAAAAAAAAACCCTGGTAAGAAGTAAGAATGTAAGCGGTACCCTGCTGGATCAGACCTGTGGCCCATCTGTCCAGCAGCCTGTTTCACACAGTGGCCAACAAGTTTCTCCAGAGGGCTCAACAAACTGGGCACAGAGGCCCTGATGTTGCCTCTTAGCACTTGAAGCCAGCTGGGTGACCTTGGGTCAGTCACAGCTCTCTCAGAGCTCTCTCAGCCCCACCCACCTCACAGGGTGATTGTCGTGGGGATAATAATAACATACTTTGTAAACCACTCTGAGTGGCCATTATGTTGTCGTGAAAGGGTGGTATATAAATCAAATGTTGTTATTATTATGGTTTGCAGAGGTTTGCTCTTTCTGAATATGGAGGTTCCCTCCAGTCTCCATGACTAGAAGCCATTGATGGACCTGTTCTCCAGGAATCTGTCTTATCTTTTGGGGGAGAGTGCAGTCCAAGCCTGTTATAACACCATCTGGATATCCAAATTCCTACTCACATCAGCACCATTTTCCTTCTGTCAGCCTCTCATGGCCACCATGTCCCCCTCCCTGATACCTTGGAGGGCTATTTTTTTTTAAAAAAAAACAGTGATTTAAACAAAAAAATATAATTTTGAAGACTTGAGGGCACTTCTTCCAACTGAGTTATCAGTCTCCCAGTATAGGCTAGAGTTTTCCTGGAATTACAACTAATCTCCAGACTTCAGAGATCAGTTCCCCCGGAAGAAATGGCAGCTTTAGAGGGTGGAGCTTTAGAGTTCCCTCTCCTCCCCAAACTCCACTCTCCCCACGCACTGCCACAAATCTCTAGGAATGTCCCAGCAGCCAGAGTGGGCAACTGTATATACCAAACAGAAAGGCAGCCCTGGTTGCTATTTCCTCCTGCGCTCTGCAGACCACTATTTTGAGTACCCCATCTTGTTCTTGACTCTCCTGTGACCTTCAGGAACAATTTTTTGTGGGCAGGTCTATGTGGGCTGCAGTAGGAAGAGTTGTGGATTATTGGATCCATACCATTCCATTTTTGTGGATTATTGGATCCATACCATTCCATTTTTTCACTCACAGAATTATTTTTTAACCTGGAAAACAGTAGGGAGGTTTCAAAGCTAGCCACAGTCCTTTCATGAACTTCTAAGGTGCTATGATTCTGGGTTACGCTTCCTTTCTAGGAGCATTTATCCAGATGTTTCTTAGAAAACATTCTGCTGCTTCCTCTAACCTCCAGTAGATGGCGCTAACATATCACAGATTTGTCAAGTTTGTCTTGGAGGACACACTCTCTCTCTCTCTGATGAAGAGAGCTGTGGCTTTCAAAAGCTTATGCTACAATAAAGTTGGTTAGTCTCAGTCTTAAAGGTGCTACTGGACTCTTTACTATTTTGCTACTACAGGCTAACTCCTCTGGATCTACACGCACAATAGGGAAAGGAAAATACTCCAGGACAAGGCGTTAATGTAAGGTTGCCAACTATGACTTAGAAAATTCCTGGACATTTGAGGATGGTACATATGGGTGGGGGAATTGGGGGAGGAATTTCACCTAGAATATAGAGTTTTCCCTCTGAAACCACTGTATTCTCCAAGGAACTCCTCTGTGTAGTCTGGAGATCTCTTGTAATTCTGAGTGAATTTCAGGTCCCACCTGAAGGTTGGCAACCCTACGTTAAGGTAACCCTATGTTAAGGCTATTAGACATCTGTTTTATTTTGCTGCAATAGAATAACGTGGCTGCCCCTCTG